>NC_140022.1:5532988-6165855 GCF_964263955.1 Coregonus lavaretus | reverse complement strand
CAAAGTTACCATAAATAGCAATAGATTACCTGTAAAAACCAAAATTACAGAAGATTCCGGTAACTTTGGTAAATTGCCACTAGTTTTGCAACCTTAGTCACAGAACATTCATATCATTAAGTGAAAAGTCCCCATTGGCTGTAGGCCATGACACTGATCTGCAGCGTTAGCCAAGTCAAACAGAACAAGAGGAGAAGACTAGAAAGGGATTCAATTGGTCAATTATTAGAATTCTGATAGGTCAGGTGACCTCCGATTCTGGCCAACGGACGCAGACTACAGAGATGATAGATGGTCTTCTCTGGTTCCCATGGTCAGAGGAAGTCAGCTGAAGGTTAAGAAGCGAGAAAGAGAGAGAGGGGTAAGAGTGCAGCTGGGTTCGACTCTGAATACCGTTTCTGTTACTGCGGTGGTATGTCGCCACCGAGTTGTGTTCAGGTTGACCGCCTAACTCACTCCCATTTAGGAGAATTACAGCTGTCGAGTTTGGCCAAGGATTGGACACGTTTGCCTGTGAGAACATTTCATAAAGCTGCAGTCACATGCTCCTCCGAAAAATGCAGACGGTCCCCTTTTCCAGAGAGCTCAACACTGCATCCACTCCGTCCCCCTGCCAAATGAAGGCTGGGTTGGAAAATATTCCTCTCTGTTTTTTATGGGCCTTCAGAACAGCTTTTGATATGGTTGTCAAAATGACCTAATTAAGGATTCAACAACCACTTCTGAGAAGGACTAGACGAAATGTAATGGATAAACAGTTGGTGCAAGATTGAGACAGATTCATCATCTGAACATCAGCCTTCGGAGGGTGTTGGAACTGCTCTATTTGTCACTATAACCAGAATGGACGGTCCCCAGATATGCAACTGTTCCAGCACAGATACGTCATGACTACTGGAAAGTTTAAACTGTTCCGACACAGACCAATGACCTCATTATTACATCTCTGTCTATCATGGCATCGGGTGCATGGACAGGTGTAGTCACCAATACAGAGCAAAACATGAGGGAGGGCCAACCCTGCTGAGGTGGTTTCAGGAAAGGGAGTGCAGGCTTTTGTTCCAGACCTGCCCTAACACACCATCAGCCCATAGTACACCATATTTGTCCCATGGTGACATGAGGAATACATTAAAACTGTATCCCAGACATACATATGTTGGAGAATATTTACCTTACTGACCTGGGCTGGCTGACAGGCTGATGTCGATAGACATTCATCACGTGACACTGACACACAGACACAAGTTAGATCTGGGAAACTCAGCCACCGGGACTGAGCCGGTACTATACCTCTGAGAGGACTATTCATCTAAAGCCCACAAGTATAATTAGTAAAAGAAGTCAATTACTCAACGTGCGGTGGAGTTGAGAGATGTATAAACTCTCCGAGTTTCCTGCTACCACAGGACGAAGCTTCATTACTCACACATTCATATGTCACTCGCTACAGAGGCATTTCCTCGTTAGCTGTTTTGTTTTGGCACACAAACATGGAAAAGATCATTACCTCTTAAATGTCCCCCCACTGAACCACCTGCAGCCTGCATAACGTGCCGTCTGTTTAGTCAAAACATTCTCAATCCTAATTGTTAATGGGGCGGTTTGAGCAAACACTATATAGAGAGTTCTGAAAACCATTTTTAGACCAGGACAGCGCTATTCCCAAGTGTGTGTGTGTGTGTGTGTGTGTGTGTGTGTGTGTGTGTGTGTGTGGCAGCAGACTGAAACCTCCCAATGGATCATGTGTGGTTAACGTCCCTCCCTATGACAGTGATTGTCTGTTTAATATTATGTCTGTAATAGCATTATGAATATGGAACATATTTAAGGGTTATTTAGTTCAAACGGATCTCTCAATCATCCCAGGATGGGTCTTTACACTCTAATTGGTATGATGTCATTAAAGCAAATGATGCAGGAAAAACATAACTTTCTGCCATAAAGCTAGTCGGCTATTACTGGACCTATTCCTTCACTGTAACTGAAATAATATGTGAATAATGTATTTACCCCATCAATCTACATTCTCCTTAAGGAGAGGGGTTGTAGAGTTAACATCATGAAGAAAAGGTTCATCCTTTCGTCACTATGGTAACACTACCACCTCGGGTTGTGCTACTGTGTGGAACACCAGTCTGACCAGTTGTTTGCTCACATCATGCACGCCACTTTTGCCAGTTGGGCACGGGTTGAATTTGCTGTCCTGCCATCAATCTCTGTGGTTTGTGTCGAGTCGGTCTACTGCTCTGCCTTTAACTCCAGTACGGCAGGCTGGCGGCGGGGTTGAACCTCCGGTATGGGACGTTGGATGAAACAGAACCAAACACTGGTCCCTGCGCTGGGCTCCTCAGACCGGGCTTTGGGCCAGAGACTGTGTTTGTTCCTGTCTGTCCTCTACGACACAGACGACACAGACGACACAGCCGGTGGGAGATACAGTGTACTGATGCCCACGTGTGAGAAGAGTTCAGCTGGCTGTGTCAAGCCCTGACTCTGGGGACTCCTATTTGTGGAGTCAGGGTGTGTATATTCTATGTTGTATATTTCTATGTTTATATTCTAGTAGGTGTATTTCTATGTTGGCCGGTGTGGTTCCCAATCAGAGGCAGCTGTCGCTCGTTGTCTCTGATTGGGGACCATACTTAGGCAGCCTATTGGCACTAGTGGGTTGTGGGATCTTGTTCCGTGTTAGGTGTGTTGTTTGTGTACCTTGGACTTCACGTTTCGTTTGTTGTTTTGTCGTTGTGTATTCGTGTCTAATAAATGTATGCATATCACGCTGCGCCTTGGTCTGACCCGTCCGTCAACGAACGTGACAGAAGATCCCACCAAACGAGGACCAAGCAGCGTGCCCAGGAAGAGCGAATTGCCATGTCACAGGTGGGCAAATGGTGGTCATGGGAGGAGATATTTGCGGGGAAAGGGCCATGGGTGAAGGTAGATGCCCAGGCAGGAGAGGTGAAACGGCGCCAACCGTGCCGACGAGGTCCTTTGCTGTTGTTCTGGGATTGAGTTGCACTTTTTGCACCAAAGTACGTTCATCTCTGTCATGTAGTGCACGTTCACAGCAGGTAAGGATCAGTTCCTCGCTACATGCTGCACTGCACTCTGACAACATTCTCACTCAGCTGGAGCATCAGTCTGATCATGTGCCAAGTAGCTGAAGTAGAAAGAGAGCTTGGCGAGCGGTTTCCACAGAGGTGCTATCTCTCATCCTCCTTTTCAACAGGCCCCTGTCTCTTCCCTTCATCCCTCTAGCTCTGTACAGCTCCAGCCTGTGTCCCAGCCAAGCCAGCCTTCAAACCAGCACCCCGTCATCCCAAAGACATGACCCGAACACACATAAACAACTAACCCCTCTCTATGGAGGGAAAGAGGCCAAAACAACATGAGGGCAGGCTAGTCAGAGGAACATGGGAACGTATGAGCATGGACCCCAGCAGAGTATGTTTGGATGAGGACTAACACTAAAACGTATAACCTGGGACACCTCAAATGTGATGTATAAAATGTAACCCACAGAAACATGTAGTTTGACTAGCTAAGACTAAGCTAGTCTTTTGCAATTTCAACAATGTCCATACCATACCATTACACATTATACAGTAACCCTAATAACCCAGGACCCTAAACGTCAGTAGGCCAACATGCACATCCAGTTTATACCATTCATCCACGTGATGACATACGCCCAGAATTTGTAAACATCACAAACGCCTGCAGTCCAATTCATCACCATTGACTTCCTTCTGGTGGGTGAGGTCAGGGGTGAATAGCAGATCAACTTAAATACACCAGTGTGCCTCCATGTGAGGAAACAGGTCATTATCCCAAACTAACGTTTCCTGTGGAGGGTAAGTCACTGGTCACGACACCTACAGCAGGGGCAATGGTAGCAAACCACCTCTGTGAGCAAAACTACCTCTCCTGTGATGTTAAATCCTGCTGAGCCGAGCCAGGGTCGTGGGTTCAATTCCCACTGGGGCCACATATACTAAGATATAAGATGTTGACACATTCTGTCCTGTTAGTCACATTGTATTATATACCATTATTATTGAGTCTGTGGACACAAATAACTTGGCTCTGTTGACTCCATGTCTGCATGGAGCAGACACCAGACACTGTTGTTGTCCTGAATGGACTTCTTGGACACCAGAACCCCCCAAATAGTACTCCTACATTTCTCCTAAATGATGATAGATTACTATCCATGTGCAACAGTGCATAACATGGAATTTAGGAAAAGCTTGAGTTAGGCTTAGTTAAGTTTAAGCAGTGGTGTTACGAAAGTTATAGGGGAATTAGATCACTATATAGGCTGACTTGGTGACTAAGGAATACAATTTAACCATCAGATACCTCATACACCTGTGAGGTCATGGGAACAACACAGAGAAGACCATTTGAACAGGCTACGGTGTGGCCTGGAAGTTTACTTCATCCCCAAGAAAAGCAAGAAAAACATGGTAGCTATTTAATTGAGTAATTTGTAACCTAACGTTGCAGGTGTAAAATAAATGACTGAGCAGGGCGGCAGAACCGGAAACATCCGGTTTTCAGGCATCACCTCTTCTTTGCTTTTCCCATGAAAACCGGATGCTTCCGGTTTCTTCCGACCCAGCTGAGGTTGAGTAATTTGTTAAAACAGCTGCAGTGCCTGTGAGGGTGGCATATTTTCAGTACTCCTGAAAAGGTGAGAACAGTTTTAACCGAGGAACATTGGCAGAGTACAAACTGGACAAATTCTCTGGCCGTTCATACAAGAGGTCTTTTTGAGGAAAACTTACAGTAGAATAAAATCATACATCATGTCTCAATGTTGTATCAGGGAATAACAACTTAGAAAGCAACAAAGTCACATATATATATTGTTGTATGTTTACATTAATACATTGTCCATAATATTGTTTACATTCCTTTCCACAGTAACTGGGCAAGAAGTATGCCATTTTGTGGTCAGAGCCTGCTATTGCAAGTATGTGTTCTGCAAGTCATCTTCGTTCACACATGGTGCACATTTGCAAAGGAAATGTATAGTGTTTAAGGTTAAACCTTTACAAAGACATATTGATCCCTGACCTTATCCTTTTCATTATCACGCGTGTTGACATTTCTGAAGCACTGTGTACATCATGTTGTTTCTTTTAGCATGGATTGATCATGTATACTAGTTGTAGTCACTTTACATCAATAAGACATTGAACATGGGCATAGTAACTTTGTAAAAAAAAATCTTAATAATCTTGAATTATCTCTGAGGAGTCAATGCATGTTCACTATCTTAAAACTGCTGGCAAGTCAACAAGAGAATCCAAGAGTTAGTGGACACCGTACTTCTCCACTTCTTCCTGTGTCTTCAAATTATTCTGCTATTTATTTCAGCGCACAATTCATGGCCTTGAACGTCAAGGGAATCCTTCACAATCTGATTACTGGATAATCTATGAGTGAAAACGGTGGAGTTCACAGAAACTCCCAGACTTCTACTCTTCAAATGGTTTATTTATGTGCCCGTGATCCAACGATCCAAACTGTTTCTGTTCTGCTGAACGTTTCGGTCCAACGCTGCCCTTGGAGCGGCAGCCATATGTTTTGACTGGAAACCATGTTGTTCAGAGGGAGCAAATGAATCAATTTAGGTAGATCCAAAAACCTGAGGAATGTTCGTACATGAAAGGTACTGAGTCATCGTCTAATCATTCGACAGTCTGTCTGGCCAATGTCTGGACACACTGAGTTAAAGTTTGAAGCAAATGTTTGAGACTGGCTTTAAACCGGGTAGCTCAAAGCATAGCGAGGTGAAAATACATATATCCCCTTCTCCTCTCTCCTCCGGGGCTTTCTCTGTTTATCTTTCAATCCTTCTTCATGTTGGTCCGGTTTCCACAACAACTGGTTGGAAGAAGTGTCGTGGGTGGGTTTGGATTGAGAGTTTTCTTTTGTGATGTCCACAAAGTCATCTGCTGTGCTTTGTGAAATTCCTTAAAATGTCTAACGTGGACCAACAGGTTAGGATATGCTGTTCGAGGTGATAGGTGAATACATTAAGGGGCCTAATTGTATCAATAATATATTCACAATTCCACCATATTTTCCTCGGTTTCTACAAGTCCCTACTTTACAGGCCCTCTAAATAATCATCCTTTACAGGAATAAACAACACAATGTGAAAACTGGAGTGAATATAGCTTCCTGTATCCAAAGTACTACAACAAAAACAGAATATTGGAATAAAAATACTACAGGATAAATGCTGACTGGGAGTTGCCACATCTCATCCATCATGTCTAGTCTGACCTTTAACCCACTGGGCCATACAGTACAGTGTAGATACAACCCAGTGTCTCTCACTCCCCACTGGGCCATACAGTACAGTGTAGATACAACCCAGTGTCTCTCTCCCCACTGGGCCATACAGTACGGTGTAGATACAACCCAGTGTCTCTCTCTCCCCACTGGGCCATACAGTACAGTGTAGATACAACCCAGTGTCTCTCTCTCCCCACTGGGCCATACAGTACAGTGTAGCTACAACCCAGTGTCTCTCTCTCCCCACTGGGCCATACAGTACAGTGTAGATACAACCCAGTGTCTCTCTCTCCCCACTGGGCCATACAGTACAGTGTAGATACAACCCAGTGTCTCTCTCTCCCCACTGGGCCATACAGTACAGTGTAGCTACAACCCAGTGTCTCTCTCTCCCCACTGGGCCATACAGTACGGTGTAGATACAACCCAGTGTCTCTCTCTCCCCACTGGGCCATACAATACAGTGTAGCTACAACCCAGTGTCTCTCTCTCCCCACTGTGCCATACAGTACAGTGTAGATACAACCCAGTGTCTCTCTCCCCACTGGGATATACAGTACAGTGTAGATACAACCCAGTGTCTCTCTCTCCCCACTGGGCCATACAGTACAGTGTAGATACAACCCAGTGTCTCTCTCTCCCCACTGGGCCATACAGTACAGTGTAGACACAACACAGTGTCTCTCTCTCCCCACTGGGCCATACAGTACAGTGTAGATACAACACAGTGTCTCTCTCTCCCCACTGGGACATACAGTACAGTATAGTTACAACCCAGTGTCTCTCTCTCCCCACTGGGCCATACAGTACAGTGTAGATACAACCCAGTGTCTCTCTCTCCCCACTGGGCCATACAGTACAGTGTAGATACAACCCAGTGTCTCTCTCACCCCACTGGGCCATACAGTACAGTGTAGATACAACCGAGTGTCTCTCTCTCCCCACTGGGCCATACAGTACAGTGTAGATACAACCCAGTGTCTCTCTCTCCCCACTGGGCCATACAGTACAGTGTAGCTACAACCCAGTGTCTCTCTCCCCACTGGGCCATACAGTACAGTGTAGATACAACCCAGTGTCTCTCACTCCCCACTGGGCCATACAGTACAGTGTAGATACAACCCAGTGTCTCTCTCTCCCCACTGGGCCATACAGTACAGTGTAGATACAACCCAGTGTCTCTCTCTCCCCACTGGGCCATACAGTACAGTGTAGATACAACCCAGTGTCTCTCTCTCCCCACTGGGCCATACAGTACAGTGTAGATACAACCCAGTGTCTCTCCTCCCCACTGGGCCATACAGTACGGTAAGCAGCGCCCGGTCTACTCTTCCAGGGGGAGGTTTTTGGACGGGGATGAAGGGACCCAGAGTGAGTTCCTCATGGGGTTGCTGTTTGAACAAGGCCAGACGGGTGTCTCTTGCACACCATTACACCCCCTCTACCCCCCCCCCCCCCCCCTGCACACACACACCTGAAATGGACACCTTGTGTCTGACGTGCTTGAGGAGGGGGCCGGCTGACCCACCCACTACCCAGTCTGAGAGCTAAAACATGCCATTACCAACCATTATAATCTGTAGGCTACTCAGCAATGACATCCAGACACAGTCAGTGACAACATTATTAGAAATACCAGCCGAGCTGGGGACTACATGAGTCATGAAAATCCTGTTTGACAGATCTAATAACAAGTTTAAGATTGATGCTAGTTCATATAACACATTCTCAACAGAAATTCAGGCGTTCACAGAGCATTCAAAGTTCACAAAAAAGGATTTTCAGACGCCCTCACACATGGTTTCCACTAGATAACCCAGCCACACAGTCAGATACCATAGCTACAAAATTGGCTACAAAAAATATTATTTTTGGTCTTAATTTAAGGTTAGAGTTAGGCATAAGGTTAGCAGTGTGGTTAATGTTAGGGTTAAGGTTGGTCTTAGGTTAAAAATCTGATTTTAAGAATATAAATTGTAGAAATGGGCGGGTTTTAGTCATAATTATGACTTTGTGGCTTGTGTTAACTAGTGACAACCCTCACACATCCATTGAAATTAAGTAAGCTTTCGGTAGAGTATTGATTATAAAAATAATGAATCTAGGGTGGGATTTTAAATAAACAGCATGTTGGGGAAGAATCCTTAAAGCAGCCTCCATGGACAGTACACGAGGTATGGTTAGTTCTGGGACTCCATGGAAAGTACAGTACACTAGGTATGGTTGGTTCTGGGGCTGCCCACATATACAGTACAGTAGATGAGGTATGGTTGGTTCTGGGACTGCCCCCATAGACAGTACAGTACACTAGGTATGGTTGGTTCTGGGGCTGCCCACATAGACAGTACAGTAGATGAGGTATGGTTGGTTCTGGGACTGCCCCCATGGACAATACAGTAGATGAGGTATGGTTGGTTCTGGGGCTGCCCCCGTGGACAGTACAGTAGATGAGGTATGGTTGGTTCTGGGCCTGTAGATCAGAACATAACAACAAAGCTTCAGATTATACCCTAGGCAGGGCTTGTGTGGATTAATATGCATTGTTTTATTTTTAATTTTTTCCCCACATTTGTAAACAATGATATTACAGTGTAACAGACCGGTTGAGTAATATTGGTAGCATGTAGTTTCAGATGGTTCCATAGTCTCTATCTATCAAGAGAAAGTTGGATTTTCATATACTAGCATGAATGTGAAGAGAGTATTTTAACTTAACTGTTTTATGGAGATTGATAGGGATCATACTGGGATAGGACTGCTACCAGCCAACTGCCAGGGGAAATATATTTTAGTTTCTCCTTTATAAACCAATCGAAGAGAGCACATTCAAATGATTAATCCCTCTTTTGCACGCTCTCTTAATAGGCAGTTTGGGAAAGGATTTACCATCAGTGTTCATGGGTAATTTGCACTAAAATCACACTGTTCATGTCTCCCTTGACAACAGAAACCACAACCGTTCAGATCTATTTCAATGAAAGGTCAGGAAATATTTTGAAATTGAACATGATGTGTTTTCAAGTATATCAAATGAATGTGAGTGTGATGCTGAGCATAAACATAATTTTAGAGCAAGCAAAATAATAGAATTCCATCGTTGATGTGTCAGATGAAGTTATAAGACCCTGTATTATTTATATCCTTTGATTAAACAATTGTATTAATATCTTCACAACAACAGTGGCTAACGGATTCCACTCTCCAATTGGACTGGAACGCTGTCATTTTCCAACATCGCCAACTGCATTCCCAGTTCCTGTCTTTGAGAACTTAATGCATTTCGACCCTCATACCATCCCTCCTCGGCCCAACCAAACCAGACCAACACCACACAAGACAAATACATGCTATTACAGCCTGCGGTTTGTAGACCGCAACCCCAAGCCCTTTAGACGAACAAGATAAAACAAAAATTCATAAATTTTTTGCCAGGCGATGTGGAAGCATGAGGCTCTGCCAGAAGCAGCACTGAAGCAGAAAGCGCAAACAATTCCAAGCATTCCTTAGAGAACCAGAGTAAAGTGACACAGGCATCCTCTACCACACAGCGGAGGTCACAGAGACCTGGCCAGATGCAGCTGGCTGCAGAGATAGAGACGCCACTCTGAGAAGAGAGGACACCTTGGTCCGTGAAAATAACCAAAGTCAGCCCTTCCAGATAGTGTACTACCGCTTTTCTAGCCTCTAAACTCATCATTTCTACTCATCCTTTCAACTCATCACACATGCAATGTGGCTCATTTGTTTTTGACCGACATGATAGAAAGCAATTGTTACTGGTAAAAGATGAACTCCTTGAGCAGGAGACTGAGACTCTACATAGTACAAGTATGCATGAATCCTAATGAAACACTTACTGGAACATCAAACATCTCAATTAAGAAGGAGTAAGATGAGAACAAGAGAGAGAAAGAGAAATACTTACATGAGAGAGGAAAGAAAGAAAGAAAGAGGGAAAGAGGGAAAGAAAGAGGGAAAGAAAGAAAGAGGGAGAGAAAGAAAGAAAGAGAGAAAGAGAAAGAAAGAAAGAAGGAAAGAAAGAAAGAGGGAAAGAAAGAAAAAAAGAAAAAAAGAAAGAGGGAAAGAATGAGGGAAAGAAAGAAAGAGGGAGAGAAAGAAAGAAAGAAAGAAAGAAAGAAAGAAAGAAAGAAAGAAAGAAAGAAAGAAAGAAAGAAAGAAAGACGAGAAAGAAAGAAAGAAAGAAAGAGAGAAAGAAAGAAAGAAAGAAAGAAAGAAAGAAAGAAAGAAAGAAAGAAAGAAAGAAAGAGGGAAAGAAAGAAAGAAAGAAAAAAGAAAGAAAGCGAGAGAGAAAGAAAGAAAGAGGGAGAGAAATAAAGAAAGAAAGAAAGAAAGAGAGGGAGAGAAAGAAAGAAAGAAAGAAAGAGAGAGAGAGAAAGAAAGAAAGAAAAAAAGAAAGAAAGCGGGAGAGAAAGAGAGAAAGAGAGAAAGAAAGAAAGAAAGAAAGAAAGAAAGAAAGAAAGAAAGAAAGAAAGAAAGAAAGAAAGAAAGAGGGAGAGAAAGAAATAAAGAATGAAAGAGGGAGAGAAAGAAAGAAAGAAAGAGAGGGAGTGAAAGAAAGAAAGAAAGAAAGAAAGAAAGAGAGAAAGAAAGAAAGAAAGAAAGAAAGAAAGAAAGAAAGAAAGAAAGAAAGAAAGAAAGAAAGAAAGAAAGAAAGAAAGAAAGAAAAGGACAGACTTTGGAGCATATTGGTCTAACTGTTAGTCTTCCCAGTGTGTCTCCAGGAGGGCATAGTTTCCCCAGCAGAGAGTAGAGAGTCCCTGTTTGCTGAGCTTTGATGGATTGAGCCCTCACTGAGTCCTACACTAGAAGCGTTTTTACTGGCGTACGGTACAGTGGAGTGGCGGGCTGTTTGTGGAGGTAGTGCAGGGCACTTATAGTCCTGCCTGCCGTGAGATTACACACAGACTGTGTTGACTAAGGGAGATTCTCCACTAGACGTTAGACAATGTGCTTTGTCCAGTTACCAGTTACAGAGCTGCTAAACTGAGGGTGTAAGAGAGGAATTGTGTTACTGACAATATAAACCAGTATTATATTATTTAACAAACTTTGTATATGTGACTGCAGTCTATATACTACCTATAAAACCTTTATTTTATTTATTTTAAATGGTTTGTAAAGGTTGAGAACTCCACATCTTTAAGCCATCAGATGGCCATTAAACAGAACTATGATCCTGACATCGTCCAGACATGGCTCTAGTTGATTGTTGTCCTGTAATTGATGTTGGACCAGTTAAAGGAAAGATCTGCTCAATAAATATATTTTGTTATTGTTTGAAATGAGTTGTCTCCCTTCTCTGTCCTTTAATGGTTGCTTCATGTGTTAGTTAGTGACTGTTAGATCTTTGTTTCCACTGGTCTAGCCAGAGCAAATGGAGCCATGGAGCTCGGTCGTCTAGTTAACACAGCCACAAAGCCATAATCATGGCTAAACCCCGCCTATTTCCTAAAATTTCTCTTCTTACATAAAAAAAAAAAATCCTACCCCTAATCTTAACCACACCGCTAACCTTATGCCTAACCCTAACCTTAACATAAGACCAAAAAGCAAATGTTTGTTTTCATGATTTATTTTATAGCCAGCATTTGTGGCTGTGTTAACTAGTGACAACCATGGAGTCCAGCCTCCCTCCATTCTATTCCACTCACCTTTTATTCAGAAGTGAGACTCACATTACCATTCTGATGATCCCCCTTTCTATGATCTGACGCCATTTACAAAGCCACAAATATGCAGGCCAAGTGTATCATCGACATCATCATCTGGAGTCCACAGGATGAAAAGTAGGACTTCAACAATTGCATGGCCTTTATTTCAGATGTGAGGCCAAGTGCAATAAACATGAATATGCATGAACATGCATGAATATGCCTTTTGAATATGCAGATGATCACTCTAAATATTAAAGAATGTACATGGTCAATTGGACTTGTTTTTGGAAAATAGCACACTGGACACCGCTATCCTCGATGCCGATGGTGTTATAATAATATAATATATTATGGTGAGGTCAGAGCAGTGAGCTAGCTGGTGAGTGTATTCTCAGAGGTCAAAAGAGTATGAACTTCCAGTGAGGGTAAGGTCTCTGTGGGAAAACCAAAGAAAGACAGATTTACAAGTCTGTAGAAATGGGCCTCAGTGGGATACAGCCTGGCAGGACAAGGGTCACGGTGACAAAAAAGACAAAACAATGCTTTAATGGATTTTATGGTATTTTCAGATATATTGATTCAGTGTCCGACTTTGACAGTGGCTGTGTTTTGCGTGTGTAGAGGCATATCTCTATAAAGGAAGACATGCTAAGGCCCCATAGGCCAGATGAGACCTTTATATATCTGTAAATCAGTCACACAACCTTTAACATGGCAATAAGAGATGGGAGTATACATGACCTGCCTTGTATAAATAAACACCAGTGCTTTGTTGAGACGGAGACGCTCAGCCGCAACAGATGGCCTTCTCAAACTGCTGGTGGTCAACATCCATCAATCCATCCATCAGTCCATCCAGGAGAGAGCCATCAACACAATAATGTACAGTACATTTGATGTTGCACTTTGGACTTTACTGAAACCCAAGTGCATAAGACGTTGGCCATGGGATCAAATGATTGTCAGATTGCCACTGCGTCAATCAGCTTGATTTTGACACCTGCCAGTAGCAGTAGCACAAACAGCATGCTGGGTAGTCAGTCTACACACTAGCTAACACCAGGTAGCGTAGCATCCAGTAGAAATGCAGTAATCTCTACTGCATATGATAAGCGGTTGGGACAGCACAGTCAGTGTAGCCTTCCCCTCGTCTCTCCTTTCCATAGCCCCTAGCTAACGGGTCAGCCAAAAGGACACTTTGATCACCGTAAATCTCCTGCCTCCAGAGTAACACTTCACCATGAGTTGATAGATGGGAGGAACTCTGGGGTGTGTACACTGGCACTGCACTTGGAGGGAATATTTGTCTAATATGCTTCTGACATATTTGTGGAGTTGAGAAGCTTATGCACTGTCTGAGGTGCTCATGGCCTTGGTATTCTAAAACAAACCTCTCCAACGGCAGAGCCCAAACCTGATGCTGTGGGCTGGAGGCCGCAGGGGGGTGAGGGGGGTGAGGGGGTCGCTTTGTGTGTGAGAGAGAGAGAGAGAGCGAGCGAGGGGGGTAACTGTTGAAAGGGGACTCAGGACTATTCATACCTCAAACCCAATGCTTGTCTGAACATTCCCTTCTGTCTACTTTCATTTCTAATGATGAAAGTAAAATGGCCTTATGGGAGTTTATTTTCCCAGTCTAATAGCATGTATATTGTATACATAATGAGGTGGGGGGGGGGGGGGGGGATTTTTGGCAGTGAATGTCAGCCCTTAAACCCCCGAGCCTCCATCCATCCCATGTAGGAAACCAAGCTCGCATGCAGACAGTGTGTAAATGTTTAGTCTGATGTATTTTACTGTCCCGCTCCTCTTCAGCATCACTTAGCGGAGCGGCTGACATGCTTGTTTTGCTACTGCTTCCCCCCCCCTCTAAACCACCCGTCTCTTCCTGAGGCCATTCCACACAGAGTAGCAAAACAAATTATTTCAGAGCTTTGCTGTGTGCTCTCTGCTGCACACAGACGTAGGACAAGCCACAGTGTTCGCTCCTCAAACACGTTGGATTGGATTGTAGGGTCAAGAGAGGAGTTAAGAACGTACATTAGGAACAGGGGTGGAGTCCATCTTCATTGGCTGTAATGGTGCTACAGATACCAATGACAAACCGCTGGCCTTTCATCAAACTAGTTATACAAATAACTGCTAGATGGAAGACTAACTGTTCATCCTAATACCGCATTGGTGCAAAGCTGTCATCAAGGCAAAGGGTGGCTACTTTGAAGAATCTCAAATATATTTTGATTTGTTTAACACTTTTGTGGTTACGACATGATTCCATATGTGTTATTTCATTGTTTTGATGTCTTCACTATTATTCTACAATGTAAAAAAAAAAAAAAAAAAAAAACTGGAATGAGTAGGTGTGTCCAAACTTTTGACTGGTAATGTAGATGTCCAAATTGGGCAACATCCTTGATAAATCAATCTACTATATAATCTATAGTCATTATTACTATTTAAAGCTGTGGAACATAAAAAGGGAGAATTCTCTAGAGCGAGACACTAACGGTTTGGGATTTTATCGGTGTTGGCCGGGGACTTGAGTGGCTGGTTTCACACTCGGGCCCACAGAGGGGTTGGATGTGTTCACTGTGCACCCGCTCCTACTGCCCAGTTAGACTTGGCACGACTACTGTTACATGTGCCACAATTTCACATACTGTTAGCCGGGCTCATTCTGTCTGTAATATACTATTATAGGGTTTTACTTGGCAGTAGGGGACACACTTCACCCCACTGTCCAAACTAAACAGAACAACATTACTAGAGAGGACAGATGACTTTGGCAGAGTGCTAAGTGATGGAAATTAGATGTCAGTGTCTCTGTGTGTCTCCCATTCCGTTTCATTCTGGGTTGTCCTGACTAACCTCCATGATAGGTCCAAGGTTTACACGGATGTCAGATATACACCACACCGCCTCCTTGTGGTAGAACCAGAGATTACAACTAGAGTCCACATGAAGTCTAGAGGAAGCCGGGCAGACAAAAACAGATCATTCAGGTTTTATAAAAACAGATATCAATATGGATGTGGTTTGTTTCTAGACTTATGTTTATATTTATCTTTTAGTATCAATATAATTTCACTGAAAATACATCCGAATAGAGACGCAGAATAAAGTACTGTGCTGTTGGAGACAGAGTCGTTTTCTGTTTTCCTGTGGCAGAGACAACACAGGTAAAGTGGTAATTTAAAAGTGTTTAAACCCAGGGAAAGTTTCCACCTACCGCAGAGAGAAAGACATGAGCAATTTGTGGATAATTCTCTGCCCACAGCTTCTTGGCCTGGGATCTCCACGGTCTGCTTGGACTCGGTCTATAAACACGATCTGGTTCTTTGACTTGACGTGTTTGAGGTAAAGCACTCATACCCAGACAGCTTCTGAACAATGGCTGGCCCCGCATTAGCAAATATTAGTCCAAATATTTCACAGTACTTTAAAAAAGGCCATATGAAACATTTCAGGGAAGTATTAAACTGTTTTGAACAACAGCATCCATTTCACAGATTCCACATTTCACACCAGATTAGCGTCACCTTGTACCAAAGCATACTGGGTTTGAATATGTGGAATCAGGCACTGACTATCTCAGGTTAATGAAATGTGCCTCAGCTCAACCTAGCTGAACAGCCCAAAACAAGCTAGTGAGTGTCTGTAGATGGGGATATTGATCCAAACAGACTACAGTACATATACCCCTGCCATATTCAGACCATGGACTCATGCACAACCATCTTTTATGACCTTCACTCTTTACAGAGCAACCATCTGGTCTGAGAGGCCTGGTCCAGTATCCCTTCTTTCTTTTCTTTCCAAAACTATTGAGCGTGCCGTCTTTAGCCAACTCTCTTGCTATCTCTCTCAGAATGACCTTCTTGATCCAAACCAATCAGGTTTCAGGACTGGTCATTCAACTGAGACTGCTCTTCTCTGTGTCACAGAGACTCTCCGCACTGCTAAAGCTAACTCTCTCTCCTCTGCTCTTGTCCTTCTAGATCTGTCTGCTGCCTTTGATACTGTGAACCATCAGATCCTCCTCTCCACCCTCTCCGAAATGGGCATCTCCGGCGCGGCTCACTCCTGGATTGCGTCCTACCTGACCGGTCGCTCCTACCAAGTGGCGTGGCGGGAAGCTGTCTCCGCACCACGTGCTCTCACCACTGGTGTCCCCCAGGGATCGGTTTTGGGCCCTCTCCTTTTCTCCCTATACACCAAGTCACTTGGCTCTGTCATATCCTCACATGGCCTTTCCTATCATTGCTACGCTGACGATACACAACTAATCTTCTCCTTTCCCCCTTCTGATCACCAGGTGGCGAATCGCATCTCTGCATGTCTGGCAGACATATCAGTATGGATGACGGATCACCACCTCAAGCTGAACCCTGGCAAGACGGAGCTGCTCTTCCTCCCCGGGAAGGACTGCCCGTTCCATGATCTCGCCATCACGGTAGACAACTCCGCTGTGTCCTCCTCCCAGAGTGCGAAGAGCCTAGGCGTGACCCTGGACAACACCCTGTCGTTCTCCGCCAACATCAAGGCGGTGACCCGCTCCTGCAGGTTCATGCTCTACAACATTCGGAGAGTGCGACCCTGCCTTACACAGGAAGCGGCGCAGGTCCTGGTCCAGGCACTTGTCATCTCCCGTCTGGACTACTGCAACTCGCTGTTGGCTGGGCTCCCTGCCTGTGCCATTAAACCCCTACAACTCATCCAGAATGCCGCAGCCCGTCTGGTGTTCAACCTTCCCAAGTTCTCTCACGTCACCCCCCTCCTCCGCACACTCCACTGGCTTCCAATTGAAGCTCGCATCCGCTACAAGACCATGGTGCTTGCCTTTGGAGCAGTGAGGGGAACGGCACCCCTGTACCTTCAGGCTCTGATCAGTCCCTACACCCAAACGAGGACATTGCGTTCATCCACCTCTGGCCTGCTGGCTCCCCTTCCTCTGCGGAAGCACAGCTCCCCCTCAGCCCAGTCAAAACTGTTCGCTGCTCTGGCACCCCAATGGTGGAACAAGCTCCCTCACGACGCCAGGACAGCGGAGTCACTCACCACCTTCCGGAGACATTTGAAACCCCACCTCTTTAAGGAATACCTGGGATAGGCTAAAGTATTCCTTCTAACCCCCCCCCCCCCCCCCCCCCCCCCAAATTGTAAAGTGGTTATCCCACTGGCTATAGGGTGAACGCACCAATTTGTGAGTCGCTCTGGCTAAGAGCGTCTGCTAAATGACGTTAATGTGCCCTTGAGCAAGGCACTTAACCCTAATTGCTCCTGTAAGTCGCTCTGGTTAAGAGCGTCTGCTAAATGACTAAAATGTAAAATGTAAAATGTAAATGTAAATGTCCTTTATCTGGGCATGGACAGAGAACAGGGGAGGGGGTTCATGGAGGTAGATCCACCACTCCCTTCCAAAGGCCAGAGTTGAGTTAGCTCAGCTCAGGGCTCACAGACAGAGGGTAATAGATCACTTAGCCTGGCCACTACAAAGGCTTGTTGAGACAGACGACTCCAGAACAAGCCGACTGGGCAGCGCAGAAGTCTAGTAAAGATGTCATATGAAACACTGGGGGGCTGGAGCCAGAGGAGGAAAGTTAAACTAACAGGTCGAGTTTTAGAGACGCTGATTGAACCCTGCAGAGCCAGATTGCACGTTGCACCTTCACCCCCCCGAACAATGCCACTACTGCAGACGCTGTGCAACAGTATGTGAAATTACTATGCTAATTAGCATTACAGTGTAAGGGGGAGGAATGGATCTGGCTGGGACAGTAACGAGCAAAAGTTTGTCAGCCTGCCTGTATCAGCTTACAACGTTTATACACAGCAGTCCTTATGAGTCTTTCAACAGATCAAATCAGGCCCGATTGACAGACGTCGACACCGGTTGCAAATAACCATCCATCATTGTCATGTCATCTGCGACACATTCCATTTTGAAATAGACAAAAGGTACTGTAGCAGAAAGAAAAATGCATTTTAGTACGAGAGCAGCAGGGACTCCTTTGCGTCACTCTCTGGGACGACGACCAGACACTAAAGATATAAGCCTGGTTCTTGTCAAAGCTGCATCCTGTCCCTCTCGACTTTGATCTGCTGGCACAGAGACACCAGAGGGTGGCATGTTGGTTCTTGTCTAGACTAGGGACTGCAGAGGACAGGCCTGCTGGATGATGAATAGGGCATCTGTGTTTACCCCGGTGAGCTCTTCTGTAGAGAGAACTACCAGTCAATCCACCCAGAGCAAACTGTACAGCCAACACTACTCTGAATACAAGGCCAGATACCAGTAATCGGTCTCCTTTCACACTGTAAGCAGTAGAGCCAAAAAGGACTACTTGATATACAGTACCAGAAATACAGTAAGTCAGTCCATAGAGGGCCCTGACCCACTTCAACATATACTGTATGTACTGAGGGCTGCATTCAATCAAATCTGCACTACAGAAAAATTCTGCATGGGGAAACAATGCATGCTTACACAAAAATGTGATTTGAATTCTATTTAACCTCACTGTGTAAATGACTCACTGTGCAGTTTACTGAAAATGCATGTCAGTGTGGCACAGCACAGATAGCATTACATCCCAGAGCTTGAGATCAAGACAGGAGAGCAGAGGAGTGAGTAAGAGGGAGAACCTTCACGCCGGATAAAGAATAAGAAAAGTGTTCATTCAGATGACTGACTGTGGAATACTGCAGTGTGGCAGGAAACAGTCAGGACAAGTCTTGGAAACGTCGACAGCATTTCTATGTTAACAATATGGCAGCCATCTCGCTCCTCGCCTCAGCTCCCTTGTCTGGTAGCCAAGAATAACTGGGAGTTCTGGGTAATTCTGCTGTTCACCACCCATTTCCTACTGTTCCCTCTCCACTGGGCCGAGCTGCTGTACATCCGATGAGTGCTTGTGTGTTCTCAAGCTTCTTAAGAGTGACATCAACATGAGAAAATGTGTGTAAGATGCCCATTGGCTACAGGGTCACTGAGGATATATGAACACTTGTCTCACCAATAGGCCAAGGTTATGACTCAGTGTTACAATCATATGTACCTGGAAACATCAGTTTCCTTCATACTAAAACTAATCCAGGGCTTGACTAGACTGTCGCTAACTAACCACACAGAAAGACATGCATCAGCAGAAATATCCCTGGCATGCACTGTAGAAATTCTACCGTTCTCAACTATACACACCAATTACACTAACATATCCAGCATTGTCAGATTCCAAAGTGTCCACTAGAGGGCTCTATTATTCTATATCTGAAAACACTGGTCTAACAGAAATCATTTTCTAGAAGATTCTATTCCATTAATAATAGCATGTCTATTCAGCAATATATCTGATCAAAAGGTACAAGTAGATGAATCTGTACACTGAGCAAAACAAAGTTAGAAAGAAATCAAATCAAAAGGAGAATACAATTTTATTCAAAATGTCTTAAGATTACACAACAATTGTACAACAGTATGTAAAAATATTTTTTTAAAAGCTGGAATCCACAGGGATGCTGGCACATGTTGACTCCAATGCTTCCCACAGTTGTGTCAAATTGACTATGCCCTTTCGGTGGTGGACCATTTTGGATACACACAGGAAACTGTTCAACGTGAAAAACCCAGCAGAGTAGCAGTTCTTGACACAAACCGGTGTGCCTGGCACCTACTATCATACCCCGTTCTTTTGTCTTGTCCATTCCCCTCTGAATGGCACACATACACAATTCATGTCTCAAGGTTTACTATTTTTTTAATAACCTGTCTCCTCCCCTTTATCTACACTGATTGAAGTGGCTTTCACAAGTGACATCAATAAGGGATCATAGCTTTCACCTGGTCAGTTTGTCATGGGAAGAGCTTCTTAATGTTTTGTACACTGTGTTACCTACCCTGTCCACTTTATCAGCACACTGTAGTCTATAGACAACGTACCAAAACCAGGTGGGGCAAGCATGCTATTTATTGTAGTTTGTGTGACAAAACCATCCATAGAGTTGAAAATGCTTTGGAAACACATTCAACTTCTGTTATTTTATTATGTACATAAAAACTTAAGCGTAAAAGTGTTTTTATGTGCACTGTCATCACGCACAACATGTTATCCTCTAAAAAGTCAGTTTGATGGAAACACGTCCGGTGGGAAAATACATATATTGTTTCTGTGTGGACTTTAGAACATTTGCAAGAAAATCTGTCGCCAATTGGATGGAAACCTAACTGCAGTACCAAACAAGCAGTAAAACAAACTCCTTAAACCTCCAAAGTTTCAGTTTTCTCCATGTGAAATGCTTGCTTTGACAGGGTGAGTTTTCCTCAAAACAGGCTTACTCTCAACGCAGCTCCTCTTAGTCGCTATCCTCTTGGATCGTCTGAGACCACAGGCCATATGTGACTCTCCAACCGTGGTAGGTGTATTTTCAGCTTTCATTCGGACATGAGAAGCCTGTTGGGGAATTGTTTCCCCACCATTCCTTTTTGCCTTGGGAGCCTTTGCTTGGCTTGGGGCGACTTGCAATGCCTCCTGGGGACCCGCGTCTTCCTCTTTTTCTGTGTCTTTCAAAGTTTCCATCTTGCCTTGAACGGCTAGCAAAGACTCCTGTTAAGTCACAAGGAAGTGGCTCATGGAATCTCTTTTGAGGAAGTACAAATAATTTTTCAATGAGACTAAAAATGTATTCTTTCATTCCCAACACCTCGGACACACCACAAGGTCAGCCACGGAGCTTATTCAATCACATACACACTTACCTCTGCTCCAGCCAGTTGGGATTTGAGCTCTGATAGTTCCTTCATGAGATGCTTGATGTTCGCCTTAATAGAGAGATGAAATGGTTCTTATCAGTTATACATATCCAGAAAGAACTGGGCTGTGACCATACAGTACTGCTGGTGATTCATGGTATCACTAAAAATGACATGGCAACAAGTGTTGAACACATAGCACCTTCTTCTTGAAGATTTCTTTGTTCTGATTCTCAATCTCCTGTTGTCTTTTCTCCTCTTTCTCTCTGAAATAAGAAAAATAAATATGAATATAAAAGCCAGAACTCCTGTTTCTGTAAACATCAATAAACAGCACACTGGCCATGTCTTCCATGGGTCATATTCATTAAGGCACACTGTAGCAAAATGTTTTGCATCAGAACAAAAATGAGTGCTTCTTATTGTAAGTCCCTGCCTGTTTTCCAGTCAGGTTTCTTCCATTTGGTGCCTAATAAATATGATCCTGGCCACTGCAGTGACATGGAGCTAGCTAGCTACCTGAGCTCCAGGCCTCTGGCCACTCTGTCCTCTAGCTCACTGATCTCAGCTTGTTCCTCCTCTACAGCTTGCTGGACATCAGCAGTCTTTATCTGGGCCAGGAGGGACTTGGAGTCCAGGGCCTCTACCTCAGGTGAGCTCAGCCTCCTGGAGAGGAACACTCGCCCCATATGAACAGTCTGCTCACAGGACAGAATCTGAAACGTGATGTCCAACAGAATAGAATTGTCAGAGAATGTGTCGACATATTCACAAACATGTCTGTATACATAAATGAGAAGATATAGCACAGTAAAGCTAAGAGGCAGTGTTAACAAGGTCATGACAACTTCAGAGGTTGGCAACGTGACATTCAGCATAGTACAGTATCTACGTTTACATTTTAGTTATTTAGCAAATGCTCTTATCCAGAGCGACTTACAGTTAGTGAGTGCATACATTTTCATACTTTCATATCTACTAGGGGTGTGAACGTTTAAACGAAAAAAATCCATAACGACAAAACCTTTTTTTCTTTTGACAAAATAGTGTAGTTATCACATAACTACCACTAACAGGTCCTGACCATCATCATCGGAAAAATACAAATGTAACAAATACCTAACGCAACAATGCTGTAAGGATATTAGGAGGAGATATGAATCTTTCAAATTATTTGTCACGAATATATAGCGCTCCGTATGTCATCGTCGTTAACAGTAGATTGAACTGCATTGCCCCCTAGTGGTCATACCATTGGTTTATATATATACACATCATTGGTCATACGCAGCATCATATCTGAATTGTGAATTCACATCATTTTTTCTTCTTTTTTTTCTTAGCATATAAACATAACGGCAGTTTAAATGTTAAGAACAATTGTACATTTGTCACATCCCTAGTAGCTACAGTACTGTACAGTAACACGTTTCACTTCGTCAAGGTCAGCTAGGATCTTCTCTCTGGAGGCCAAGGACAGATCCCTAGCCAGCATCTGGTTCCGTCGCTGCCTCAGTAACTTATCCAGCTCTCTCTGCATAGGAAACACATTGACAGCCTTGAACATCACATATTATTCAACTACATCAAGTAAGCCCTACTGGGGTGTATTCACTAGGAACCAAACCTATCTGAATTTGTCCAATAGAAACTTGTTTTCACTGCAAAACATTTGTTGCAAATTGAACCAAACTGGAGAAGACTCAAAACGGAACGAAACCTACCTGAATGTCCAATAAAAACTGTTTTCATTGCAAAACGTTCTGTTGCAAAAACGTTTTGCTATGTGTGTGACTAATGAATACACCCCAGGTGATTGAGGGAATATTGACCGTAGCTTTAAAATGTGTGATCAAAGCAGCACAAAATGGCTGTGTTAATTTCAATTTGAGGTACCATGAGCATCAGTCATTAAAATAATCAAGTGGGGGTTTTCACCATCAGATATATGGATTTTCACCTGTAAGGTGTTGATCTGCCTCTCCTGCTTAGCTCGCTTGAGGAATGCCAGGTCTGCCGGGGTAACCTCATAGCCCTGCATGCCTCTTATCAATGAGTAGGGGTCCTCTTCCAGCACACTGCCTGAACAGACTGAACATGTACGTTGATAACATTAGGTGGATTGTGCTAATAATATTTTTCATTACAAGCTTGTGCACCATCATACACCAAAGCATTTAACATTCAGATTTATAGACCTACAGTAGGATCATGTGACATAGGACTACATTAAAATAGACAAGAATGGAACTTTAATGAAATGTGTGTTCAGAGGAGTCATGGCCACAGGGTCACTTGTTTCTCTGTAATACTACTAGCCACCTAGCCATTTTATGCAGTTGGCTTTAGCCCAGATAGGTTCTCAATCTACCAACCTCATAACTAGCTACCAAGAAGCCATTTCAGGCTACCAATCAAGTTAGAGTAGCTAGCTTGTCTAACTATCTTAGCATTTCACGGTCAAGTCTAAACCCATTGTATTCGGCAGATGTGACAAATACAATTTGATTTGGCATGTCTGCTGGCAAGGTTGGTTTCAAGCAATTACTAAATGAACTGAATAAGAATCACACTCCTTTAAATATTTTACCCAGATCTTAGCAGATATGCAGAGAAGCATATTTTGTTTCTTTAAAAAAAGAACCACCAGTCAGGAGGATACAGACAGATCAAGAGGTATGATTAGATATGCAGAAAAATAAACATATTGTACATGGAATTAAGCATAATGGTTATGGCTCTAAATTGCAGGAAAAAGCAATTTCAGGTGTTCGAAAAATGCTAAATTCTCCCACTTGCAGATGGGGCCTGGCCCCCCTCCAGACCACCCTGCCATCCTCATGTACTTTGTGCCCCCTCAGATTTTACGGGTGCACGACGCCCCTGTGTGTGTTTATGTTTGTCAAAACACCTCAGACATATCAAATATCAGTGCAAATATACAGCTATAGGAATGTGAACAATATGGGAAATACCCACTTGTGTTTGAAGTGATGCGAGACCGTCGGCATGTTTCCGTTTCTGTACGCTCGATTGTGTAAAGGTCCATGGTCATATTTAGCGCAGGAGACAAGGGTTCTTGCCCAGGGGTGGTTTCAATCTGGATGGAAAGACAAAATTAGAAGGGATAGAAATGAGTGAGTTGGCTAGGCCTACCCTCCACAATAATTTGGTCAAGTTGGCCTACAAACTATAGTGCCTTCAGAAAGTATTCACACCCCTTGATTTTACACATTTTGTTGTGTTACAAAGTGCGATTAAAATGTATTTAATTTTCGTTTGTCAATCGACACAAAATACTCTGTCAAAGTGGAAGAAAAATTCTAACATTTGTAAAAAATTTACGACATTTAAAATACTTATATCTTGATTAGATAAGTATTAAACCCAGAGTCAATACGTAAAACGTTCTATTCAGGACAAAAAGTTAAATTGCTTTGCCACATGTTTTGCAGTATTACTTTAGTGCCTTGTTGCAAACAGGATGCATGTTTTGGAATATTTGTATTCTGTGCACGTTTCCTTCTTTTCACTCTGTCAATTGGGTTAGTATTGTGGAGTTAACTACAATGTTGTTGATCCATCCTCAGTTTTCACCGATCACAGCCATTCAACTCAAAACGGTTTTAAAGTCACCATTGGCCTCATGGTTTCATTTATTTACATGTTAGTCATTTAGCAGACGCTCTTATCCAGAGCGACTTACAGTTAGTGAGTGCATACACTTTCATACTGGCCCCCCGCGGGAAACGAACCCACAACCCTGGTGTTGCAAGTGCCATGCTCTACCAACTGAGCTACAGGGGACATATATGTTTCCTTCCTCTCTGGCAACTGAGTTAGGAAGGACGCCTGTACCGTTGTAGTGACTGGGTGTATTGATACACCATCCAAAGTCTAATTAAAATCTCCATGCTCAAAGGGATATTCAATGTCTGCTTTTTTTTAACCCATCTACCAATGGGGGGGGGGGGGGGGGGGCTTCTTTGCAAGGCATTGGAAAACCTCCCTGGTCTTTGTGGTAGAATCTTTGTTTGAAATTCTCTTCTCAACTGAGGGACCTTACAGCTAATTGTATGTGTGGGGTACAGATGAGGTAGTCATTGAAAAATCATGTTAAACTATCATTGCACACAGAGTCCATGCAACTTATGACTTGTTAAGCACATGTTTACTCCTGAACTTATTTAGGCTGTCATAA
The DNA here is from genome assembly GCF_964263955.1 of Coregonus lavaretus. Taxonomy (NCBI): domain Eukaryota; kingdom Metazoa; phylum Chordata; class Actinopteri; order Salmoniformes; family Salmonidae; genus Coregonus; species Coregonus lavaretus. The sequence goes on along the minus strand of NC_140022.1, from coordinate 6,140,918 downwards.
CTATGGGGTTGAATACTTATTGACTCAAGGCATTTCAGCTTTTAATTAATTTGTCAACATTTCTAGAAACATAATTCCACTTTGACATTATGGGGTATTATTGTGTGTATGCCAAGGACAAAATACAGGCTGTAACACAACAAAATGTGGAAAAAGTTAAGGGGTGTGAATACTTTTAAACACATTGACAGCCTTGAACATCACATCTTATTCAACTACATCAAGTAAGCCCTACTGGGGTGTATTCACTAGGAACCAAACCTATCTGAATTTGTCCAATAGAAACTAGTTTTCACTGCAAAACGTTCTGTTGCAAAAACGTTTTGCTATGTGTGTGACTAATGAATACACCCCAGGTGATTGAGGGAATATTGACCGTAGCTTTAAAATGTGTGATCAAAGCAGCACAAAATGACTGCGTTAATTTCAATTTGAGGTACCATGAGCATCAGTCATTAAAATAATCAAGTGGGGCTTTTCACCATCAGATATATGGATTTTCACCTGTAAGGTGTTGATCTGCCTCTCCTGCTTAGCTCGCTTGAGGAATGCCAGGTCTGCCGGGGTAACCTCATAGCCCTGCATGCCTCTTATCAATGAGTAGGGGTCCTCTTCCAGCACACTGCCTGAACAGACTGAACATGTACGTTGAGAACATTAGGTGGATTGTGCTAATAATATTTTTCATTACAAGCTTGTGCACCATCATACACCAAAGCATTTAACATTCAGATTTATAGACCTACAGTAGGATCATGTGACATAGGACTACATTAAAATAGACAAGAATGGAACTTTAATGAAATGTGTGTTCAGAGGAGTCATGGCCACAGGGTCACTTGTTTCTCTGTAATACTACTAGCCACCTAGCCATTTTATGCAGTTGGCTTTAGCCCAGATAGGTTCTCAATCTACCAACCTCATAACTAGCTACCAAGAAGCCATTTCAGGCTACCAATCAAGTTAGAGTAGCTAGCTTGTCTAACTATCTTAGCATTTCACGGTCAAGTCTAAACCCATTGTATTCGGCAGATGTGACAAATACAATTTGATTTGGCATGTCTGCTGGCAAGGTTGGTTTCAAGCTATTACTAAATGAACTGAATAAGAATCACACTCCTTTAAATATTTTACCCAGATCTTAGCAGATATGCAGAGAAGCATATTTTGTTTCTTTAAAAAAAGAACCAACAGTCAGGAGGATACAGACTGCTCAAGAGGTATGATTAGATATGCAGAAAAATAAACATTTTGTACATGGAATTAAGCATAATGGTTATGGCTCTAAATTGCAGGAAAAAGCAATTTCAGGTGTTCGAAAAATGCTAAATTCTCCCCACTTGCAGATGGAGCCTACCCCCCTTCCAGACCACCCTGCCATCCTCATGTACTTTGTGCCCCCTCAGATTTTACGGGTGCACGACGCCCCTGTGTGTGTTTATGTTTGTCAAAACACCTCAGACATATCAAATATCAGTGCAAATATACAGCTATAGGAATGTGAACAATATGGGAAACACCCACTTGTGTTTGAAGTGATGCGAGACCGTCGGTATGTTTCCGTTTCTGCACGCTCGATTGTGTAAAGGTCCATGGTCATATTTAGCGCAGGAGACAAGGGTTCTCGCCCAGGGGTGGTTTCAATCTGGATGGAAAGACAAAATTAGAAGGGATAGAAATGAATGAGTTGGCTAGGCCTACCCATCACAATAATTTGGTCAAGTTGGCCTACAAACTACAGTGCCTTCAGAAAGTATTCACACCCCTTGATTTTACACATTTTGTTGTGTTACAAAGTGCGATTAAAATGTATTTAATTTTCGTTTTTTGTCAATTGACAAAATACTTTGTCAAAGTGGAAGAAAAATTCTAACATTTGTAAAAAATGTACGACATTTAAAATACTTATATCTTGATTAGATGAGTATTAAATCCAGAGTCAATACATTAGAATCGTCTTTGGCATCAATTACAGCTGCATGTCTTTCTGGATGAGCTTGCCACACCTGGATTGTGCAACATTTGCCCATTATTCAAGCTCTGAAATGGGTTGTTGATCATTGCTAGACAACAATTTTCAGGTCTTGCCATGGATTTTCAAGCAGATTTATGGGGGGGGGGGGGGGGGGGGGCGCCTTCTTAGCAAGGCATTGGAAAACCTCCCTGGTCTTTGTGGTAGAATCTTTGTTTGAAATTATCTTCTCAACTGAGGGACCTTACAGATAATTGTATGTGTGGGGTACAGATGAGGTAGTCATTGAAAAATCATGTTAAACTATCATTGCACACAGAGTCCATGCAATTTATGACTTGTTAAGCACATTTTTACTCCTGAACTTATTTAGGCTGTCATAACTAAGGGATGTATACTTATTGACTCAAGGCATTTCAGCTTTTAATTAATTTCTAGAAACATAATTCCACTTTGACATTATGGGGTATTATTGTGTGTATGCCAAGGACAAAATACAGGCTGTAACACAACAAAATGTGGAAAAAGTTAAGGGGTGTGTATACTTTCTGAAGGCACTGTAAAACTCGTCCCCAGTGCGCATAGGCGTAAGTGTAGTGAACGAGATTCCACCTACCATTTGTGTTTCAGAGCCGAAAGGCAAAGTTATTTTCAACTCTGACACTGGCGGCGTCCTTTGAAGTTGTCGTCCCAATGGAATATGATTTGAGGTCTCTTGAATGAGTCTCCTGATCGCCGGTGAAACGTTTGATTTGAGAGTAGCCTTTTTCCCTTTGGTCGCATTTCTGTTTCTCCTGTTTGCAACGGAATTCTTTGAGAGATCCATTTTTCCTGTTGTGTTGAAAGCTAAAATAGCCTAATTGCAATCTCTGTTGATTAAACCATTCATAAACCTAGAGAAGGTGAGTGGAGTTCTTAGACAATCGGCCCACACCGGCCGAATCAAAACCACCTGTTGTCACGCGCCTGCATCTCTGGTCCTCTTTCAATATCTACAATTGCTTCTTCTTCTTCTGTGGGTTTTATGGCGGACTACATCCAAAAGTTGTATTGCCGACACCAACTGGACGGTATGAAACAACAAAATATATAAAATCCATACTTAATAGTGATACTAACTTACTCCACCCTAATAAAAATAGTACATTGCCAAAACAAACAAAACTCCAATTTCATCCTTCTTTTAGTTCTCCATATCTCCCTTCTTGGGCTCTAGGACCTGAGAGAGTGATACGGCTTTTTGCTAATATTCCATGTAACAAAATAAAATCTATACATAATAGGGAAACTAACTAAATCCACCCAAATAAAATAGTGCATTGCCAAAACAAACAAAACTCCCATTTCTTCCTTCGTTTAAATCTCCATATCTCCCTTCTCAGTCTCTAGGGCCTGGGATGGTGGTACAGCTTTTGACAATATTCCATGTAACTCTTTTGCCAAGAAATCTTTCAGCCCCAGGAACCGTTCTGCCGCAACCACAATGATTTCTATATTTTCTCCACCTTGGTAGTGCCATTAATCACCATTGCGATAAAGACCACAAAGTCCACATTTTTAACCTTTAAAATGTCAGGATCATCTTGGTGAAAGGCAACCCCTGCAGCTTGCATTGAAGGCCTATCCACCACCATGGACTCTTCAGGAGCACCATTCAAACCCTCAACCCTTTTAACCGCTGCTGCATAGGAAATGCTCTGTACAACCCTAACTTTGGCCTCCTCATTTTCTTTCACCGTGGCTTCATGGTTCCCACCACAATTGTAACATTTCACTTTTTCATCACTTTTATAACACATTAAATGATATTTTCCACAACTTGGACATCTCGGTTTCTCCCTTATGCAAACCCTTGACACATGACCAAAAGCTTTACAGTGATCACACTGCATTGGTCTTGGGATAAATGCTCTGACTTTGTAGTTTATATACCCCAACTGCACTTGAGTAGGGAAAAAACAAAAGAACAAATAAACTCTTCACTTTTTCATCATTCACCACTCGATTCATCCGACGTGCATCAATCACTCCAGGAATATTTTTCATCTCTTTAACATCGACTTCCCACGAGACGCCAGATATTACCCCCTTGAGGGGTGCCCTGTTCCGAAGAGACACACACGACACGTCAAACTTTTCAAATTGGGATGAGCCGCAACACACGTTCCTTCTGATCCGCAGAAGTACAAAGAATCGAAACAAACCCGCCTCTCATGACCCTCACATCCTTCACTTTACCCATCACTCTCTCCACCAGTTTGGATAGCTCAAATGGATTCTTCAAGATTGGTATTTGGATAAGCTGCTCCTCATTAACAAACCTTCCTCCTACAAGATATAAAGGGACGTTCTCATCACTGTACCCTACTTTACTCCATTTTCCATTTTTTTGAAAAAGACTCCAATCCTCCTTGATTCTACCGCCATTAGATTCACAATCCACTTCATCCTCCGCCTCCGCCATCTTTTCCAATCTCACCTACAATTGCATCCCTTCCTCCTTGCTTCCTTTCTCCCTTCCCTGGGGTTAGGTTAACCACTGATCTGACAATACTGATATATTCAATTATGTTGCAGGGTTTTAAATGTTTTATAGGCTACATTAAAAAAAAATATCCTACAATAGAACGTTTCTCGGATAGAGATAGATGTGTGATAATCCGTTTTCACCCTCGAATCTCAGAGGGAGGTCGGAAAGCAGTGAGAGAAGAGTAATAGGCCATTGGATGCTTTCACTTGACATACATTTCACCATCATTTCACCGTCAGAATCAGAATGTACTTATTCACCAAGTACATTTACTCATACCCAGCAATAGACAAATATACAGACAGAATACAGACAGAGGAATTTACACGGTCAACATACATAATATACAATATAAATACAGTAAACATAAAATACAATGGATGGTAAATTGCATTGCTTGAAATTCTACCTTCCAGCGAGGCTAAATCATCCCTAAACAGCTGACTGTAAATGCCATGGCTCTTGGCGCCTCTAAAAATGGTCGGGAGCAGGGAGACACAGAGGGGAAAACAGCAAAGATCAAATTGGCCAGCTGCAGATGAGAACATGTAATAGTAGTGTATGACCATTAGAGGGAGACAAGCGGTTGCACCTGCATTGAGGAATCATCAGTACTGTTGTTAGAGTTACTGGGGAGGGAAAGGGGGATAACTAGTCAGTTGCACAACTGAATGCATTCAACCGAAATGTGTCTTCCGCATTTAACCCAACCCCTCTGAATCAGAGAGGTGCGGGGGGCTGCCTTAATCGATGTGCTCAGGGAGTGAAATAAATACAATTAACCATGTTTTATTGTCACATACAGAGGATAGGGGCAGACAGTGAAATGTGTTGTTTTACAGGGTCAGCCATAGTAGTACGGCGCCCCTAGAGCAAATTAGAGGTAAGTGCCTTGCTCAATGACACATCGACAGATTTTTCACCTTGTCTGCTCGGGTATCCAAATAGCATAATGCAGTGTCTACAGTTTCTACAGGAGTTCTCATTTGAAGCCAGATCTGCCCTCTCCTCCTTGTCCACATCAGAGCCAATATCATTTGGTGAATTATGGGTGACTCCGTCAATTGTATCCAGTTTCATTAATCTACTTCTTGTGTGGTCATCATTTCATTTCATGGGTCCTCTGTAGCTCAATTGGTAGAGCATGGCGCTTGTAACGCCAGGGTAAAGGGTTTGATCCCTGGGACCACCCATAGGTAAAAATGTATGCACACATGACTGTAAGTCGCTTTGGATAAAAGTGTCTGCTAAATGGCATATTATTATTATGAAGAAAGAAACCACATAGAAAAAGTGGTAAGCAAGAAAGGTCCAAAAAACAGATTTTCACCAAGTCAAATTAATTTATTGTGTTAGAGGTTTTATTATGCTTGTACCTAAACCAAAGTAGATAATGTAAAGATTGTTCTATACATCAGTTGGGGTCTCTATAAGCTTTAATATGAGGTCCTAAACCTGGCATGAAAGTGCATCATTATAGCTGTGTGGGCTAATAAAGTCAAAATGTTTGCCTTGGGGTAAATTGAGCTAATGGTTGAGCCAATGGCAAGTTGAAATATATGTAGATATCTTTGTTAGAAAGAATACTATATTTCCCTTGACGGAGTGATACTGAATGTAAAAAATGGCTCAACTTACCCCACTCTCCCCCACACATTATGTAAAGTTAGTTTACGATTGACAGATAATGTTTAAATGCAAAAAAACTTTATTTTGTGTTAGTGATCCTCAGCTCAGTTTGGGACCCTTAATCCAGGCTGGACAGGAGGAACTCAACCTGCATTTCTAGATTCCCCATCACCTGCCCCGAGAGCCTCTGTGGGCTTTCATAGATGGACTCATCGAGGTTGAAGATGGAGTCCAGCCACGCCTTCATCTGGCCCTGACGACAACAGACACATCATCAACTATTATTTAATGACCAACTACAAAGATAATGATGAACAAACCATCACACACAGCTCATGATATATATATATATATATATATATATATATATATATATATATATAGAGAGAGAGAGAGAGAGAGAGAGAGAGAGAGAGAGAGAGAGAGAGAGAGAGAGAGAGAGAGAGAGAGAGAGAGAGAGAGAGAGAGAGAGAGAGAGAGAGAAATGTACCTTAATGAGGAGGTAGAAGTTCCAAGCAGCCTCTGTCCAGGCTCCTCCAGGAGGGTGAATCCTCTTTATCACTTCCATGAGCAGATAAAAGAAGCTACCAGGCCTCTGGAGAAGGAACAGGGGACATGAGTGAGTGTCTACAGGCTTGATACAACAGTGTGGATAGGATAGATAAACTTACAGATGTAGGAAGAGATGTTTTTCCTTCTAGAAGGCTTAGTAGAACGAATTCATAAAATACATCCACGAAGTTGATGCGGTCGATCTGAAGTCAAACAAATACGCTAATTACATAATCTTCATTGACAAGCACTTTAGAAAGTCTCATTGAGTAGATGTTGGATGAGCAGACTGTGCCTGCAGCTAACGCTCAAACTTGCATGTAAACCTACTCCTACAAGAGCCATCTCTTGCTCTAGTCGCTCCCTGTTTGCTGGCTCATTAATGAAGTTCACCAGGAGGTCGTAGGCCTGCTCAAACTGCCTCACATCCTCAAAACAAAACAATCATACAATTCCTTAAACTTAGATCATAAAATCAAAGATTCAGGTCTGTAATTCAGAGGGTCTCTGATTGTTTTGCTTGTAAGACATTGGAACTTTTCAACTAAAACCTATGAATCACTGTTGCCTAAAGGTAACCCACTGGGCAAATACTTGTTGTATCAACGTAGTTTCTATGTCATTTTAACAAAAATATGTAATGTGATGATGTTAAAGCAACGTGGAAAACTGATTGGATTTGAAAAAAGTCATCAACGTAAGGGAATTTAGTCTTTTTTTCACCTAACTTTTAACCTAAATCCAATGACATGGTCAATGTTTTTGTTGATTTCACATTGAATTCACATTAGTTGACAACTCAACCAAATGTAACTCAAAACTAGACGTTGAAATGACATCTATGTGGGAACTATACTGTATATCTGGTCTGATGAACTCTGTACAATTATGTGAATGGTTACCTGCTGGTTGAGCTTGGACAATCCGCTCAACACCATCCTCCCAGCGTGGGTGAGGTAATTAAGGGAGGTACTGTCTGAGGATGTCAGAGCCTGTGAGAACAAGACAATACATTTACAAACAGTCCAGAAATGTTCATCAAATGAAATACAAAAGGTGCTAAATTCACAATTTCACACCTCCATAGCATGTCGGATACCGGCCAGCCTCAGAGAGAAGTTGGTTGTCCCTTGGTTTCCAAAGTAACTCCTGTAAATATAAATGTTTAGTAACACATGTGCAACATAAGGAGATAAAGCATACATCAATGCCATGATATGAAGATATCCTCTTATGTTAGCCTATGTTACAACTGCAGGATTCAGACAGACCATACCAATGTAGGACCTTCATTTGATCACTCTTTTGTTGCTGAGAATTTTCCTGCACGGCAGGAAATTAAACTTATAGTGTATTTTAGTTTTAAAAAGGCTTTTAAAGTTTGTAATTTTCACTTTGAAATGTCAGACTGATTTGCCCAAAAAATGTATCAATCTCTACAAAAATGAAAATTATAATCCACATAATAATTCATATTTGCTGTTGCTGCAGGATTATTTCCCTGCTGTAGCACACTGGCTTAAAGTAGACCCTTTCCTGCAGTCAAATGACCAACTCGCCCTCTAGTGGCCTCATGGGTGTAATGATATTAATCTTTTTCATAATTTCATAGTTAATCAAAATGAATTTTAAAAATGCAGAAAATCTGGTTTTTCTATGTCAAACGGTTTTGTTATATTTCAGTCTTCTGTGATGTACAGTACCAGTCAACGTTTGGACACACCTACTCATTCAAGGGTTTTTCTTTATTTTTACTATTTTCTACATTGTAAATAAAAGGTGAAGACATCAAAACTATGAAATAACACATATGGAATCATGTACTAACCAAAAAAGTGTTAAACAAATCAATATATATTTTAGATTTTAGATTCTTCAAAGTAGCCACCCTTTGCGTTGATGACAGCTTTGCACACTCTTGGCATGCTCTCAACCAGCTTCACATGGAATGCTTTTCCAACAGTCTTGAAGGAGTTCCCACATATGCTGTGCACTTATTGGCTGCTTTTCCTTCACTCTGCGCTCCAACTCATCCCAAACCATCTCAATTGGGTTGAGGTCGGGTAATTGTGGAGGCCAGGTCATCTGATGCAGCACTCCATCACCCTCCATCTTGGTCAAATATCCCTTACAGAGCCTGGAGGTGTGTTGGGTCATTGTCCTGTTGAAAAACAAATGATAATCCCACTAAGCGCAAACCATATGGGATGGCGTATCGCTGCAGAATGCTGTGGTAGCCATGCTGGTTAAGTGTGCCTTGAATTCTAAATAAATCAAAGACAGTGTCACCAGCAAAGCACCCCCACACCATCACACCTCCTCCTCCATGCTTCACAGTGGGAACTATTCATGCGGAGATCATCCGTTCACCAACTCTGCGTCTCACAAAGACACGGCGGTTGGAACCAAAAAATCTCACATTTGGACTAATCAGACCAAAGGACAGATTTCTACCGGTCTAATGTCCATTGCTCGTATTTCTTGGCCCAAGCAAGTCTCTTCTTCTTATTGGTGTCCTTTAGTAGTGGTTTCTTTGCAGCAATTCGACCATGAAGGCCTGATTCACGCAGTCTCCTCTGAACAGTTGATGTTGAGATGTGTCTGTTACTTGAACTTCGTGAAGCATTTATTTGGGCTGCAATCTGAGGTGCAGTTAACTCTAATGAACTTATCCTCTGCAGCAGAAGTAACTCTGGGTCTTCCTTTTCTGTGACGGTCCTCCTGAGAGCCAGTTTCATCATAGAAACTTTAAAAGTTCTTGAAATGTTCCGGATTGACTGACCTTCATGTCTTAAAGTAATGATGGACTGTCGTTTCTCTTTACTTATTTGAGCTGTTCTTGCCATAATATGGACTTGGTCTTTTACCAAATAGGGCTATCTTCTGTATACCATTCCTACCTTGTCACAACACAACTGATTGGCTCAAACGCATTAAGGAAAGAAATTCCACAAATTAACTTATAAGTAGGCACACCTGTTAATTGAAATGCATTCCAGGTGACTACCTCATGAAGCTGGTTGAGAGAATGCCATGAGTGTGGAAAGCTGTCCTCAAGGCAAAGGGTGGCTACTTTGAAAAATCTTGATTTGTTTAACACTTTTTTTGTTACTACATGATTCCATATGTGTTATTTCATAGTTTTGAGGTATTCACTATTATTCTACAACAGGGTTCTTCAATTCCGGTCCTGGAGGGCCGAAACACCTCTGTTTTTCATCCTCTCCTTCTAATCAGGGGCTAATTCAGACCTGGGACACCAGGTGAGTGCAATTAACTACCAGGTAGAAATAAAAAACAGAAGTGTTTCGGCCCTCCAGGACCGGAATTGAAGAAACCTGTTCTACAATATATATATATATATATTTTTTAACCTGGAATGAGTAGGTGTGTCCAAACTTTTGACTGGTAACGTATAGAAAGTGTTTCAACTCTATATCTGACATGGTAAATGTGTCTTCTTTTTTTAAGACCATATCCATATGTGTGAAATGTATACTTTTGCTTCAAAGTAGATTTGTTTAAGACTATTAAGAAACACACTGTGTGACCCTGATCTAGCCCACTGCAGTAAAAGGTTATTAAGGTCCTACTTCTGTATAAGTACAATATTGGGCAGATTATTTCAAAGCAAATGTTTTTACTATAGATGAACACATTAAAGCAAACTCACCACAGCTGGGGCACATCTGCAACATTATTTTGCTCCTCCACAAACTCCTAAAGCAGACATCACATTAACATCAACTCTACTAAACTGCATTTCACCTGCAACATCAACTAAAGCAGACAAAACATTCAGTGACATCATAACAATACTTTCATCTTGACCTAAAAACTTGACCTTGACAGACAATACAAACCTGTCGATACCAAAACATTGTGTTTTGAACACAATGACACTTAGACACACACCTGTACACACAAGTACAAATGTCAGTAAAACAAAGAAAAAAGTGCTATTGACTGTAGAAAGAGTTTTACGTGAGGAGTGCTGTCAGGGGTCTGGTCCTGGTCCTGGGTGGAGTGGAAAGGTGGAGGGGGACTGGGAGGGGAATCGGAAGGGAAAGGGGGAGGGGGAGGGGGAGAATCCTGGGGGAACTGGTGAGAGGAGCCAGAGAACGGTTCATGAGGGGTGGTGATGATGTCAGAGGTGGAGAACTGATACGACGTCATCTCATCCCCCCTCTCCTGGAACCCCTCCACTGTGGTGGAGATATCCACCTGCTGTTTAACAAACAACATGTGACACTGTAAGCCCAACATTGAAAACCACAATATTAAAAACCCCTCAACCAAACACTGAAATAAATCCTAGCACAGAGAAACAACGAGTTATACCTGGGCATCCTCATAATAGGTGAACTCAGACCTCCTCTTGACAAGGCAGGACTTGAGTCCATAGATCCTTCTACCAAGGAACTAAAAATGAGGATAGAAATTCGAATGTCTCATTTCATTTTCTGTCAACATTTATTGAAACAGGTAAATGGACATTTGCCACTTCCCATTTTTGGGGGGTGAAAAGTGTTTGACTGTACCTTAATACCAGTCAGCTCCTTGTTGGTGAGGGCCACCTGGACAAGACCCTTTAAAAGAGACACAGGGAAACATTACATTTCATCCAGGAAATATAAGTAGCCCTATATTGTGTGCGTCATTTGACACAAATCAGGTGCATTTGAGATGAAAGATCAGTTGAGAATCTCTCACCCATGGGTCCAGGATTTTTTCCTGAATGACTCTGCTCCACCACAGCTGTTTCTCCACTCCCCTCACAATGCACAGGTGATGCAAGTCCTCTTCATTTTGCTAAAAGAAAAAACGCCTTCAGTCTGCAGACCTTTCTCTATATTTTAACTATAGATTTCTATATCATTTGGCAGACGAAGTTTTGACTATCATTACTGGCAGTGATATAACAACTTTCCCCTACGTTTCAATTAGGGCCAGACATACAAAAGAAACCCCAGAGACAAATGGGAGTTAAAATATACTGGTGTGTTCATTAGTGTTAAGAATATGTCTGAAGTACCTGCACTCGTCCATAATGGATCTTCCAGTAATGGAAATGAAACGAACCCCAGTTCCCAACCAGCTGCAACTTCTCATAGGGAAAACGAGAGTCTTCACTATTTGGCTGAAAAACAAAGACATTCCCTAATTTCAGAGGTTTCTCTGTGATTAATAAAAAACACAATTGTGGAGATAGAGGACATGTTAATGTGTACTATTACTAATACTCTATGACTGTCTAATAATGTGAATAGCTACCTGTGAATGGCTATCTAAAGGTGCTGACAGTTCGTCAAGCACTAGCCTCCCCGCTTCAGTGAGGTGAAAGGTAGGCTCCTCAGTAACCCTTTTGGAAGTCTGTGAAAAGAAGAGGGAATAGGGTAAAGCCATCAAATTAAGGAAATTCTCCCTATAAGATCAGATGAGCTTTGGTTAATAATGTGAATGGTTACCTGTGTGTTTAACACTGCCAGCTCTCTCACCAGAATTCTCCCAGCACGGGTGAGATAGTAGACTGGTTTGGGCTTGGAGATGAAGAAGACGGAATATGTTTACAGACATGTTCATTATATTGTTTTATAGAAAACTAGTGACTTGATGTTAATGTTTAATATCCTCTAAAGACCAGAGAGTATCAGAATGGATAGACTTACAGAGACAGGAACATACAAGGGTCCAGACCAAGGGATTATAGCCAGACAGGGCCACTGCCCAACCTCCTCATCCACATACTAAGGAAAAAGACAGGATCAATTTAAGAGTCAGTTTGAATGAGAGACTGGTATAGAAGTGACAGACTGGTATAGGGAGAATCGCAAGAGGAGGCCACTGCAAAGATAGATTCTAAGACAATTGGCAGTTGAACTACACAGGTCTGTGTTTAAAGGTTAAGGAAACCTATGAGGTACCTGCATATGAATGGCTACCTGTTCATTTTGAGAAGATAGTTCCTCCCATACCATCCTCCTAGCTGGATTGAAACAGATGAAAATAGGCTGCTCCATCGTGAAAATCTGGTAAAAATAAGGGAACAGCTTTAAAGACATCAAAGTATTCAACTATCAAAGTGGATACTGAAGGTTAATTATCCCTATTAGATCAGATGAGCATTGGTTAATAATCTGCATGGATACCTGTGTGTTTAACACTGCCAGCTCTCTCACCAGCATCCTCCCAGCATGGGTAAGGTAATATGTTGGCTGCAGTGTTACAGATTGTTAGAAAAATAGGAAATATGTTTACAGACATGTATTTATATATTGTTCTTTAAAAAACGTCATGTTTATGTTTAAATTACATAAACCAGTCTAAAGACCAGAGAGTATCAGAATGGATGGACTTACAGCGCTTGAAACCCACAGAGGTCCAGACCAAGGGATTAAAGCCAGACAGGGCTGCTGCCGAACCTCCTCATCCACATACTAAGGAACAAGACAGGATCCATTTAAGAGTCAGTTTGAATAATACACTAGTATAGGAGTGAAAGACTGGTATAGGGATGATTGCAAGAGGAGGCCACTGCAATGATAGTAGTTGAAACACACAGGTCTGAGTTACAAATGTTAAGAACATGTCTAAAGTACCTGCATGTGAATGGCTACCTCTTCAGGCTGAGAAAACTGTTCATCCCATACCATCGTGCCAGCATGAGAGATGAAAATGTGTTGCTCATTCATGAAAATCTGTAAGAAAATTAGGGAATAGGTTTAAGGACATCAAAGTATCCCACTACCATAGTAGATACTGAAGGTAATCCTGCCTATTAGATCAGATTAGCTTTGTCCAATAATCTGCATGGTTACCTGTGGGTTTAACACTGCCAGCTCTCTCACCAGCATCCTCCCAGCATGGGTAAGGTAATAAGTTGGCTGCAGTGTTACAGACTATTAGAAAAACAGGAAATATGTTTACAGACATGTATTTCTATATTGTTCTTTAGAAAACGTCATGTTTATGTTTAAGTTACATAAACCAGTCTAAAGACCAGAGAGTATCAGAATGGATGGACTTACAGCGCTTGAAACCCACAGAGGTCCAGACCAAGGGATTAAAGCCAGACAGGGCCGCTGCCAAACCTCCTCATCTACAAACTAAGGATCAATTTTCGAGTGAGTAAAATTACAGTTTGAATGTCAGATTGTTATTGAACCAATCCTGCTACAGAAGCAGTATTGTTATAGCCTGGGTGCCAGTCTGTTTCAGCTTTCTGCCCACAACCTTATTGGATTGTTATGCAAATATCATATTGCCACGATGGAATTAGCAAGAGAGTAGTAACAGACCGGTACTCAGACTATTGATAGGCCTACATTATTACCTGAACAAGGACTGGGTCCTCCTGGTCCAGGGTGGGCTCATGATCTTTATGAATAAACAATAAAGGATTATTTTCTCTAAGTTTAAGAAATACTGCAAGACACCAGACATCTGTCCATGTAGTTAGGCCGATCTTATATTTTATTTGTATTTTATATTGTGTGATATCACATTGTATTTATGTGTCTGCATAATGTACCAATATGTTCAATTAAACCTAAAGCAAAGGTTTGGTTTCAGAGGAGCATGATCGTTTGTTGTTGTTAATAGTGGAATTCCATAGCATCTAGGGCTACACTGTAAAACATATCAAATCTCCTCTGGGCTTTGCTAGCCATCATTATGTCATTATGGGATGTAGCTCAGTTGATAGAGCATGGTGTTTGAAACGCCAGGGTTGTGGGTTCTATTCCCACAGGGGGTATGAAAAAATATAATGTAAGTCGCTCTGGATAAGAGCGTCTGCGAAATGACGTAAATGTCATTATTTGAGTCCTAAATGGCACCATATTCCCTATTTAGTGAACTACTATTGACCAGAGCCTTTTGACCATATAACTATTGGCCCTGGTAAAAAAAAATAGGGAATAGGGAATAGGGTATAGGGTGCCGTTTGGGACTCAAATGATGACATGATGATGGCTAAATATAGTTTCAGTCCGTACTATAAACAGTATGTATTGCTATTTAGACATTGTAAAATCTGTAAATTTACCCTCCTCAACCGTGACAACACGGTACACGCTCTCCACGGTGGCCGGTTCATCCTCACCGACGCCGTAATATTTTCTATAAAAGTAGACAGCCGAACCAGTCGCAAGCACCAGGCCAGCTGCACACAGAAGCGGCCGCTCGCGGAGGAATCTCAGCGTGGTCGCTTTCAACAAAGTACTGAATGTATGCCTACTCATTATCGCCCTTCATACTGCAGTGATTTTGACCGAGTTCAAAACCATCTGACACGTTCTTAGAATTACAGGGTTTTATAGGGAACCATTAATACGTCAAATGCTTCCATGGCAATGTCACAATGGGATGAACATGTTTACCAAACGGATTAAAAATCATTTAACAGTGATATCAATTCAGTTGAATTTTGGAGATGATTTGGGAGTTTATAAAATGGTGAACTATGAACCATGGTTTAGAGAGCAGTAGGAGTAGAATAATTTAGAATATACATATGGCTCTAAGTAGGAGTAGAAGAAGGGACTGCGCCACTATGCACAGTGCGCTCTCCATGGTTCTGAAAAGGAACGTTCGTTCCTGCGTTCATCAGCTCCCTGATGTTCTAGGCCGAGCCCACTCACTGAACCACTCTCACTTTCACTTTCAAGGTGTCAAAGCGTTCAACAAACATGCATGGAACTCAAACACAATTCAAATAGTTGTTTTTATTTTTTATCAGCTGAGATAGCCTACTCTTCTCATCTCTTGGCACTTCTGCTCTGCTGGTTAAACAGTATCTGAACGTTTTTACAGTTGATTGATAATTTGGATAATTCATATTTATAATGTAGTATCCCACGTTTCATAACATAACCCTAATCCCAAAATAGACTAACATAGAAACCCTAGGCGAGCACACAAGCTCTGGCTGTATAGCCGGCAACAATAAGAAATCCAAAGAGGGTGGATGTTGAGGAAAACCAGTAGACCAACACAAATCCTCTTCAGGAGAGAAAACGAATTAGAGGCTAAAAGACAGAAAATGGCAGACAATAGAAATCTAATGCGTATGTTACGGCTGGTTAGGGTTTTAATTAGGAAGGACTCCCACAAAGATATTGTCTCTCTAAAAAACTGTAGGATACATATTGGTGGTCAAAGGGGTCGAAGCATGGGGACGTGCCTTCCCATTCGGGGGCGGCAGTATAGTGATCCTCGCTAATAAGGGCCAGTGAGCCACAAGACAATTCATATTAGGTTGGTTGACCCTGTTGGCGCAATGCGTAGGCTGCTTATCTTTCACGCCAGTGACCTGGGTTCGCTTCCCCGACCCTCCTTTAGCCACAACATTTTAAGAAAGGGACATCTTCATGACCAACAATCTAAAAAGGTTGGTCAGTCTGTGAAAATTAGAAACTTCCAGCAGGCATTGACAGTCGTCACTCTGACCAAAAGGAATCAAGACAGTTATCACTCTGACCAAAGGGAATCAAGGCAGGTTGAGGAATAAAGGTGGTTGGATTATATAGCTACATTGGTGGTATGGTTCCAAAAGTGCTGGTGATAAAATTAACATAGGCTATTACTGGCATACACATTTCAAAACAAAACAAAAAGCCTATGTATGGAGTTTTGGAAACGTTGTTAAACCAAACAGTCTGTACTCTATTGCACAAGTTTGATGTCCCTATTGATAAAATGGCATGTTACTCTAATTTGTCAGATGTGTTACAGTTTACAATAGGCTACCTACTATACCGTCATCCTTTATCAAAGCATTCCATTGCTAGTATAATCTCCACAAGCAAGGGTGCTGATTCTGCCGCAGGAGGGGGTGGAGGGATAGTGTTGATTTTCAACCACCAGAGCCTCCACTGCAATACCTCTGTTGTTTCTAAATAATGATGCTAATCTTTGCTGTGAGAACAAGGAGTCCGCTTACACTGTACTTTGATTATAAAGGTTTATTTATATCACAAGATTTCAGCGTAAGTTTACAGACATCTGCAGGCATCTGGAGAACAACGACCCAAAATAATATGTTGTTCTGTCCTCCTTTGTCTCAACCAAGTATTTATAATCTTTACCATGATATGGGTGGTTTCCCCTAGAGACCAATCCCATGACTCCACACAACAGACTTCCTCTGTTTTATGGGGTGCCCCTATAAAACTGCTCCCCAGATGCTTCCCTAAGCTGAATCAACATCCTCCAAGATACCATTTGCAAACGTTAGCAAAGTCATAAATTCCTTAGACACCACACCTCCACTGCCATACCTTTCCCCAGTATGGAAGACCATACTGGGGAAAGACACATTCAGGGTAATTAGGCCTAGTGGACATAATTTAACTAAAAGATCCTCAAGTCCTCTCTCTGGTAGCCTATTTCATTGAACACAGCGAACTACACAGTGCGTCTTGTCCTTCCAGGTGACTAACTGAATCAAAGCCAGTATATCCTAACAATATTAAATCCACTTTTTGTATTGAGTGAGAAATGCCTCTTGCATTTGTGTAGATCTTTGTTTTGGTCACACTGTGTGATGTCATTTAGGCTACTTCTACAAGTGGCCACAGACGCTTCTCATAGAAACGACTAGTTTCTGCAAAGATGTTGGGAAATACGAGACTTGCAGCAGCTAAGATGATGAGGAACCTCCTTGCACTGTGCAAAAAGTGGATTTAATATGTTTTCCTGAAATTTCTCTCTATTTTTGAGTAGGCTACCCCCTGCAACTGCACACAGATGTTTATAAGAGACGTTTCTTCTGAGGTTAGGGGTCTATTATTGTAAAATGAATGTGTTTGATTTAATAACCAGTCTAATCTAACTATTTTGGTCGTTCATCTGGACTCTTCATTGTCATCATCAACATACTATAACACTTTGAATTACCTAGGAATATTACTATAGCAACTGGTTGCTAAGGGAAACGAGACACCACCATGATCCTCTTGTTGTGAGACTGAGAGGGAGTGAGATTTGAGAAGTGCATAAGGAGAGGTGGGAAGCAGAGAAGACAGAGCCTGGTTGAAATTCCACCAAATGGATAAGAAGAGGCAGACAAAGTTTGGCACATTTATGCTTTCAGTGGTTGACGGACACGAATGAACGAGTAAACGCAGTTTTTAGCCTAGTAAGGTATCACAAATTAATACCTCAGTATTAATTATCCAGTGCGCGGAATCTCCATGAAGTCTGCATGACGATTTTCGCGTAAAGAGAGGCAGCGCGGGAGAGCGGACTTGTAGCCTGGCAGGTATGTTGTGCTATTTTGAATAAAGCTAGCAATACAGCTAATAAAAGTTTTAGGGTATTATTAATTTCGTACAGGTAACTAAATACATGGAGCTATCTAACAGCAATGCTGTTGTGGGCTTTCAAATGTAATTAATTACAACCGAGCCTATAAAGTCAGTTTTTCAGTCAGTCCTATCATTTGTATTGAAAATAGGTTATTATAACAAAAGGTAAACACACACATTTACAATAATAGTTAGGTCTATGTTAGTAGCCTAAAATGTACTGATACAAGTACAGAAACATTCCCTCTGACATAGCCAGAGGCAACCTAGGCTACACTGCCATTAATACTATACTTATTATACACACGTTATGTTCTACAGTACTGGTTTAAGTCTAAGAACAGGGTTCTCTCCCATAAAATCTTATCTCTGTCTCTATCACAGACATGCATGACCAAGGAAGATAGGCTACATAGAAACAGATAAAATAGAGAGAGATAAGGTGCAAGAGAGACAAAGGTAGATAATAAACAGTGGGGGGGCAAGAATTGGAGAGCACATCAGCACCGGAGCTGTGCCTAGTTTAATGTAAGGAAGTAGACTACTCAATTGCCTCTCCAGTGTGAGGGAGATGATGCCAAACCAGGGACCTTGTATGTGATCAGACCTGTTGAAGGTGGGGTTCATGTGTGAATGTGAGTATGAAAGTGTGAGTATGTATAGCTAGTATCAATGTAAACACTTTGCCATTTGAGTTTGGACACAATGTACTAGTATCATCCAGATATATCGGTGCATTTTGTTTAAATTATGTTTAATCATGAATTCAAAGTAACAAAACTGTGTGTGTGTGTGTGTGTGTGTGTGTGTGCGTGTGTGTGTGTGTGTGTGAAAAATCTTCAAATACGGGTAGAGGCATTTTGGAAGACTGTTGGGAAACTTGGATAGAAGTGACCATACATACAATGCCTTCGGAAAGTATTCAGACCCCTAGACTTTTTCCAAATTTTGTTACGTTACAGCCTTATTCTAAAATGGATTAAATAAAAAAATCCTAATCAATCTACACACAATACCCCATAACGACAAAGCGAAAACAGGTTTTTTAGAAATTTTTGCAAATGTATTAAAAATATAAAACAGAAATACCTTATTTACATAAGTATTCAGACCTTTTGCTATGAGACTCGAAACTGAGCTCAGGTGCATCATGTTTCCATTGATCATCCTTGAGATGTTTCTACAACTTTATTGGAGTCCACCTGTGGTAAATTCAATTGATTGGACATGATTTGGAAAGGCACACACCTGTCTATATAAGGTCCCACAGTTGACAGTGCATGTCAGAGCAAGGGTACTAAAATATTTCTGCAGCATTGAAGGTCCCCAAGAACACAGTGGCATCCATCATTCTTAAATGGAAGAAGTATGGAACCACCAAGACTCTTCCTAGAGCTGGCCGCCCGGCCAAACTGAGCAATCAGGGGAGAAGCGTCTTGGTCAGGGAGGTGACCAAGAACCCGATGGTCACTCTGACTGAGCTCTAGAGTTCCTCTGTGGAGATGGGAGAACCTTCCAGAAGGTAAACCATCTCTGCAGCACTCCACCAATCAGGTCTTTATGGTAGAGTGGCCAGACGGAAGCCACTCCTCAGTAAAAGGCACATGACTGCCCGCTTGGAGTTTGCCAAAAGGCACCTAAAGACTCTCAGACCATGAGAAACAAGATTCTCTGGTCTGATAAAACCAAGATTTAACTCTTCGGCCTGAATGCCAAGCGTCACATCTGGAGGAAACCTGGCACCATCCCTACGGTGAAGCATGGTGATGGCAGCATCATGCTGTGGGGATGTTTTTCAGCAGCAGGGACTAGGAGACTAGTCAGGATCGAGGCAAAGATGAACGGAACAAAGTACTGAGGGATCCTTCATGAAAACCTTCTCCAGAGCACTCAGGACCTCAGTCTGGAGTGAAGGTTCACCTTCCAACAGGACAACGACCCTAAGCACACAGCCAAGGAAATGCAGGAGTGGCTTTGGGACAAGTCTCTAAACTATGTCCATAAACTATTCTCATTGCTTCTACAGATTGTGAATTAAAAATAAACATTTTTGCTAAAAGTATTATTATATTATTTATCGATTGACTATGACTTTTCAGATCACCCAGTAATGCTATCTGCAAGGTTAGCTCCAGGTAAATATTGCAATCCTTTAGCCATTCCTGGACATGTGTCCAAAAACAAGCTACAAATGGACAGAACCAAAACAAATGATCTAATGATTCTGTCTCTTCACAGCAAAATCTGCAGAGCTGGGAAGATTGTATTCCCCATATAAATAACATTATATTGGTAGCAAGAATATTATATAATAATTTAAATTGAAAGATTCTAATTTTTGAATCCGGTGTCGTTTTGCGTGTCAGTTCATAAACACTATGCCATGGGATCGGTACGTCAAAAATCTCTTCCCAACTATTTTGCAATCTATATGGGACGGCTGTCAATCCTTTGGTCCTTTAGTGAAACTGATATACTTTTTTATTTATCACAGTTTTCCTTAACCAATTATGTTCTTTAATGCAAAGCCGACAGACAAGTTCCTTACTTTCTCCCCCTTCCACTTTCCTCTTCCACTTTTGCAGTAAGGCTGCAATTATTTGGTTGTAATTTTGGGTAGAGCAGACATTTCCATATGTTTTTGTTAGCTGCATGTGCGACATAACTCCACCAGTCGTACCGATGATATCATTTACGAAGATTATACCTTTTTTAAACATTCTGTCAAAAAATAAAGGTTTTTTGTCAATTAGTATATTTGAATTTAACCACAATATTTGTTGCATTATTTGTTCTGTCGTTTCTGGAGGATTAAATAGCCGCAACCACAATGATTTCTATATTTTCTCCACCTTGGTAGTGCCATTAATCACCATTGCAATAAAGGCCACAAAGTCCACATTTTTAACCTTTCAAATGTCAGGATCATCTTGGTGAAAGGCAACCCCTGCAGCTTGCATTGAAGGCCTATCCACCACCATGGACTCTTCAGGAGCACCATTCAAACCCTCAACCCTTTTAACCACTGCTGCATTGGAAATGCTCTGTACAACCCTAACTTTGGCCTCCTCATTTTCTTTCACCGTGGCTTCATGGTTCCCACCACAATTGTAACATTTCACTTTTTCATCACTTTTATAACACATTAAATGATATTTTCCACAACTTGGACATCTCGGTTTCTCCCTTCTGCAAACCCTTGACACATGACCAAAAGCTTTACAGTGATCACACTGCATTGGTCTTGGGATAAATGCTCTGACTTTGTAGTTTATATACCCCAACTGCACTTGAATAGGGAGAGACTCCATATCAAAAAACAAAAGAACAAATAAACTCTTCATTTTTTCATCATTCACCACTCGATTCATCCGACGTGCATCAATCACTCCAGGAATATTTTTCATCTCTTTAACATCGACTTCCCACGAGACGCCAGATATTACCCCCTTGAGGGGTGCCCTGTTCCGAAGAGACACACACGACACGTCAAACTTTTCAAATATGGATGATCCGCAACACACGTTCCTTCTGATCCGCAACACACGTTCCTTCTGATCCGCAGAAGTACAAAGAATCGAAACAAACCCGCCTCTCATGACCCTCACATCCTTCACTTTACCCATCACTCTCTCCACCAGTTTGAATAGCTCAAATGGATTCTTCAAGATTGGTATTTGGATAAGCTGCTCCTCATTAACAAACCTTCCACCTACAAGATATAAAGGGACGTTCTCATCACTGTACCCTACTTTACTCCATTTTCCATTTTTTTGAAAAAGACTCCAATCCTCCTTGATTCTACCGCCATTAGATTCACAATCCACTTCATCCTCCACCGCTGCCATCTTTTCCAATCTCACCTACAATTGCATCCCTTCCTCCTTGCTTCCTTTCTCCCTTCCCTGGGGTTAGGTTAACCACTGATCTGACAATACTGATATATTCAATTATGTTGCAGGGTTTTAAATGTTTTATAGGCTACATAATTTTTTAAAATCCTACAATAGAACGTTTCTCAGATAGAGATAGATGTGTGATAATCCGTTTTCACCCTCGAATCTCAGAGGGAGGTCGGAAAGCAGTGAGAGAAGAGTAATAGGCCATTGGATGCTTTCACTTGACATACATTTCACCATCATTTCACCGTCAGAATCAGAATGTACTTATTCACCAAGTACATTTACTCATACCCAGCAATAGACAAATATACAGAGAGAATACAGACAGAGGAATTTACACGGTCAACATACATAATATACAATATAAATACAGTAAGCATAAAATACAATGGATGGTAAATTGCATTGCTTGAAATTCTACCTTCCAGCGAGGCTAAATCATCCCTAAACAGCTGACTGTAAATGCCATGGCTCTTGGCGCCTCTAAAAATGGTCGGGAGCAGGGAGACACAGAGGGGAAAACAGCAAAGATCAAATTGGCCAGCTGCAGATGAGAACATGTAATAGTAGTGTATGACCATTAGAGGGAGACAAGCGGTTGCACCTGCATTGAGGAATCATCAGGACTGTTGTTAGAGTTACTGGGAAGGGAAAGGGGGATAACTAGTCAGTTGCACAACTGAATGCATTCAACCGAAATGTGTCTTCCGCATTTAACCCAACCCCTCTGAATCAGAGAGGTGCGGGGGACTGCCTTAATCGATGTGCTCAGGGAGTGAAATAAATACAATTAACCATGTTTTATTGTCACATACAGCGGATAGGGGCAGACAGTGAAATGTGTTGTTTTACAGGGTCAGCCGTAGTAGTACGGCGCCCCTAGAGCAAATTAGAGGTAAGTGCCTTGCTCAATGACACATCGACAGATTTTTCACCTTGTCTGCTCGGCTATCCAAATAGCATAATGCAGTGTCTACAGTTTCTACAGGAGTTCTCCTTTGAAGCCAGATCTGCCCTCTCCTCCTTGTCCACATCAGAGCCAATATCATTTGGTGAATTATGGGTGACTCCGTCAATTGTAACCAGTTTCATTAATCTACTTCTTGTGTGGTCATCATTTCATTTCATGGGTCCTCTGTAGCTCAATTGGTAGAGCATGGCGCTTGTAACGTCAGGGTAGTGGGTTTGATCCCCTGGACCACCCATACGTAAAAATGTATGCACACATGACTGTAAGTCGCTTTGGATAAAAGCGTCTGCTAAATGGCATATTATTATTATGAAGAAAGAAACCACATAGAAAAAGTGGTAAGCAAGTAAGGTCCAAAAAACAGATTTTCAACAAGTCAAATTAATTTTTTGTGTTAGAGGTTTCATTATGCTTGTACCTAAACCAATGTAGATAATGTAAAGATTGTTCTATACATCAGTTGGGGTCTCTATAAGCTTTAATATGAGGTCCTAAACCTGGCATGAAAGTGCATCATTATAGCTGTGTGGGCTAATAAAGTCAAAATGTTTGCCTTGGGGTAAGTTGAGCCAATGGCAAGTTGAAATATATGTAGATATCTTTGTTAGAAAGAATACTATATTTCCCTTGACGGAGTGATACTGAATGTAAAAAATGGCTCAACTTACCCCACTCTCCCCCACACATTATGTAAAGTTAGTTTACGATTGACAGATAATGTTTAAATGCAAAAAAACTTTATTTTGTGTTAGTGATCCTCAGCTCAGTTTGGGACCCTTAATCCAGGCTGGACAGGAGGAACTCAACCTGCATTTCTAGATTCCCCATCACCTGCCCCGAGAGCCTCTGTGGGCTTTCATAGATGGACTCATCGAGGTTGAAGATGGAGTCCAGCCACGCCTTCATCTGGCCCTGACGACAACAGACACATCATCAACTATTATTTAATGACCAACTACAAAGATAATGATGAACAAACCATCACACACAGCTCAGGATATATATATATATATATATATATAGAGAGAGAGAGAGAGAGAGAGAGAGAGAGAGAGAGAGAGAGAGAGAGAGAGAGAGAGAGAGAGAGAGAGAGAGAGAGAGAGAAATGTACCTTAATGAGGAGGTAGAAGTTCCAAGCAGCCTCTGTCCAGGCTCCTCCAGGAGGGTGAATCCTCTTTATCACTTCCATGAGCAGATAAAAGAAGCTACCAGGCCTCTGGAGAAGGAACAGGGGACATGAGTGAGTGTCTACAGGCTTGATACAACAGTGTGGATAGGATAGATAAACAACAGGATGTTTACATTCTTAGGGCCACTTACAGATGTAGGAAGAGATGTTTTTCCTTCTAGAAGGCTTAGTAGAACGAATTCATAAAATACATCCACGAAGTTGATGCGGTCGATCTGAAGTCAAACAAATACGCTAATTACATAATCTTCATTGACAAGCACTTTAGAAAGTCTCATTGAGTAGATGTTGGATGAGCAGACTGTGCCTGCAGCTAACGCTCAAACTTGCATGTAAACCTACTCCTACAAGAGCCATCTCTTGCTCTAGTCGCTCCCTGTTTGCTGGCTCATTAATGAAGTTCACCAGGAGGTCGTAGGCCTGCTCAAACTGCCTCACATCCTCAAAACAAAACAATCATACAATTCCTTAAACTTAGATCATAAAATCAAAGATTCAGGTCTGTAATTCAGAGGGTCTCTGATTGTTTTGCTTGTAAGACATTGGAACTTTTCAACTAAAACCTATGAATCACTGTTGCCTAAAGGTAACCCACTGGGCAAAGACTTGTTGTATCAACGTAGTTTCTATGTCATTTTAACAAAAAAATGTAATGTGATGATGTTAAAGCAACGTGGAAAACTGATTGGATTTGAAAAAAGTCATCAACGTAAGGGAATTTAGTCTTTTTTTCACCTAACTTTTAACCTAAATCCAATGACATGGTCAATGTTTTTGTTGATTTCACATTGAATTCACATTAGTTGACAACTCAACCAAATGTAACTCAAAACTAGACGTTGAAATGACATCTATGTGGGAACTATACTGTATATCTGGTCTGATGAACTCTGTACAATTATGTGAATGGTTACCTGCTGGTTGAGCTTGGACAATCCGCTCAACACCATCCTCCCAGCGTGGGTGAGGTAATTAAGGGAGGTACTGTCTGAGGATGTCAGAGCCTGTGAGAACAAGACAATACATTTACAAACAGTCCAGAAATGTTCATCAAATGAAATACAAAAGGTGCTAAATTCACAATTTCACACCTCCATAGCATGTCGGATACCGGCCAGCCTCAGAGAGAAGTTGGTTGTCCCTTGGTTTCCAAAGTAACTCCTGTAAATATAAATGTTTAGTAACACATGTGCAACATAAGGAGATAAAGCATACATCAATGCCATGATATGAAGATATCCTCTTATGTTAGCCTATGTTACAACTGCAGGATTCAGACAGACCATACCAATGTAGGACCTTCATTTGATCACTCTTTTGTTGCTGAGAATTTTCCTGCACGGCAGGAAATTAAACTTATAGTGTATTTTAGTTTTAAAAAGGCT
Organism: Coregonus lavaretus; assembly: GCF_964263955.1. Lineage (NCBI taxonomy): Eukaryota > Metazoa > Chordata > Actinopteri > Salmoniformes > Salmonidae > Coregonus > Coregonus lavaretus. The sequence goes on along the minus strand of NC_140022.1, from coordinate 6,115,480 downwards.
TTTAAAGTTTGTAATTTTCACTTTGAAATGTCAGACTGATTTGCCCAAAAAATGTATCAACCCCTACAAAAATGAAAATTATAATCCACATAATAATTCATATTTGCTGTTGCTGCAGGATTATTTCCCTGCTGTAGCACACTGGCTTAAAGTAGACCCTTTCCTGCAGTCAAATGACCAACTCGCCCTCTAGTGGCCTCATGGGTGTAATGATATTAATCTTTTTCATAATTTCATAGTTAATCAAAATGAATTTTAAAAATGCAGAAAATCTGGTTTTTCTATGTCAAACGGTTTTGTTATATTTCAGTCTTCTGTGATGTACAGTACCAGTCAACGTTTGGACACACCTACTCATTCAAGGGTTTTTCTTTATTTTTACTATTTTCTACATTGTAAATAACAGTGAAGGCATCAAAACTATGAAATAACACATATGGAATCATGTACTAACCAAAAAAGTGTTAAACAAATCAATATATATTTTAGATTTTAGATTCTTCAAAGTAGCCACCCTTTGCCTTGATGACAGCTTTGCACACTCTTGGCATGCTCTCAACCAGCTTCACATGGAATGCTTTTCCAACAGTCTTGAAGGAGTTCCCACATATGCTGTGCACTTATTGGCTGCTTTTCCTTCACTCTGCGCTCCAACTCATCCCAAACCATCTCAATTGGGTTGAGGTCGGGTGATTGTGGAGGCCAGGTCATCTGATGCAGCACTCCATCACCCTCCATCTTGGTCAAATAGCCCTTACAGAGCCTGGAGGTGTGTTGGGTCATTGTCCTGTTGAAAAACAAATGATAATCCCACTAAGCGCAAACCATATGGGATGGCGTATCGCTGCAGAATGCTGTGGTAGCCATGCTGGTTAAGTGTGCCTTGAATTCTAAATAAATCAAAGACAGTGTCACCAGCAAAGCACCCCCACACCATCACACCTCCTCCTCCATGCTTCACAGTGGGAACTATTCATGCGGAGATCATCCGTTCACCAACTCTGCGTCTCACAAAGACACGGCGGTTGGAACCAAAAAATCTCACATTTGGACTAATCAGACCAAAGGACAGATTTCTACCGGTCTAATGTCCATTGCTCGTATTTCTTGGCCCAAGCAAGTCTCTTCTTCTTATTGGTGTCCTTTAGTAGTGGTTTCTTTGCAGCAATTCGACCATGAAGGCCTGATTCACGCAGTCTCCTCTGAACAGTTGATGTTGAGATGTGTCTGTTACTTGAACTTCGTGAAGCATTTATTTGGGCTGCAATCTGAGGTGCAGTTAACTCTAATGAACTTATCCTCTGCAGCAGAAGTAACTCTGGGTCTTCCTTTTCTGTGACGGTCCTCCTGAGAGCCAGTTTCATCATAGAAACTTTAAAAGTTCTTGAAATGTTCTGGATTGACTGACCTTCATGTCTTAAAGTAATGATGGACTGTCGTTTCTCTTTACTTATTTGAGCTGTTCTTGCCATAATATGGACTTGGTCTTTTACCAAATAGGGCTATCTTCTGTATACCATTCCTACCTTGTCACAACACAACTGATTGGCTCAAACGCATTAAGAAGGAAAGAAATTCCACAAATTAACTTATAAGTAGGCACACCTGTTAATTGAAATGCATTCCAGGTGACTACCTCATGAAGCTGGTTGAGAGAATGCCATGAGTGTGGAAAGCTGTCCTCAAGGCAAAGGGTGGCTACTTTGAAAAATCTCAAAAGTGAAATTTTTTGATTTGTTTAACACTTTATTTGTTACTACATGATTCCATATGTGTTATTTCATAGCTTTGAGGTATTCACTATTATTCTACAACAGGGTTCTTCAATTCCGGTCCTGGAGGGCCGAAACACCTCTGTTTTTCATCCTCTCCTTCTAATCAGGGGCTAATTCAGACCTGGGACACCAGGTGAGTGCAATTAACTACCAGGTAGAAATAAAAAACAGAAGTGTTTCGGCCCTCCAGGACCGGAATTGAAGAAACCTGTTCTACAATATATATTTATTTATTTTTTTTAACCTGGAATGAGTAGGTGTGTCCAAACTTTTGACTGGTAACGTATAGAAAGTGTTTCAACTCTATATCTGACATGGTAAAGGTGTCTTCTTTTTTTAAGACCATATCCATATGTGTGAAATGTATACTTTTGCTTCAAAGTAGATTTGTTTAAGACTATTAAGAAACACACTGTGTGACCCTGATCTAGCCCACTGCAGTAAAAGGTTATTAAGGTCCTACTTCTGTATTAGTACAATATTGGGCAGATTATTTCAAAGCAAATGTTTTTACTATAGATGAACACATTAAAGCAAACTCACCACAGCTGGGGCACATCTGCAACATTATTTTGCTCCTCCACAAACTCCTAAAGCAGACATCACATTAACATCAACTCTACTAAACTGCATTTCACCTGCAACATCAACTAAAGCAGACAAAACATTCAGTGACATCATAACAATACTTTCATCTTGACCTAAAAACTTGACCTTGACAGACAATACAAACCTGTCGATACCAAAACATTGTGTTTTGAACACAATGACACTTAGACACACACCTGTACACACAAGTACAAATGTCAGTAAAACAAATAAAAAAGTGCTATTGACTGTAGAAAGAGTTTTACGTGAGGAGTGCTGTCAGGGGTCTGGTCCTGGTCCTGGGTGGAGTGGAAAGGTGGAGGGGGACTGGGAGGGGAATCGGAAGGGAAAGGGGGAGGGGGAGGGGGAGAATCCTGGGGGAACTGGTGAGAGGAGCCAGAGAACGGTTCATGAGGGGTGGTGATGATGTCAGAGGTGGAGAACTGATACGACGTCATCTCATCCCCCCTCTCCTGGAACCCCTCCACTGTGGTGGAGATATCCACCTGCTGTTTAACACACAACATGTGACACTGTAAGCCCAACATTGAAAACCACAATATTAAAAACCCCTCAACCAAACACTGAAATAAATCCTAGCACAGAGAAACAACGAGTTATACCTGGGCATCCTCATAATAGGTGAACTCAGACCTCCTCTTGACAAGGCAGGACTTGAGTCCATAGATCCTTCTACCAAGGAACTAAAAATGAGGATAGAAATTCAAATGTCTCATTTCATTTTCTGTCAACATTTATTGAAACAAGTAAATGGACATTTGCCACTTCCCATTTTTGGGGGGTGAAAAAGTGTTTGACTGTACCTTAATACCAGTCAGCTCCTTGTTGGTGAGGACCACCTGGACAAGACCCTTTAAAAGAGACACAGGGAAACATTACATTTCATCCAGGAAATATAAGTAGCCCTATATTGTGTGCATCATTTGACACAAATCAGGTGCATTTGAGATGAAAGATCAGTTGAGAATCTCTCACCCATGGGTCCAGGATTTTTTCCTGAATGACTCTGCTCCACCACAGCTGTTTCTCCACTCCCCTCACAATGCACAGGTGATGCAAGTCCTCTTCATTTTGCTAAAAGAAAAAACGCCTTCAGTCTGCAGACCTTTCTCTATATTTTAACTATAGATTTCTATATCATTTGGCAGACGAAGTTTTGACTATCATTACTGGCAGTGATATAACAACTTTCCCCTACGTTTCAATTAGGGCCAGACATACAAAAGAAACCCCAGAGACAAATGGGAGTTAAAATATACTGGTGTGTTCATTAGTGTTAAGAATATGTCTGAAGTACCTGCACTCGTCCATAATGGATCTTCCAGTAATGGAAATGAAACGAACCCCAGTTCCCAACCAGCTGCAACTTCTCATAGGGAAAACGAGAGTCTTCACTATTTGGCTGAAAAACAAAGACATCCCCTAATTTCAGAGGTTTCTCTGTGATTAATAAAAAACACAATTGTGGAGATAGAGGACATGTTAATGTGTACTATTACTAATACTCTATGACTGTCTAATAATGTGAATAGCTACCTGTGAATGGCTATCTAAAGGTGCTGACAGTTCGTCAAGCACTAGCCTCCCCGCTTCAGTGAGGTGAAAGGTAGGCTCCTCAGTAACCCATTTGGAATTCTGTGAAAAGAAGAGGGAATAGGGTAAAGCCATCAAATTAAGGAAATTCTCCCTATTAGATCAGATGAGCTTTGGTTAATAATGTGAATGGTTACCTGTGTGTTTAACACTGCCAGCTCTCTCACCAGAATTCTCCCAGCACGGGTGAGATAGTAGACTGGTTTGGGCTTGGAGATGAAGAAGACGGAATATGTTTACAGACATGTTCATTATATTGTTTTATAGAAAACTAGTGACTTGATGTTAATGTTTAATATCCTCTAAAGACCAGAGAGTATCAGAATGGATAGACTTACAGAGACAGGAACATACAAGGGTCCAGACCAAGGGATTATAGCCAGACAGGGCCACTGCCCAACCTCCTCATCCACATACTAAGGAAAAAGACAGGATCAATTTAAGAGTCAGTTTGAATGAGAGACTGGTATAGAAGTGACAGACTGGTATAGGGAGAATCGCAAGAGGAGGCCACTGCAAAGATAGATTCTAAGACAATTGGCATTTGAACTACACAGGTCTGTGTTTAAAGGTTAAGGAAACCTATGAGGTACCTGCATATGAATGGCTACCTGTTCATTTTGAGAAGATAGTTCCTCCCATACCATCCTCCTAGCTGGAGTGAAACAGATGAAAATAGGCTGCTCCATCGTGAAAATCTGGTAAAAATAAGGGAACAGCTTTAAAGACATCAAAGTATTCAACTATCAAAGTGGATACTGAAGGTTAATTATCCCTATTAGATCAGATGAGCATTGGTTAATAATCTGCATGGATACCTGTGTGTTTAACACTGCCAGCTCTCTCACCAGCATCCTCCCAGCATGGGTAAGGTAATATGTTGGCTGCAGTGTTACAGATTGTTAGAAAAATAGGAAATATGTTTACAGACATGTATTTATATATTGTTCTTTAAAAAACGTCATGTTTATGTTTAAATTACATAAACCAGTCTAAAGACCAGAGAGTATCAGAATGGATGGACTTACAGCGCTTGAAACCCACAGAGGTCCAGACCAAGGGATTAAAGCCAGACAGGGCTGCTGCCGAACCTCCTCATGCACATACTAAGGAACAAGACAGGATCCATTTAAGAGTCAGTTTGAATAATACACTAGTATAGGAGTGAAAGACTGGTATAGGGAGGATTGCAAGAGGAGGCCACTGCAATGATAGTAGTTGAAACACACAGGTCTGAGTTACAAATGTTAAGAACATGTCTAAAGTACCTGCATGTGAATGGCTACCTCTTCAGGCTGAGAAAACTGTTCATCCCATACCATCGTGCCAGCATGAGAGATGAAAATGTGTTGCTCATTCATGAAAATCTGTAAGAAAATTAGGGAATAGGTTTAAGGACATCAAAGTATCCCACTACCATAGTAGATACTGAAGGTAATCCTGCCTATTAGATCAGATTAGCTTTGTCCAATAATCTGCATGGTTACCTGTGGGTTTAACACTGCCAGCTCTCTCACCAGCATCCTCCCAGCATGGGTAAGGTAATACGTTGGCTGCAGTGTTACAGACTATTAGAAAAACAGGAAATATGTTTACAGACATGTATTTCTATATTGTTCTTTAGAAAACGTCATGTTTATGTTTAAGTTACATAAACCAGTCTAAAGACCAGTGAGTATCAGAATGGATGGACTTACAGCGCTTGAAACCCACAGAGGTCCAGACCAAGGGATTAAAGCCAGACAGGGCCGCTGCCAAACCTCCTCACCTACAAACTAAGGATCAATTTTCGAGTGAGTAAAATTACAGTTTGAATGTCAGATTGTTATTGAACCAATCCTGCTACAGAAGCAGTATTGTTATAGCCTGGGTGCCAGTCTGTTTCAGCTTTCTGCCCACAACCTTATTGGATTGTTATGCAAATATCATATTGCCACGATGGAATTAGCAAGAGAGTAGTAACAGACCGGTACTCAGACTATTGATAGGCCTACATTATTACCTGAACAAGGACTGGGTCCTCCTGGTCCAGGGTGGGCTCATGATCTTTATGAATAAACAATAAAGGATTATTTTCTCTAAGTTTAAGAAATACTGCAAGACACCAGACATCTGTCCATGTAGTTAGGCCGATCTTATATTTTATTTGTATTTTATATTGTGTTATATCACATTGTATTTATGTGTCTGCATAATGTACCAATATGTTCAATTAAACCTAAAGCAAAGGTTTGGTTTCAGAGGAGCATGATCGTTTGTTGTTGTTAATAGTGGAATTCCATAGCATCTAGGGCTACACTGTAAAACATATCAAATCTCCTCTGGGCTTTGCTAGCCATCATTATGTCATTATGGGATGTAGCTCAGTTGATAGAGCATGGTGTTTGAAACGCCAGGGTTGTGGGTTCTATTCCCACAGGGGGTATGAAAAAATATATAATGTAAGTCGCTCTGGATAAGAGCGTCTGCGAAATGACGTAAATGTCATTATTTGAGTCCTAAATGGCACCATATTCCCTATTTAGTGAACTACTATTGACCAGAGCCTTTTGACCATATAACTATTGGCCCTGGTAAAAAAAAATAGGGAATAGGGAATAGGGTATAGGGTGCCGTTTGGGACTCAAATGATGACATGAAGATGGCTAAATATAGTTTCAGTCCGTACTATAAACAGTATGTATTTCTATTTAGACATTGTAAAATCTGTAAATTTACCCTCCTCAACCGTGACAACACGGTACACGCTCTCCACGGTGGCCGGTTCATCCTCACCGACGCCGTAATATTTTCTATAAAAGTAGACAGCCGAACCGGTCGCAAGCACCAGGCCAGCTGCACACAGAAGCGGCCGCTCACGGAGGAATCTCAGCGTGGTCGCTTTCAACAAAGTACTGAATGTATGCCTACTCATTATCGCCCTTCATACTGCAGTGATTTTGACCGAGTTCAAAACCATCTGACACGTTCTTAGAATTACAGGGTTTTATAGGGAACCATTAATACGTCAAATGCTTCCATGGCAATGTCACAATGGGATGAACATGTTTACCAAACGGATTAAAAATCATTTAACAGTGATATAAATTCAGTGGAATTTTGGAGATGATTTGGGAGTTTATAAAATGGTGAACTATGAACCATGGTTTAGAGAGCAGTAGGAGAGTAGAATAATTTAGAATATACATATGGCTCTAAGTAGGAGTAGAAGAAGGGACTGCGCCACTATGCACAGTGCGCTCTCCATGGTTCTGAAAAGGAACGTTCGTTCCTGCGTTCATCAGCTCCCTGATGTTCTAGGCCGAGCCCACTCACTGAACCACTCTCACTTTCACTTTCAAGGTGTCAAAGCGTTCAACAAACATGCATGGAACTCAAACACAATTCAAATAGTTGTTTTTATTTTTTATCAGCTGAGATAGCCTACTCTTCTCATCTCTTGGCACTTCTGCTCTGCTGGTTAAACAGTATCTGAACGTTTTTACAGTTGATTGATAATTTGGATAATTCATATTTATAATGTAGTATCCCACGTTTCATAACATAACCCTAATCCCAAAATAGACTAACATAGAAACCCTAGGCGAGCACACAAGCTCTGGCTGTATAGCCGGCAACAATAAGAAATCCAAAGAGGGTGGATGTTGAGGAAAACCAGTAGACCAACACAAATCCTCTTCAGGAGAGAAAACGAATTAGAGGCTAAAAGACAGAAAATGGCAGACAATAGAAATCTAATGCGTATGTTACGGCTGGTTAGGGTTTTAATTAGGAAGGACTCCCACAAAGATATTGTCTCTCTAAAAAACTGTAGGATACATATTGGTGGTCAAAGGGGTCGAAGCATGGGGACGTGCCTTCACATTCGGGGGCGGCAGTATGGTGATCCTCGCTAATAAGGGCCAGTGAGCCACAAGACAATTCATATAAGGTTGGTTGACCCTGTTGGCGCAATGCGTAGGCTGCTTATCTTTCACGCCAGTGACCTGGGTTCGCTTCCCCGACCCTCCTTTAGCCACAACATTTTAAGAAAGGGACATCTTCATGACCAACAATCTAAAAAGGTTGGTCAGTCTGTGAAAATTAGAAACTTCCAGCAGGCATTGACAGTCGTCACTCTGACCAAAAGGAATCAAGACAGTTATCACTCTGACCAAAGGGAATCAAGGCAGGTTGAGGAATAAAGGTGGTTGGATTATATAGCTACATTGGTGGTATGGTTCCAAAAGTGCTGGTGATAAAATTAACATAGGCTATTACTGGCATACACATTTCAAAACAAAACAAAAAGCCTATGTATGGAGTTTTGGAAACGTTGTTAAACCAAACAGTCGGTACTCTATTGCACAAGTTTGATGTCCCTATTGATAAAATGGCATGTTACTCTAATTTGTCAGATGTGTTACAGTTTACAATAGGCTACCTACTATACCGTCATCCTTTATCAAAGCATTCCATTGCTAGTATAATCTCCACAAGCAAGGGTGCTGATTCTGCCGCAGGAGGGGGTGGAGGGATAGTGTTGATTTTCAACCACCAGAGCCTCCACTGCAATACCTCTGTTGTTTCTAAATAATGATGCTAATCTTTGCTGTGAGAACAAGGAGTCCGCTTACACTGTACTTTGATTATAAAGGTTTATTTATATCACAAGATTTCAGCGTAAGTTTACAGACATCTGCAGGCATCTGGAGAACAACGACCCAAAATAATATGTTGTTCTGTCCTCCTTTGTCTCAACCAAGTATTTATAATCTTTACCATGATATGGGTGGTTTCCCCTAGAGACCAATCCCATGACTCCACACAACAGACTTCCTCTGTTTTATGGGGTGCCCCTATAAAACTGCTCCCCAGATGCTTCCCTAAGCTGAATCAACATCCTCCAAGATACCATTTGCAAACGTTAGCAAAGTCATAAATTCCTTAGACACCACACCTCCACTGCCATACCTTTCCCCAGTATGGAAGACCATACTGGGGAAAGACACATTCAGGGTAATTAGGCCTAGTGGACATAATTTAACTAAAAGATCCTCAAGTCCTCTCTCTGGTAGCCTATTTCATTGAACACAGCGAACTACACAGTGCGTCTTGTCCTTCCAGGTGACTAACTGAATCAAAGCCAGTATATCCTAACAATATTAAATCCACTTTTTGTATTGAGTGAGAAATGCCTCTTGCATTTGTGTAGATCTTTGTTTTGGTCACACTGTGTGATGTCATTTAGGCTACTTCTACAAGTGGCCACAGACGCTTCTCATAGAAACGACTAGTTTCTGCAAAGATGTTGGGAAATACGAGACTTGCAGCAGCTAAGATGATGAGGAACCTCCTTGCACTGTGCAAAAAGTGGATTTAATATGTTTTCCTGAAATTTCTCTCTATTTTTGAGTAGGCTACCCCCTGCAACTGCACACAGATGTTTATAAGAGACGTTTCTTCTGAGGTTAGGGGTCTATTATTGTAAAATGAATGTGTTTGATTTAATAACCAGTCTAATCTAACTATTTTGGTCGTTCATCTGGACTCTTCATTGTCATCATCAACATACTATAACACTTTGAATTACCTAGGAATATTACTATAGCAACTGGTTGCTAAGGGAAACGAGACACCACCATGATCCTCTTGTTGTGAGACTGAGAGGAAGTGAGATTTGAGAAGTGCATAAGGAGAGGTGGGAAGCAGAGAAGACAGAGCCTGGTTGAAATTCCACCAAATGGATAAGAAGAGGCAGACAAAGTTTGGCACATTTATGCTTTCAGTGGTTGACGGACACGAATGAACGAGTAAACGCAGTTTTTAGCCTAGTAAGGTATCACAAATTAATACCTCAGTATTAATTATCCAGTGCGCGGAATCTCCATGAAGTCTGCATGACGATTTTCGCGTAAAGAGAGGCAGCGCGGGAGAGCGGACTTGTAGCCTGGCAGGTATGTTGTGCTATTTTGAATAAAGCTAGCAATACAGCTAATAAAAGTTTTAGGGTATTATTAATTTCGTACAGGTAACTAAATACATGGAGCTATCTAACAGCAATGCTGTTGTGGGATTTCAAATGTAATTAATTACAACCGAGCCTATAAAGTCAGTTTTTCAGTCAGTCCTATCATTTGTATTGAAAATAGGTTATTATAACAAAAGGTAAACACACACATTTACAATAATAGTTAGGTCTATGTTAGTAGCCTAAAATGTACTGATACAAGTACAGAAACATTCCCTCTGACATAGCCAGAGGCAACCTAGGCTACACTGCCATTAATACTATACTTATTATATACACGTTATGTTCTACAGTACTGGTTTAAGTCTAAGAACAGGGTTCTCTCCCATAAAATCTTATCTCTGTCTCTATCACAGACATGCATGACCAAGGAAGATAGGCTACATAGAAACAGATAAAATAGAGAGAGATAAGGTGCAATAGAGACAAAGGTAGATAATAAACAGTGGGAGGGCAAGAATTGGAGAGCACATCAGCACCGGAGCTATGCCTAGTTTAATGTAAGGAAGTAGACTACTCAATTGCCTCTCCAGTGTGAGGGAGATGAGGCCAAACCAGGGACCTTGTATGTGATCAGACCTGTTGAAGGTGGGGTTCATGTGTGAATGTGAGTATGAAAGTGTGAGTATGTATAGCTAGTATCAATGTAAACACTTTGCCATTTGAGTTTGGACACAATGTACTAGTATCATCCAGATATATCGGTGCATTTTGTTTAAATTATGTTTAATCATGAATTCAAAGTAACAAAACTGTGTGTGTGTGTGTGTGTGTGTGCGTGTGTGTGTGTGTGTGTGAAAAATCTTCAAATACGGGTAGAGGCATTTTGGAAGACTGTTGGGAAACTTGGATAGAAGTGACCATACATACAATGCCTTCGGAAAGTATTCAGACCCCTAGACTTTTTCCAAATTTTGTTACGTTACAGCCTTATTCTAAAATGGATTAAATAAAAAAATCCTAATCAATCTACACACAATACCCCATAACGACAAAGCGAAAACAGGTTTTTTAGAAATTTTTGCAAATGTATTAAAAATATAAAACAGAAATACCTTATTTACATAAGTATTCAGACCTTTTGCTATGAGACTCGAAACTGAGCTCAGGTGCATCATGTTTCCATTGATCATCCTTGAGATGTTTCTACAACTTTATTGGAGTCCACCTGTGGTAAATTCAATTGATTGGACATGATTTGGAAAGGCACACACCTGTCTATATAAGGTCCCACAGTTGACAGTGCATGTCAGAGCAAGGGTACTAAAATATTTCTGCAGCATTGAAGGTCCCCAAGAACACAGTGGCATCCATCATTCTTAAATGGAAGAAGTATGGAACCACCAAGACTCTTCCTAGAGCTGGCCGCCCGGCCAAACTGAGCAATCAGGGGAGAAGCGTCTTGGTCAGGGAGGTGACCAAGAACCCGATGGTCACTCTGACTGAGCTCTAGAGTTCCTCTGTGGAGATGGGAGAACCTTCCAGAAGGTAAACCATCTCTGCAGCACTCCACCAATCAGGTCTTTATGGTAGAGTGGCCAGACGGAAGCCACTCCTCAGTAAAAGGCACATGACTGCCCGCTTGGAGTTTGCCAAAAGGCACCTAAAGACTCTCAGACCATGAGAAACAAGATTCTCTGGTCTGATAAAACCAAGATTTAACTCTTCGGCCTGAATGCCAAGCGTCACATCTGGAGGAAACCTGGCACCATCCCTACGGTGAAGCATGGTGATGGCAGCATCATGCTGTGGGGATGTTTTTCAGCAGCAGGGACTAGGAGACTAGTCAGGATCGAGGCAAAGATGAACGGAACAAAGTACTGAGGGATCCTTCATGAAAACCTTCTCCAGAGCACTCAGGACCTCAGTCTGGGGTGAAGGTTCACCTTCCAACAGGACAACGACCCTAAGCACACAGCCAAGGAAATGCAGGAGTGGCTTTGGGACAAGTCTCTAAACTATGTCCATAAACTATTCTCATTGCTTCTACAGATTGTGAATTAAAAATAAACATTTTTGCTAAAAGTATTATTATATTATTTATCGATTGACTATGACTTTTCAGATCACCCAGTAATGCTATCTGCAAGGTTAGCTCCAGGTAAATATTGCAATCCTTTAGCCATTCCTGGACATGTGTCCAAAAACAAGCTACAAATGGACAGAACCAAAACAAATGATCTAATGATTCTGTCTCTTCACAGCAAAATCTGCAGAGCTGGGAAGATTGTATTCCCCATATAAATAACATTATATTGGTAGCAAGAATATTATATAATAATTTAAATTGAAAGATTCTAATTTTTGAATCCGGTGTCGTTTTGCGTGTCAGTTCATAAACACTATGCCATGGGATCGGTACGTCAAAAATCTCTTCCCAACTATTTTGCAATCTATATGGGACGGCTGTCAATCCTTTGGTCCTTTAGTGAAACTGATATACTTTTTTATTTATCACAGTTTTCCTTAACCAATTATGTTCTTTAATGCAAAGCCGACAGACAAGTTCCTTACTTTCTCCCCCTTCCACTTTCCTCTTCCACTTTTGCAGTAAGGCTGCAATTATTTGGTTGTAATTTTGGGTAGAGCAGACATTTCCATATGTTTTTGTTAGCTGCATGTGCGACATAACTCCACCAGTCGTACCGATGATATCATTTACGAAGATTATACCTTTTTTAAACATTCTGTCAAAAAATAAAGGTTTTTTGTCAATTAGTATATTTGAATTTAACCACAATATTTGTTGCATTATTTGTTCTGTCGTTTCTGGAGGATTAAATAGCCGCAACCACAATGATTTCTATATTTTCTCCACCTTGGTAGTGCCATTAATCACCATTGCAATAAAGGCCACAAAGTCCACATTTTTAACCTTTCAAATGTCAGGATCATCTTGGTGAAAGGCAACCCCTGCAGCTTGCATTGAAGGCCTATCCACCACCATGGACTCTTCAGGAGCACCATTCAAACCCTCAACCCTTTTAACCGCTGCTGCATTGGAAATGCTCTGTACAACCCTAACTTTGGCCTCCTCATTTTCTTTCACCGTGGCTTCATGGTTCCCACCACAATTGTAACATTTCACTTTTTCATCACTTTTATAACACATTAAATGATATTTTCCACAACTTGGACATCTCGGTTTCTCCCTTCTGCAAACACTTGACACATGACCAAAAGCTTTACAGTGATCACACTGCATTGGTCTTGGGATAAATGCTCTGACTTTGTAGTTTATATACCCCAACTGCACTTGAATAGGGAGAGACTCCATATCAAAAAACAAAAGAACAAATAAACTCTTCATTTTTTCATCATTCACCACTCGATTCATCCGACGTGCATCAATCACTCCAGGAATATTTTTCATCTCTTTAACATCGACTTCCCACGAGACGCCAGATATTACCCCCTTGAGGGGTGCCCTGTTCCGAAGAGACACACACGACACGTCAAACTTTTCAAATATGGATGATCCGCAACACACGTTCCTTCTGATCCGCAACACACGTTCCTTCTGATCCGCAGAAGTACAAAGAATCGAAACAAACCCGCCTCTCATGACCCTCACATCCTTCACTTTACCCATCACTCTCTCCACCAGTTTGAATAGCTCAAATGGATTCTTCAAGATTGGTATTTGGATAAGCTGCTCCTCATTAACAAACCTTCCACCTACAAGATATAAAGGGACGTTCTCATCACTGTACCCTACTTTACTCCATTTTCCATTTTTTTGAAAAAGACTCCAATCCTCCTTGATTCTACCGCCATTAGATTCACAATCCACTTCATCCTCCACCTCTGCCATCTTTTCCAATCTCACCTACAATTGCATCCCTTCCTCCTTGCTTCCTTTCTCCCTTCCCTGGGGTTAGGTTAACCACTGATCTGACAATACTGATATATTCAATTATGTTGCAGGGTTTTAAATGTTTTATAGGCTACATAATTTTTTTAAATCCTACAATAGAACGTTTCTCAGATAGAGATAGATGTGTGATAATCCGTTTTCACCCTCGAATCTCAGAGGGAGGTCGGAAAGCAGTGAGAGAAGAGTAATAGGCCATTGGATGCTTTCACTTGACATACATTTCACCATCATTTCACCGTCAGAATCAGAATGTACTTATTCACCAAGTACATTTACTCATACCCAGCAATAGACAAATATACAGACAGAATACAGACAGAGGAATTTACACGGTCAACATACATAATATACAATATAAATACAGTAAGCATAAAATACAATGGATGGTAAATTGCATTGCTTGAAATTCTACCTTCCAGCGAGGCTAAATCATCCCTAAACAGCTGACTGTAAATGCCATGGCTCTTGGCGCCTCTAAAAATGGTCGGGAGCAGGGAGACACAGAGGGGAAAACAGCAAAGATCAAATTGGCCAGCTGCAGATGAGAACATGTAATAGTAGTGTATGACCATTAGAGGGAGACAAGCGGTTGCACCTGCATTGAGGAATCATCAGGACTGTTGTTAGAGTTACTGGGAAGGGAAAGGGGGATAACTAGTCAGTTGCACAACTGAATGCATTCAACCGAAATGTGTCTTCCGCATTTAACCCAACCCCTCTGAATCAGAGAGGTGCGGGGGACTGCCTTAATCGATGTGCTCAGGGAGTGAAATAAATACAATTAACCATGTTTTATTGTCACATACAGCGGATAGGGGCAGACAGTGAAATGTGTTGTTTTACAGGGTCAGCCGTAGTAGTACGGCGCCCCTAGAGCAAATTAGAGGTAAGTGCCTTGCTCAATGACACATCGACAGATTTTTCACCTTGTCTGCTCGGCTATCCAAATAGCATAATGCAGTGTCTACAGTTTCTACAGGAGTTCTCCTTTGAAGCCAGATCTGCCCTCTCCTCCTTGTCCACATCAGAGCCAATATCATTTGGTGAATTATGGGTGACTCCGTCAATTGTAACCAGTTTCATTAATCTACTTCTTGTGTGGTCATCATTTCATTTCATGGGTCCTCTGTAGCTCAATTGGTAGAGCATGGCGCTTGTAACGTCAGGGTAGTGGGTTTGATCCCCGGGACCACCCATACGTAAAAATGTATGCACACATGACTGTAAGTCGCTTTGGATAAAAGCGTCTGCTAAATGGCATATTATTATTATTATGAAGAAAGAAACCACATAGAAAAAGTGGTAAGCAAGTAAGGTCCAAAAAACAGATTTTCACCAAGTCAAATTATTTTTTTGTGTTAGAGGTTTCATTATGCTTGTACCTAAACCAAAGTAGATAATGTAAAGATTGTTCTATACATCAGTTGGGGTCTCTATAAGCTTTAATATGAGGTCCTAAACCTGGCATGAAAGTGCATCATTATAGCTGTGTGGGCTAATAAAGTCAAAATGTTTGCCTTGGGGTAAGTTGAGCCAATGGCAAGTTGAAATATATGTAGATATCTTTGTTAGAAAGAATACTATATTTCCCTTGACGGAGTGATACTGAATGTAAAAAATGGCTCAACTTACCCCACTCTCCCCCACACATTATGTAAAGTTAGTTTACGATTGACAGATAATGTTTAAATGCAAAAAAACTTTATTTTGTGTTAGTGATCCTCAGCTCAGTTTGGGACCCTTAATCCAGGCTGGACAGGAGGAACTCAACCTGCATTTCTAGATTCCCCATCACCTGCCCCGAGAGCCTCTGTGGGCTTTCATAGATGGACTCATCGAGGTTGAAGATGGAGTCCAGCCACGCCTTCATCTGGCCCTGACGACAACAGACACATCATCAACTATTATTTAATGACCAACTACAAAGATAATGATGAACAAACCATCACACACAGCTCAGGATATATATATATATATATATATATATATATATATCTATATATCTATATATATATATATAGAGAGAGAGAGAGAGAGAGAGAGAGAGAGAGAGAGAGAGAGAGAGAGAGAGAGAGAGAGAGAGAGAGAGAGAGAGAGAGAGAGAGAGAGAGAGAGAGAGAGAAATGTACCTTAATGAGGAGGTAGAAGTTCCAAGCAGCCTCTGTCCAGGCTCCTCCAGGAGGGTGAATCCTCTTTATCACTTCCATGAGCAGATAAAAGAAGCTACCAGGCCTCTGGAGAAGGAACAGGGGACATGAGTGAGTGTCTACAGGCTTGATACAACAGTGTGGATAGGATAGATAAACAACAGGATGTTTACATTCTTAGGGCCACTTACAGATGTAGGAAGAGATGTTTTTCCTTCTAGAAGGCTTAGTAGAACGAATTCATAAAATACATCCACGAAGTTGATGCGGTCGATCTGAAGTCAAACAAATACGCTAATTACATAATCTTCATTGACAAGCACTTTAGAAAGTCTCATTGAGTAGATGTTGGATGAGCAGACTGTGCCTGCAGCTAACGCTCAAACTTGCATGTAAACCTACTCCTACAAGAGCCATCTCTTGCTCTAGTCGCTCCCTGTTTGCTGGCTCATTAATGAAGTTCACCAGGAGGTCGTAGGCCTGCTCAAACTGCCTCACATCCTCAAAACAAAACAATCATACAATTCCTTAAACTTAGATCATAAAATCAAAGATTCAGGTCTGTAATTCAGAGGGTCTCTGATTGTTTTGCTTGTAAGACATTGGAACTTTTCAACTAAAACCTATGAATCACTGTTGCCTAAAGGTAACCCACTGGGCAAAGACTTGTTGTATCAACGTAGTTTCTATGTCATTTTAACAAAAAAATGTAATGTGATGATGTTAAAGCAACGTGGAAAACTGATTGGATTTGAAAAAAGTCATCAACGTAAGGGAATTTAGTCTTTTTTTCACCTAACTTTTAACCTAAATCCAATGACATGGTCAATGTTTTTGTTGATTTCACATTGAATTCACATTAGTTGACAACTCAACCAAATGTAACTCAAAACTAGACGTTGAAATGACATCTATGTGGGAACTATACTGTATATCTGGTCTGATGAACTCTGTACAATTATGTGAATGGTTACCTGCTGGTTGAGCTTGGACAATCCGCTCAACACCATCCTCCCAGCGTGGGTGAGGTAATTAAGGGAGGTACTGTCTGAGGATGTCAGAGCCTGTGAGAACAAGACAATACATTTACAAACAGTCCAGAAATGTTCATCAAATGAAATACAAAAGGTGCTAAATTCACAATTTCACACCTCCATAGCATGTCGGATACCGGCCAGCCTCAGAGAGAAGTTGGTTGTCCCTTGGTTTCCAAAATAACTCCTGTAAATATAAATGTTTAGTAACACATGTGCAACATAAGGAGATAAAGCATACATCAATGCCATGATATGAAGATATCCTCTTATGTTAGCCTATGTTACAACTGCAGGATTCAGACAGACCATACCAATGTAGGACCTTCATTTGATCACTCTTTTGTTGCTGAGAATTTTCCTGCACGGCAGGAAATTAAACTTATAGTGTATTTTAGTTTTAAAAAGGCTTTTAAAGTTTGTAATTTTCACTTTGAAATGTCAGACTGATTTGCCCAAAAAATGTATCAACCCCTACAAAAATGAAAATTATAATCCACATAATAATTCATATTTGCTGTTGCTGCAGGATTATTTCCCTGCTGTAGCACACTGGCTTAAAGTAGACCCTTTCCTGAAGTCAAATGACCAACTCGCCCTCTAGTGGCCTCATGGGTGTAATGATATTAATATTTTTCATAATTTCATAGTTAATCAAAATGATTTTTTTAAATGCAGAAAATCTGGTTTTTCTATGTCAAACGGTTTTGTTATATTTCAGTCTTCTGTGATGTACAGTACCAGTCAACGTTTGGACACACCTACTCATTCAAGGGTTTTTCTTTATTTTTACTATTTTCTACATTGTAGAATAACAGTGAAGACATCAAAACTATGAAATAACACATATGGAATCATGTACTAACCAGAAAAGTGTTAAACAAATCAAAATATATTTTAGATTTTAGATTCTTCAAAGTAGCCACCCTTTGCCTTGATGACAGCTTTGCACACTCTTGGCATGCTCTCAACCAGCTTCACATGGAATGCTTTTCCAACAGTCTTGAAGGAGTTCCCACATATGCTGTGCACTTATTGGCTGCTTTTCCTTCACTCTGCGCTCCAACTCATCCCAAACCATCTCAATTGGGTTGAGGTCGGGTGATTGTGGAGGCCAGGTCATCTGATGCAGCACTCCATCACCCTCCATCTTGGTCAAATAGCCCTTACAGAGCCTGGAGGTGTGTTGGGTCATTGTCCTGTTGAAAAACAAATGATAATCCCACTAAGCGCAAACCATATGGGATGGCGTATCGCTGCAGAATGCTGTGGTAGCCATGATGGTTAAGTGTGCCTTGAATTCTAAATAAATCAAAGACAGTGTCACCAGCAAAGCACCCCCACACCATCACACCTCCTCCTCCATGCTTCACAGTGGGAACTATTCATGCGGAGATCATCCGTTCACCAACAACAGCGGTTGGAACCAAAAAATCTCAAATTTGGACTAATCAGACCAAAGGACAGATTTCTACCGGTCTAATGTCCATTGCTCGTATTTCTTGGCCCAAGCAAGTCTCTTCTTCTTATTGGTGTCCTTTAGTAGTGGTTTCTTTGCAGCAATTCGACCATGAAGGCCTGATTCACGCAGTCTCCTCTGAACAGTTGATGTTGAGATGTGTCTGTTACTTGAACTTCGTGAAGCATTTATTATTTATTAGTTAACTCTAATGAACTTATCCTCTGCAGCAGAAGTAACTCTGGGTCTTCCTTTTCTGTGATGGTCCTCCTGAGAGCCAGTTTCATCATAGTCCTTGATGGTTTTTGCGACTGCACTTGAAGAAACTTTAAAAGTTCTTGAAATGTTCCGGATTGACTGACCTTCATGTCTTAAAGTAATGATGGACTGTCGTTTCTCTTTACTTATTTGAGCTGTTCTTACCATAATATGGACTTGGTCTTTTACCAAATAGGGCTATCTTCTGTATACCATTCCTACCTTGTCACAACACAACTGATTGGCTCAAACGCATTAAGAAGGAAAGAAATTCCACAAATTAACTCAAAGTAGGCACACCTGTTAATTGAAATGCATTCCAGGTGACTACCTCATGAAGCTGGTTGAGAGAATACCATGAGTTCGGAAAGCTGTCCTTAAGGCAAAGGGTGGCTACTTTGAAAAATCTCAAAAGTGAAATTTTTTGATTTGTTTAACACTTTATTTGTTACTACATGATTCCATATGTGTTATTTCATAGTTTTGAGGTATTCACTATTATTCTACAACAGGGTTCTTCAATTCCGGTCCTGCAGGGCCGAAACACCTCTGTTTTTCATCCTCTCCTTCTAATCAGGGGCTAATTCAGACCTGGGACACCAGGTGAGTGCAATTAACTACCAGGTAGAAATAAAAAACAGAAGTGTTTCGGCCCTCCAGGACCGGAATTGAAGAAACCTGTTCTACAATATAGATTTTTTTTTTATTTTTTTACCTGGAATAAGTAGGTGTGTCCAAACTTTTGACTGGTACTGTATAGAAAGTGTTTCAACTCTATATCTGACATGGTAAAGGTGTCTTATTTTTTTAAGACCATATCCATATGTGTGAAATGTATACTTTTGCTTCAAAGTAGATTTGTTTAAGACTATTAAGAAACACACTGTGTGACCCTGATCTAGCCCACTGCAGTAAAAGGTTATTAAGGTCCCACTTCTGTATAAATACAATATTGGGCAGATTATTTCAAAGCAAACGTTTTTTACTATAGATGAACACATTAAAGCAAACTCACCACAGCTGGGGCACATCTGCAACATTATTTTGCTCCTCCACAAACTCCTAAAGCAGACATCACATTAACATCAACTCTACTAAACTGCATTTCACCTGCAACATCAACTAAAGCAGACAAAACATTCAGTGACATCATAACAATACTTTCATCTTGACCTAAAAACTTGACCCTTGACAGACAATACAAACCTGTCGATACCAAAACATTGTGTTTTGAACACAATGACACTTAGACACACACCTGTACACACAAGTACAAATGTCAGTAAAACAAAGAAAAAAGTGCTATTGACTGTAGAAAGAGTTTTACGTGAGGAGTGCTGTCAGGGGTCTGGTCCTGGTCCTGGGTGGAGTGGTAAGGTGGAGGGGGACTGGGAGGGGAATCGGAAGGGAAAGGGGGAGGGGGAGGGGGAGAATCCTGGGGGAACTGGTGAAAGGAGCCAGAGAACGGTTCATGAGGGGTGGTGATGATGTCAGAGGTGGAGAACTGATACGACGTCATCTCATCCCCCCTCTCCTGGAACCCCTCCACTGTGGTGGAGATATCCACCTGCTGTTTAACACACAACATGTGACACTGTAAGCCCAACATTGAAAACCACAATATTACAAACCCCTCAACCAAACACTGAAATAAATCCAAGCACAGAGAAACAACGAGTTTTACCTGGGCATCCTCATAATAGGTGAACTCAGACCTCCTCTTGACAAGGCAGGACCTGAGTCCATAGATCCTTCTACCAAGGAACTAAAAATGAGGATAGAAATTCAAATGTCTCATTTCATTTTCTGTCAACATTTATTTAAACAGGTAAATGGACATTTGCCACTTCCCATTTTTGGGGGGTGAAAAAGTGTTTGACTGTACCTTAATACCAGTCAGCTCCTTGTTGGTGAGGACCACCTGGACAAGACCCTTTAAAAGAGACACAAGGAAACATTACATTTCATCCAGGAAATATAAGTAGCCCTATATTGTGTGCATCATTTGACACAAATCAGGTGCATTTGAGATGAAAGATCAGTTGAGAATCTCTCACCCATGGGTCCAGGATTTTTTCCTGAATGACTCTGCTCCACCACAGCTGTTTCTCCACTCCCCTCACAATGCAAAGAAAAAACGCCTTCAGTCTGCAGACCTTTCTCTATATTTTAACTATAGATTTCTATATCATTTGGCAGGCGATTTCAGTTTTGACTATCATTACTGGCAGTGATATAACAACTTTCCCCTACGTTTCAATTAGGGCCAGACATACAAAAGAAACCCCAGAGACAAATGGGAGTTAAAATATACAGGTGTGTTCATTAGTGTTAAGAATATGTCTGAAGTAGCTGCACTCGTCCATAATGGATCTTCCAGTAATGGAAATGAAACGAACCCCAGTTCCCAACCAGCTGCAACTTCTCATAGGGAAAACGAGAGTCTTCACTATTTGGCTGAAAAACAAAGACATCCCCTAATTTCAGAGGTTTCTCTGTGATTAATAAAAAACACAATTGTGGAGATAGAGGACATGTTAATGTGTACTATTACTAATACTCTATGACTGTCTAATAATGTGAATGGCTACCTGTGAATGGCTATCTAAAGGTGCTGACAGTTCATCAAGCACTAGCCTCCCCGCTTCAGTGAGGTGAAAGGTAGGCTCCTCAGTAACCAATTTGGAAGTCTGTGAAAAGAAGAGGGAATAGGGTAAAGCCATCAAATTAAGGAAATTCTCCCTATAAGATCAGATGAGCTTTGGTTAATAATGTGAATGGTTACCTGTGTGTTTAACACTGCCAGCTCTCTCACCAGAATTCTCCCAGCACGGGTGAGATAGTAGACTGGTTTGGGCTTGGAGATGAAGAAGACGGAATATGTTTACAGACATGTTCATTATATTGTTTTATAGAAAACTAGTGACTTGATGTTAATGTTTAATATCCTCTAAAGACCAGAGAGTATCAGAATGGATAGACTTACAGAGACAGGAACATACAAGGGTCCAGACCAAGGGATTAAAGCCAGACAGGGCTGCTGCCCAACCTCCTCATCCACATACTAAGGAAAAAGACAGGATCAATTTAAGAGTCAGTTTGAATGAGAGACTGGTATAGAAGTGACAGACTGGTATAGGGAGGATCGCAAGAGGAGGCCACTGCAAAGATAGATTCTAAGACAATTGGCAGTTGAACTACACAGGTCTGTGTTTAAAGGATGTGGGCGGAGCTCCGATGATGAGTTGTTCTAAAACCTCTTGAGGTTACATGTGGTCCTTTGTAGCTCAGCTGGTAGAGCACGGTGCTTGTAACGCCAAGGTAGTGGGTTCAAACCCCGGGACCACCCATACACAAAAAAAAAATGTATGCACGCATGACTGTAAGTCGCTTTGGATAAAAGCGTCTGCTAAATGGCATATTATATATATATTATATAAAGGTTAAGGAAACCTATGAGGTACCTGCATATGAATGGCTACCTGTTCATTTTGAGAAGACAGTTCCTCCCATACCATCCTCCTAGCTGGAGTGAAACAGATGAAAATAGGCTGCTCCATCGTGAAAATCTGGTAAAAATAAGGGAACAGCTTTAAAGACATCAAAGTATTCAACTATCAAAGTGGATACTGAAGGTTAATTATCCCTATTAGATCAGATGAGCATTGGTTAATAATCTGCATGGATACCTGTGTGTTTAACACTGCCAGCTCTCTCACCAGCATCCTCCCAGCATGGGTGAGGTAATATGTTGACAGCAGTTTGACAGGCTATAAAAAAAAGGGGATATGGTTACAGAAATGTATTTCCATACAGGGTTTTTTTCTTCAGAAACCGTTATGTTTATGTTTAAGCCCCCCTAAAGACCAGAGAGTATCAGAATGGATGGACTTACAGCGCTTGAAACCCACAGAGGTCCAGACCAAGGGATTAAAGCCAGACAGGGCTGCTGCCGAACCTCCTCATCCACATACTAAGGAACAAGACAGGATCAATTTAAGAGTCAGTTTGAATGATACACTGGTATAGGAGTGAAAGACTGGTATAGGGAGGATTGCAAGAGGAGGCCACTGCAATGATAGTAGTTGAAACACACAGGTCTGAGTTACAAATGTTAAGAACATGTCTAAAGTACCTGCATGTGAATGGCTACCTCTTCAGGCTGAGAAAACTGTTCATCCCATACCATCGTGCCAGCATGAGAGATGAAAATGTGTTGCTCATTCATGAAAATCTGTAAGAAAATTAGGGAATAGGTTTAAGGACATCAAAATATCCCACTACCATAGTGGATACTGAAGGTAATCCTGCCTATTATATTAGATTAGCTTTGTCCAATAATCTGCATGGTTACCTGTGGGTTTAACACTGCCAGCTCTCTCACCAGCATCCTCCCAGCATGGGTAAGGTAATAAGTTGGCTGCAGTGTTACAGACTATTAGAAAAATAGGAAATATGTTTACAGACATGTATTTCTATATTGTTCGTTAGAAAACGTCATGTTTATGTTTAAGTTACATAAACCAGTCTAAAGACCAGAGAGTATCAGAATGGATGGACTTACAGCGCTTGAAACCCACAGAGGTCCAGACCAAGGGATTAAAGCCAGACAGGGCTGCTGCCGAACCTCCTCATCCACATACTAAGGAACAAGACAGGATCAATTTAAGAGTCAGTTTGAATGATACACTGGTATAGGAGTGAAAGACTGGTATAGGGAGGATCGCAAGAGGAGGCCACTGCAATGATTTTACATTTTACATTTTTAGTCATTTAGCAGACGCTCTTATCCAGAGCGACTTACAGGAGCAATTACGGTTAAGTGCCTTGCTCAAGGGCACATCGACAGATTTTTCACCTAGTTGGCTCGGGGATTAGAACCAGCGACCTTTCGGTTACTGGCACAACGCTCTTAACCACTAAGCTACCTGCCGCTTAGTGGTTAAGAGTGTGAAACACACAGGTCTGAGTTATAAATGTTAAGAGCATGTCTGAAGAACCTGCACGTGAATGGTTACATCTTCAGACTGAGAGGACAGTTCATCCCATATCATCCTTCCAGCACGAGAGAAACAGATTAAAATAGGCTGCTCAATCGAGAAAATCTGTGAAAAAATGAGGGAACAGCTTTAAAGACAACAAAATATTCCACTACCATAGTGGATACTGAAGGTAATTATTCCTATTAGATCAGATTAGCTTTATCCAATAATCTGCATGGTTACCTGTGTCTTTAACACTGCCAGCTCTCTCACCAGCATCCTCCCAGCATGGGTAAGGTAATAAACTGCATGGGCAGTTATAAAAAATAGGGAATATGTTTACAGAAATGTATTTCAGAAAACGTATTGTTTATGTTTAAGTTACATAAACTAGTCTTAAAACTAGAGATTATCAGTATCATTGGATTTACAGAGCTGGGAACCCACAGAGGTCCAGACCAAGGGATTAAAGCCAGACAGGGCCGCTGCCAACCTCCTCATCTACAAACTAAGCATCCATTTTCGAGTGAGTAAAATTACAGTTTGAATGTCAGATTGTTATTGAACCAATCCTGCTACAGAAGCAGTATTGTTATAGCCTGGGTGCCAGTCTGTTTCAGCTTTCTGCCCACAACCTTATTGGATTGTTATGCAAATATCATATTGCAACGATGGAATTGGCAAGAGAGTAGAAACAGACCGGTACTCAGACTATTGATAGGCCTACATTATTACCTGAACAAGGACTGGGTCCTCCTGGTCCAGGGTGGGCTCATGATCTTTATGAATAAACAATAAAGGATAATTTTCTCTAAGTTTAAGAAATACTGCAAGACACCAGACATCTTTCCATGTAGTTAGGCTGATCTTATATTTTATTTGTATTTTATATTGTGTGATATCACATTGTATTCATGTGTCTGCATAATGTACCAATACGTTCAATTAAACCTAAAGCAAAGGTTTGGTTTCAGAGGAGCATGTTCGTTTGTTGTTGTTAATAGTGGAATTCCATAGCATCTAGGGCTACACTGTAAAAAATATCAAATCTCCTCTGGGCTTTGCTAGCCATCATCATGTCATTATTTGAGTCCTAAATGGCACCATATTCCCTATTTAGTGAACTACTATTGACCAGAGGTTTTTGACCATATAACTATTGGCCCTGGTAAAAAATAGGGAATAGGGTATAGGGTGCCATTTGGGACTCAAATGATGACATGATGATGGCTAAATATAGTTTCAGTCCATACTATAAACAGTATGTATTGCTATTTAGACATTGTAAAATCTGTAAATTTACCCTCCTCAACCGTGACAACACGGTACACGCTCTCCACGGTGGCCGGTTCATCCTCACCGACGCCGTAATATTTTCTATAAAAGTAGACAGCCGAACCGGTCGCAAGCACCAGGCCAGCTGCACACAGAAGCGGCCGCTCGCGGAGGAATCTCAGCGTGGTCGCTGTCAACAAAGTACTGAATGTAGGTCTACTCATTATCGCCCTTCATACTGCAGTGATTTTGACCGAGTTAAAAACCATCTGACACGTTCTTAGAATTACAGGGTTTTATAGGGAACCATTAATACGTCAAATGCTTCCATACATCATGGTTGGCAATTTCACAATGGGATGAACATGTTTACCAAACGGATTAAAAATCACTCAACAGTGATATCAATTCAGTTGAATTTTGGAGATGATTTGGGAGTTTATAAAATGGTGAACTATGAACCATGGTTTAGAGAGCAGTAGGAGTAGAATAATTTAGAATATACATATGGCTCTAAGTAGGAGTAGAAGAAGGGACTGCGCCACTATGCACAGTGCGCTCTCCATGGTTCTGAAAAGGAACGTTCGTTCCTGCGTTCATCAGCTCCCTGATGTTCTAGGCCGAGCCCACTCACTGAACCACTCTCACTTTCACTTTCAAGGTGTCAAAGCGTTCAACAAACATGCATGGAACTCAAACACAATTCAAATAGTTGTTTTTATTTTTTATCAGCTGAGATAGCCTACTCTTCTCATCTCTTGGCACTTCTGCTCTGCTGGTTAAACAGTATCTAAACGTTTTTACAGTTGATTGATAATTTGGATAATTCATATTTATAATGTAGACCTAGTATCCCACGTTTCATAACATAACCCTAATCCTAAAATAGACTAAAATAGAAACCCTAGGCGAGCACACAAGCTCTGGCTGTATAGCCGGCAACAATAAGAAATCCAAAGAGGGTGGATGTTGAGGAAAACCAGTAGACCAACACAAATCCTCTTCAGGAGAGAAAACGAATTAGAGGCTAAAAGACAGAAAATGGCAGACAATAGAAATCTAATGCGTATGTTATGGCTGGTTAGGGTTTTAATTAGGAAGGACTCCCACAAAGATATTGTCTCTCTAAAAAACTGTAGGATACATATTGGTGGTCAAAGGGCTCGAAGCATGGGGACGTGCCTTCCCGTTCGGATGCGGCAGTATAGTGATCTTCTCTAATAAGGGCCAGTGAGCCACAAGACAATTCTCATTAAGTTGGTTTACCCTGTTGGCGCAATGCGTAGGCTGCTTGTCTTTCATGCCAGTGACCTGGGTTCGCTTCCCCGATCCTCCTTTAGCCACAACATTTTAAGAAAGGGACATCTTCATGACCAACAATCTAAAAAGGTTGGTCAGTCTGTGAAAATTAGAAACTTCCAGCAGGCATTGACAGTCGTCACTCTGACCAAAAGGAATCAAGACAGTTATCACTCTGACCAAAGGGAATCAAGGCAGGTTGAGGTATAAAGGTGGTTGGATTATATAGCTACATTGGTGGTATGGTTCCAAAAGTGCTGGTGATAAAATTAACATAGGCTATTACTGGCATACACATTTCAAAACAAAACAAAAAGCCTATGTATGGAGTTTTGGAAACGTTGTTAAACCAAACAGTCTGTACTCTATTGCACAAGTTTGATGTCCCTATTGATAAAATGGCATGTTACTCTAATTTGTCAGATGTGTTACAGTTTACAATAGGCTACCTACTATACCGTCATCCTTTATCAAAGCATTCCATTGCTAGTATAATCTCCACAAGCAAGGGTGCTGATTCTGCCGCAGGAGGGGGTGGAGGGATAGTGTTGATTTTCAACCACCAGAGCCTCCACTGCAATACCTCTGTTGTTTCTAAATAATGATGTAATCTTTGCTGTGAGCACAAGGAGTCCGCTTACACTGTACTTTGATTATAAAGGTTTATTTATATCACAAGATTTCAGCGTAAGTTTACAGACATCTGCAGGCATCTGGAGAACAATGACCCAAAATAATATGTTGTTCTGTCCTCTTTTGTCTCAACCAAGTATTTATAATCTTTACCATGATATGGGTGGTTTCCCCTAGAGACCAATCCCATGACTCCACACAACAGACTTCCACTGTTTTATGGGGTGCCCCTATAAAACTGCTCCCCAGATGCTTCCCTAAGCTGAATCAACATCCTCCAAGATACCATTTGCAAACGTTAGCAAAGTCATAAATTCCTTAGACACCACATATTTCCCCCCTTCGAGACTAATTAAGTCTCGAAACAAAAAGAATAGGGTTATGACAAATAACAATTTCTCTTATTGAGTATCTTTAACAATAAACCAAAAACACATTTTTCTATGGAGTGTAAATACATTTCTATGAAATATGAACAAATCTTTATGGAGTGTGAGAGCGAAAAACCTGTCTGGCAGCTTTCTTTCCAAATATCCATCAATCAGTCCACTACACTTCATCTCCTCAGCAGTGTCGACTTCCAATGCAACGTCGATGATGGAATCTGAACATTTCCACACCTTCCTTGTTCCACTTCCTCCAGTCCATTCATATTGTCCCTTCATATTGTCCATGTTTGAGTATTTGAATCCCCTCTACACATTCCCACATATGCTTCTGGAAGAAAATAAAAGACCAAACAGTATCTTTTGCAAAACAACACATTCAAATTAAAACATCACTATCAACTAAAAATGATATATAAAATGATATATAAAATGAATCTCATACCATTTCCCCCCTTTGATTCATCACAAAATACTAAAATCACCATAATATTTAAAAACGTGAAAAAATGATCGGATATTCAAAATTGATATCTATCCATCAATGCTCCTTTGAGTCTTGACAGAAGGTTAAACCCTCTTATCGTTTCATTTGCAAAACCCTTCAAATTATAGGTAATATTATCTATGTTATCTTCCCAAATTTTACACCATACCATTGAAAAAGTCCCCACTTCTCTCCTAGACTTATCCTCCAATGGTAGCTTCCAGACTATGAAATTCCTCTCTGTCCCTTTTCACCCTATTTCCAAACCTAGACTCAGATTTATCAGTGTCCGGTGCTTCCCCTCTTTTAATGGTAAAAACCTCATATGGAAGCTTCAACGTCGACATGTAACAACATCCTTTCCATCCATAGGGTAAGAATATATTATTTCTCACCACAAACCCCAGATGTTTCTAAAATTCCCAATAGCCACATTACAATGAAGAAGCTGATCTTTCACCATCAAACTCCTGCTCTTCTTACTAAATGAAACATCAAAAGTGACATTATATTTCTCATTACTAACCTTATGTTCATGCTTACCCAAAGTCATCATATAATCATCACCATCTGATATTCCCCTAAACATCATCTTTCCATCATATGTTTTATTTTAACAAAAACAGTTTTTAGCCCTCACTGGTTTCACCTCCAATGCTTCATGAAGCGCTGTTAACTGATTTTCCTTCCCATCTAACAAATTCACATAGGGTAATTCATTTAACCAAGAACACTTAAACCTAGGCCTAAACAAATGCTTCGACAACGACATTATTGTATCTGTTAATGATTGTTGCTGATACAACAGCCATGATAAAGCATAAGATTGACACATACTTTATAGAGGTTGAGCTACCTTCTCTAAGATTCAACCCCATGTTCCTAGTGCTGGAATTCTCAACAGACATGGACCCTCAAGATTCCTCACTGATCTTACAGTATGAATTAACTGCTGGAACCAAAGATTCCTACCTGCCCATCCATCTTTAATTTCCAAACAGAAGAATTAAATCCAAATGCCTTCCATTTAGTTTCTCTCTTCCCTAACGAACAGTATTGATCAGATATATATTCTTGTCTTCCATCAAAATCAAACAACTCATCCTATACCTCCATGATAGTATTCTCCCTAATCTTCCCTCTAACATTATTCAAAATAAGTTAGCAATCACTCATAACCCTCTTCCACTTCATATTGTTGTACAAAATATACTTCCTTTCACTAGGTGACACAGCTTCTACTTCTGGTCCTCATAACAACACTTCTTCTCCATA
The DNA here is from genome assembly GCF_964263955.1 of Coregonus lavaretus. Taxonomy (NCBI): domain Eukaryota; kingdom Metazoa; phylum Chordata; class Actinopteri; order Salmoniformes; family Salmonidae; genus Coregonus; species Coregonus lavaretus. Next base: position 6,086,381 of record NC_140022.1, on the reverse strand, counting down.
ATTATCTCTCCACATGAGAGGAATATCACCTCTACACATTCCTTCTCTCACATCTACAAGGAAGATGAGCTGTACCACCCATCCTAACCCTAATGACAGTCTTTTCCTCTAAAATTGGTGCTGGAGCGATTGGCTCCCTTGTAATCAAATGTGATATATTTATAGCTTTAATAACTATCAATGTCGAAAGAGTTGAATTGCTTCTCACCGTTGCTATAATAGACTGAAGTGTTAATGTCATTGTTGTTGATCCATCAATTTTCCCTAAAGCTTTGAACTCTTTACTTGTATTTCCATCTATCACCACTAGTGTCACTACATTAACTCTCAGTCCCAACTCTAATCCCTCACTTTCAAACTGTTGATTATAAAAAATACATTTATAATCACCTTGATCTTCCTGCTGGGAATCGTAAACATAGATACTGCAATCACCCTCAATCTTCATTCTTCTCTTATCATTCAACAATGCATACTTTCTCAATGCAACTGCTCCTAACAGATCTAAACTCCTGCCATATCTATCTTCCCACTGAACTCTAAATTTCCCTTCACCACTGTTCTCTCTCGTGCACTTACATTGAAGCTGAGCTGACCGTCCTAGAGTTCCTTCAACCCTAGTTTTCTTAACTTTTTTGTCTGACTTTTCTTCTAACTTTCAAAAACCATTTCACTGATTTATCCACAAATTCCTTTCCCACTAATTTGAGGATATGTGATCGGGAAGTCCCCACCTGCTTATGACTTCTTTACACACAGACTTGGCAAACGACTGAGCATCTTTTAGCTTAGTTTGAAATCTTATTCCCCTCTTGGTGTAGGAATGTAACCAAGAATAACAGTCACCCCCTGTAAACATTACTTTTCAGACAGATTGTGCACCTTCCTATGATATAGTCAATCTGTTCAAGCAAAACTTATTCCCAAAAACCCTACTCCTTTTTAATTTTTCTCCTAATCTCCCCCCTTGCAACATTAGCTAACCCCTAGCTTCCTAAATCATCAGAACTAATAGGTCCAGAGGCGCTACTATCAACCCCTCATGGTTTCTCCCCAAAACAACAATTGATTCCTACTCTAAGGATTTTTTTATTTTGTCTTCAAAACACCTGCTTTTGAAAGTCCTTCAATTTCTGGTTCAATCCCTTGGATTGCTTCATCTTTCAATGGATACTGATTCTTCCAAGGAGGTCTGGCTCCTAAAAATCTTCACTGAGATTTCCAATCCAGAATACTGTAGACAAATCCATCTCTGTCATCATTAACAATTGATAAACCTTTTCCTTTGGCACTTCTACCAGACAGCCGTCTGGTGTATATCTGATTGTACAATTCAATTTCCACAATGCATCTCTTCCCAACAATGCAATAGGTGTATGTTCTGATACCAGCATGGGTATTGTAATTTTTTGATTTTTATAGCAGAGCGCAATTGGTTCCGTAAGAGGAATCAGCTGTTTTACTCCCTCGAATCCGATTGTCCTAATTAGTTGTTTTGACATAGTGAGATGTCTAACCTCTTCAGGCTGAACACAGATAAAAGCCATTCCGCTATCCACCATCACTTCCAATGGTCGGTTGTTTATTTTTACCTCAATTGTTGGATCTTTTTCCCCTAACTGGTGCTACCAGCTGACACCCCCCTTTCGGATCTTCTAGGCACCCCTAGAATCCTTGCTCCTGGCCCCTATAAGGGTTCACCTGTCCTCCAGATGATCTTCACTTGCTCCTGTATCTTCCTCTGAAATTCCATCTGATGTTTCCTTCTGGCCCATTACACTCACAGGCAAAGTCGCCAACCTGTCCACAATCATAACACACTTCTCAAGATTGTTGGAAGTATGGCTAAAATCTTCCTCCTCTTCCTCTTTCTAAGTCTTCTTGTCCTCTTCCTCTCCAATTCTTTATCTTTTCAGAAACTGTCAATGGATATGAAACAACTGGTACCGCTATTGTGGCTGGTACATTTGCATTTGACCTTGTTCAGTTGAAGCTGTGGCAGTGATTGTTGATTTGGTGCACACTGATTCTTCATAACCAAAGCTTTTCTTCTCCTTCTTAATCTCGCCCAGTTGTATTTCATCAAGTTTTCTGAGAGTTTCTTGGTCCTGTTCTTTCTAGTTGTTGACATATGGGGCGGCAGGTAGCTTAGTGGGTAAGAGCGTTGTGCCAGTAACCGAAAGGTCGCTGGTTCTAATCCCCGAGCCGACTAGGTGAAAAATCTGTCGATGTGCCCCTGAGCAAGGCACTTAACCCTAATTGCTCCTGTAAGTCGCTCTGGATAAGAGCGTCTGCTAAAGGACTAAAATGTAAATGTAAATATCGGTATTCTTCAAAGGCTTATATTCTAAGTTCTGTCCTCGAAATATCATCTTGCATCATCTTCTTACTTGTGCCCTCTTTCCTTGCCCTCAATGTATACTTTTTCTCCAATTCTTGGGATCCTTTTCTCAGCAGTTCTTTCTTCTGTATCTTCAGCTTCTTGAGTTGTTGTTCCAGTTCTCTTACTTCTTCTAAATTATTCCCCTTATCCAGGCATGATACGCATCGGTCTATATCTCTTTCTATTTCTTCTTTGCTAGTCATTGTAGGATAAAATCCTCCTGAACATAAAGCACCTTTAATCTCCAAATCTTTATCGCTTTCTCCATCTTCACTTTCATCAGAGATCGAATCTCTAGTATCCTTCTTCCTTCAACTTCCATCAGAGATCAAATCTCTAGTATCCTTCTTCTTTCCTCTCTTGCCAACTTCCTTCTGATCACAGAGTCATATCCACCCATGATCTCTTCTCAATCACTCTGATCATCATCATCATCTTCATCTTCAAGTTCCATCATCCTGAACCTCACTCCACCCTTAGTTTCCAGACGTCTCGTTTTCTTCTTAATTTTGGAGTTTGGATTCATCTTTATGGTAGTTTCTGCTTGTCCTCTCTTTATTATTCGTTCATCTTCATCTCTGATGCAATAATCACCCTCCTGAATGATCACTGGAAGCTGAGGATAGACGTCCTTAAACTCTATTTCTTTCTCATAAGGTGGGGGTCTTTTTGCTGAATCCCTATGTGAGAAAGGTGTACTGACTTCTGTCATTAGTTTTTCTGTCACCTTCACTTCTCTATACCTTTGTTTCTTTTATCGTTGGTATCTTTCATCAGTTTTTGTCCTTCATTTTCAAACAGCTTAAGAACACCCAGCTCTCTTTGTCTCTTTTCTTTACGTTGTTCCCTTTTTTCCCCCTTCTTTTGATCTGCCTTATGAATTGACAGAAGCACTTTCATTATGTTGTGGACGTCAGGGTTAAGAGTCCCTTCCACTGGCCATGGTTGTTCAATGTCAGGCCAACGTTTATTCCATTTTCCAAATAACCTTGCAATACCATTAACTAGAGGATTACTATTTTCTACTACACCAACAGGAGTAATTACTTTAATAGTTTTTATGTCCTTTTCCCCCCTTGTAAAAACTCTTTTATAATCCTTTATTGTAAATTATTTCATTATTTTAGACTATGTAGCTTATTGTTCCCTCTTTTTTTTCTTTTCTTTTTTTCTTCCCCAAATTTATTCATCAATTTATTTATTTGTATCAATTTATTTTATTTTATTTTACCAAATTATTGATTAGTGGCAATCTTACCACATCCGATCAGGAAAAGTAAATGAAAGTAGTCAACTTCAGAGCAATCCAAAAAATAAAGACCTCTAATCCTGCAACACTACAGTACTCACAAACCCCAATGCTTAATAAGCACCCTATTACCTTAATTTTACAGAATAATGTCAGAACTCGATTTCCCCACTCAACTCTAATCAAACCCACTCATGCACAAAAACTCCAAAATACAATTCTTAATTACATCAATTGATCAGTCTGTTGCCAAGTCCTTGTAAAATTGTCATAACATCAAATATGCTAGGCACCCAAAATATCCTCTATGGGAAGGTACGTTTTGTGAATAGAACAATACTAGCCTTGATTTGACTTGATCCGTTGCAGCACACTCTGTCGCATGATGCACTCGTCAGCACTTCCTCTCTCTCTCTGTCTCCTCCTTCTTATCGTCTCTCATATCACAGAAGAACAAAGAAACAGACAATAATTTAGTTGTTTATGCACTCACTGGGTTATTTCAACCATTCAATACCCCTCTGTTCACATTCGCTCTAAGAAATAAGCAAACAACTTAACTCAGGAATTGTATAAATAGCTCAATAACATTTATTTATTTATTTTTATTTATTTATTTATTTTATCCGTCAACATATCTCTCTCATTTATCAATTCAATAGATCTCAACAAATAGTTTCATCATTAAGCAACAGCCAATTTAACAAACAGAACATTCTATTCGTGTTCAAATCTCCCCCACTCCCTGTCTGCTCCGAGTCTGTGTCTACCAGCAACTCAGTGCAGGCAGAGGAGCGGCACATTCGCTCCACGTAACTCCAAACCCACAAAATCACACGCATGCGTAGTACATTCACCAGTGCCATTTCAGAGTGGAGGGAGCTCTCTCCCAGCTCTCTCCCAGCTAGACAACAGAAAGTAGACAGTCCCGATGCACTTCCTCTCTTTCCCCCCATAGACAAACAGTAACACTTAACAGAACTCACAAACCAACATAAAACATCGAACACAAATCCTACTCTCTTCTACACACATACACATACAGTTTAAGAGGCTTTTCCCATTCCTATGGACCCCTAAGGCAGTATGCTACCTCCATTGCGCCGTATATTTCCATTGTTCCTAAATTTCTGCTACCACGAGTTCGCGGACATTCGATGAGCGGTTACATCAATCATATACTTCGTCAACTATAAGTTGAGCAGTAACTTGCAACCGAATATATATACCACAACCCAAAGTCCCCGGGACTTACCTAAATTCACCTAACGTGCTTTTAGGATTTTTCGGCCCATCCTTATGATCGCCTCGTTAGAGGGCTTCCATAGATTCGCAATGTCCTAATTTGTATACATTTTCCTTGGCCTTATTCCTTCATTCTATTCTTCAATAGTTATAGACACTCCCCCACTGTTTGCGTTGTTACCAGCACAAACAAATTTAGAATTTTAGAACGGACTCCTATCCCACAGCAAATAAAAGCAAAACTTGCACACATAAGTACAACGGTACATCTCTCCAGCGCACACACCCTCATAAGCAAGCAAGCGAACCAACCAACACACAAAATTGTGAGAAATCTCACCTTATGAGCCAGCGTCTTGAGCGGGAGTCACTTCGCAGCTCATGAATGGAACACTGGAGAGACGCATCACGCCCCAAACGTTCCTCGTCGCCATTCTGTTGTTTCTAAATAATGATGCTAATCTTTGCTGTGAGAACAAGGAGTCTGCTTACACTGTACTTTGATTATAAAGGTTTATTTATATCACAAGATTTCAGCGTAAGTTTACAGACATCTGCAGGCATCTGGAGAACAACGACCCAAAATAATATGTTGTTCTGTCCTCCTTTGTCTCAACCAAGTATTTATAATCTTTACCATGATATGGGTGGTTTCCCCTAGAAACCAATCCCATGACTCCACACAACAGACTTCCTCTGTTTTATGGGGTGCCCCTATAAAACTGCTCCCCAGATGCTTCCCTAAGCTGAATCAACATCCTCCAAGATACCATTTGCAAACGTTAGCAAAGTCATAAATTCCTTAGACACCACACCTCCACTGCAATACCTTTCCCCAGTATGGAAGACCATACTGGGGAAAGACACATTCAGGGTAATTAGGCCTAGTGGACATAATTTAACTAAAAGATCCTCAAGTCCTCTCTCTGGTAGCCTATTTCATTGAACACAGCGAACTACACAGTGCCTCTTCTCCTTCCAGGTGACTAACTGAATCAAAGCCAGTATATCCTAACAATATTAAATCCACTTTTTGTATTGAGTGAGAAATGCCTCTTGCATTTGTGTAGATCTTTGTTTTGGTCACACTGTGTGATGTCATTTAGGCTACTTCCAGAAGTGGCCACAGACGCTTCTCATAGAAACGACTAGTTTCTGCAAAGATGTTGGGAAATACGAGACTTGCAGCAGCTAAGATGATGAGTAACCTCCTTGCACTGTGCAAAAAGTGGATTTAATATGTTTTCCTGAATTTTCTCTCTATTTTTGAGTAGGCTACCCCCTGCAACTGCACACAGATGTTTATAAGAGACGTTTCTTCTGAGGTTAGGGGTCTATTATTGTAAAATGAATGTATTTGATTTAATAACCAGTCTAATCTAACTATTTTGGTCGTTCATCTGGACTCTTCATTGTCATCATCAACATACTATAACACTTTGAATTACCTAGGAATATTACTATAGCAACTGGTTGCTAAGGGAAACGAGACACCACCATGATCCTCTTGTTGTGAGACTGAGAGGGAGTGAGATTTGAGAAGTGCATAAGGAGAGGTGGGAAGCAGAAAAGACAGAGCCTGGTTGAAATTCCACCAAATGGATAAGAAGAGGCAGACAAAGTTTGGCACATTTATGCTTTCAGTGGTTGACGGACACGAATGAACGAGTAAACGCAGTTTTTAGCCTAGTAAGGTAACACAAATTAATACCTCAGTATTAATTATCCAGTGCGCGGAATCTCCATGAAGTTTGCATGACGATTTTCGCGTAAAGAGAGGCAGCGCGGGAGAGCGGACTTGTAGCCTGGCAGGTATGTTGTGCTATTTTGAATAAAGCTAGCAATACAGCTAATAAAAGTTTTAGGGTATTATTAATTTCGTACAGGTAACTAAATACATGGAGCTATCTAACAGCAATGCTGTTGTGGGCTTTCAAATGTAATTAATTACAACCGAGCCTATAAAGTCAGTTTTTCAGTCAGTCCTATCATTTGTATTGAAAATAGGTTATTATAACAAAAGGTAAACACACACATTTACAATAATAGTTAGGTCTATGTTAGTAGCCTAAAATGTACTGATACAAGTACAGAAACATTCCCTCTGACATAGCCAGAGGCAACCTAGGCTACACTGCCATTAATACTATACTTATTATATACACGTTATGTTCTACAGTACTGGTTTAAGTCTAAGAACAGGGTTCTCTCCCATAAAATCTTATCTCTGTCTCTATCACAGACATGCATGACCAAGGAAGATAGGCTACATAGAAACAGATAAAATAGAGAGAGATAAGGTGCAATAGAGACAAAGGTAGATAATAAACAGTGGGAGGGCAAGAATTGGAGAGCACATCAGCACCGGAGCTATGCCTAGTTTAATGTAAGGAAGTAGACTACTCAATTGCCTCTCCAGTGTGAGGGAGATGAGGCCAAACCAGGGACCTTGTATGTGATCAGACCTGTTGAAGGTGGGGTTCATGTGTGAATGTGAGTATGAAAGTGTGAGTATGTATAGCTAGTATCAATGTAAACACTTTGCCATTTGAGTTTGGACACAATGTACTAGTATCATCCAGATATATCGGTGCATTTTGTTTAAATTATGTTTAATCATGAATTCAAAGTAACAAAACTGTGTGTGTGTGTGTGTGTGTGTGTGTGCGTGTGTGTGTGTGTGTGTGTGAAAAATCTTCAAATACGGGAAGAGGCATTTTGGAAGACTGTTGGGAAACTTGGATAGAAGTGACCATACTTTTTCCACATTTTGTTACGTTACAGCCTTATTCTAAAATGGATTAAATAAAAAAATCCTAATCAATCTACACACAATACCCCATAACGACAAAGCGAAAACAGGTTTTTTAGAAATTTTTGCAAATGTATTAAAAATATAAAACAGAAATATCTTATTTACATAAGTATTCAGACCTTTTGCTATGAGACTCGAAACTGAGCTCAGGTGCATCATGTTTCCATTGATCATCCTTGAGATGTTTCTACAACTTGATTGGAGTCCACCTGTGGTAAATTCAATTGATTGGACATGATTTGTAAAGGCACACACCTGTCTATATAAGGTCCCACAGTTGACAGTGCATGTCAGAGCAAGGGTACTAAAATATTTCTGCAGCATTGAAGGTCCCCAAGAACACAGTGGCATCCATCATTCTTAAATGGAAGAAGTTTGGAACCACCAAGACTCTTCCTAGAGCTGGCCGCCCGGCCAAACTGAGCAATCAGGGGAGAAGCGTCTTGGTCAGGGAGGTGACCAAGAACCCGATGGTCACTCTGACTGAGCTCTAGAGTTCCTCTGAGGAGATAGGAGAACCTTCCAGAAGGTAAACCATCTCTGCAGCACTCCACCAATCAGGTCTTTATGGTAGAGTGGCCAGACGGAAGCCACTCCTCAGTAAAAGGCACATGACTGCCCGCTTGGAGTTTGCCAAAAGGCACATAAAGACTCTCAGACCATGAGAAACAAGATTCTCTGGTCTGATGAAACCAATATTTAACTCTTCGGCCTGAATGCCAAGCGTCACATCTGGAGGAAACCTGGCACCATCCCTACGGTGAAGCATGGTGATGGCAGCATCATGCTGTGGGGATGTTTTTCAGCAGCAGGGACTAGGAGACTAGTCAGGATCGAGGCAAAGATGAACGGAACAAAGTACTGAGGGATCCTTGATGAAAACCTTCTCCAGAGCACTCAGGACCTCAGTCTGGGGTGAAGGTTCACCTTCCAACAGGACAACGACCCTAAGCACACAGCCAAGGAAATGCAGGAGTGGCTTTGGGACAAGTCTCTAAACTATGTCCATAAACTATTCTCATTGCTTCTACAGATTGTGAATTAAAAATAAACATTTTTGCTAAAAGTATTATTATATTATTTATCGATTGACTATGACTTTTCAGATCATCCAGTAATGCTATCTGCAAGGTTAGCTCCAGGTAAATATTGCAATCCTTTAGCCATTCCTGGACATGTGTCCAAAAACAAGCTACAAATGGACAGAACCAAAACAAATGATCTAATGATTCTGTCTCTTCACAGCAAAATCTGCAGAGCTGGGAAGATTGTATTCCCCATATAAATAACATTATATTGGTAGCAAGAATATTATATAATAATTTAAATTGAAAGATTCTAATTTTTGAATCCGGTGTCGTTTTGCGTGTCAGTTCATAAACACTATGCCATGGGATCGGTACGTCAAAAATCTCTTCCCAACTATTTTGCAATCTATATGGGACGGCTGTCAATCCTTTGGTCCTTTAGTGAAACTGATATACTTTTTTATTTATCACAGTTTTCCTTAACCAATTATGTTCTTTAATGCAAAGCCGACAGACAAGTTCCTTACTTTCTTCCCCTTCCACTTTCCTCTTCCACTTTTGCAGTAAGGCTGCAATTATTTGGTTGTAATTTTGGGTAGAGCAGACATTTCCATATGTTTTTGTTAGCTGCATGTGCGACATAACTCCACCAGTCGTACCGATGATATCATTTACGAAGATTATACCTTTTTTAAACATTCTGTCAAAAAATAAAGGTTTTTTGTCAATTAGTATATTTGAATTTAACCACAATATTTGTTGCATTATTTGTTCTGTCGTTTCTGGAGGATTAAATTGCCGCAACCACAATGATTTCTATATTTTCTCCACCTTGGTAGTGCCATTAATCACCATTGCGATAAAGGCCAAAAAGTCCACATTTTTAACCTTTCAAATGTCAGGATCATCTTGGTGAAAGGCAACCCCTGCAGCTTGCATTGAAGGCCTATCCACCACCATGGACTCTTCAGGAGCACCATTCAAACCCTCAACCCTTTTAACCGCTGCTGCATTGGAAATGCTCTGTACAACCCTAACTTTGGCCTCCTCATTTTCTTTCACCGTGGCTTCATGGTTCCCACCACAATTGTAACATTTCACTTTTTCATCACTTTTATAACACATTAAATGATATTTTCCACAACTTGGACATCTCGGTTTCTCCCTTCTGCAAACCCTTGACACATGACCAAAAGCTTTACAGTGATCACACTGCATTGGTCTTGGGATAAATGCTCTGACTTTTTAGTTTATATACCCCAACTGCACTTGAATAGGGAGAGACTCCATATCAAAAAACAAAAGAACAAATAAACTCTTCACTTTTTCATCATTCACCACTCGATTCATCCGACGTGCATCAATCACTCCAGGAATATTTTTCATCTCTTTAACATCGACTTCCCACGAGACCCAATATATTACCCCCTTGAGGGGTGCCCTGTTCCGAAGAGACACTCACGACACGTCAAACTTTTCAAATTGGGATGATCCGCAACACACGTTCCTTCTGATCCGCAGAAGTACAAAGAATCGAAACAAACCCGCCTCTCATGACCCTCACATCCTTCACTTTACCCATCACTCTCTCCACCAGTTTGGATAGCTCAAATGGATTCTTCAAGATTGGTATTTGGATAAGCTGCTCCTCATTAACAAACCTTCTTCCTACAAGATATAAAGGGACGTTCTCATCACTGTACCCTACTTTACTCCATTTTCAATTTTTTTGAAAAAGACTCCAATCCTCCTTGATTCTACCGCCATTAGATTCACAATCCACTTCATCCTCCGCCTCCGCCATCTTTTCCAATCTCACCTACAATTGCATCCCTTCCTCCTTGCTTCCTTTCTCCCTTCCCTGGGGTTAGGTTAACCACTGATCTGACAATACTGATATTTTCAATTATGTTGCAGGGTTTTAAATGTTTTATAGGCTACATTTAAATTGTTTTATCCTACAATAGAACGTTTCTCAGATAGAGATAGATGTGTGATAATCCGTTTTCACCCTCGAATCTCAGAGGGAGGTCGGAAAGCAGTGAGAGAAGAGTAATAGGCCATTGGATGCTTTCACTTGACATACATTTCACCATCATTTCACCGTCAGAATCAGAATGTACTTATTCACAAAGTACATTTACTCATACCCAGCAATAGACAAATATACAGACAGAATACAGACAGAGGAATTTACACGGTCAACATACATAATATACAATATAAATACAGTAAACATAAAATACAATGGATGGTAAATTGCATTGCTTGAAATTCTACCTTCCAGCGAGGCTAAATCATCCCTAAACAGCTGACTGTAAATGCCATGGCTCTTGGCGCCTCTAAAAATGGTCGGGAGCAGGGAGACACAGAGGGGAAAACAGCAAAGATCAAATTGGCCAGCTGCAGATGAGAACATGTAATAGTAGTGTATGACCATTAGAGGGAGACAAGCGGTTGCACCTGCATTGAGGAATCATCAGGACTGTTGTTAGAGTTACTGGGAAGGGAAAGGGGGATAACTAGTCAGTTGCACAACTGAATGCATTCAACCGAAATGTGTCTTCCGCATTTAACCCAACCCCTCTGAATCAGAGAGGTGTGGGGGGCTGCCTTAATCGATGTGCTCAGGGAGTGAAATAAATACAATTAACCATGTTTTATTGTCACATACAGCGGATAGGGGCAGACAGTGAAATGTGTTGTTTTACAGGGTCAGCCGTAGTAGTACGGCGCCCCTAGAGCAAATTAGAGGTAAGTGCCTTGCTCAATGACACATCGACAGATTTTTCACCTTGTCTGCTCGGCTATCCAAATAGCATAATGCAGTGTCTACAGTTTCTACAGGAGTTCTCCTTTGAAGCCAGATCTGCCCTCTCCTCCTTGTCCACATCAGAGCCAATATCATTTGGTGAATTATGGGTGACTCCGTCAATTGTAACCAGTTTCATTAATCTACTTCTTGTGTGGTCATCATTTCATTTCATGGGTCCTCTGTAGCTCAATTGGTAGAGCATGGCGCTTGTAACGTCAGGGTAGTGGGTTTGATCCCCGGGACCACCCATACGTAAAAATGTATGCACACATGACTGTAAGTCGCTTTGGATAAAAGCGTCTGCTAAATGGCATATTATTATTATGAAGAAAGAAACCACATAGAAAAAGTGGTAAGCAAGTAAGGTCCAAAAAACAGATTTTCACCAAGTCAAATTAATTTTTTGTGTTAGAGGTTTCATTATGCTTGTACCTAAACCAAAGTAGATAATGTAAAGATTGTTCTATACATCAGTTGGGGTCTCTATAAGCTTTAATATGAGGTCATAAACCTGGTATGAAAGTGCATCATTATAGCTGTGTGGGCTAATAAAGTCAAAATGTTTGCCTTGGGGTAAGTTGAGCCAATGGTTGAGCCAATGGCAAGTTGAAATATATGTAGATATCTTTGTTAGAAAGAATACTATATTTCCCTTGACGGAGTGATACTGAATGTAAAAAATGGCTCAACTTACCCCACTCTCCCCCACACATTATGTAAAGTTAGTTTACGATTGACAGATAATGTTTAAATGCAAAAAAACTTTATTTTGTGTTAGTGATCCTCAGCTCAGTTTGGGACCCTTAATCCAGGCTGGACAGGAGGAACTCAACCTGCATTTCTAGATTCCCCATCACCTGCCCCGAGAGCCTCTGTGGGCTTTCATAGATGGACTCATCGAGGTTGAAGATGGAGTCCAGCCACGCCTTCATCTGGCCCTGACGACAACAGACACATCATCAACTATTATTTAATGACCAACTACAAAGATAATGATGAACAAACCATCACACACAGCTCAGGATATATATATATATATATATATATATATATATATATATATATAGAGAGAGAGAGAGAGAGAGAGAGAGAGAGAGAGAGAGAGAGAGAGAGAGAGAGAGAGAGAGAGAGAGAGAGAGAGAGAGAGAGAGAAATGTACCTTAATGAGGAGGTAGAAGTTCCAAGCAGCCTCTGTCCAGGCTCCTCCAGGAGGGTGAATCCTCTTTATCACTTCCATGAGCAGATAAAAGAAGCTACCAGGCCTCTGGAGAAGGAACAGGGGACATGAGAGAGTGTCTACAGGCTTGATACAACAGTGTGGATAGGATAGATAAACAACAGGATGTTTACATTCTTAGGGCCACTTACAGATGTAGGAAGAGATGTTTTTCCTTCTAGAAGGCTTAGTAGAACGAATTCATAAAATACATCCACGAAGTTGATGCGGTCGATCTGAAGTCAAACAAATACGCTAATTACATAATCTTCATTGACAAGCACTTTAGAAAGTCTCATTGAGTAGATGTTGGATGAGCAGACTGTGCCTGCAGCTAACACTCAAACTTGCATGTAAACCTACTCCTACAAGAGCCATCTCTTGCTCTAGTCGCTCCCTGTTTGCTGGCTCATTAATGAAGTTCACCAGGAGGTCGTAGGCCTGCTCAAACTGCCTCACATCCTCAAAACAAAACAATCATACAATTCCTTAAACTTAGATCATAAAATCAAAGATTCAGGTCTGTAATTCAGAGGGTCTCTGATTGTTTTGCTTGTAAGACATTGGAACTTTTCAACTAAAACCTATGAATCACTGTTGCCTAAAGGTAACCCACTGGGCAAATACTTGTTGTATCAACGTAGTTTCTATGTCATTTTAACAAAAAAATGTAATGTGATTATGTTAAAGCAACGTGGAAAACTGATTGGATTTGAAAAAAGTCATCAACGTAAGGGAATTTAGTCTTTTTTTCACCTAACTTTTAACCTAAATCCAATGACATGGTCAATGTTTTTGTTGATTTCACATTGAATTCACATTAGTTGACAACTCAACCAAATGTAACTCAAAACTAGACGTTGAAATGACATCTATGTGGGAACTATACTGTATATCTGGTCTGATGAACTCTGTACAATTATGTGAATGGTTACCTGCTGGTTGAGCTTGGACAATCCGCTCAACACCATCCTCCCAGCGTGGGTGAGGTAATTAAGGGAGGTACTGTCTGAGGATGTCAGAGCCTGTGAGAACAAGACAATACATTTACAAACAGTCCAGAAATGTTCATCAAATGAAATACAAAAGGTGCTAAATTCACAATTTCACACCTCCATAGCATGTCGGATACCGGCCAGCCTCAGAGAGAAGTTGGTTGTCCCTTGGTTTCCAAAGTAACTCCTGTAAATATAAATGTTTAGTAACACATGTGCAACATAAGGAGATAAAGCATACATCAATGCCATGATATGAAGATATCCTCTTATGTTAGCCTATGTTACAACTGCAGGATTCAGACAGACCATACCAATGTAGGACCTTCATTTGATCACTCTTTTGTTGCTGAGAATTTTCCTGCACGGCAGGAAATTAAACTTATAGTGTATTTTAGTTTTAAAAAGGCTTTTAAAGTTTGTAATTTTCACTTTGAAATGTCAGACTGATTTGCCCAAAAAATGTATCAACCCCTACAAAAATGAAAATTATAATCCACATAATAATTCATATTTGCTGTTGCTGCAGGATTATTTCCCTGCTGTAGCACACTGGCTTAAAGTAGACCCTTTCCTGCAGTCAAATGACCAACTCGCCCTCTAGTGGCCTCATGGGTGTAATGATATTAATCTTTTTCATAATTTCATAGTTAATCAAAATGAATTTTAAAAATGCAGAAAATCTGGTTTTTCTATGTCAAACGGTTTTGTTATATTTCAGTCTTCTGTGATGTACAGTACCAGTCAACGTTTGGACACACCTACTCATTCAAGGGTTTTTCTTTATTTTTACTATTTTCTACATTGTAAATAACAGTGAAGGCATCAAAACTATGAAATAACACATATGGAATCATGTACTAACCAAAAAAGTGTTAAACAAATCAATATAGATTTTAGATTTTAGATTCTTCAAAGTAGCCACCCTTTGCCTTGATGACAGCTTTGCACACTCTTGGCATGCTCTCAACCAGCTTCACATGGAATGCTTTTCCAACAGTCTTGAAGGAGTTCCCACATATGCTGTGCACTTATTGGCTGCTTTTCCTTCACTCTGCGCTCCAACTCATCCCAAACCATCTCAATTGGGTTGAGGTCGGGTGATTGTGGAGGCCAGGTCATCTGATGCAGCACTCCATCACCCTCCATCTTGGTCAAATAGCCCTTACAGAGCCTGGAGGTGTGTTGGGTCATTGTCCTGTTGAAAAACAAATGATAATCCCACTAAGCGCAAACCATATGGGATGGCGTATCGCTGCAGAATGCTGTGGTAGCCATGCTGGTTAAGTGTGCCTTGAATTCTAAATAAATCAAAGACAGTGTCACCAGCAAAGCACCCCCACACCATCACACCTCCTCCTCCATGCTTCACAGTGGGAACTATTCATGCGGAGATCATCCGTTCACCAACTCTGCGTCTCACAAAGACACGGCGGTTGGAACCAAAAAATCTCACATTTGGACTAATCAGACCAAAGGACAGATTTCTACCGGTCTAATGTCCATTGCTCGTATTTCTTGGCCCAAGCAAGTCTCTTCTTCTTATTGGTGTCCTTTAGTAGTGGTTTCTTTGCAGCAATTCGACCATGAAGGCCTGATTCACGCAGTCTCCTCTGAACAGTTGATGTTGAGATGTGTCTGTTACTTGAACTTCGTGAAGCATTTATTTGGGCTGCAATCTGAGGTGCAGTTAACTCTAATGAACTTATCCTCTGCAGCAGAAGTAACTCTGGGTCTTCCTTTTCTGTGACGGTCCTCCTGAGAGCCAGTTTCATCATAGAAACTTTAAAAGTTCTTGAAATGTTCCGGATTGACTGACCTTCATGTCTTAAAGTAATGATGGACTGTCGTTTCTCTTTACTTATTTGAGCTGTTCTTGCCATAATATGGACTTGGTCTTTTACCAAATAGGGCTATCTTCTGTATACCATTCCTACCTTGTCACAACACAACTGATTGGCTCAAACGCATTAAGAAGGAAAGAAATTCCACAAATTAACTTATAAGTAGGCACACCTGTTAATTGAAATGCATTCCAGGTGACTACCTCATGAAGCTGGTTGAGAGAATGCCATGAGTGTGGAAAGCTGTCCTCAAGGCAAAGGGTGGCTACTTTGAAAAATCTCAAAAGTGAAATTTTTTGATTTGTTTAACACTTTATTTGTTACTACATGATTCCATATGTGTTATTTCATAGTTTTGAGGTATTCACTATTATTCTACAACAGGGTTCTTCAATTCCGGTCCTGGAGGGCCGAAACACCTCTGTTTTTCATCCTCTCCTTCTAATCAGGGGCTAATTCAGACCTGGGACACCAGGTGAGTGCAATTAACTACCAGGTAGAAATAAAAAACAGAAGTGTTTCGGCCCTCCAGGACCGGAATTGAAGAAACCTGTTCTACAATATATATTTATTTATTTTTTTTAACCTGGAATGAGTAGGTGTGTCCAAACTTTTGACTGGTAACGTATAGAAAGTGTTTCAACTCTATATCTGACATGGTAAAGGTGTCTTCTTTTTTTAAGACCATATCCATATGTGTGAAATGTATACTTTTGCTTCAAAGTAGATTTGTTTAAGACTATTAAGAAACACACTGTGTGACCCTGATCTAGCCCACTGCAGTAAAAGGTTATTAAGGTCCTACTTCTGTATAAGTACAATATTGGGCAGATTATTTCAAAGCAAATGTTTTTACTATAGATGAACACATTAAAGCAAACTCACCACAGCTGGGGCACATCTGCAACATTATTTTGCTCCTCCACAAACTCCTAAAGCAGACATCACATTAACATCAACTCTACTAAACTGCATTTCACCTGCAACATCAACTAAAGCAGACAAAACATTCAGTGACATCATAACAATACTTTCATCTTGACCTAAAAACTTGACCTTGACAGACAATACAAACCTGTCGATACCAAAACATTGTGTTTTGAACACAATGACACTTAGACACACACCTGTACACACAAGTACAAATGTCAGTAAAACAAAGAAAAAAGTGCTATTGACTGTAGAAAGAGTTTTACGTGAGGAGTGCTGTCAGGGGTCTGGTCCTGGTCCTGGGTGGAGTGGAAAGGTGGAGGGGGACTGGGAGGGGAATCGGAAGGGAAAGGGGGAGGGGGAGGGGGAGTATCCTGGGGGAACTGGTGAGAGGAGCCAGAGAACGGTTCATGAGGGGTGGTGATGATGTCAGAGGTGGAGAACTGATACGACGTCATCTCATCCCCCCTCTCCTGGAACCCCTCCACTGTGGTGGAGATATCCACCTGCTGTTTAACACACAACATGTGACACTGTAAGCCCAACATTGAAAACCACAATATTAAAAACCCCTCAACCAAACACTGAAATAAATCCTAGCACAGAGAAACAACGAGTTATACCTGGGCATCCTCATAATAGGTGAACTCAGACCTCCTCTTGACAAGGCAGGACTTGAGTCCATAGATCCTTCTACCAAGGAACTAAAAATGAGGATAGAAATTCAAATGTCTCATTTCATTTTCTGTCAACATTTATTGAAACAGGTAAATGGACATTTGCCACTTCCCATTTTTGGGGGGTGAAAAAGTGTTTGACTGTACCTTAATACCAGTCAGCTCCTTGTTGGTGAGGACCACCTGGACAAGACCCTTTAAAAGAGACACAGGGAAACATTACATTTCATCCAGGAAATATAAGTAGCCCTATATTGTGTGCGTCATTTGACACAAATCAGGTGCATTTGAGATGAAAGATCAGTTGAGAATCTCTCACCCATGGGTCCAGGATTTTTTCCTGAATGACTCTGCTCCACCACAGCTGTTTCTCCACTCCCCTCACAATGCACAGGTGATGCAAGTCCTCTTCATTTTGCTAAAAGAAAAAACGCCTTCAGTCTGCAGACCTTTCTCTATATTTTAACTATAGATTTCTATATCATTTGGCAGACGAAGTTTTGACTATCATTACTGGCAGTGATATAACAACTTTCCCCTACGTTTCAATTAGGGCCAGACATACAAAAGAAACCCCAGAGACAAATGGGAGTTAAAATATACTGGTGTGTTCATTAGTGTTAAGAATATGTCTGAAGTACCTGCACTCGTCCATAATGGATCTTCCAGTAATGGAAATGAAACGAACCCCAGTTCCCAACCAGCTGCAACTTCTCATAGGGAAAACGAGAGTCTTCACTATTTGGCTGAAAAACAAAGACATCCCCTAATTTCAGAGGTTTCTCTGTGATTAATAAAAAACACAATTGTGGAGATAGAGGACATGTTAATGTGTACTATTACTAATACTCTATGACTGTCTAATAATGTGAATAGCTACCTGTGAATGGCTATCTAAAGGTGCTGACAGTTCGTCAAGCACTAGCCTCCCCGCTTCAGTGAGGTGAAAGGTAGGCTCCTCAGTAACCCATTTGGAAGTCTGTGAAAAGAAGAGGGAATAGGGTAAAGCCATCAAATTAAGGAAATTCTCCCTATAAGATCAGATGAGCTTTGGTTAATAATGTGAATGGTTACCTGTGTGTTTAACACTGCCAGCTCTCTCACCAGAATTCTCCCAGCACGGGTGAGATAGTAGACTGGTTTGGGCTTGGAGATGAAGAAGACGGAATATGTTTACAGACATGTTCATTATATTGTTTTATAGAAAACTAGTGACTTGATGTTAATGTTTAATATCCTCTAAAGACCAGAGAGTATCAGAATGGATAGACTTACAGAGACAGGAACATACAAGGGTCCAGACCAAGGGATTATAGCCAGACAGGGCCACTGCCCAACCTCCTCATCCACATACTAAGGAAAAAGACAGGATCAATTTAAGAGTCAGTTTGAATGAGAGACTGGTATAGAAGTGACAGACTGGTATAGGGAGAATCGCAAGAGGAGGCCACTGCAAAGATAGATTCTAAGACAATTGGCAGTTGAACTACACAGGTCTGTGTTTAAAGGTTAAGGAAACCTATGAGGTACCTGCATATGAATGGCTACCTGTTCATTTTGAGAAGATAGTTCCTCCCATACCATCCTCCTAGCTGGAGTGAAACAGATGAAAATAGGCTGCTCCATCGTGAAAATCTGGTAAAAATAAGGGAACAGCTTTAAAGACATCAAAGTATTCAACTATCAAAGTGGATACTGAAGGTTAATTATCCCTATTAGATCAGATGAGCATTGGTTAATAATCTGCATGGATACCTGTGTGTTTAACACTGCCAGCTCTCTCACCAGCATCCTCCCAGCATGGGTAAGGTAATATGTTGGCTGCAGTGTTACAGATTGTTAGAAAAATAGGAAATATGTTTACAGACATGTATTTATATATTGTTCTTTAAAAAACGTCATGTTTATGTTTAAATTACATAAACCAGTCTAAAGACCAGAGAGTATCGTAATGGATGGACTTACAGCGCTTGAAACCCACAGAGGTCCAGACCAAGGGATTAAAGCCAGACAGGGCTGCTGCCGAACCTCCTCATCCACATACTAAGGAACAAGACAGGATCCATTTAAGAGTCAGTTTGAATAATACACTAGTATAGGAGTGAAAGACTGGTATAGGGAGGATTGCAAGAGGAGGCCACTGCAATGATAGTAGTTGAAACACACAGGTCTGAGTTACAAATGTTAAGAACATGTCTAAAGTACCTGCATGTGAATGGCTACCTCTTCAGGCTGAGAAAACTGTTCATCCCATACCATCGTGCCAGCATGAGAGATGAAAATGTGTTGCTCATTCATGAAAATCTGTAAGAAAATTAGGGAATAGGTTTAAGGACATCAAAGTATCCCACTACCATAGTAGATACTGAAGGTAATCCTGCCTATTAGATCAGATTAGCTTTGTCCAATAATCTGCATGGTTACCTGTGGGTTTAACACTGCCAGCTCTCTCACCAGCATCCTCCCAGCATGGGTAAGGTAATAAGTTGGCTGCAGTGTTACAGACTATTAGAAAAACAGGAAATATGTTTACAGACATGTATTTCTATATTGTTCTTTAGAAAACGTCATGTTTATGTTTAAGTTACATAAACCAGTCTAAAGACCAGAGAGTATCAGAATGGATGGACTTACAGCGCTTGAAACCCACAGAGGTCCAGACCAAGGGATTAAAGCCAGACAGGGCCGCTGCCAAACCTCCTCATCTACAAACTAAGGATCAATTTTCGAGTGAGTAAAATTACAGTTTGAATGTCAGATTGTTATTGAACCAATCCTGCTACAGAAGCAGTATTGTTATAGCCTGGGTGCCAGTCTGTTTCAGCTTTCTGCCCACAACCTTATTGGATTGTTATGCAAATATCATATTGCCACGATGGAATTAGCAAGAGAGTAGTAACAGACCGGTACTCAGACTATTGATAGGCCTACATTATTACCTGAACAAGGACTGGGTCCTCCTGGTCCAGGGTGGGCTCATGATCTTTATGAATAAACAATAA
The DNA here is from genome assembly GCF_964263955.1 of Coregonus lavaretus. Classification (NCBI taxonomy): domain Eukaryota; kingdom Metazoa; phylum Chordata; class Actinopteri; order Salmoniformes; family Salmonidae; genus Coregonus; species Coregonus lavaretus. The sequence goes on along the minus strand of NC_140022.1, from coordinate 6,066,182 downwards.
AGGATTATTTTCTCTAAGTTTAAGAAATACTGCAAGACACCAGACATCTGTCCATGTAGTTAGGCCGATCTTATATTTTATTTGTATTTTATATTGTGTGATATCACATTGTATTTATGTGTCTGCATAATGTACCAATATGTTCAATTAAACCTAAAGCAAAGGTTTGGTTTCAGAGGAGCATGATCGTTTGTTGTTGTTAATAGTGGAATTCCATAGCATCTAGGGCTACACTGTAAAACATATCAAATCTCCTCTGGGCTTTGCTAGCCATCATTATGTCATTATAGGATGTAGCTCAGTTGATAGAGCATGGTGTTTGAAACGCCAGGGTTGTGGGTTCTATTCCCACAGGGGGTATGAAAAAATATATAATGTAAGTCGCTCTGGATAAGAGCGTCTGCGAAATGACGTAAATGTCATTATTTGAGTCCTAAATGGCACCATATTCCCTATTTAGTGAACTACTATTGACCAGAGCCTTTTGACCATATAACTATTGGCCCTGGTAAAAAAAAATAGGGAATAGGGAATAGGGTATAGGGTGCCGTTTGGGACTCAAATGATGACATGATGATGGCTAAATATAGTTTCAGTCCGTACTATAAACAGTATGTATTGCTATTTAGACATTGTAAAATCTGTAAATTTACCCTCCTCAACCGTGACAACACGGTACACGCTCTCCACGGTGGCCGGTTCATCCTCACCGACGCCGTAATATTTTCTATAAAAGTAGACAGCCGAACCAGTCGCAAGCACCAGGCCAGCTGCACACAGAAGCGGCCGCTCGCGGAGGAATCTCAGCGTGGTCGCTTTCAACAAAGTACTGAATGTATGCCTACTCATTATCGCCCTTCATACTGCAGTGATTTTGACCGAGTTCAAAACCATCTGACACGTTCTTAGAATTACAGGGTTTTATATGGAACCATTAATACGTCAAATGCTTCCATGGCAATGTCACAATGGGATGAACATGTTTACCAAACGGATTAAAAATCATTTAACAGTGATATCAATTCAGTTGAATTTTGGAGATGATTTGGGAGTTTATAAAATGGTGAACTATGAACCATGGTTTAGAGAGCAGTAGGAGTAGAATAATTTAGAATATACATATGGCTCTAAGTAGGAGTAGAAGAAGGGACTGCGCCACTATGCACAGTGCGCTCTCCATGGTTCTGAAAAGGAACGTTCGTTCCTGCGTTCATCAGCTCCCTGATGTTCTAGGCCGAGCCCACTCACTGAACCACTCTCACTTTCACTTTCAAGGTGTCAAAGCGTTCAACAAACATGCATGGAACTCAAACACAATTCAAATAGTTGTTTTTATTTTTTATCAGCTGAGATAGCCTACTCTTCTCATCTCTTGGCACTTCTGCTCTGCTGGTTAAACAGTATCTGAACGTTTTTACAGTTGATTGATAATTTGGATAATTCATATTTATAATGTAGACCTAGTATCCCACGTTTCATAACATAACCCTAATCCCAAAATAGACTAAAATAGAAACCCTGGGCGAGCACACAAGCTCTGGCTGTATAGCCGGCAACAATAAGAAATCCAAAGAGGGTGGATGTTGAGGAAAACCAGTAGACCAACACTAATCCTCTTCAGGAGAGAAAACGAATTAGAGGCTAAAAGACAGAAAATGGCAGACAATAGAAATATAATGCGTATGTTACGGCTGGTTAGGGTTTTAATTAGGAAGGACTCCCACAAAGATATTGTCTCTCTAAAAAACTGTAGGATACATATTGGTGGTCAAAGGGGTCTAAGCATGGGGACGTGCCTTCCCGTTCGGGGGCGGTAGTATAGTGATCCTCGCTAATAAGGGCCAGTGAGCCACAAGACAATTCTCATTAAGTTGGTTTACCCTGTTGGCGCAATGCGTAGGCTGCTTGTCTTTCACGCCAGTGACCTGGGTTCGCTTCCCCGACCCTCCTTTAGCCACAACATTTTAAGAAAGGGACATCTTCATGACCAACAATCTAAAAAGGTTGGTCAGTCTGTGAAAATTAGAAACTTCCAGCAGGCATTGACAGTCGTCACTCTGACCAAAAGGAATCAAGACAGTTATCACTCTGACCAAAGGGAATCAAGGCAGGTTGAGGGATAAAGGTGGTTGGATTATATAGCTACATTGGTGGTATGGTTTCAAAAGTGCTGGTGATAAAAATAACATAGGCTATTACTGGCATACACATTTCAAAACAAAACAAAAAGCCTATGTATGGAGTTATGGAAACGTTGTTAAACCAAACAGTCTGTACTCTATTGCACAATTTTGATGTCCCTATTGATAAAATGGCATGTTACTCTAATTTGTCAGATGTGTTACAGTTTACAATAGGCTACCTACTATACCGTCATCCTTTATCAAAGCATTCCATTGCTAGTATAATCTCCACAAGCAAGGGTGCTGATTCTGCCGCAGGAGGGGGTGGAGGGATAGTGTTGATTTTCAACCACCAGAGCCTCCACTGCAATACCTCTGTTGTTTCTAAAATTATGATGCTAATCTTTGCTGTGAGAACAAGGAGTCCGCTTACACTGTACTTTGATTATAAAGGTTTATTTATATCACAAGATTTCAGCGTAAGTTTACAGACATCTGCAGGCATCTGGAGAACAACGACCCAAAATAATATGTTGTTCTGTCCTCCTTTGTCTCAACCAAATATTTATAATCTTACTATGATATGGGTGGTTTCCCCTAGAGACCAATCCCATGACTCCACACAACAGACTTCCTCTGTTTTTATGGGGTGCCCCTATAAAACTGCTCCCCAGATGCTTCCCTAAGCTGAATCAACATCCTCCAAGATACCATTTGCAAACGTTAGCAAAGTCACAAATTCCTTAGACACCACACCTCCACTGCAATACCTTTCCCCAGTATGGAAGACCATACTGGGGAAAGACACATTCAGGGTAATTAGGCCTAGTGGACATAATTTAACTAAAAGATCCTCAAGTCCTCTCTCTGGTAGCCTATTTCATTGAACACAGCGCAAACACAGTGCAAAGCCAGTATAGCCTAACAATATTAAATCCACTTTTTGTATTGAGTGAGAAATGCCTCTTGCATTTGTGTAGATCTTGGTTTTTGGTCACACTGTGTGATGTCATTTAGGCTACTTCTACAAGTGGCCACAGACGCTTCTCATAGAAACGACTAATTTCTGCAAAGATGTTGGGAAATACGAGACTTGCAGCAGCTAAGATGATGAGGAACCTCCTTGCACTGTGCAAAAAGTGGATTTAATATTTTTTCCTGAATCTTCTCTCTATTTTTGAGTAGGCTACCACCTGCAACTGCACACAGATGTTTATAAGAGACGTTTCTTCTGAGGTTAGGGATCTATAATTGTAAAATGAATGTGTTTGATTTAATAACCAGTCTAATCTAACTATTTTGGTCGTTCATTTTTACATTTACATTTACGTTATTTAGCAGACGCTCTTATCCAGAGCGACTTACAAATTGGTGCATTCACCCTATAGCCAGTGGGGTAACCACTTTATTTTTATTTATTTTTTAGAGGGGGGGGGGGGCGGGGGGGTAGAAGGATTACTTTATCCTATCCCAGGTATTCCTTAAAGAGGTGGGGTTTCAAATGTCTCCGGAAGGTGGTGAGTGACTCCGCTGTCCTGGCGTCGTGAGGGAGCTTGTTCCACCATTGGGGTGCCAGAGCAGCAAACAGTTTTGACTGGGCTGAGCGGGAACTATGCTTCCGCAGAGGAAGGGGAGCCAGCAGGCCAGAGGTGGATGAACGCAATGCCCTCGGTTGGGTGTAGGGACTGATCAGAGCCTGAAGGTACAGAGGTGCCGATCCCCTCACAGCTCCATAGGCAAGCACCATGGTCTTGTAACAGATGCGAGCTTCAACTGGAAGCCAGTGGAGTGTGCGGAGGAGCGGGGTGACGTGAGAGAACTTGGGAAGGTTGAACACCAGACGGGCTGCGGCATTCTGGATGAGTTGTAGGGGTTTAATGGCACAGGCAGGGAGCCCAGCCAACAGCGAGTTGCAGTAATCCAGACGGGAGATGACAAGTGCCTGGATTAGGACCTGTGCCGCTTCCTGTGTAAGGCAGGGTCGTACTCTCCGAATGTTGTAGAGCATGAACCTGCAGGATCGGGTCACCGCCTTGATGTTAGCGGAGAACGACAGGGTATTGTCCAGGGTCACGCCAAGGCTCTTCGCACTCTGGGAGGAGGACACAACGGAGTTGTCAACCGTGATGGCGAGATCATGGAACGGGCAGTCCTTCCCCGGGAGGAAGAGCAGCTCCGTCTTGCCAAGGTTCAGCTTGAGGTGGTGATCCGTCATCCATACTGATATGTCTGCCAGACATGCAGAGATGCGATTCGCCACCTGGTTATCAGAAGGGGGAAAGGAGAAGATTAGTTGTGTATCGTCAGCGTAGCAATGATAGGAGAGGCCATGTGAGGATATGACAGAGCCAAGTGACTTGGTGTATAGGGAGAATAGGAGAGGGCCTAGAACTGAGCCCTGGGGGACACCAGTGGTGAGAGCACGTGGTGCGGAGACAGCTTCTCGCCACGCCACTTGGTAGGAGCGACCGGTCAGGTAGGACGCAATCCAGGAGTGAGCCGCGCCGGAGATGCCCAGCTCGGAGAGGGTGGAGAGGAGGATCTGATGGTTCACAGTATCAAAGGCAGCAGACAGGTCTAGAAGGACAAGAGCAGAGGAGAGAGAGTTAGATTTAGCAGTGTGGAGAGCCTCCGTGACACAGAGAAGAGCAGTCTCAGTTGAATGACCAGTCCTGAAACCTCACTGGTTTGGATCAAGAAGGTCATTCTGAGAGAGATAGCGAGAGAGTTGGCTAAAGACGGCACGCTCAATAGTTTTGGAAAGAAAAGAAAGAAGGGATACTGGTCTGTAGTTGTTGACATCAGTGGGATGGAGTGTTGGTTTTTTGAGAAGGGGTGCAACTCTCGCTCTCTTGAAGACGGAAGGTTCATTCCTAGGTTCATTCCTAGGTTCATTCCTAGGTTCATCTGGACTCTTCATTGTCATCATCAACATACTATAACACTTTGAATTACCTAGGAATATTACTATAGCAACTGGTTGCTAAGGGAAACGAGACACCACCATGATCCTCTTGTTGTGAGACTGAGAGGGAGTGAGATTTGAGAAGTGCATAAGGAGAGGTGGGAAGCAGAGAAGACAGAGCCTGGTTGAAATTCCACCAAATGGATAAGAAGAGGAAGACAAAGTTTGGCACATTTATGCTTTCAGTGGTTGACGGACACGAATGAACGAGTAAACGCAGTTTTTAGCCTAGTAAGGTATCACAAATTAATACCTCAGTATTAATTATCCAGTGCGCGGAATCTCCATGAAGTCTGCATGACGATTTTCGCGTAAAGAGAGGCAGCGCTGGAGAGTGGACTTGTAGCCTGGCAGGTATGTTGTGCTATTTTGAATAAAGCTAGCAATACAGCTAATAAAAGTTTTAGGGTATTATTAATTTCGTACAGGTAACTAAATACATGGAGCTATCTAACAGCAATGCTGTTGTGGGCTTTCAAATGTAATTAATTACAACCGAGCCTATAAAGTCAGTTTTTCAGTCAGTCCTATCATTTGTATTGAAAATAGGTTATTATAACAAAAGGTAAACACACACATTTACAATAATAGTTAGGTCTATGTTAGTAGCCTAAAATGTACTGATACAAGTACAGAAACATTCCCTCTGACATAGCCAGAGGCAACCTTGGCTACACTGCCATTAATACTATACTTATTATATACACGTTATGTTCTACAGTACTGGTTTAAGTCTAAGAACAGGGTTCTCTCCCATAAAATCTTATCTCTGTCTCTATCACAGACATGCATGACCAAGGAAGATAGGCTACATAGAAACAGATAAAATAGAGAGAGATAAGGTGCAAGAGAGACAAAGGTAGAGAATAAACAGAGGGGGGGCAAGAATTGGAGAGCACATCAGCACCGGAGCTATGCCTAGTTTAATGTAAGGAAGTAGACTACTCAATTGCCTCTCCAGTGTGAGGGAGATGAGGCCAAACCAGGGACCTTGTATGTGATCAGACCTGTTGAAGGTGGGGTTCATGTGTGAATGTGAATATGTGAGTATGTATAGCTAGTATGATAACGTATCAATGTAAACACTTTGCCATTTGAGTTTGGACACAATGTACTAGTATCATCCAGATATATCGGTGCATTTTGTTTAAATTATGTTTAATCATGAATTCAAAGTAACAAAACTGTGTGTGTGTGTGTGTGTGTGTGTGTGTGTGTGCGTGTGTGAGTGTGTGTGAAAAATCTTCAAATACGGGTAGAGGAATTTTGGAAGACTGTTAGGGAACTTGGCCATACATACAATGCCTTCGGAAAGTATTCAGACCCCTAGACTTTTTCCACATTTTGTTACGTTACAGCCTTATTCTAAAATGGATTAAATAAAACAATCCTAATCAATCTACACACAATACCCCATAACGACAAAGCGAAAATAGGTTTTTTAGAAATTTTTGCAAATGTATCAAAAATATAAAACAGAAATACCTTATTTACATAAGTATTCAGACCTTTTGCTATTAGACTCGAAACTGAGCTCAGGTGCATCATGTTTCCATTGATCATCCTTGAGATGTTTCTACAACTTGATTGGAGTCCACCTGTGGTAAATTCAATTGATTGGACATGATTTGGAAAGGCACACACCTGTCTATATAAGGTCCCACAGTTGACAGTGCATGTCAGAGCAAGGGTACTAAAATATTTCTGCAGCATTGAAGGTCACCAAGAACAAAGTGGCATCCATCATTCTTAAATGGAAGAAGTTTGGAACCACCAAGACTCTTCCTAGAGCTGGCCGCCCGGCCAAACTGAGCAATCAGGGGAGAAGCGTCTTGGTCAGGGAGGTGACCAAGAACCCGATGGTCACTCTGACTGAGCTCTAGAGTTCCTCTGTGGAGATGGGAGAACCTTCCAGAAGGTAAACCATCTCTGCAGCACTCCACCAATCAGGTCTTTATGGTAGAGTGGCCAGACGGAAGCCACTCCTCAGTAAAAGGCACATGACTGCCCGCTTGGAGTTTGCCAAAAGGCACCTAAAGACTCTCAGACCATGAGAAACAAGATTCTCTGGTCTGATGAAACCAAGATTTAACTCTTCGGCCTGAATGCCAAGCGTCACATCTGGAGGAACCCTGGCACCATCCCTACGGTGAAGCATGGTGATGGCAGCATCATGCTGTGGGGATGTTTTTCAGCAGCAGGGACTAGGAGACTAGTCAGGATCGAGGCAAAGATGAACGGAACAAAGTACTGAGGGATCCTTGATGAAAACCTTCTCCAGAGCACTCAGGACCTCAGACTGGGGTGAAGGTTCACCTTCCAACAGGACATCGACCCTAAGCACACAGCCAAGGAAATGCAGGAGTGGCTTTGGGACAAGTCTCTAAACTATGTCCATAAACTATTCTCATTGCTTCTACAGATTGTGAATTAAAAATATATTTTTTTGCTAAAAGTATTATTATATTATTTATCGATTGACTATGACTTTTCAGATCACCCAGTAATGCTATCTGCAAGGTTAGCTCCAGGTAAATATTGCAATCCTTTAGCCATTCCTGGACATGTGTCCAAAAACAAGCTACAAATTGACAGAACCAAAACAAATGATCTAATGATTCTGTCTCTTCACAGCAAAATCTGCAGAGCTGGGAAGATTGTATTCCCCATATAAATAACATTCTATTGGTAGCAAGAATATTATATAATAATTTAAATTGAAAGATTCTAATTTTTGAATCCGGTGTCGTTTTGCGTGTCAGTTCATAAACACTATGCCATGGGATCGGTACGTCAAAAATCTCTTCCCAACTATTTTGCAATCTATATGGGACGGCTGTCAATCCTTTGGTCCTTAAGTGAAACTGATATACTTTTTTATTTATCACAGTTTTCCTTAACCAATTATGTTCTTTAATGCAAGGCCGACAGACAAGTTCCTTACTTTCTCCCCCTTCCACTTTCCTCTTCCACTTTTGCGGTAAGGCTGCAATTATTTGGTTGTAATTTTGGGTAGAGCAGACATTTCCACATGTTTTTGTTAGCTGCATGTGCGACATAACTCCACCAGTCCTACCGATGATATCATTTACGAAGATTATACCTTTTTTAAACATTCTGTCAAAAAATAAAGTTTTTTTGTCAATTAGTATTTTTGAATTTAACCACAATATTTGTTGCATTATTTGTTCTGTCGTTTCTGGAGGATTAAATTGCCGCAACCACAATGATTTCTATATTTTCTCCACATTGGTAGTGCCATTAATCACCATTGCAATAAAGGCCACAAAGTCCACATTTATAACCTTTAAAATGTCAGGATCATCTTGGTGAAAGGCAAACCCTGCAGCTTGCATTGAAGGCCTATCCACCACCATGGACTCTTCAGGAGCACCATTCAAACCCTCAACCCTTTTAACCGCTGCTGCATAGGAAATGCTCTGTACAACCCTAACTTTGGCCTCCTCATTTTCTTTCACCGTGGCTTCATGGTTCCCACCACAATTGTAACATTTCACTTTTTCATCACTTTTATAACACATTAAATGATATTTTCCACAACTTGGACATCTCGGTTTCTCCCTTCTGCAAACCCTTGACACATGACCAAAAGCTTTACAGTGATCACACTGCATTGGTCTTGGGATAAATGCTCTGACTTTGTAGTTTATATACCCCAACTGCACTTGAATAGGGAGAGACTCCATATCAAAAAACAAAAGAACAAATAAACTCTTCACTTTTTCATCATTCACCACTCGATTCATCCGACGTGCATCAATCACTCCAGGAATATTTTTCATCTCTTTAACATCGACTTCCCACGAGACGCCAGATATTACCCCCTTTAGGGGTGCCCTGTTCCGAAGAGACACACACGACACGTCAAACTTTTCAAATCGGGATGAGCCGCAACACACGTTCCTTCTGATCCGCAGAAGTACAAAGAATCGAAACAAACCCGCCTCTCATGACCCTCACATCCTTCACTTTACCCATCACTCTCTCCACCAGTTTGAATAGCTCAAATGGATTCTTCAAGATTGGTATTTGGATAAGCTGCTCCTCATTAACAAACCTTCCACCTACAAGATATAAAGGGACGTTCTCATCACTGTACCCTACTTTACTCCATTTTCCATTTTTTTGAAAAAGACTCCAATCCTCCTTGATTCTACCGCCATTAGATTCACAATCCACTTCATCCTCCACCTCCGCCATCTTTTCCAATCTCACCTACAATTGCATCCCTTCCTCCTTGCTTCCTTTCTCCCTTCCCTGGGGTTAGGTTAACCACTGATCTGACAATACTGATATATTCAATTATGTTGCAGGGTTTTAAATGTTTTATAGGCTACATAATTTTTTTAAATCCTACAATAGAACGTTTCTCAGATAGAGATAGATGTGTGATAATCCGTTTTCACCCTCGAATCTCAGAGGGAGGTCGGAAAGCAGTGAGAGAAGAGTAATAGGCCATTGGATGCTTTCACTTGACATACATTTCACCATCATTTCACCGTCAGAATCAGAATGTACTTATTCACCAAGTACATTTACTCATACCCAGCAATAGACAAATATACAGAGAGAATACAGACAGAGGAATTTACACGGTCAACATACATAATATACAATATAAATACAGTAAGCATAAAATACAATGGATGGTAAATTGCATTGCTTGAAATTCTACCTTCCAGCGAGGCTAAATCATCCCTAAACAGCTGACTGTAAATGCCATGGCTCTTGGCGCCTCTAAAAATGGTCGGGAGCAGGGAGACACAGAGGGGAAAACAGCAAAGATCAAATTGGCCAGCTGCAGATGAGAACATGTAATAGTAGTGTATGACCATTAGAGGGAGACAAGCGGTTGCACCTGCATTGAGGAATCATCAGGACTGTTGTTAGAGTTACTGGGAAGGGAAAGGGGGATAACTAGTCAGTTGCACAACTGAATGCATTCAACCGAAATGTGTCTTCCGCATTTAACCCAACCCCTCTGAATCAGAGAGGTGCGGGGGACTGCCTTAATCGATGTGCTCAGGGAGTGAAATAAATACAATTAACCATGTTTTATTGTCACATACAGCGGATAGGGGCAGACAGTGAAATGTGTTGTTTTACAGGGTCAGCCGTAGTAGTACGGCGCCCCTAGAGCAAATTAGAGGTAAGTGCCTTGCTCAATGACACATCGACAGATTTTTCACCTTGTCTGCTCGGGTATCCAAATAGCATAATGCAGTGTCTACAGTTTCTACAGGAGTTCTCCTTTGAAGCCAGATCTGCCCTCTCCTCCTTGTCCACATCAGAGCCAATATCATTTGGTGAATTATGGGTGACTCCGTCAATTGTAACCAGTTTCATTAATCTACTTCTTGTGTGGTCATCATTTCATTTCATGGGTCCTCTGTAGCTCAATTGGTAGAGCATGGCGCTTGTAACGTCAGGGTAGTGGGTTTGATCCCCTGGACCACCCATACGTAAAAATGTATGCACACATGACTGTAAGTCGCTTTGGATAAAAGCGTCTGCTAAATGGCATATTATTATTATGAAGAAAGAAACCACATAGAAAAAGTGGTAAGCAAGTAAGGTCCAAAAAACAGATTTTCAACAAGTCAAATTAATTTTTTGTGTTAGAGGTTTCATTATGCTTGTACCTAAACCAATGTAGATAATGTAAAGATTGTTCTATACATCAGTTGGGGTCTCTATAAGCTTTAATATGAGGTCCTAAACCTGGCATGAAAGTGCATCATTATAGCTGTGTGGGCTAATAAAGTCAAAATGTTTGCCTTGGGGTAAGTTGAGCCAATGGTTGAGCCAATGGCAAGTTGAAATATATGTAGATATCTTTGTTAGAAAGAATACTATATTTCCCTTGACGGAGTGATACTGAATGTAAAAAATGGCTCAACTTACCCCACTCTCCCCCACACATTATGTAAAGTTAGTTTACTATTGACAGATAATGTTTAAATGCAAAAAAACTTTATTTTGTGTTAGTGATCCTCAGCTCAGTTTGGGACCCTTAATCCAGGCTGGACAGGAGGAACTCAACCTGCATTTCTAGATTCCCCATCACCTGCCCCGAGAGCCTCTGTGGGCTTTCATAGATGGACTCATCGAGGTTGAAGATGGAGTCCAGCCACGCCTTCATCTGGCCCTGACGACAACAGACACATCATCAACTATTATTTAATGACCAACTACAAAGATAATGATGAACAAACCATCACACACAGCTCAGGATATATATATATATATATATATATATATATATATAGAGAGAGAGAGAGAGAGAGAGAGAGAGAGAGAGAGAGAGAGAGAGAGAGAGAGAGAGAGAGAGAGAGAGAGAGAGAGAGAGAGAGAGAGAGAGAGAGAAATGTACCTTAATGAGGAGGTAGAAGTTCCAAGCAGCCTCTGTCCAGGCTCCTCCAGGAGGGTGAATCCTCTTTATCACTTCCATGAGCAGATAAAAGAAGCTACCAGGCCTCTGGAGAAGGAACAGGGGACATGAGTGAGTGTCTACAGGCTTGATACAACAGTGTGGATAGGATAGATAAACAACAGGATGTTTACATTCTTAGGGCCACTTACAGATGTAGGAAGAGATGTTTTTCCTTCTAGAAGGCTTAGTAGAACGAATTCATAAAATACATCCACGAAGTTGATGCGGTCGATCTGAAGTCAAACAAATACGCTAATTACATAATCTTCATTGACAAGCACTTTAGAAAGTCTCATTGAGTAGATGTTGGATGAGCAGACTGTGCCTGCAGCTAACGCTCAAACTTGCATGTAAACCTACTCCTACAAGAGCCATCTCTTGCTCTAGTCGCTCCCTGTTTGCTGGCTCATTAATGAAGTTCACCAGGAGGTCGTAGGCCTGCTCAAACTGCCTCACATCCTCAAAACAAAACAATCATACAATTCCTTAAACTTAGATCATAAAATCAAAGATTCAGGTCTGTAATTCAGAGGGTCTCTGATTGTTTTGCTTGTAAGACATTGGAACTTTTCAACTAAAACCTATGAATCACTGTTGCCTAAAGGTAACCCACTGGGCAAATACTTGTTGTATCAACGTAGTTTCTATGTCATTTTAACAAAATAATGTAATGTGATGATGTTAAAGCAACGTGGAAAACTGATTGGATTTGAAAAAAGTCATCAACGTAAGGGAATTTAGTCTTTTTTTCACCTAACTTTTAACCTAAATCCAATGACATGGTCAATGTTTTTGTTGATTTCACATTGAATTCACATTAGTTGACAACTCAACCAAATGTAACTCAAAACTAGACGTTGAAATGACATCTATGTGGGAACTATACTGTATATCTGGTCTGATGAACTCTGTACAATTATGTGAATGGTTACCTGCTGGTTGAGCTTGGACAATCCGCTCAACACCATCCTCCCAGCGTGGGTGAGGTAATTAAGGGAGGTACTGTCTGAGGATGTCAGAGCCTGTGAGAACAAGACAATACATTTACAAACAGTCCAGAAATGTTCATCAAATGAAATACAAAAGGTGCTAAATTCACAATTTCACACCTCCATAGCATGTCGGATACCGGCCAGCCTCAGAGAGAAGTTGGTTGTCCCTTGGTTTCCAAAGTAACTCCTGTAAATATAAATGTTTAGTAACACATGTGCAACATAAGGAGATAAAGCATACATCAATGCCATGATATGAAGATATCCTCTTATGTTAGCCTATGTTACAACTGCAGGATTCAGACAGACCATACCAATGTAGGACCTTCATTTGATCACTCTTTTGTTGCTGAGAATTTTCCTGCACGGCAGGAAATTAAACTTATAGTGTATTTTAGTTTTTAAAAGGCTTTTAAAGTTTGTAATTTTCACTTTGAAATGTCAGACTGATTTGCCCAAAAAATGTATCAACCCCTACAAAAATGAAAATTATAATCCACATAATAATTCATATTTGCTGTTGCTGCAGGATTATTTCCCTGCTGTAGCACACTGGCTTAAAGTAGACCCTTTCCTGCAGTCAAATGACCAACTCGCCCTCTAGTGGCCTCATGGGTGTAATGATATTAATCTTTTTCATAATTTCATAGTTAATCAAAATGAATTTTAAAAATGCAGAAAATCTGGTTTTTCTATGTCAAACGGTTTTGTTATATTTCAGTCTTCTGTGATGTACAGTACCAGTCAACGTTTGGACACACCTACTCATTCAAGGGTTTTTCTTTATTTTTACTATTTTCTACATTGTAAATAAAAGGTGAAGACATCAAAACTATGAAATAACACATATGGAATCATGTACTAACCAAAAAAGTGTTAAACAAATCAATATATATTTTAGATTTTAGATTCTTCAAAGTAGCCACCCTTTGCCTTGATGACAGCTTTGCACACTCTTGGCATGCTCTCAACCAGCTTCACATGGAATGCTTTTCCAACAGTCTTGAAGGAGTTCCCACATATGCTGTGCACTTATTGGCTGCTTTTCCTTCACTCTGCGCTCCAACTCATCCCAAACCATCTTAATTGGGTTGAGGTCGGGTGATTGTGGAGGCCAGGTCATCTGATGCAGCACTCCATCACCCTCCATCTTGGTCAAATAGCCCTTACAGAGCCTGGAGGTGTGTTGGGTCATTGTCCTGTTGAAAAACAAATGATAATCCCACTAAGCGCAAACCATATGGGATGGCGTATCGCTGCAGAATGCTGTGGTAGCCATGCTGGTTAAGTGTGCCTTGAATTCTAAATAAATCAAAGACAGTGTCACCAGCAAAGCACCCCCACACCATCACACCTCCTCCTCCATGCTTCACAGTGGGAACTATTCATGCGGAGATCATCCGTTCACCAACTCTGCGTCTCACAAAGACACGGCGGTTGAACCAAAAAATCTCACATTTGGACTAATCAGACCAAAGGACAGATTTCTACCGGTCTAATGTCCATTGCTCGTATTTCTTGGCCCAAGCAAGTCTCTTCTTCTTATTGGTGTCCTTTAGTAGTGGTTTCTTTGCAGCAATTCGACCATGAAGGCCTGATTCACGCAGTCTCCTCTGAACAGTTGATGTTGAGATGTGTCTGTTACTTGAACTTCGTGAAGCATTTATTTGGGCTGCAATCTGAGGTGCAGTTAACTCTAATGAACTTATCCTCTGCAGCAGAAGTAACTCTGGGTCTTCCTTTCCTGTGACGGTCCTCCTGAGAGCCAGTTTCATCATAGAAACTTTAAAAGTTCTTGAAATGTTCCGGATTGACTGACCTTCATGTCTTAAAGTAATGATGGACTGTCGTTTCTCTTTACTTATTTGAGCTGTTCTTGCCATAATATGGACTTGGTCTTTTACCAAATAGGGCTATCTTCTGTATACCATTCCTACCTTGTCACAACACAACTGATTGGCTCAAACGCATATAGAAGGAAAGAAATTCCACAAATTAACTTATAAGTAGGCACACCTGTTAATTGAAATGCATTCCAGGTGACTACCTCATGAAGCTGGTTGAGAGAATGCCATGAGTGTGGAAAGCTGTCCTCAAGGCAAAGGGTGGCTACTTTGAAAAATCTCAAAAGTGAAATTTTTTGATTTGTTTAACACTTTATTTGTTACTACATGATTCCATATGTGTTATTTCATAGTTTTGAGGTATTCACTATTATTCTACAACAGGGTTCTTCAATTCCGGTCCTGGAGGGCCGAAACACCTCTGTTTTTCATCCTCTCCTTCTAATCATGGGCTAATTCAGACCTGGGACACCAGGTGAGTGCAATTAACTACCAGGTAGAAATAAAAAACAGAAGTGTTTCGGCCCTCCAGGACCGGAATTGAAGAAACCTGTTCTACAATATATATTTATTTATTTTTTTTAACCTGGAATGAGTAGGTGTGTCCAAACTTTTGACTGGTAACGTATAGAAAGTGTTTCAACTCTATATCTGACATGGTAAAGGTGTCTTCTTTTTTTAAGACCATATCCATATGTGTGAAATGTATACTTTTGCTTCAAAGTAGATTTGTTTAAGACTATTAAGAAACACACTGTGTGACCCTGATCTAGCCCACTGCAGTAAAAGGTTATTAAGGTCCTACTTCTGTATAAGTACAATATTGGGCAGATTATTTCAAAGCAAATGTTTTTACTATAGATGAACACATTAAAGCAAACTCACCACAGCTGGGGCACATCTGCAACATTATTTTGCTCCTCCACAAACTCCTAAAGCAGACATCACATTAACATCAACTCTACTAAACTGCATTTCACCTGCAACATCAACTAAAGCAGACAAAACATTCAGTGACATCATAACAATACTTTCATCTTGACCTAAAAACTTGACCTTGACAGACAATACAAACCTGTCGATACCAAAACATTGTGTTTTGAACACAATGACACTTAGACACACACCTGTACACACAAGTACAAATGTCAGTAAAACAAAGAAAAAAGTGCTATTGACTGTAGAAAGAGTTTTACGTGAGGAGTGCTGTCAGGGGTCTGGTCCTGGTCCTGGGTGGAGTGGAAAGGTGGAGGGGGACTGGGAGGGGAATCGGAAGGGAAAGGGGGAGGGGGAGGGGGAGTATCCTGGGGGAACTGGTGAGAGGAGCCAGAGAACGGTTCATGAGGGGTGGTGATGATGTCAGAGGTGGAGAACTGATACGACGTCATCTCATCCCCCCTCTCCTGGAACCCCTCCACTGTGGTGGAGATATCCACCTGCTGTTTAACACACAACATGTGACACTGTAAGCCCAACATTGAAAACCACAATATTAAAAACCCCTCAACCAAACACTGAAATAAATCCTAGCACAGAGAAACAACGAGTTATACCTGGGCATCCTCATAATAGGTGAACTCAGACCTCCTCTTGACAAGGCAGGACTTGAGTCCATAGATCCTTCTACCAAGGAACTAAAAATGAGGATAGAAATTCAAATGTCTCATTTCATTTTCTGTCAACATTTATTGAAACAGGTAAATGGACATTTGCCACTTCCCATTTTTGGGGGGTGAAAAAGTGTTTGACTGTACCTTAATACCAGTCAGCTCCTTGTTGGTGAGGACCACCTGGACAAGACCCTTTAAAAGAGACACAGGGAAACATTACATTTCATCCAGGAAATATAAGTAGCCCTATATTGTGTGCGTCATTTGACACAAATCAGGTGCATTTGAGATGAAAGATCAGTTGAGAATCTCTCACCCATGGGTCCAGGATTTTTTCCTGAATGACTCTGCTCCACCACAGCTGTTTCTCCACTCCCCTCACAATGCACAGGTGATGCAAGTCCTCTTCATTTTGCTAAAAGAAAAAACGCCTTCAGTCTGCAGACCTTCCTCTATATTTTAACTATAGATTTCTATATCATTTGGCAGACGAAGTTTACGTTTCAATTAGGGCCAGACATACAAAAGAAACCCCAGAGACAAATGGGAGTTAAAATATACAGGTGTGTTCATTAGTGTTAAGAATATGTATGAAGTACCTGCACTCGTCCATAATGGATCTTCCAGTAATGGAAATGAAACGAACCCCAGTTCCCAACCAGCTGCAACTTCTCATAGGGAAAACGAGAGTCTTCACTATTTGGCTGAAAAACAAAGACATCCCCTAATTTCAGAGGTTTCTCTGTGATTAATAAAAAACACAATTGTGGAGATAGAGGACATGTTAATGTGTACTATTACTTATACTCTATGACTGTCTAATAATGTGAATAGCTACCTGTGAATGGCTATCTAAAGGTGCTGACAGTTCGTCAAGCACTAGCCTCCCCGCTTCAGTGAGGTGAAAGGTAGGCTCCTCAGTAACCCATTTGGAAGTCTGTGAAAAGAAGAGGGAATAGGGTAAAGCCATCAAATTAAGGAAATTCTCCCTATAAGATCAGATGAGCTTTGGTTAATAATGTGAATGGTTACCTGTGTGTTTAACACTGCCAGCTCTCTCACCAGAATTCTCCCAGCACGGGTGAGATAGTAGACTGGTTTGGGCTTGGAGATGAAGAAGACGGAATATGTTTACAGACATGTTCATTATATTGTTTTATAGAAAACTAGTGACTTGATGTTAATGTTTAATATCCTCTAAAGACCAGAGAGTATCAGAATGGATAGACTTACAGAGACAGGAACATACAAGGGTCCAGACCAAGGGATTATAGCCAGACAGGGCCACTGCCCAACCTCCTCATCCACATACTAAGGAAAAAGACAGGATCAATTTAAGAGTCAGTTTGAATGAGAGACTGGTATAGAAGTGACAGACTGGTATAGGGAGAATCGCAAGAGGAGGCCACTGCAAAGATAGATTCTAAGACAATTGGCAGTTGAACTACACAGGTCTGTGTTTAAAGGTTAAGGAAACCTATGAGGTACCTGCATATGAATGGCTACCTGTTCATTTTGAGAAGATAGTTCCTCCCATACCATCCTCCTAGCTGGAGTGAAACAGATGAAAATAGGCTGCTCCATCGTGAAAAGCTGGTAAAAATAAGGGAACAGCTTTAAAGACATCAAAGTATTCAACTATCAAAGTGGATACTGAAGGTTAATTATCCCTATTAGATCAGATGAGCATTGGTTAATAATCTGCATGGATACCTGTGTGTTTAACACTGCCAGCTCTCTCACCAGAATCCTCCCAGCATGGGTAAGGTAATATGTTGGCTGCAGTGTTACAGATTGTTAGAAAAATAGGAAATATGTTTACAGACATGTATTTATATATTGTTCTTTAAAAAACGTCATGTTTATGTTTAAATTACATAAACCAGTCTAAAGACCAGAGAGTATCAGAATGGATGGACTTACAGCGCTTGAAACCCACAGAGGTCCAGACCAAGGGATTAAAGCCAGACAGGGCTGCTGCCAAACCTCCTCATCCACATACTAAGGAACAAGACAGGATCCATTTAAGAGTCAGTTTGAATAATACACTAGTATAGGAGTGAAAGACTGGTATAGGGAGGATTGCAAGAGGAGGCCACTGCAATGATAGTAGTTGAAACACACAGGTCTGAGTTACAAATGTTAAGAACATGTCTAAAGTACCTGCATGTGAATGGCTACCTCTTCAGGCTGAGAAAACTGTTCATCCCATACCATCGTGCCAGCATGAGAGATGAAAATGTGTTGCTCATTCATGAAAATCTGTAAGAAAATTAGGGAATAGGTTTAAGGACATCAAAGTATCCCACTACCATAGTGGATACTGAAGGTAATCTTGCCTATTAGATCAGATTAGCTTTGTCCAATAATCTGCATGGTTACCTGTGGGTTTAACACTGCCAGCTCTCTCACCAGCATCCTCCCAGCATGGGTAAGGTAATAAGTTGGCTGCAGTGTTACAGACGTTTAGAAAACGTCATGTTTATGTTTAAGTTACATAAACCAGTCTAAAGACCAGAGAGTATCAGAATGGATGGACTTACAGCGCTTGAAACCCACAGAGGTCCAGACCAAGGGATTAAAGCCAGACAGGGCCGCTGCCAAACCTCCTCATCTACAAACTAAGGATCAATTTTCGAGTGAGTAAAATTACAGTTTGAATGTCAGATTGTTATTGAACCAATCCTGCTACAGAAGCAGTATTGTTATAGCCTGGGTGCCAGTCTGTTTCAGCTTTCTGCCCACAACCTTATTGGATTGTTATGCAAATATCATATTGCCACGATGGAATTAGCAAGAGAGTAGTAACAGACCGGTACTCAGACTATTGATAGGCCTACATTATTACCTGAACAATGACTGGGTCCTCCTGGTCCAGGGTGGGCTCATGATCTTTATGAATAAACAATAAAGGATTATTTTCTCTAAGTTTAAGAAATACTGCAAGACACCAGACATCTGTCCATGTAGTTAGGCCGATCTTATATTTTATTTGTATTTTATATTGTGTGATATCACATTGTATTTATCTGTCTGCATAATGTACCAATATGTTCAATTAAACCTAAAGCAAAGGTTTGGTTTCAGAGGAGCATGATCGTTTGTTGTTGTTAATAGTGGAATTCCACAGCATCTAGGGCTACACTGTAAAACATATCAAATCTCCTCTGGGCTTTGCTAGCCATCATTATGTCATTATGGCATGTAGCTCAGTTGATAGAGCATGGTGTTTGAAACGCCAGGGTTGTGGGTTCTATTCCCACAGGGGGTATGAAAAAATATATAATGTAAGTCGCTCTGGATAAGAGCGTCTGCGAAATGACGTAAATGTCATTATTTGAGTCCTAAATGGCACCATATTCCCTATTTAGTGAACTACTATTGATCAGAGCCTTTTGACCATATAACTATTGGCCCTGGTAAAAAAAAATAGGGAATAGGGAATAGGGTATAGGGTGCCGTTTGGGACTCAAATGATGACATGAAGATGGCTAAATATAGTTTCAGTCCGTACTATAAACAGTATGTATTTCTATTTAGACAATGTAAAATCTGTAAATTTACCCTCCTCAACCGTGACAACACGGTACACGCTCTCCACGGTGGCCGGTTCATCCTCACCGACGCCGTAATATTTTCTATAAAAGTAGACAGCCGAACCGGTCGCAAGCACCAGGCCAGCTGCACACAGAAGCGGCCGCTCGCGGAGGAATCTCAGCGTGGTCGCTTTCAACAAAGTACTGAATGTAGGCCTACTCATTATCGCCCTTCATACTGCAGTGATTTTGACCGAGTTCAAAACCATCTGACACGTTCTTAGAATTACAGGGTTTTATAGGGAACCATTAATACGTCAAATTCTTCCATACACCATGGTTGGCAATGTCACAATGGGATGAACATGTTTACCAAACTGATTAAAAATAATTTAACAGTGATATCAATTCAGTTGAATTTTGGAGATGATTTGGGAGTTTATAAAATGGTGAACTATGAACCATGGTTTAGAGAGCAGTAGGAGTAGAATAATTTAGAATATACATATGGCTCTAAGTAGGAGTAGAAGAAGGGACTGCGCCACTATGCACAGTGCGCTCTCCATGGTTCTGAAAAGGAACGTTCGTTCCTGCGTTCATCAGCTCCCTGATGTTCTAGGCCGAGCCCACTCACTGAACCACTCTCACTTTCACTTTCAAGGTGTCAAAGCGTTCAACAAACATGCATGGAACTCAAACACAATTCAAATAGTTGTTTTTATTTTTTATCAGCTGAGATAGCCTACTCTTCTCATCTCTTGGCACTTCTGCTCTGCTGGTTAAACAGTATCTGAACGTTTTTACAGTTGATTGATAATTTGGATAATTCATATTTATAATGTAGTATCCCACGTTTCATAACATAACCCTAATCCCAAAATAGACTAACATAGAAACCCTAGGCGAGCACACAAGCTCTGGCTGTATAGCCGGCAACAATAAGAAATCCAAAGAGGGTGGATGTTGAGGAAAACCAGTAGACCAACACAAATCCTCTTCAGGAGAGAAAACGAATTAGAAGCTAAAAGACAGAAAATGGCAGACAATAGAAATCGAATGCGTATGTTACAGCTGGTTAGGGTTTTAATTAGGAAGGACTCCCACAAAGATATTGTCTCTCTAAAAAACTGTAGGATACATATTGTTGGTCAAAGGGGTCGAAGCATGGGGACGTGCCTTCCCATTCGGGGGCGGCAGTATAGTGATCCTCGCTAATAAGGGCCAGTGAGCCACAAGACAATTCATATTAGGTTGGTTGACCCTGTTGGCGCAATGCGTAGGCTGCTTATCTTTCACGCCAGTGACCTGGGTTCGCTTCCCCGACCCTCCTTTAGCCACAACATTTTAAGAAAGGGACATCTTCATGACCAACAATCTAAAAAGGTTGGTCAGTCTGTGAAAATTAGAAACTTCCAGCAGTCGTCACTCTGACCAAAAGGAATCAAGACAGTTGTCACTCTGACCAAAGGGAATCAAGGCAGGTTGAGGAATAAAGGTGGTTGGATTATATAGCTACATTGGTGGTATGGTTCCAAAAGTGCTGGTGATAAAATTAACATAGGCTATTACTGGCATACACATTTCAAAACAAAACAAAAAGCCTATGTATGGAGTTATGGAAACGTTGTTAAACCAAACAGTCTGTACTCTATTGCACAAGTTTGATGTCCCTATTGATAAAATGGCATGTTACTCTAATTTGTCAGATGTGTTACAGTTTATAATAGGCTACTTACTATACCGTCATCCTTTATCAAATCATTCCATTGCTAGTAAAATCTCCACAAGCAAGGGTGCTGATTCTGCCGCAGGAGGGGGTGGAGGGATAGTATTGATTTTCAACCACCAGAGCCTCCACTGCAATACCTCTGTTGTTTCTAAATAATGATGCTAATCTTTGCTGTGAGAACAAGGAGTCCGCTTACACTGTACTTTGATTATAAAGTTTTATTTATATCACAAGATTTTAGCGTAAGTTTACAGACATCTGCAGTCATCTGGAGAACAACGACCCAAAATAATATGTTGTTCTGTCCTCCTTTGTCTCACCAAGTATTTATAATCTTTACCATGATATGGGTGGTTTCCCCTAGAGACCAATCCCATGACTCCACACAACAGACTTCCACTGTTTTATGGGGTGCCCCTATAAAACTGCTCCCCAGATGCTTCCCTAAGCTGAATCAACATCCTCCAAGATACCATTTGCAAACGTTAGCAAAGTCATAAATTCCTTAGACACCACATATTTCCCCCCTTCGAGACTAATTAAGTCTCGAAAACAAAAAGAATAGGATTATGACAAATAACAATTTCTCTTATTGAGTATCTTTAACAATAAACCAAAACACATTTTTCTATGGAGTGTAAATACATTTCTATGAAATATGAACAAATCTTTATGGAGTGTGAGAGCGAAAAACCTGTCTGGCAGCTTTCTTTCCAAATATCCATCAATCAATCAATCTATATATCATTGCAGACACTGGAATGTAGTCCACTACACTTCATCTCCTCAGCATTGTCGACTTCCAATGCAATGTCGATGATGGAATCTGAACATTTCCACACCTTCCTTGTTCCACTTCCTCCAGTCCATTCATATTGTCCCTTCATATTGTCCATGTTTGAGTATTTGAATCCCCTCTACACATTCCCACATATGCTTCTGGAAGAAAATAAAAGACCAAACAGTATCTTTTGCAAAACAACACATTCAAATTAAAACATCACTATCAACTAAAAATGATATATAAAATGATATATAAAATGAATCTCATACCATTTCCCCCCTTTGATTCATCACAAAATACTAAAATCACCATAATATTTAAAAACGTGAAAAAATGATCGGATATTCAAAATTGATATCTATAAATCAATGCTCCTTTGAGTCTTGACAGAAGGTTAAACCCTCTTATCGTTTCATTTGCAAAACCCTTCAAATTATAGGTAATATTATCTATGTTATCTTCCCAAATTTTACACCATACCATTGAAAAAGTCCCCACTTCTCTCCTAGACTTATCCTCCAATGGTAGCTTCCAGACTATGAAATTCCTCTCTGTCCCTTTTCACCCTATTTCCAAACCTAGACTCAGATTTATCAGTGTCCGGTGCTTCCCCTCTTTTAATGGTAAAAACCTCATATGGAAGCTTCAACGTCGACATGTAACAACATCCTTTCCATCCATAGGGTAAGAATATATTATTTCTCACCACAAACCCCAGATGTTTCTAAAATTCCCAATAGCCACATTACAATGCAAAAGCTGATCTTTCACCATCAAACTCCTGCTCTTCTTACTAAATGAAACATCAAAAGTGACATTATATTTCTCATTACTAACCTTATGTTCATGCTTACCCAAAGTCATCATATAATCATCACCATCTGATATTCCCCTAAACATCATCTTTCCATCATATGTTTTATTTTAACAAAAACAGTTTTTAGCCCTCACTGGTTTCACCTCCAATGCTTCATGAAGCGCTGTTAACTGATTTTCCTTCCCATCTAACAAATTCACATAGGGTAATTCATTTAACCAAGAACACTTAAACCTAGGCCTAAACAAATGCTTCGACAACGACATTATTGTATCTGTTAATGATTGTTGCTAATACAACAGCCATGATAAAGCATAAGATTGACACATACTTTATAGAGGTTGAGCTACCTTCTCTAAGATTCAACCCCATGTTCCTAGTGCTGGAATTCTCAACAGACATGGACCCTCAAGATTCCTCACTGATCTTACAGTATGAATTAACTGCTGGAACCAAAGATTCCTACCTGCCCATCCATCTTTAATTTCCAAACAGAAGAATTAAATCCAAATGCCTTCCATTTAGTTTCTCTCTTCCCTAACGAACAGTATTGATCAGATATATATTCTTGTCTTCCATCAAAATCAAACAACTCATCCTATACCTCCATGATAGTATTCTCCCTAATCTTCCCTCTAACATTATTCAAAATAAGTTAGCAATCACTCATAACCCTCTTCCACTTCATATTGTTGTACAAAATATACTTCCTTTCACTAGGTGACACAGCTTCTACTTCTGGTCCTCATAACAACACTTCTTCTCCATAATTATCTCTCCACATGAGAGGAATATCACCTCTACACATTCCTTCTCGATTGGCTCCCTTGTAATCAAATGTGATATATTTATAGCTTTAATAACTATCAATGTCGAAAGAGTTGAATTGCTTCTCACCGTTGCTATAATAGACTGAAGTGTTAATGTCATTGTTGTTGATCCATCAATTTTCCCTAAAGCTTTGAACTCTTTACTTGTATTTCCATCTATCACCACTAGTGTCACTACATTAACTCTCAGTCCCAACTCTAATCCCTCACTTTCAAACTGTTGATTATAAAAAATACATTTATAATCACCTTGATCTTCCTGCTGGGAATCGTAAACATAGATACTGCAATCACCCTCAATCTTCATTCTTCTCTTATCATTCAACAACGCATACTTTCTCAATGCAACTGCTCCAAACAGATCTAAACTCCTGCCATATCTATTTTCCCACTGAACTCTAAATTTCCCTTCACCACTGTTCTCTCTCGTGCACTTACATTGAAGCTGAGCTGACCGTCCTAGAGTTCCTTCAACCCTAGTTTTCTTAACTTTTTTGTCTGACTTTTCTTCTAACTTTTCAAAAAACATTTCACTGATTTATCCACAAATTCCTTTCCCACTAATTTGAGGATATGTGATCGGGAAGTCCCCACTTGCTTATGACTTCTTTACACACAGACTTGGCAAACGACTGAGCATCTTTTAGCTTAGTTTGAAATCTTATTCCCCTCTTGGTGTAGGAATGTAACCAAGAATAACAGTCACCCCCTGTAAACATTACTTTTCAGACAGATTGTGCACCTTCCTATGATATAGTCAATCTGTTCAAGCAAATATTATTCCCAAAAACCCTACTCCTTTTTCATATTTCTCCTAATCTCCCCCCTTGCAACATTAGCTAACCCCTAGCTTCCTAAATCATCAGACCTAATAGGTCCAGAGGCGCTACTATCAACCCCTCATGGTTTCTCCCCAAAACAACAATTTATTCCTACTCTAAGGATTTTTTTATTTTGTCTTCAAAACACCTGCTTTTGAAAGTCCTTCAATTTCTGGTTCAATCCCTTGGATTGCTTCATCTTTCAATGGATACTGATTCTTCCAAGGAGGTCTGGCTCCTAAAAATCTTCACTGAGATTTCCAATCCAGAATACTGTAGACAAATCCATCTCTGTCATCATTAACAATTGGTAAACCTATTCCTTTGGCACTTCTACCAGACAGCCGTCTGGTGTATATCTGATTGTACAATTCAATTTCCACAATGCATCTCTTCCCAACAATGCAATAGGTGTATGTTATGATACC
This sequence comes from Coregonus lavaretus, assembly GCF_964263955.1. Taxonomy (NCBI): domain Eukaryota; kingdom Metazoa; phylum Chordata; class Actinopteri; order Salmoniformes; family Salmonidae; genus Coregonus; species Coregonus lavaretus. The sequence continues at coordinate 6,041,249 of NC_140022.1, read as the reverse complement.
AGTATGGGTATTGTAATTATTATTTTTTTATAGCAGAGCGCAATTGGTTCCGTAAGAGGAATCAGCTGTTTTACTCCCTCGAATCCGATTGTCCTAATTAGTTGATTTGACATAGTGAGATGTCTAACCTCTTCAGGCTGAACACAGATAAAAGCCTTTCCGCTATCCACCATCACTTCCATCTTCCTCCTCTTCCTCTTTCTAAGTCTTCTCGTCCTCTTCCTCTCCAATTCTTTATCTTTTCAGAAACTGTCTATGGATATGAAACAACTGGTACCGCTATTGTGGCTGGTACAATTGCATTTGACCTTGCTCAGTTGAAGCTGTGGCAGTGATTGTTGATTTGGTGCACACTGATTCTTCATAACCAAAGCTTTTCTTCTCCTTCTTAATCTCGCCCAGTTGTATTTCATCAAGTTTTCTGAGAGTTTCTTGGTCCTGTTCTTTCTAGTTGTTGACATATCGGTATTCTTCAAAGGCTTATATTCTAAGTTCTGTCCTCGAAATATCATCTTGAATCATCTTCTTACTTGTGCCCTCTTTCTTTGGCCTCAATGTATACTTTTTCTCCAATTCTTGGGATCCTTTTCTCAGCAGTTCTTTCTTCTGTATCTTCAGCTTCTTGAGTTGTTGTTCCAGTTCTCTTACTTCTTCTAAATTATTCCCCTTATCCAGGCATGATACGCATCAGTCTATATCTCTTTCTATTTCTTATTTGCTAATCATTGTAGGATAAAATCCTCCTGAACATAAAGCACCTTTAATCTCCAAATCTTTATCGCTTTCTCCATCTTCACTTTCATCAGAAATCGAATCTCTAGTATCCTTCTTCCTTCAACTTCCATCAGAGATCAAATCTCTAGTATCCTTCTTCTTTCCTCTCTTGCCAACTTCCTTCTGATCACAGAGTCATATCCACCCATGATCTCTTCTCAATCACTCTGATCATCATCATCATCTTCATCTTCAAGTTCCATCATCCTGAACCTCACTCCACCCTTAGTTTCCAGACGTCTCGTTTTCTTCTTAATTTTGGAGTTTGGATTCATCTTTATGGTAGTTTCTATAGTTTTTATGTCCTTTTCCCCCCTTGTAACAACTCTTTTATAATCCTTTATTGTAAATTATTTCATTATTTGTAGACTATGTAGCTTATTGTTCCCTCTTTTTTTTTTCTTTTCTTTTTTTCTTCCCCAAATTAATTAATTAATGAATTAATTTATTCATCAATTTATTTATTTGTATCAATTTATTTTATTTTATTTTACCAAATTATTGATTAGTGGCAATCTTACCACATCCGATCAGGAAAAGTAAATGAAAGTAGTCAACTTCAGAGCAATCCAAAAAATAAAGACCTCTAATCCTGCAACACTACAGTACTCACAAACCCCAATGCTTAATAAGCACCCTATTACCTTAATTTTACAGAATAATGTCAGAACTCGATTTCCCCACTCAACTCTAATCAAACCCACTCATGCACAAAAACTCCAAAATACAATTCTTAATTACATCAATTGATCAGTCTGTTGCCAAGTCCTTGTAAAATTGTCATAACATCAAATATGCTAGGCACCCAAAATATCCTCTATGGGAAGGTACGTTTTGTGAATAGAACAGTACTAGCCTTGATTTGACTTGATCCGTTGCAGCACACTCTGTCGCATGATGCACTCGTCAGCACTTCCTCTCTCTCTCTGTCTCCTCCTTCTTATCGTCTCTCATATCACAGAAGAACAAAGAAACAGACAATAATTTAGTTGTTTATGCACTCACTGGGTTATTTCAACCATTCAATACCCCTCTGTTCACATTCGCTCTAAGAAATAAGCAAACAACTTAACTCAGGAATTGTATAAATAGCTCAATAACATTTTTTTTTTTTTTTTTTTTTTATCCGTCAACATATCTCTCTCATTTATCAATTCAATAGATCTCAACAAATAGTTTCATCATTAAGCAACAGCCAATTTAACAAACAGAACATTCTATTCGTGTTCAAATCTCCCCCACTCCCTGTCTGCTCCGAGTCTGCGTCTACCAGCAACTCAGTGCAGGCAGAGGAGCGGCACATTCGCTCCACGTAACTCCAAACCCACAAAATCACACGCATGCGTAGTACATTCACCAGTGCGATTTCAGAGTGGAGGGAGCTCTCTCCCAGCTCTCTCCCAGCTAGACAACAGAAAGTAGACAGTCCCGATGCACTTCCTCTCTTTCCCCCCATAGACAAACAGTAACACTTAACAGAACTCACAAACCAACATAAAACATCGAACACAAATCCTACTCTCTTCTACACACATACACATACAGTTTAAGAGGCTTTTCCCATTCCTATGGACCCCTAAGTCAGTATGCTACCTCCATTGCGCCGTATATTTCCATTGTTCCTAAATTTCTGCTACCACGAGTTCGCGGACATTCGATGAGCGGTTACATCAATCATATACTTCGTCAACTATAAGTTGAGCAGTAACTTGCAACCGAATATATATACCACAACCCAAAGTCCCCGGGACTTACCTAAATTCACCTAACGTGCTTTTAGGATTTTTCGGCCCATCCTTATGATCGCCTCGTTAGAGGGCTTCCATAGATTCGCAATGTCCTAATTTGTATACATTTTCCTTGGCCTTATTCCTTCATTCTATTCTTCAATAGTTATAGACACTCCCCCACTGTTTGCGTTGTTACCAGCACAAACAAATTTAGAATTTTAGAACGGACTCCTATCCCACAGCAAATAAAAGCAAAACTTGCACACATAAGTACAACGGTACATCTCTCCAGCGCACACACCCTCATAAGCAAGCAAGCGAACCAACCAACACACAAAATTGTGAGAAATCTCACCTTATGAGCCAGCGTCTTGAGCGGGAGTCACTTCGCAGCTCATGAATGGAACACTGGAGAGACGCATCACGCCCCAAACGTTCCTCGTCGCCATTCTGTTGTTTCTAAATAATGATGCTAATCTTTGCTGTGAGAACAAGGAGTCCGCTTACACTGTACTTTGATTATAAAGGTTTATTTATATCACAAGATTTCAGCGTAAGTTTACAGACATCTGCAGGCATCTGGAGAACAACAACCCAAAATAATATGTTGTTCTGTCCTCCTTTGTCTCAACCAAGTATTTATAATCTTTACCATGATATGGGTGGTTTCCCCTAGAGACCAATCCCATGACTCCACACAACAGACTTCCTCTGTTTTATGGGGTGCCCCTATAAAACTGCTCCCCAGATGCTTCCCTAAGCTGAATCAACATCCTCCAAGATACCATTTGCAAACGTTAGCAAAGTCATAAATTCCGTAGACACCACACCTCCACTGCCATACCTTTCCCCAGTATGGAAGACCATATTGGGGAAAGACACATTCAGGGTAATTAGGCCTAGTGGACATAATTTAACTAAAAGATCCTCAAGTCCTCTCTCTGGTAGCCTATTTCATTGAACACAGCGAACTACACAGTGCCTCTTCTCCTTCCAGGTGACTAACTGAATCAAAGCCAGTATATCCTAACAATATTAAATCCACTTTTTGTATTGAGTGAGAAATGCCTCTTGCATTTGTGTAGATCTTTGTTTTGGTCACACTGTGTGATGTCATTTAGGCTACTTCCAGAAGTGGCCACAGACGCTTCTCATAGAAACGACTAGTTTCTGCAAAGATGTTGGGAAATACGAGACTTGCAGCAGCTAAGATGATGAGGAACCTCCTTGCACTGTGCAAAAAGTGGATTTAATATGTTTTCCTGAATTTTCTCTCTATTTTTGAGTAGGCTACCCCCTGCAACTGCACACAGATGTTTATAAGAGACGTTTCTTCTGAGGTTAGGGGTCTATTATTGTAAAATGAATGTATTTGATTTAATAACCAGTCTAATCTAACTATTTTGGTCGTTCATCTGGACTCTTCATTGTCATCATCAACATACTATAACACTTTGAATTACCTAGGAATATTACTATAGCAACTGGTTGCTAAGGGAAACGAGACACCACCATGATCCTCTTGTTGTGAGACTGAGAGGGAGTGAGATTTGAGAAGTGCATAAGGAGAGGTGGGAAGCAGAGAAGACAGAGCCTGGTTGAAATTCCACCAAATGGATAAGAAGAGGCAGACAAAGTTTGGCACATTTATGCTTTCAGTGGTTGACGGACACGAATGAACGAGTAAACGCAGTTTTTAGCCTAGTAAGGTAACACAAATTAATACCTCAGTATTAATTATCCAGTGCGCGGAATCTCCATGAAGTCTGCATGACGATTTTCGCGTAAAGAGAGGCAGCGCGGGAGAGCGGACTTGTAGCCTGGCAGGTATGTTGTGCTATTTTGAATAAAGCTAGCAATACAGCTAATAAAAGTTTTAGGGTATTATTAATTTCGTACAGGTAACTAAATACATGGAGCTATCTAACAGCAATGCTGTTGTGGGCTTTCAAATGTAATTAATTACAACCGAGCCTATAAAGTCAGTTTTTCAGTCAGTCCTATCATTTGTATTGAAAATAGGTTATTATAACAAAAGGTAAACACACACATTTACAATAATAGTTAGGTCTATGTTAGTAGCCTAAAATGTACTGATACAAGTACAGAAACATTCCCTCTGACATAGCCAGAGGCAACCTAGGCTACACTGCCATTAATACTATACTTATTATATACACGTTATGTTCTACAGTACTGGTTTAAGTCTAAGAACAGGGTTCTCTCCCATAAAATCTTATCTCTGTCTCTATCACAGACATGCATGACCAAGGAAGATAGGCTACATAGAAACAGATAAAATAGAGAGAGATAAGGTGCAATAGAGACAAAGGTAGATAATAAACAGTGGGAGGGCAAAAATCTGTGACCTGTTCCGGAACGCTACGCTCCACAGCGAAGCTGTTCAGTTCCCCTGCTCAGCCTCCAGCAACAACTTTGCACGGCAGGTCCAGAGAAGGTTCAAAGACACCATAGTGAATGCAAAGTACGGCGGTCACACTGAGGCGGTGAGGAGGCTGCTGGGACAGCTACCCATCAGTGCTCAGTCCTACAGCAGCAGCCCCTACCTGGATCTTTCCCTCTTCAGTTACGACGACAAGTGGGTATCTGTGATGGAGCGGCCCAAAACATGTGGAGACCACCCCATCCGATTTTATGCTCGGGACTCTGGATTGCTGAAGTTCAAGATCCAGGCAGGCCTGCTGGGCCGGCCCATTAACCATGCCGTCCGGCGGCTGGTGGCGTTCACATTCCACCCCTTTGAGCCGTTCGCCATCTCAGTACAGAGGACCAACGCTGAGTATGTGGTGAATTTCCACATGCGGCATGTCTGTGTATGAGAGGAAGGCAGACCTGGAGAACTGTAGAGCAAACAGCGGCCATTCTGCCTTTTCCTCTCCCCCTAGTGTGAAGAACACAATAAGACTGGACTGTGGGAGGCACCAGTTGAAGTTGAAATGGGGAGCTTGGGATGGGTTGGTATAGATTCCTTACAGGACCAAATATGTTTAGGCTTTTCCAAATCACCACATACTTTTATGTTTTTGGTCAAATTTGATTCTTATACATGTATTTGTATTTTTTGTTTTATTTGTATTTTATTTCAATAAGTGATTTAATCATTGATTGTGATTTTTTAAAGGTTATTATGAATATTTTGCTACAGTAAAAGCTATTTTCCATAATATGCTTCGCTGAGTGGACCTAGTTATTAGCCTGATTGCCCCCCTTGTATAGCCTCCCGAGTGGCGCAGTGGTCTAAGGCACTGCATCGCAGTGCTAGCTGTGCCACTAGAGATCCTGGTTCGAATCCAGGCTCTGTCGTAGCCGGCCGCGACCGGGAGACCCATGGGGCGGCGCACAATTGGCCCAGCGTCGTCCAGGGTAGGGGAGGGAATGGCCGGCAGGGGATGTTGGTAGAGCATGGCGTTTGCAACGCCAGGGTTGTGGGTTCGATTCCCACGGGGGGGGGGGGGGCAGTATGAAAAAATAAAAATATATAATGTATGCACTCACTAACTGTAAGTCGCTCTGGATAAGAGCGTCTGCTAAATGACTAAAATGTAAATGTAAAATGTAATTGGAGAGCACATCAGCACCGGAGCTATGCCTAGTTTAATGTAAGGAAGTAGACTACTCAATTGCCTCTCCAGTGTGAGGGAGATGAGGCCAAACCAGGGACCTTGTATGTGATCAGACCTGTTGAAGGTGGGGTTCATGTGTGAACGTGAGTATGAAAGTGTGAGTATGTATAGCTAGTATCAATGTAAACACTTTGCCATTTGAGTTTGGACACAATGTACTAGTATCATCCAGATATATCGGTGCATTTTGTTTAAATTATGTTTAATCATGAATTCAAAGTAACAAAACTGTGTGTGTGTGTGTGTGTGTGTGTGTGTGCGTGTGTGTGTGTGTGTGTGTGAAAAATCTTCAAATACGGGAAGAGGCATTTTGGAAGACTGTTGGGAAACTTTGATAGAAGTGACCATACATACAATGCCTTCGGAAAGTATTCAGACCCCTAGACTTTTTCCACATTTTGTTACGTTACAGCCTTATTCTAAAATGGATTAAATAAAAAAATCCTAATCAATCTACACACAATACCCCATAACGACAAAGTGAAAACAGGTTTTTTAGAAATTTTTGCAAATGTATTAAAAATATAAAACAGAAATATCTTATTTACATAAGTATTCAGACCTTTTGCTATGAGACTCGAAACTGAGCTCAGGTGCATCATGTTTCCATTGATCATCCTTGAGATGTTTCTACAACTTGATTGGAGTCCACCTGTGGTAAATTCAATTGATTGGACATGATTTGGAAAGGCACACACCTGTCTATATAAGGTCCCACAGTTGACAGTGCATGTCAGAGCAAGGGTACTAAAATATTTCTGCAGCATTGAAGGTCCCCAAGAACACAGTGGCATCCATCATTCTTAAATGGAAGAAGTTTGGAACCACCAAGACTCTTCCTAGAGCTGGCCTCCCGGCCAAACTGAGCAATCAGGGGAGAAGCGTCTTGGTCAGGGAGGTGACCAAGAACCCGATGGTCACTCTGACTGAGCTCTAGAGTTCCTCTGAGGAGATGGGAGAACCTTCCAGAAGGTAAACCATCTCTGCAGCACTCCACCAATCAGGTCTTTATGGTAGAGTGGCCAGACGGAAGCCACTCCTCAGTAAAAGGCACATGACTGCCCGCTTGGAGTTTGCCAAAAGGCACATAAAGACTCTCAGACCATGAGAAACAAGATTCTCTGGTCTGATGAAACCAATATTTAACTCTTCGGCCTGAATGCCAAGCGTCACATCTGGAGGAAACCTGGCACCATCCCTACGGTGAAGCATGGTGATGGCAGCATCATGCTGTGGGGATGTTTTTCAGCAGCAGGGACAAGGAGACTAGTCAGGATCGAGGCAAAGATGAACGGAACAAAGTACTGAGGGATCCTTGATGAAAACCTTCTCCAGAGCACTCAGGAACTCAGTCTGGGGTGAAGGTTCACCTTCCAACAGGACAACGACCCTAAGCACACAGCCAAGGAAATGCAGGAGTGGCTTTGGGACAAGTCTCTAAACTATGTCCATAAACTATTCTCATTGCTTCTACAGATTGTGAATTAAAAATAAACATTTTTGCTAAAAGTATTATTATATTATTTATCGATTGACTATGACTTTTCAGATCATCCAGTAATGCTATCTGCAAGGTTAGCTCCAGGTAAATATTGCAATCCTTTAGCCATTCCTGGACATGTGTCCAAAAACAAGCTACAAATGGACAGAACCAAAACAAATGATCTAATGATTCTGTCTCTTCACAGCAAAATCTGCAGAGCTGGGAAGATTGTATTCCCCATATAAATAACATTATATTGGTAGCAAGAATATTATATAATAATTTAAATTGAAAGATTCTAATTTTTGAATCCGGTGTCGTTTTGCGTGTCAGTTCATAAACACTATGCCATGGGATCGGTACGTCAAAAATCTCTTCCCAACTATTTTGCAATCTATATGGGACGGCTGTCAATCCTTTGGTCCTTTAGTGAAACTGATATACTTTTTTATTTATCACAGTTTTCCTTAACCAATTATGTTCTTTAATGCAAAGCCGACAGACAAGTTCCTTACTTTCTTCCCCTTCCACTTTCCTCTTCCACTTTTGCAGTAAGGCTGCAATTATTTGGTTGTAATTTTGGGTAGAGCAGACATTTCCATATGTTTTTGTTAGCTGCATGTGCGACATAACTCCACCAGTCGTACCGATGATATCATTTACGAAGATTATACCTTTTTTAAACATTCTGTCAAAAAATAAAGTTTTTTTGTCAATTAGTATATTTGAATTTAACCACAATATTTGTTGCATTATTTGTTCTGTCGTTTCTGGAGGATTAAATTGCCGCAACCACAATGATTTCTATATTTTCTCCACCTTGGTAGTGCCATTAATCACCATTGCGATAAAGGCCACAAAGTCCACATTTTTAACCTTTCAAATGTCAGGATCATCTTGGTGAAAGGCAACCCCTGCAGCTTGCATTGAAGGCCTATCCACCACCATGGACTCTTCAGGAGCACCATTCAAACCCTCAACCCTTTTAACCGCTGCTGCATTGGAAATGCTCTGTACAACCCTAACTTTGGCCTCCTCATTTTCTTTCACCGTGGCTTCATGGTTCCCACCACAATTGTAACATTTCACTTTTTCATCACTTTTATAACACATTAAATGATATTTTCCACAACTTGGACATCTCGGTTTCTCCCTTCTGCAAACCCTTGACACATGACCAAAAGCTTTACAGTGATCACACTGCATTGGTCTTGGGATAAATGCTCTGACTTTTTAGTTTATATACCCCAACTGCACTTGAATAGGGAGAGACTCCATATCAAAAAACAAAAGAACAAATAAACTCTTCACTTTTTCATCATTCACCACTCGATTCATCCGACGTGCATCAATCACTCCAGGAATATTTTTCATCTCTTTAACATCGACTTCCCACGAGACCCAATATATTACCCCCTTGAGGGGTGCCCTGTTCCGAAGAGACACTCACGACACGTCAAACTTTTCAAATTGGGATGATCCGCAACACACGTTCCTTCTGATCCGCAGAAGTACAAAGAATCGAAACAAACCCGCCTCTCATGACCCTCACATCCTTCACTTTACCCATCACTCTCTCCACCAGTTTGGATAGCTCAAATGGATTCTTCAAGATTGGTATTTGGATAAGCTGCTCCTCATTAACAAACCTTCTTCCTACAAGATATAAAGGGACGTTCTCATCACTGTACCCTACTTTACTCCATTTTCCATTTTTTTGAAAAAGACTCCAATCCTCCTTGATTCTACCGCCATTAGATTCACAATCCACTTCATCCTCCGCCATCTTTTCCAATCTCACCTACAATTGCATCCCTTCCTCCTTGCTTCCTTTCTCCCTTCCCTGGGGTTAGGTTAACCACTGATCTGACAATACTGATATTTTCAATTATGTTGCAGGGTTTTAAATGTTTTATAGGCTACATTTAAATTGTTTTATCCTACAATAGAACGTTTCTCAGATAGAGATAGATGTGTGATAATCCGTTTTCACCCTCGAATCTCAGAGGGAGGTCGGAAAGCAGTGAGAGAAGAGTAATAGGCCATTGGATGCTTTCACTTGACATACATTTCACCATCATTTCACCGTCAGAATCAGAATGTACTTATTCACCAAGTAAATTTACTCATACCCAGCAATAGACAAATATACAGACAGAATACAGACAGAGGAATTTACACGGTCAGCATACATAATATACAATATAAATACAGTAAACATAAAATACAATGGATGGTAAATTGCATTGCTTGAAATTCTACCTTCCAGCGAGGCTAAATCATCCCTAAACAGCTGACTGTAAATGCCATGGCTCTTGGCGCCTCTAAAAATGGTCGGGAGCAGGGAGACACAGAGGGGAAAACAGCAAAGATCAAATTGGCCAGCTGCAGATGAGAACATGTAATAGTAGTGTATGACCATTAGAGGGAGACAAGCGGTTGCACCTGCATTGAGGAATCATCAGTACTGTTGTTAGAGTTACTGGGAAGGGAAAGGGGGATAACTAGTCAGTTGCACAACTGAATGCATTCAACCGAAATGTGTCTTCCGCATTTAACCCAACCCCTCTGAATCAGAGAGGTGCGGGGGGCTGCCTTAATCGATGTGCTCAGGGAGTGAAATAAATACAATTAACCATGTTTTATTGTCACATACAGCGGATAGGGGCAGACAGTGAAATGTGTTGTTTTACAGGGTCAGCCATAGTAGTACGGCGCCCCTAGAGCAAATTAGAGGTAAGTGCCTTGCTCAATGACACATCGACAGATTTTTCACCTTGTCTGCTCGGGTATCCAAATAGCATAATGCAGTGTCTACAGTTTCTACAGGAGTTCTCCTTTGAAGCCAGATCTGCCCTCTCCTCCTTGTCCACATCAGAGCCAATATCATTTGGTGAATTATGGGTGACGCTGTCAATTGTAACCAGTTTCATTAATCTACTTCTTGTGTGGTCATCATTTAATTTCATGGATCCTCTGTAGCTCAATTGGTAGAGCATGGTGCTTGTAACGCCAGGGTAGTGGGTTTGATCCCCGGGACCACCCATACGTAAAAATGTATGCACACATGACTGTAAGTCGCTTTGGATAAAAGCGTCTGCTAAATGGCATATCATTATTATGAAGAAAGAAACCACATAGAAAAAGTGGTAAGCAAGTAAGGTCCAAAAAACAGATTTTCACCAAGTCAAATTATTTTTTTGTGTTAGAGGTTTCATTATGCTTGTACCTAAACCAAAGTAGATAATGTAAAGATTGTTCTATACATCAGTTGGGGTCTCTATAAGCTTTAATATGAGGTCCTAAACCTGGCATGAAAGTGCATCATAATAGCTGTGTGGGCTAATAAAGTCAAAATGTTTGCCTTGGGGTAAGTTGAGCCAATGGTTGAGCCAATGGCAAGTTGAAATATATGTAGATATCTTTGTTAGAAAGAATACTATATTTCCCTTGACGGAGTGATACTGAATGTAAAAAATGGCTCAACTTACCCCACTCTCCCCCACACATTATGTAAAGTTAGTTTACGATTGACAGATAATGTTTAAATGCAAAAAAACTTTATTTTGTGTTAGTGATCCTCAGCTCAGTTTGGGACCCTTAATCCAGGCTGGACAGGAGGAACTCAACCTGCATTTCTAGATTCCCCATCACCTGCCCCGAGAGCCTCTGTGGGCTTTCATAGATGGACTCATCGAGGTTGAAGATGGAGTCCAGCCACGCCTTCATCTGGCCCTGACGACAACAGACACATCATCAACTATTATTTAATGACCAACTACAAAGATAATGATGAACAAACCATCACACACAGCTCAGGATATATATATATATATATATATATATATATATATATATATATATATATATATATATATATATATATATATATATATAGAGAGAGAGAGAGAGAGAGAGAGAGAGAGAGAGAGAGAGAGAGAGAGAGAGAGAGAGAGAGAGAGAGAGAGAGAGAGAGAGAGAAATGTACCTTAATGAGGAGGTAGAAGTTCGAAGCAGCCTCTGTCCAGGCTCCTCCAGGAGGGTGAATCCTCTTTATCACTTCCATGAGCAGATAAAAGAAGCTACCAGGCCTCTGGAGAAGGAACAGGGGACATGAGAGAGTGTCTACAGGCTTGATACAACAGTGTGGATAGGATAGATAAACAACAGGATGTTTACATTCTTAGGGCCACTTACAGATGTAGGAAGAGATGTTTTTCCTTCTAGAAGGCTTAGTAGAACGAATTCATAAAATACATCCACGAAGTTGATGCGGTCGATCTGAAGTCAAACAAATACGCTAATTACATAATCTTCATTGACAAGCACTTTAGAAAGTCTCATTGAGTAGATGTTGGATGAGCAGACTGTGCCTGCAGCTAACACTCAAACTTGCATGTAAACCTACTCCTACAAGAGCCATCTCTTGCTCTAGTCGCTCCCTGTTTGCTGGCTCATTAATGAAGTTCACCAGGAGGTCGTAGGCCTGCTCAAACTGCCTCACATCCTCAAAACAAAACAATCATACAATTCCTTAAACTTAGATCATAAAATCAAAGATTCAGGTCTGTAATTCAGAGGGTCTCTGATTGTTTTGCTTGTAAGACATTGGAACTTTTCAACTAAAACCTATGAATCACTGTTGCCTAAAGGTAACCCACTGGGCAAATACTTGTTGTATCAACGTAGTTTCTATGTCATTTTAACAAAAAAATGTAATGTGATGATGTTAAAGCAACGTGGAAAACTGATTGGATTTGAAAAAAGTCATCAACGTAAGGGAATTTAGTCTTTTTTTCACCTAACTTTTAACCTAAATCCAATGACATGGTCAATGTTTTTGTTGATTTCACATTGAATTCACATTAGTTGACAACTCAACCAAATGTAACTCAAAACTAGACGTTGAAATGACATCTATGTGGGAACTATACTGTATATCTGGTCTGATGAACTCTGTACAATTATGTGAATGGTTACCTGCTGGTTGAGCTTGGACAATCCGCTCAACACCATCCTCCCAGCGTGGGTGAGGTAATTAAGGGAGGTACTGTCTGAGGATGTCAGAGCCTGTGAGAACAAGACAATACATTTACAAACAGTCCAGAAATGTTCATCAAATGAAATACAAAAGGTGCTAAATTCACAATTTCACACCTCCATAGCATGTCGGATACCGGCCAGCCTCAGAGAGAAGTTGGTTGTCCCTTGGTTTCCAAAGTAACTCCTGTAAATATAAATGTTTAGTAACACATGTGCAACATAAGGAGATAAAGCATACATCAATGCCATGATATGAAGATATCCTCTTATGTTAGCCTATGTTACAACTGCAGGATTCAGACAGACCATACCAATGTAGGACCTTCATTTGATCACTCTTTTGTTGCTGAGAATTTTCCTGCACGGCAGGAAATTAAACTTATAGTGTATTTTAGTTTTAAAAAGGCTTTTAAAGTTTGTAATTTTCACTTTGAAATGTCAGACTGATTTGCCCAAAAAATGTATCAATCCCTACAAAAATGAAAATTATAATCCACATAATAATTCATATTTGCTGTTGCTGCAGGATTATTTCCCTGCTGTAGCACACTGGCTTAAAGTAGACCCTTTCCTGCAGTCAAATGACCAACTCGCCCTCTAGTGGCCTCATGGGTGTAATGATATTAATCTTTTTCATAATTTCATAGTTAATCAAAATGAATTTTAAAAATGCAGAAAATCTGGTTTTTCTATGTCAAACGGTTTTGTTATATTTCAGTCTTCTGTGATGTACAGTACCAGTCAACGTTTGGACACACCTACTCATTCAAGGGTTTTTCTTTATTTTTACTATTTTCTACATTGTAAATAACAGTGAAGGCATCAAAACTATGAAATAACACATATGGAATCATGTACTAACCAAAAAAGTGTTAAACAAATCAATATAGATTTTAGATTTTAGATTCTTCAAAGTAGCCACCCTTTGCCTTGATGACAGCTTTGCACACTCTTGGCATGCTCTCAACCAGCTTCACATGGAATGCTTTTCCAACAGTCTTGAAGGAGTTCCCACATATGCTGTGCACTTATTGGCTGCTTTTCCTTCACTCTGCGCTCCAACTCATCCCAAACCATCTCAATTGGGTTGAGGTCGGGTGATTGTGGAGGCCAGGTCATCTGATGCAGCACTCCATCACCCTCCATCTTGGTCAAATAGCCCTTACAGAGCCTGGAGGTGTGTTGGGTCATTGTCCTGTTGAAAAACAAATGATAATCCCACTAAGCACTTATTGCCTGCTTCCGTAACGGGTCCGTGGTCAAACGACCACCCCTCATCACTGTCAAACGCTCCCAAAAACACTTCAGCGAGCAGGCCTTCCTAATTGACCTGGCCCAGGTATCCTGGATGGATATAGATCTCATTCCGTCAGTAGAGGATGCCTGGTTGTTCTTTAAAAGTAATTTCCTCTCAATCTTAAATAGACATGCCCCATTCAAAAAATACAGAACTAAGAACAGATATAGCCCCTGGTTCTCCTCAGACTTGACTGCCCTTGACCAGCACAAAAACATCCTGTGGCGTACTGCATTAGCATCAAATAGCCCCCGTGATATGCAAATTTTCAGGGAAGTTAGGAACCAATATACACAAGCAGTTAGGAAAGCAAAGGCTAACTTTTTCAAACAGAAATTTGCATCCTGTAGCACTAACTCCAAAAAGTTTTGGGACACTGTAAAGTCCATGGAAAATAAGAGCACTTCCTCCCAGCTGCCCACTGCACTGAGGCTAGGAAACACTATCACCACCGATAAATCTACAATAATCGAGAATTTCAACAAGCATTTTGCTACGGCTGGCCATGCTTTCCACCTGGCTACCACTACCCCGGCCACCAGCTCTGCACCCTCCGCTGCAACTTGCCCATGCCCCCCCCGCTTCTCCTTCACACAAATCCAGACAGCTGATGTTCTAAAAGAGCTGCAAAATCTGGACCCCTACAAATCATCTGGACTAGACAATCTGGACCCTTTCTTTCTAAAACTAGCCGCCGAAATTGTCGCAACCCCTATTACTAGCCTGTTCAACCTCTCTTTCGTAACGTCTGAGATCCCCAGAGATTGGAAAGCTGCCGCGGTCATCCCCCTCTTCAAAGGGGGTGACACTCTAGATCCAAACTGTTACAGACCCATATCCATCCTGCCCTGCCTTTCAAAAGTTTTTGAAAGCCAAGTCAACAAACAGATCACCAACCATTTCGAATCCCACCGTACCTTCTCCGCTATGCAATCCGGTTTCCGAGCTGGTCATGGGTGCACTTCAGCCACGCTCAAGGTCCTAAATGATATTATAACCGCGATCGATAATAGACAGTACTGTGCAGCCGTTTTCATTGACCTGGCCAAGGCTTTCGACTCTGTCAACCACCGCATTCTTATTGGCAGACTAAATAGCCTTGGTTTCTCAAATGACTGCCTCGCCTGGTTCACCAACTACTTCTCAGATAGAGTTCAATGTGTCAAATCGGAGGGCCTGTTGTCTGGACCTATGGCAGTCTCTATGGGGGTGCCACAGGGTTCAATTCTTGGGCCAACTCTTTTCTCTGTGTATATCAATGACGTCGCTCTTGCTGCTGGTGACTCTCAGATCCACCTCTACGCAGACGACACCATTTTGTATACATCTGGCCCTTCATTGGACACTGTGTTAACAAACCTCCAAACGAGCTTCAATTCCATACAACACTCCTTCAGTAGCCTCCAACTGCTCTTAAACACTAGTAAAACAAAATGCATGCTCTTCAACCGAACGCTGCTTGCACCCGCCCACCCGACTAGAATCACTACTCTAGACGGGTCTGACCTAGAGTACGTGGACAACTACAAATATCTAGGTGTCTGGTTAGACTGTAAACTCTCCTTCCAGACTCACATTAAGAATCTCCAATCCAAAGTTAAATCTAGAATCGGTTTCCTATTTCGCAACAAAGCCTCCTTCACTCATGCTGCCAAACATGCCCTCGTAAAACTGACTATCCTACCGATCCTTGACTTCGGCGATGTCATTTACAAAATAGCCTCCAACACTCTACTCAGCAAATTGGATGTTGTCTATCACAGTGCCATCCGTTTTGTCTCCAAAGCCCCATATAATACCCACCACTGTGACCTGTACGCTCTTGTTGGCTGGTCCTCACTACATATTCGTCGCCAAACCCACTGGCTCCAGGCCATCTATAAATCACTGCTAGGCAAATCCCCGCCTTATCTTAGCTCATTGGTCACCATAGCAACACCCACCCGTAGTCTGCGCTCCAGCGGGTATATCTCACTGGTCATCCCCAAAGCCAACACCTCCTTTGGCCGCAATTCCTTCCAGTTCTCTGCTGCCAATGACTGGAACAAATTGCAAAAATCTCTGAAGCTGGAGACACTTATCTCCCTCACTAACTTTAAGCATCAGTTGTCAGAGCACCTTACCGATCACTGCACCTGTACACAGCCCATCTGAAATTAGCCCGCCCAACTATCTCATCCCTATATTGTTATTTATTTTGCTCATCTGTACCCCAGTATCTCTATTTGCACATCATCTCTTGCACATCATTCCAGTGTTAATACTAAATTGTAATTATTTTGCACTATAGCCTATTTTATTGCCTTACCTCCATAACTTGCTAAATTTGCACACTGTATATTAATTGTATTTCTGTTGTATTTTTTTTGATTTTTGTTTTGTTTTACCCCATATGTAACTCTGTGTTGTTGTTTTTATCGCACTGCTTTGCTTTATCTTGGCCAGGTCGCAGTTGTAAATGAGAACTTGTTCTCAACTGGTTTACCTGGTTAAATAAAGGTGAAATAAAAAAATAAAAAAATAAAAAAAGCGCAAACCATATGGGATGGCGTATCGCTGCAGAATGCTGTGGTAGCCATGCTGGTTAAGTGTGCCTTGAATTCTAAATAAATCAAAGACAGTGTCACCAGCAAAGCACCCCCACACCATCACACCTCCTCCTCCATGCTTCACAGTGGGAACTATTCATGCGGAGATCATCCGTTCACCAACTCTGCGTCTCACAAAGACACGGCGGTTGGAACCAAAAAATCTCACATTTGGACTAATCAGACCAAAGGACAGATTTCTACCGGTCTAATGTCCATTGCTCGTATTTCTTGGCCCAAGCAAGTCTCTTCTTCTTATTGGTGTCCTTTAGTAGTGGTTTCTTTGCAGCAATTCGACCATGAAGGCCTGATTCACGCAGTCTCCTCTGAACAGTTGATGTTGAGATGTGTCTGTTACTTGAACTTCGTGAAGCATTTATTTGGGCTGCAATCTGAGGTGCAGTTAACTCTAATGAACTTATCCTCTGCAGCAGAAGTAACTCTGGGTCTTCCTTTTCTGTGACGGTCCTCCTGAGAGCCAGTTTCATCATAGAAATTTTATAAGTTCTTGAAATGTTCCGGATTGACTGACCTTCATGTCTTAAAGTAATGATGGACTGTCGTTTCTCTTTACTTATTTGAGCTGTTCTTGCCATAATATGGACTTGGTCTTTTACCAAATAGGGCTATCTTCTGTATACCATTCCTACCTTGTCACAACACAACTGATTGGCTCAAACGCATTAAGAAGGAAAGAAATTCCACAAATTAACTTATAAGTAGGCACACCTGTTAATTGAAATGCATTACAGGTGACTACCTCATGAAGCTGGTTGAGAGAATGCCATGAGTGTGGAAAGCTGTCCTCAAGGCAAAGGGTGGCTACTTTGAAAAATCTCAAAAGTGAAATTTTTTGATTTGTTTAACACTTTATTTGTTACTACATGATTCCATATGTGTTATTTCATAGTTTTGAGGTATTCACTATTATTCTACAACAGGGTTCTTCAATTCCGGTCCTGGAGGGCCGAAACACCTCTGTTTTTCATCCTCTCCTTCTAATCAGGGGCTAATTCAGACCTGGGACACCAGGTGAGTGCAATTAACTACCAGGTAGAAATAAAAAACAGAAGTGTTTCGGCCCTCCAGGACCGGAATTGAAGAAACCTGTTCTACAATATATATATTTATTTATTTTTTAACCTGGAATGAGTAGGTGTGTCCAAACTTTTGACTGGTAACGTATAGAAAGTGTTTCAACTCTATATCTGACATGGTAAAGGTGTCTTCTTTTTTTAAGACCATATCCATATGTGTGAAATGTATACTTTTGCTTCAAAGTAGATTTGTTTAAGACTATTAAGAAACACACTGTGTGACCCTGATCTAGCCCACTGCAGTAAAAGGTTATTAAGGTCCTACTTCTGTATAAGTACAATATTGGGCAGATTATTTCAAAGCAAATGTTTTTACTATAGATGAACACATTAAAGCAAACTCACCACAGCTGGGGCACATCTGCAACATTATTTTGCTCCTCCACAAACTCCTAAAGCAGACATCACATTAACATCAACTCTACTAAACTGCATTTCACCTGCAACATCAACTAAAGCAGACAAAACATTCAGTGACATCATAACAATACTTTCATCTTGACCTAAAAACTTGACCTTGACAGACAATACAAACCTGTCGATACCAAAACATTGTGTTTTGAACACAATGACACTTAGACACACACCTGTACACACAAGTACAAATGTCAGTAAAACAAAGAAAAAAGTGCTATTGACTGTAGAAAGAGTTTTACGTGAGGACTGCTGTCAGGGGTCTGGTCCTGGTCCTGGGTGGAGTGGAAAGGTGGAGGGGGACTGGGAGGGGAATCGGAAGGGAAAGGGGGAGGGGGAGGGGGAGAATCCTGGGGGAACTGGTGAGAGGAGCCAGAGAACGGTTCATGAGGGGTGGTGATGATGTCAGAGGTGGAGAACTGATACGACGTCATCTCATCCCCCCTCTCCTGGAACCCCTCCACTGTGGTGGAGATATCCACCTGCTGTTTAACACACAACATGTGACACTGTAAGCCCAACATTGAAAACCACAATATTAAAAATCCCTCAACCAAACACTGAAATAAATCCTAGCACAGAGAAACAACGAGTTATACCTGGGCATCCTCATAATAGGTGAACTCAGACCTCCTCTTGACAAGGCAGGACTTGAGTCCATAGATCCTTCTACCAAGGAACTAAAAATGAGGATAGAAATTCAAATGTCTCATTTCATTTTCTGTCAACATTTATTGAAACAGGTAAATGGACATTTGCCACTTCCCATTTTTGGGGGGTGAAAAAGTGTTTGACTGTACCTTAATACCAGTCAGCTCCTTGTTGGTGAGGACCACCTGGACAAGACCCTTTAAAAGAGACACAGGGAAACATTACATTTCATCCAGGAAATATAAGTAGCCCTATATTGTGTGCGTCATTTGACACAAATCAGGTGCATTTGAGATGAAAGATCAGTTGAGAATCTCTCACCCATGGGTCCAGGATTTTTTCCTGAATGACTCTGCTCCACCACAGCTGTTTCTCCACTCCCCTCACAATGCACAGGTGATGCAAGTCCTCTTCATTTTGCTAAAAGAAAAAACGCCTTCAGTCTGCAGACCTTTCTCTATATTTTAACTATAGATTTCTATATCATTTGGCAGACGAAGTTTTGACTATCATTACTGGCAGTGATATAACAACTTTCCCCTACGTTTCAATTAGGGCCAGACATACAAAAGAAACCCCAGAGACAAATGGGAGTTAAAATATACTGGTGTGTTCATTAGTGTTAAGAATATGTCTGAAGTACCTGCACTCGTCCATAATGGATCTTCCAGTAATGGAAATTAAACGAACCCCAGTTCCCAACCAGCTGCAACTTCTCATAGGGAAAACGAGAGTCTTCACTATTTGGCTGAAAAACAAAGACATCCCCTAATTTCAGAGGTTTCTCTGTGATTAATAAAAAACACAATTGTGGAGATAGAGGACATGTTAATGTGTACTATTACTAATACTCTATGACTGTCTAATAATGTGAATAGCTACCTGTGAATGGCTATCTAAAGGTGCTGACAGTTCGTCAAGCACTAGCCTCCCCGCTTCAGTGAGGTGAAAGGTAGGCTCCTCAGTAACCCATTTGGAATTCTGTGAAAAGAAGAGGGAATAGGGTAAAGCCATCAAATTAAGGAAATTCTCCCTATAAGATCAGATGAGCTTTGGTTAATAATGTGAATGGTTACCTGTGTGTTTAACACTGCCAGCTCTCTCACCAGAATTCTCCCAGCACGGGTGAGATAGTAGACTGGTTTGGGCTTGGAGATGAAGAAGACGGAATATGTTTACAGACATGTTCATTATATTGTTTTATAGAAAACTAGTGACTTGATGTTAATGTTTAATATCCTCTAAAGACCAGAGAGTATCAGAATGGATAGACTTACAGAGACAGGAACATACAAGGGTCCAGACCAAGGGATTATAGCCAGACAGGGCCACTGCCCAACCTCCTCATCCACATACTAAGGAAAAAGACAGGATCAATTTAAGAGTCAGTTTGAATGAGAGACTGGTATAGAAGTGACAGACTGGTATAGGGAGAATCGCAAGAGGAGGCCACTGCAAAGATAGATTCTAAGACAATTGGCAGTTGAACTACACAGGTCTGTGTTTAAAGGTTAAGGAAACCTATGAGGTACCTGCATATGAATGGCTACCTGTTCATTTTGAGAAGATAGTTCCTCCCATACCATCCTCCTAGCTGGAGTGAAACAGATGAAAATAGGCTGCTCCATCGTGAAAAGCTGGTAAAAATAAGGGAACAGCTTTAAAGACATCAAAGTATTCAACTATCAAAGTGGATACTGAAGGTTAATTATCCCTATTAGATCAGATGAGCATTGGTTAATAATCTGCATGGATACCTGTGTGTTTAACACTGCCAGCTCTCTCACCAGCATCCTCCCAGCATGGGTAAGGTAATATGTTGGCTGCAGTGTTACAGATTGTTAGAAAAATAGGAAATATGTTTACAGACATGTATTTATATATTGTTCTTTAAAAAACGTCATGTTTATGTTTAAATTACATAAACCAGTCTAAAGACCAGAGAGTATCATAATGGATGGACTTACAGCGCTTGAAACCCACAGAGGTCCAGACCAAGGGATTAAAGCCAGACAGGGCTGCTGCCGAACCTCCTCATCCACATACTAAGGAACAAGACAGGATCCATTTAAGAGTCAGATGAATAATACACTAGTATAGGAGTGAAAGACTGGTATAGGGAGGATTGCAAGAGGAGGCCACTGCAATGATAGTAGTTGAAACACACAGGTCTGAGTTACAAATGTTAAGAACATGTCTAAAGTACCTGCATGTGAATGGCTACCTCTTCAGGCTGAGAAAACTGTTCATCCCATACCATCGTGCCAGCATGAGAGATGAAAATGTGTTGCTCATTCATGAAAATCTGTAAGAAAATTAGGGAATAGGTTTAAGGACATCAAAGTATCCCACTACCATAGTAGATACTGAAGGTAATCCTGCCTATTAGATCAGATTAGCTTTGTCCAATAATCTGCATGGTTACCTGTGGGTTTAACACTGCCAGCTCTCTCACCAGCATCCTCCCAGCATGGGTAAGGTAATAAGTTGGCTGCAGTGTTACAGACTATTAGAAAAACAGGAAATATGTTTACAGACATGTATTTCTATATTGTTCTTTAGAAAACGTCATGTTTATGTTTAAGTTACATAAACCAGTCTAAAGACCAGAGAGTATCAGAATGGATGGACTTACAGCGCTTGAAACCCACAGAGGTCCAGACCAAGGGATTAAAGCCAGACAGGGCCGCTGCCAAACCTCCTCATCTACAAACTAAGGATCAATTTTCGAGTGAGTAAAATTACAGTTTGAATGTCAGATTGTTATTGAACCAATCCTGCTACAGAAGCAGTATTGTTATAGCCTGGGTGCCAGTCTGTTTCAGCTTTCTGCCCACAACCTTATTGGATTGTTATGCAAATATCATATTGCCACGATGGAATTAGCAAGAGAGTAGTAACAGACCGGTACTCAGACTATTGATAGGCCTACATTATTACCTGAACAAGGACTGGGTCCTCCTGGTCCAGGGTGGGCTCATGATCTTTATGAATAAACAATAAAGGATTATTTTCTCTAAGTTTAAGAAATACTGCAAGACACCAGACATCTGTCCATGTAGTTAGGCCGATCTTATATTTTATTTGTATTTTATATTGTGTGATATCACATTGTATTTATGTGTCTGCATAATGTACCAATATGTTCAATTAAACCTAAAGCAAAGGTTTGGTTTCAGAGGAGCATGATCGTTTGTTGTTGTTAATAGTGGAATTCCATAGCATCTAGGGCTACACTGTAAAACATATCAAATCTCCTCTGGGCTTTGCTAGCCATCATTATGTCATTATGGGATGTAGCTCAGTTGATAGAGCATGGTGTATGAAACGCCAGGGTTGTGGGTTCTATTCCCACAGGGGGTATGAAAAAATATATAATGTAAGTCGCTCTGGATAAGAGCGTCTGCGAAATGACGTAAATGTCATTATTTGAGTCCTAAATGGCACCATATTCCCTATTTAGTGAACTACTATTGACCAGAGCCTTTTGACCATATAACTATTGGCCCTGGTAAAAAAAAATAGGTAATAGGGAATAGGGTATAGGGTGCCGTTTGGGACTCAAATGATGACATGATGATGGCTAAATATAGTTTCAGTCCGTACTATAAACAGTATGTATTGCTATTTAGACATTGTAAAATCTGTAAATTTACCCTCCTCAACCGTGACAACACAGTACACGCTCTCCACGGTGGCCGGTTCATCCTCACCGACGCCGTAATATTTTCTATAAAAGTAGACAGCCGAACCAGTCGCAAGCACCAGGCCAGCTGCACACAGAAGCGGCCGCTCGCGGAGGAATCTCAGCGTGGTCGCTTTCAACAAAGTACTGAATGTATGCCTACTCATTATCGCCCTTCATACTGCAGTGATTTTGACCGAGTTCAAAACCATCTGACACGTTCTTAGAATTACAGGGTTTTATAGGGAACCATTAATACGTCAAATGCTTCCATGGCAATGTCACAATGGGATGAACATGTTTACCAAACGGATTAAAAATCATTTAACAGTGATATCAATTCAGTTGAATTTTGGAGATGATTTGGGAGTTTATAAAATGGTGAACTATGAACCATGGTTTAGAGAGCAGTAGGAGTAGAATAATTTAGAATATACATATGGCTCTAAGTAGGAGTAGAAGAAGGGACTGCGCCACTATGCACAGTGCGCTCTCCATGGTTCTGAAAAGGAACGTTCGTTCCTGCGTTCATCAGCTCCCTGATGTTCTAGGCTGAGCCCACTCACTGAACCACTCTCACTTTCACTTTCAAGGTGTCAAAGCGTTCAACAAACATGCATGGAACTCAAACACAATTCAAATAGTTGTTTTTATTTTTTATCAGCTGAGATAGCCTACTCTTCTCATCTCTTGGCACTTCTGCTCTGCTGGTTAAACAGTATCTGAACGTTTTTACAGTTGATTGATAATTTGGATAATTCATATTTGTAATGTAGTATCCCACGTTTCATAACATAACCCTAATCCCAAAATAGACTAACATAGAAACCCTAGGCGAGCACACAAGCTCTGGCTGTATAGCCGGCAACAATAAGAAATCCAAAGAGGGTGGATGTTGAGGAAAACCAGTAGACCAACACAAATCCTCTTCAGGAGAGAAAACGAATTAGAGGCTAAAAGACATAAAATGGCAGACAATAGAAATCTAATGCGTATGTTATGGCTGGTTAGGGTTTTAATTAGGAAGGACTCCCACAAAGATATTGTCTCTCTAAAAAACTGTAGGATACATATTGGTGGTCAAAGGGGTCGAAGCAAGGGGACGTGCCTTCCCATTCGGGGGCGGCAGTATAGTGATCCTCGCTAATAAGGGCCAGTGAGCCACAAGACAATTCATATTAGGTTGGTTGACCCTGTTGGCGCAATGCGTAGGCTGCTTATCTTTCACGCCAGTGACCTGGGTTCGCTTCCCCGACCCTCCTTTAGCCACAACATTTTAAGAAAGGGACATCTTCATGACCAACAATCTAAAAAGTTTGGTCAGTCTGTGAAAATTAGAAACTTCCAGCAGTCGTCACTCTGACCAAAAGGAATCAAGACAGTTGTCACTCTGACCAAAGGGAATCAAGGCAGGTTGAGGAATAAAGGTGGTTGGATTATATAGCTACATTGGTGGTATGGTTCCAAAAGTGCTGGTGATAAAATTAACATAGGCTATTACTGGCATACACATTTCAAAACAAAACAAAAAGCCTATGTATGGAGTTATGGAAACGTTTTTAAACCAAACAGTCTGTACTCTATTGCACAAGTTTGATGTCCCTATTGATAAAATGGCATGTTACTCTAATTTGTCAGATGTGTTACAGTTTATAATAGGCTACTTACTATACCGTCATCCTTTATCAAAGCATTCCATTGCTAGTAAAATCTCCACAAGCAAGGGTGCTGATTCTGCCGCAGGAGGGGGTGGAGGGATAGTGTTGATTTTCAACCACCAGAGCCTCCACTGCAATACCTCTGTTGTTTCTAAATAATGATGCTAATCTTTGCTGTGAGAACAAGGAGTCCGCTTACACTGTACTTTGATTATAAAGGTTTATTTATATCACAAGATTTTAGCGTAAGTTTACAGACATCTGCAGGCATCTGGAGAACAACGACCCAAAATAATATGTTGTTCTGTCCTCCTTTGTCTCACCAAGTATTTATAATCTTTACCATGATATGGGTGGTTTCCCCTAGAGACCAATCCCATGACTCCACACAACAGACTTCCACTGTTTTATGGGGTGCCCCTATAAAACTGCTCCCCAGATGCTTCCCTAAGCTGAATCAACATCCTCCAAGATACCATTTGCAAACGTTAGCAAAGTCATAAATTCCTTAGACACCACATATTTCCCCCCTTCGAGACTAATTAAGTCTCGAAAACAAAAAGAATAGGATTATGACAAATAACAATTTCTCTTATTGAGTATCTTTAACAATAAACCAAAACACATTTTTCTATGGAGTGTAAATACATTTCTATGAAATATGAACAAATCTTTATGGAGTGTGAGAGCGAAAAACCTGTCTGGCAGCTTTCTTTCCAAATATCCATCAATCAATCAATCTATATATCATTGCAGACACTGGAATGTAGTCCACTACACTTCATCTCCTCAGCATTGTCGACTTCCAATGCAATGTCGATGATGGAATCTGAACATTTCCACACCTTCCTTGTTCCACTTCCTCCAGTCCATTCATATTGTCCCTTCATATTGTCCATGTTTGAGTATTTGAATCCCCTCTACACATTCCCACATATGCTTCTGGAAGAAAATAAAAGACCAAACAGTATCTTTTGCAAAACAACACATTCAAATTAAAACATCACTATCAACTAAAAATGATATATAAAATGATATATAAAATGAATCTCATACCATTTCCCCCCTTTGATTCATCACAAAATACTAAAATCACCATAATATTTAAAAACGTGAAAAAATGATCGGATATTCAAAATTGATATCTATAAATCAATGCTCCTTTGAGTCTTGACAGAAGGTTAAACCCTCTTATCGTTTCATTTGCAAAACCCTTCAAATTATAGGTAATATTATCTATGTTATCTTCCCAAATTTTACACCATACCATTGAAAAAGTCCCCACTTCTCTCCTAGACTTATCCTCCAATGGTAGCTTCCAGACTATGAAATTCCTCTCTGTCCCTTTTCACCCTATTTCCAAACCTAGACTCAGATTTATCAGTGTCCGGTGCTTCCCCTCTTTTAATGGTAAAAACCTCATATGGAAGCTTCAACGTCGACATGTAACAACATCCTTTCCATCCATAGGGTAAGAATATATTATTTCTCACCACAAACCCCAGATGTTTCTAAAATTCCCAATAGCCACATTACAATGCAAAAGCTGATCTTTCACCATCAAACTCCTGCTCTTCTTACTAAATGAAACATCAAAAGTGACATTATATTTCTCATTACTAACCTTATGTTCATGCTTACCCAAAGTCATCATATAATCATCACCATCTGATATTCCCCTAAACATCATCTTTCCATCATATGTTTTATTTTAACAAAAACAGTTTATAGCCCTCACTGGTTTCACCTCCAATGCTTCATGAAGCGCTGTTAACTGATTTTCCTTCCCATCTAACAAATTCACATAGGGTAATTCATTTAACCAAGAACACTTAAACCTAGGCCTAAACAAATGCTTCGACAACGACATTATTGTATCTGTTAATGATTGTTGCTAATACAACAGCCATGATAAAGCATAAGATTGACACATACTTTATAGAGGTTGAGCTACCTTCTCTAAGATTCAACCCCATGTTCCTAGTGCTGGAATTCTCAACAGACATGGACCCTCAAGATTCCTCACTGATCTTACAGTATGAATTAACTGCTGGAACCAAAGATTCCTACCTGCCCATCCATCTTTAATTTCCAAACAGAAGAATTAAATCCAAATGCCTTCCATTTAGTTTCTCTCTTCCCTAACGAACAGTATTGATCAGATATATATTCTTGTCTTCCATCAAAATCAAACAACTCATCCTATACCTCCATGATAGTATTCTCCCTAATCTTCCCTCTAACATTATTCAAAATAAGTTAGCAATCACTCATAACCCTCTTCCACTTCATATTGTTGTACAAAATATACTTCCTTTCACTAGGTGACACAGCTTCTACTTCTGGTCCTCATAACAACACTTCTTCTCCATAATTATCTCTCCACATGAGAGAGATATCACCTCTACACATTCCTTCTCGATTGGCTCCCTTGTAATCAAATGTGATATATTTATAGCTTTAATAACTATCAATGTCGAAAGAGTTGAATTGCTTCTCACCGTTGCTATAATAGACTGAAGTGTTAATGTCATTGTTGTTGATCCATCAATTTTCCCTAAAGCTTTGAACTCTTTACTTGTATTTCCATCTATCACCACTAGTGTCACTACATTAACTCTCAGTCCCAACTCTAATCCCTCACTTTCAAACTGTTGATTATAAAAAATACATTTATAATCACCTTGATCTTCCTGCTGGGAATCGTAAACATAGATACTGCAATCACCCTCAATCTTCATTCTTCTCTTATCATTCAACAACGCATACTTTCTCAATGCAACTGCTCCAAACAGATCTAAACTCCTGCCATATCTATCTTCCCACTGAACTCTAAATTTCCCTTCACCACTGTTCTCTCTCGTGCACTTACATTGAAGCTGAGCTGACCGTCCTAGAGTTCATTCAACCCTTGTTTTCTTAACTTTTTTGTCTGACTTTTCTTCTAACTTTTCAAAAACCATTTCACTGATTTATCCACAAATTCCTTTCCCACTAATTTGAGGATATGTGATCGGGAAGTCCCCACCTGCTTATGACTTCTTTACACACAGACTTGGCAAACGACTGAGCATCTTTTAGCTTAGTTTGAAATCTTATTCCCCTCTTGGTGTAGGAATGTAACCAAGAATAACAGTCACCCCCTGTAAACATTACTTTTCAGACAGATTGTGCACCTTCCTATGATATAGTCAATCTGTTCAAGCAAATATTATTCCCAAAAACCCTACTCCTTTTTCATATTTCTCCTAATCTCCCCCCTTGCAACATTAGCTAACCCCTAGCTTCCTAAATCATCAGACCTTATAGGTTCAGAGGCGCTACTATCAACCCCTCATGGTTTCTCCCCAAAACAACAATTTATTCCTACTCTAAGGATTTTTTTATTTTGTCTTCAAAACACCTGCTTTTGAAAGTCCTTCAATTTCTGGTTCAATCCCTTGGATTGCTTCATCTTTCAATGGATACTGATTCTTCCAAGGAGGTCTGGCTCCTAAAAATCTTCACTGAGATTTCCAATCCAGAATACTGTAGACAAATCCATCTCTGTCATCATTAACAATTGGTAAACCTATTCCTTTGGCACTTCTACCAGACAGCCGTCTGGTGTATATCTGATTGTACAATTCAATTTCCACAATGCATCTCTTCCCAACAATGCAATAGGTGTATGTTCTGATACCAGTATGGGTATTGTAATTATTATTTTTTTATAGCAGAGCGCAATTGGTTCCGTAAGAGGAATCAGCTGTTTTACTCCCTCGAATCCGATTGTCCTAATTAGTTGATTTGACATAGTGAGATGTCTAACCTCTTCAGGCTGAACACAGATAAAAGCCTTTCCGCTATCCACCATCACTTCCATCTTCCTCCTCTTCCTCTTTCTAAGTCTTCTCGTCCTCTTCCTCTCCAATTCTTTATCTTTTCAGAAACTGTCTATGGATATGAAACAACTGGTACCGCTATTGTGGCTGGTACAATTGCATTTGACATTGTTCAGTTGAAGCTGTGGCAGTGATTGTTGATTTGGTGCACACTGATTCTTCATAACCAAAGCTTTTCTTCTTCTTCTTAATCTCGCCCAGTTGTATTTCATCAAGTTTTCTGAGAGTTTCTTGGTCCTGTTCTTTCTAGTTGTTGACATATCGGTATTCTTCAAAGGCTTATATTCTAAGTTCTGTCCTCGAAATATCATCTTGCATCATCTTCTTACTTGTGCCCTCTTTCCTTGGCCTCAATGTATACTTTTTCTCCAATTCTTGGGATCCTTTTCTCAGCAGTTCTTTCTTCTGTATCTTCAGCTTCTTGAGTTGTTGTTCCAGTTCTCTTACTTCTTCTAAATTATTCCCCTTATCCAGGCATGATACGCATCGGTCTATATCTCTTTCTATTTCTTATTTGCTAATCATTGTAGGATAAAATCCTCCTGAACATAAAGCACCTTTAATCTCCAAATCTTTATCGCTTTCTCCATCTTCACTTTCATCAGAAATCGAATCTCTAGTATCCTTCTTCCTTCAACTTCCATCAGAGATCAAATCTCTAGTATCCTTCTTCTTTCCTCTCTTGCCAACTTCCTTCTGATCACAGAGTCATATCCACCCATGATCTCTTCTCAATCACTCTGATCATCATCATCATCTTCATCTTCAAGTTCCATCATCCTGAACCTCACTCCACCCTTAGTTTCCAGACGTCTCGTTTTCTTCTTAATTTTGGAGTTTGGATTCATCTTTATGGTAGTTTCTATAGTTTTTATGTCCTTTTCCCCCCTTGTAACAACTCTTTTATAATCCTTTATTGTAAATTATTTCATTATTTGTAGACTATGTAGCTTATTGTTCCCTCTTTTTTTTTTTTTTTTTTTTTTCTTCCCCAAATTAATTAATTAATCAATTAATTTATTCATCAATTTATTTATTTGTATCAATTTATTTTATTTTATTTTACCAAATTATTGATTAGTGGCAATCTTACCACATCCGATCAGGAAAAGTAAATGAAAGTAGTCAACTTCAGAGCAATCCAAAAAATAAAGACCTCTAATCCTGCAACACTACAGTACTCACAAACCCCAATGCTTAATAAGCACCCTATTACCTTAATTTTACAGAATAATGTCAGAACTCGATTTCCCCACTCAACTCTAATCAAACCCACTCATGCACAAAAACTCCAAAATACAATTCTTAATTACATCAATTGATCAGTCTGTTGCCAAGTCCTTGTAAAATTGTCATAACATCAAATATGCTAGGCACCCAAAATATCCTCTATGGGAAGGTACGTTTTGTGAATAGAACAGTACTAGCCTTGATTTGACTTGATCCGTTGCAGCACACTCTGTCGCATGATGCACTCGTCAGCACTTCCTCTCTCTCTCTGTCTCCTCCTTCTTATCGTCTCTCATATCACAGAAGAACAAAGAAACAGACAATAATTTAGTTGTTTATGCACTCACTGGGTTATTTCAACCATTCAATACCCCTCTGTTCACATTCGCTCTAAGAAATAAGCAAACAACTTAACTCAGGAATTGTATAAATAGCTCAATAACATTTTTTTTTTTTTTTTTTTTTTTTTTTTTATCCGTCAACATATCTCTCTCATTTATCAATTCAATAGATCTCAACAAATAGTTTCATCATTAAGCAACAGCCAATTTAACAAACAGAACATTCTATTCGTGTTCAAATCTCCCCCACTCCCTGTCTGCTCCGAGTCTGCGTCTACCAGCAACTCAGTGCAGGCAGAGGAGCGGCACATTCGCTCCACGTAACTCCAAACCCACAAAATCACACGCATGCGTAGTACATTCACCAGTGCGATTTCAGAGTGGAGGGAGCGCTCTCCCAGCTCTCTCCCAGCTAGACAACAGAAAGTAGACAGTCCCGATGCACTTCCTCTCTTTCCCCCCATAGACAAACAGTAACACTTAACAGAACTCACAAACCAACATAAAACATCGAACACAAATCCTACTCTCTTCTACACACATACACATACAGTTTAAGAGGCTTTTCCCATTCCTATGGACCCCTAAGTCAGTATGCTACCTCCATTGCGCCGTATATTTCCATTGTTCCTAAATTTCTGCTACCACGAGTTCGCGGACATTCGATGAGCGGTTACATCAATCATATACTTCGTCAACTATAAGTTGAGCAGTAACTTGCAACCGAATATATATACCACAACCCAAAGTCCCCGGGACTTACCTAAATTCACCTAACGTGCTCTTAGGATTTTTCGGCCCATCCTTATGATCGCCTCGTTAGAGGGCTTCCATAGATTCGCAATGTCCTAATTTGTATACATTTTCCTTGGCCTTATTCCTTCATTCTATTCTTCAATAGTTATAGACACTCCCCCACTGTTTGCGTTGTTACCAGCACAAACAAATTTAGAATTTTAGAACGGACTCCTATCCCACAGCAAATAAAAGCAAAACTTGCACACATAAGTACAACGGTACATCTCTCCAGCGCACACACCCTCATAAGCAAGCAAGGGAACCAACCAACACACAAAATTGTGAGAAATCTCACCTTATGAGCCAGCGTCTTGAGCGGGAGTCACTTCGCAGCTCATGAATGGAACACTGGAGAGACGCATCACGCCCCAAACGTTCCTCGTCGCCATTCTGTTGTTTCTAAATAATGATGCTAATCTTTGCTGTGAGAACAAGGAGTCCGCTTACACTGTACTTTGATTATAAAGGTTTATTTATATCACAAGATTTCAGCGTAAGTTTACAGACATCTGCAGGCATCTGGAGAACAACAACCCAAAATAATATGTTGTTCTGTCCTCCTTTGTCTCAACCAAGTATTTATAATCTTTACCATGATATGGGTGGTTTCCCCTAGAGACCAATCCCATGACTCCACACAACAGACTTCCTCTGTTTTATGGGGTGCCCCTATAAAACTGCTCCCCAGATGCTTCCCTAAGCTGAATCAACATCCTCCAAGATACCATTTGCAAACGTTAGCAAAGTCATAAATTCCGTAGACACCACACCTCCACTGCCATACCTTTCCCCAGTATGGAAGACCATATTGGGGAAAGACACATTCAGGGTAATTAGGCCTAGTGGACATAATTTAACTAAAAGATCCTCAAGTCCTCTCTCTGGTAGCCTATTTCATTGAACACAGCGAACTACACAGTGCCTCTTCTCCTTCCAGGTGACTAACTGAATCAAAGCCAGTATATCCTAACAATATTAAATCCACTTTTTGTATTGAGTGAGAAATGCCTCTTGCATTTGTGTAGATCTTTGTTTTGGTCACACTGTGTGATGTCATTTAGGCTACTTCCAGAAGTGGCCACAGACGCTTCTCATAGAAACGACTAGTTTCTGCAAAGATGTTGGGAAATACGAGACTTGCAGCAGCTAAGATGATGAGGAACCTCCTTGCACTGTGCAAAAAGTGGATTTAATATGTTTTCCTGAATTTTCTCTCTATTTTTGAGTAGGCTACCCCCTGCAACTGCACACAGATGTTTATAAGAGACGTTTCTTCTGAGGTTAGGGGTCTATTATTGTAAAATGAATGTATTTGATTTAATAACCAGTCTAATCTAACTATTTTGGTCGTTCATCTGGACTCTTCATTGTCATCATCAACATACTATAACACTTTGAATTACCTAGGAATATTACTATAGCAACTGGTTGCTAATGGAAACGAGACACCACCATGATCCTCTTGTTGTGAGACTGAGAGGGAGTGAGATTTGAGAAGTGCATAAGGAGAGGTGGGAAGCAGAGAAGACAGAGCCTGGTTGAAATTCCACCAAATGGATAAGAAGAGGCAGACAAAGTTTGGCACATTTATGCTTTCAGTGGTTGACGGACACGAATGAACGAGTAAACGCAGTTTTTAGCCTAGTAAGGTAACACAAATTAATACCTCAGTATTAATTATCCAGTGCGCGGAATCTCCATGAAGTCTGCATGACGATTTTCGCGTAAAGAGAGGCAGCGCGGGAGAGCGGACTTGTAGCCTGGCAGGTATGTTGTGCTATTTTGAATAAAGCTAGCAATACAGCTAATAAAAGTTTTAGGGTATTATTAATTTCGTACAGGTAACTAAATACATGGAGCTATCTAACAGCAATGCTGTTGTGGGCTTTCAAATGTAATTAATTACAACCGAGCCTATAAAGTCAGTTTTTCAGTCAGTCCTATCATTTGTATTGAAAATAGGTTATTATAACAAAAGGTAAACACACACATTTACAATAATAGTTAGGTCTATGTTAGTAGCCTAAAATGTACTGATACAAGTACAGAAACATTCCCTCTGACATAGCCAGAGGCAACCTAGGCTACACTGCCATTAATACTATACTTATTATATACACGTTATGTTCTACAGTACTGGTTTAAGTCTAAGAACAGGGTTCTCTCCCATAAAATCTTATCTCTGTCTCTATCACAGACATGCATGACCAAGGAAGATAGGCTACATAGAAACAGATAAAATAGAGAGAGATAAGGTGCAATAGAGACAAAGGTAGATAATAAACAGTGGGAGGGCAAGAATTGGAGAGCACATCAGCACCGGAGCTATGCCTAGTTTAATGTAAGGAAGTAGACTACTCAATTGCCTCTCCAGTGTGAGGGAGATGAGGCCAAACCAGGGACCTTGTATGTGATCAGACCTGTTGAAGGTGGGGTTCATGTGTGAATGTGAGTATGAAAGTGTGAGTATGTATAGCTAGTATCAATGTAAACACTTTGCCATTTGAGTTTGGACACAATGTACTAGTATCATCCAGATATATCGGTGCATTTTGTTTAAATTATGTTTAATCATGAATTCAAAGTAACAAAACTGTGTGTGTGTGTGTGTGTGTGTGTGCGTGTGTGTGTGTGTGTGTGTGTGTGTGAAAAATCTTCAAATACGGGAAGAGGCATTTTGGAAGACTGTTGGGAAACTTGGATAGAAGTGACCATACATACAATGCCTTCGGAAAGTATTCAGACCCCTAGACTTTTTCCACATTTTGTTACGTTACAGCCTTATTCTAAAATGGATTAAATAAAAAAATCCTAATCAATCTACACACAATACCCCATAACGACAAAGCGAAAACAGGTTTTTTAGAAATTTTTGCAAATGTATTAAAAATATAAAACAGAAATATCTTATTTACATAAGTATTCAGACCTTTTGCTATGAGACTCGAAACTGAGCTCAGGTGCATCATGTTTCCATTGATCATCCTTGAGATGTTTCTACAACTTGATTGGAGTCCACCTGTGGTAAATTCAATTGATTGGACATGATTTGGAAAGGCACACACCTGTCTATATAAGGTCCCACAGTTGACAGTGCATGTCAGAGCAAGGGTACTAAAATATTTCTGCAACATTGAAGGTCCCCAAGAACACAGTGGCATCCATCATTCTTAAATGGAAGAAGTTTGGAACCACCAAGACTCTTCCTAGAGCTGGCCTCCCGGCCAAACTGAGCAATCAGGGGAGAAGCGTCTTGGTCAGGGAGGTGACCAAGAACCCGATGGTCACTCTGACTGAGCTCTAGAGTTCCTCTGAGGAGATGGGAGAACCTTCCAGAAGGTAAACCATCTCTGCAGCACTCCACCAATCAGGTCTTTATGGTAGAGTGGCCAGACGGAAGCCACTCCTCAGTAAAAGGCACATGACTGCCCGCTTGGAGTTTGCCAAAAGGCACATAAAGACTCTCAGACCATGAGAAACAAGATTCTCTGGTCTGATGAAACCAATATTTAACTCTTCGGCCTGAATGCCAAGCGTCACATCTGGAGGAAACCTGGCACCATCCCTACGGTGAAGCATGGTGATGGCAGCATCATGCTGTGGGGATGTTTTTCAGCAGCAGGGACTAGGAGACTAGTCAGGATCGAGGCAAAGATGAACGGAACAAAGTACTGAGGGATCCTTGATGAAAACCTTCTCCAGAGCACTCAGGACCTCAGTCTGGGGTGAAGGTTCACCTTCCAACAGGACAACGACCCTAAGCACACAGCCAAGGAAATGCAGGAGTGGCTTTGGGACAAGTCTCTAAACTATGTCCATAAACTATTCTCATTGCTTCTACAGATTGTGAATTAAAAATAAACATTTTTGCTAAAAGTATTATTATATTATTTATCGATTGACTATGACTTTTCAGATCATCCAGTAATGCTATCTGCAAGGTTAGCTCCAGGTAAATATTGCAATCCTTTAGCCATTCCTGGACATGTGTCCAAAAACAAGCTACAAATGGACAGAACCAAAACAAATGATCTAATGATTCTGTCTCTTCACAGCAAAATCTGCAGAGCTGGGAAGATTGTATTCCCCATATAAATAACATTATATTGGTAGCAAGAATATTATATAATAATTTAAATTGAAAGATTCTAATTTTTGAATCCGGTGTCGTTTTGCGTGTCAGTTCATAAACACTATGCCATGGGATCGGTACGTCAAAAATCTCTTCCCAACTATTTTGCAATCTATATGGGACGGCTGTCAATCCTTTGGTCCTTTAGTGAAACTGATATACTTTTTTATTTATCACAGTTTTCCTTAACCAATTATGTTCTTTAATGCAAAGCCGACAGACAAGTTCCTTACTTTCTTCCCCTTCCACTTTCCTCTTCCACTTTTGCAGTAAGGCTGCAATTATTTGGTTGTAATTTTGGGTAGAGCAGACATTTCCATATGTTTTTGTTAGCTGCATGTGCGACATAACTCCACCAGTCGTACCGATGATATCATTTACGAAGATTATACCTTTTTTAAACATTCTGTCAAAAAATAAAGTTTTTTTGTCAATTAGTATATTTGAATTTAACCACAATATTTGTTGCATTATTTGTTCTGTCGTTTCTGGAGGATTAAATTGCCGCAACCACAATGATTTCTATATTTTCTCCACCTTGGTAGTGCCATTAATCACCATTGCGATAAAGGCCACAAAGTCCACATTTTTAACCTTTCAAATGTCAGGATCATCTTGGTGAAAGGCAACCCCTGCAGCTTGCATTGAAGGCCTATCCACCACCATGGACTCTTCAGGAGCACCATTCAAACCCTCAACCCTTTTAACCGCTGCTGCATAGGAAATGCTCTGTACAACCCTAACTTTGGCCTCCTCATTTTCTTTCACCGTGGCTTCATGGTTCCCACCACAATTGTAACATTTCACTTTTTCATCACTTTTATAACACATTAAATGATATTTTCCACAACTTGGACATCTCGGTTTCTCCCTTCTGCAAACCCTTGACACATGACCAAAAGCTTTACAGTGATCACACTGCATTGGTCTTGGGATAAATGCTCTGACTTTTTAGTTTATATACCCCAACTGCACTTGAATAGGGAGAGACTCCATATCAAAAAACAAAAGAACAAATAAACTCTTCACTTTTTCATCATTCACCACTCGATTCATCCGACGTGCATCAATCACTCCAGGAATATTTTTCATCTCTTTAACATCGACTTCCCACGAGACCCAATATATTACCCCCTTGAGGGGTGCCCTGTTCCGAAGAGACACTCACGACACGTCAAACTTTTCAAATTGGGATGATCCGCAACACACGTTCCTTCTGATCCGCAGAAGTACAAAGAATCGAAACAAACCCGCCTCTCATGACCCTCACATCCTTCACTTTACCCATCACTCTCTCCACCAGTTTGGATAGCTCAAATGGATTCTTCAAGATTGGTATTTGGATAAGCTGCTCCTCATTAACAAACCTTCTTCCTACAAGATATAAAGGGACGTTCTCATCACTGTACCCTACTTTACTCCATTTTCCATTTTTTTGAAAAAGACTCCAATCCTCCTTGATTCTACCGCCATTAGATTCACAATCCACTTCATCCTCCGCCTCCGCCATCTTTTCCAATCTCACCTACAATTGCATCCCTTCCTCCTTGCTTCCTTTCTCCCTTCCCTGGGGTTAGGTTAACCACTGATCTGACAATACTGATATTTTCAATTATGTTGCAGGGTTTTAAATGTTTTATAGGCTACATTTAAATTGTTTTATCCTACAATAGAACGTTTCTCAGATAGAGATAGATGTGTGATAATCCGTTTTCACCCTCGAATCTCAGAGGGAGGTCGGAAAGCAGTGAGAGAAGAGTAATAGGCCATTGGATGCTTTCACTTGACATACATTTCACCATCATTTCACCGTCAGAATCAGAATGTACTTATTCACCAAGTACATTTACTCATACCCAGCAATAGACAAATATACAGACAGAATACAGACAGAGGAATTTACACGGTCAACATACATAATATACAATATAAATACAGTAAGCATAAAATACAATGGATGGTAAATTGCATTGCTTGAAATTCTACCTTCCAGCGAGGCTAAATCATCCCTAAACAGCTGACTGTAAATGCCATGGCTCTTGGCGCCTCTAAAAATGGTCGGGAGCAGGGAGACACAGAGGGGAAAACAGCAAAGATCAAATTGGCCAGCTGCAGATGAGAACATGTAATAGTAGTGTATGACCATTAGAGGGAGACAAGCGGTTGCACCTGCATTGAGGAATCATCAGGACTGTTGTTAGAGTTACTGGGAAGGGAAAGGGGGATAACTAGTCAGTTGCACAACTGAATGCATTCAACCGAAATGTGTCTTCCG
This sequence comes from Coregonus lavaretus, assembly GCF_964263955.1. NCBI lineage: Eukaryota > Metazoa > Chordata > Actinopteri > Salmoniformes > Salmonidae > Coregonus > Coregonus lavaretus. The sequence continues at coordinate 6,004,525 of NC_140022.1, read as the reverse complement.
CATTTAACCCAACCCCTCTGAATCAGAGAGGTGCGGGGGGCTGCCTTAATCGATGTGCTCAGGGAGTGAAATAAATACAGTTAACCATGTTTTATTGTCACATACAGTGGATAGGGGCAGACAGTGAAATGTGTTGTTTTACAGGGTCAGCCATAGTAGTACGGAGCCCCTAGAGCAAATTAGAGGTAAGTGCCTTGCTCAATGACACATCGACAGATTTTTCACCTTGTCTGCTCGGGTATCCAAATAGCATAATGCAGTGTCTACAGTTTCTACAGGAGTTCTCCTTTGAAGCCAGATCTGCCCTCTCCTCCTTGTCCACATCAGAGCCAATATCATTTGGTGAATTATGGGTGACGCTGTCAATTGTAACCAGTTTCATTAATCTACTTCTTGTGTGGTCATCATTTAATTTCATGGATCCTCTGTAGCTCAATTGGTAGAGCATGGTGCTTGTAACGCCAGGGTAGTGGGTTTGATCCCCGGGACCACCCATACGTAAAAATGTATGCACACATGACTGTAAGTCGCTTTGGATAAAAGCGTCTGCTAAATGGCATATCATTATTATGAAGAAAGAAACCACATAGAAAAAGTGGTAAGCAAGTAAGGTCCAAAAAACAGATTTTCACCAAGTCAAATTATTTTTTTGTGTTAGAGGTTTCATTATGCTTGTACCTAAACCAAAGTAGATAATGTAAAGATTGTTCTATACATCAGTTGGGGTCTCTATAAGCTTTAATATGAGGTCCTAAACCTGGCATGAAAGTGCATCATAATAGCTGTGTGGGCTAATAAAGTCAAAATGTTTGCCTTGGGGTAAGTTGAGCCAATGGTTGAGCCAATGGCAAGTTGAAATATATGTAGATATCTTTGTTAGAAAGAATACTATATTTCCCTTGACGGAGTGATACTGAATGTAAAAAATGGCTCAACTTACCCCACTCTCCCCCACACATTATGTAAAGTTAGTTTACGATTGACAGATAATGTTTAAATGCAAAAAAACTTTATTTTGTGTTAGTGATCCTCAGCTCAGTTTGGGACCCTTAATCCAGGCTGGACAGGAGGAACTCAACCTGCATTTCTAGATTCCCCATCACCTGCCCCGAGAGCCTCTGTGGGCTTTCATAGATGGACTCATCGAGGTTGAAGATGGAGTCCAGCCACGCCTTCATCTGGCCCTGACGACAACAGACACATCATCAACTATTATGTAATGACCAACTACAAAGATAATGATGAACAAACCATCACACACAGCTCAGGATATATATATATATATATATATATATAGAGAGAGAGAGAGAGAGAGAGAGAGAGAGAGAGAGAGAGAGAGAGAGAGAGAGAGAGAGAGAGAGAGAGAGAGAGAGAGAATGTACCTTAATGAGGAGGTAGAAGTTCGAAGCAGCCTCTGTCCAGGCTCCTCCAGGAGGGTGAATCCTCTTTATCACTTCCATGAGCAGATAAAAGAAGCTACCAGGCCTCTGGAGAAGGAACAGGGGACATGAGAGAGTGTCTACAGGCTTGATACAACAGTGTGGATAGGATAGATAAACAACAGGATGTTTACATTCTTAGGGTCACTTACAGATGTAGGAAGTGATGTTTTTCCTTCTAGAAGGCTTAGTAGAACGAATTCATAAAATACATCCACGAAGTTGATGCGGTCGATCTGAAGTCAAACAAATACGCTAATTACATAATCTTCATTGACAAGCACTTTAGAAAGTCTCATTGAGTAGATGTTGGATGAGCAGACTGTGCCTGCAGCTAACACTCAAACTTGCATGTAAACCTACTCCTACAAGAGCCATCTCTTGCTCTAGTCGCTCCCTGTTTGCTGGCTCATTAATGAAGTTCACCAGGAGGTCGTAGGCCTGCTCAAACTGCCTCACATCCTCAAAACAAAACAATCATACAATTCCTTAAACTTAGATCATAAAATCAAAGATTCAGGTCTGTAATTCAGAGGGTCTCTGATTGTTTTGCTTGTAAGACATTGGAACTTTTCAACTAAAACCTATGAATCACTGTTGCCTAAAGGTAACCCACTGGGCAAATACTTGTTGTATCAACGTAGTTTCTATGTCATTTTAACAAAAAAATGTAATGTGATGATGTTAAAGCAACGTGGAAAACTGATTGGATTTGAAAAAAGTCATCAACGTAAGGGAATTTAGTCTTTTTTTCACCTAACTTTTAACCTAAATCCAATGACATGGTCAATGTTTTTGTTGATTTCACATTGAATTCACATTAGTTGACAACTCAACCAAATGTAACTCAAAACTAGACGTTGAAATTACATCTATGTGGGAACTATACTGTATATCTGGTCTGATGAACTCTGTACAATTATGTGAATGGTTACCTGCTGGTTGAGCTTGGACAATCCGCTCAACACCATCCTCCCAGCGTGGGTGAGGTAATTAAGGGAGGTACTGTCTGAGGATGTCAGAGCCTGTGAGAACAAGACAATACATTTACAAACAGTCCAGAAATGTTCATCAAATGAAATACAAAAGGTGCTAAATTCACAATTTCACACCTCCATAGCATGTCGGATACCGGCCAGCCTCAGAGAGAAGTTGGTTGTCCCTTGGTTTCCAAAGTAACTCCTGTAAATATAAATGTTTAGTAACACATGTGCAACATAAGCATACATCAATGCCATGATATGAAGATATCCTCTTATGTTAGCCTATGTTACAACTGCAGGATTCAGACAGACCATACCAATGTAGGACCTTCATTTGATCACTCTTTTGTTGCTGAGAATTTTCCTGCACGGCAGGAAATTAAACTTATAGTGTATTTTAGTTTTAAAAAGGCTTTTAAAGTTTGTAATTTTCACTTTGAAATGTCAGACTGATTTGCCCAAAAAATGTATCAACCCCTACAAAAATGAAAATTATAATCCACATAATAATTCATATTTGCTGTTGCTGCAGGATTATTTCCCTGCTGTAGCACACTGGCTTAAAGTAGACCCTTTCCTGCAGTCAAATGACCAACTCGCCCTCTAGTGGCCTCATGGGTGTAATGATATTAATCTTTTTCATAATTTCATAGTTAATCAAAATGAATTTTAAAAATGCAGAAAATCTGGTTTTTCTATGTCAAACGGTTTTGTTATATTTCAGTCTTCTGTGATGTACAGTACCAGTCAACGTTTGGACACACCTACTCATTCAAGGGTTTTTCTTTATTTTTACTATTTTCTACATTGTAAATAACAGTGAAGGCATCAAAACTATGAAATAACACATATGGAATCATGTACTAACCAAAAAAGTGTTAAACAAATCAATATAGATTTTAGATTTTAGATTCTTCAAAGTAGCCACCCTTTGCCTTGATGACAGCTTTGCACACTCTTGGCATGCTCTCAACCAGCTTCACATGGAATGCTTTTCCAACAGTCTTGAAGGAGTTCCCACATATGCTGTGCACTTATTGGCTGCTTTTCCTTCACTCTGCGCTCCAACTCATCCCAAACCATCTCAATTGGGTTGAGGTCGGGTGATTGTGGAGGCCAGGTCATCTGATGCAGCACTCCATCACCCTCCATCTTGGTCAAATAGCCCTTACAGAGCCTGGAGGTGTGTTGGGTCATTGTCCTGTTGAAAAACAAATGATAATCCCACTAAGCACTTATTGCCTGCGTCCGTAACGGGTCCGCGGTCAAACGACCACCCCTCATCACTGTCAAACGCTCCCAAAAACACTTCAGCGAGCAGGCCTTCCTAATTGACCTGGCCCAGGTATCCTGGATGGATATAGATCTCATTCCGTCAGTAGAGGATGCCTGGTTGTTCTTTAAAAGTAATTTCCTCTCAATCTTAAATAGACATGCCCCATTCAAAAAATACAGAACTAAGAACAGATATAGCCCCTGGTTCTCCTCAGACTTGACTGCCCTTGACCAGCACAAAAACATCCTGTGGCGTACTGCATTAGCATCAAATAGCCCCCGTGATATGCACATTTTCAGGGAAGTTAGGAACCAATATACACAAGCAGTTAGGAAAGCAAAGGCTAACTTTTTCAAACAGAAATTTGCATCCTGTAGCACTAACTCCAAAAAGTTTTGGGACACTGTAAAGTCCATGGAAAATAAGAGCACTTCCTCCCAGCTGCCCACTGCACTGAGGCTAGGAAACACTATCACCACCGATAAATCTACAATAATCGAGAATTTCAACAAGCATTTTGCTACGGCTGGCCATGCTTTCCACCTGGCTACCACTACCCCGGCCACCAGCTCTGCACCCTCCGCTGCAACTTGCCCATGCCCCCCCCGCTTCTCCTTCACACAAATCCAGACAGCTGATGTTCTAAAAGAGCTGCAAAATCTGGACCCCTACAAATCATCTGGACTAGACAATCTGGACCCTTTCTTTCTAAAACTAGCCGCCGAAATTGTCGCAACCCCTATTACTAGCCTGTTCAACCTCTCTTTCGTAACGTCTGAGATCCCCAGAGATTGGAAAGCTGCCGCGGTCATCCCCCTCTTCAAAGGGGGTGACACTCTAGATCCAAACTGTTACAGACCCATATCCATCCTGCCCTGCCTTTCAAAAGTTTTTGAAAGCCAAGTCAACAAACAGATCACCAACCATTTCGAATCCCACCGTACCTTCTCCGCTATGCAATCCGGTTTCCGAGCTGGTCATGGGTGCACTTCAGCCACGCTCAAGGTCCTAAATGATATTATAACCGCGATCGATAATAGACAGTACTGTGCAGCCGTTTTCATTGACCTGGCCAAGGCTTTCGACTCTGTCAACCACCGCATTCTTATTGGCAGACTAAATAGCCTTGGTTTCTCAAATGACTGCCTCGCCTGGTTCACCAACTACTTCTCAGATAGAGTTCAATGTGTCAAATCGGAGGGCCTGTTGTCTGGACCTATGGCAGTCTCTATGGGGGTGCCACAGGGTTCAATTCTTGGGCCAACTCTTTTCTCTGTGTATATCAATGACGTCGCTCTTGCTGCTGGTGACTCTCAGATCCACCTCTACGCAGACGACACCATTTTGTATACATCTGGCCCTTCATTGGACACTGTGTTAACAAACCTCCAAACGAGCTTCAATTCCATACAACACTCCTTCAGTAGCCTCCAACTGCTCTTAAACACTAGTAAAACAAAATGCATGCTCTTCAACCGAACGCTGCTTGCACCCGCCCACCCGACTAGAATCACTACTCTAGACGGGTCTGACCTAGAGTACGTGGACAACTACAAATATCTAGGTGTCTGGTTAGACTGTAAACTCTCCTTCCAGACTCACATTAAGAATCTCCAATCCAAAGTTAAATCTAGAATCGGTTTCCTATTTCGCAACAAAGCCTCCTTCACTCATGCTGCCAAACATGCCCTCGTAAAACTGACTATCCTACCGATCCTTGACTTCGGCGATGTCATTTACAAAATAGCCTCCAACACTCTACTCAGCAAATTGGATGTTGTCTATCACAGTGCCATCCGTTTTGTCTCCAAAGCCCCATATAATACCCACCACTGTGACCTGTACGCTCTTGTTGGCTGGTCCTCACTACATATTCGTCGCCAAACCCACTGGCTCCAGGCCATCTATAAATCACTGCTAGGCAAATCCCCGCCTTATCTTAGCTCATTGGTCACCATAGCAACACCCACCCGTAGTCTGCGCTCCAGCGGGTATATCTCACTGGTCATCCCCAAAGCCAACACCTCCTTTGGCCGCAATTCCTTCCAGTTCTCTGCTGCCAATGACTGGAACAAATTGCAAAAATCTCTGAAGCTGGAGACACTTATCTCCCTCACTAACTTTAAGCATCAGTTGTCAGAGCACCTTACCGATCACTGCACCTGTACACAGCCCATCTGAAATTAGCCCGCCCAACTATCTCATCCCTATATTGTTATTTATTTTGCTCATCTGTACCCCAGTATCTCTATTTGCACATCATCTCTTGCACATCATTCCAGTGTTAATACTAAATTGTAATTATTTTGCACTATAGCCTATTTTATTGCCTTACCTCCATAACTTGCTAAATTTGCACACTGTATATTAATTGTATTTCTGTTGTATTTTTTTTGATTTTTGTTTTGTTTTACCCCATATGTAACTCTGTGTTGTTGTTTTTATCGCACTGCTTTGCTTTATCTTGGCCAGGTCGCAGTTGTAAATGAGAACTTGTTCTCAACTGGTTTACCTGGTTAAATAAAGGTGAAATAAAAAAATAAAAAAATAAAAAAAGCGCAAACCATATGGGATGGCGTATCGCTGCAGAATGCTGTGGTAGCCATGCTGGTTAAGTGTGCCTTGAATTCTAAATAAATCAAAGACAGTGTCACCAGCAAAGCACCCCCACACCATCACACCTCCTCCTCCATGCTTCACAGTGGGAACTATTCATGCGGAGATCATCCGTTCACCAACTCTGCGTCTCACAAAGACACGGCGGTTGGAACCAAAAAATCTCACATTTGGACTAATCAGACCAAAGGACAGATTTCTACCGGTCTAATGTCCATTGCTCGTATTTCTTGGCCCAAGCAAGTCTCTTCTTCTTATTGGTGTCCTTTAGTAGTGGTTTCTTTGCAGCAATTCGACCATGAAGGCCTGATTCACGCAGTCTCCTCTGAACAGTTGATGTTGAGATGTGTCTGTTACTTGAACTTCGTGAAGCATTTATTTGGGCTGCAATCTGAGGTGCAGTTAACTCTAATGAACTTATCCTCTGCAGCAGAAGTAACTCTGGGTCTTCCTTTTCTGTGACGGTCCTCCTGAGAGCCAGTTTCATCATAGAAATTTTATAAGTTCTTGAAATGTTCCGGATTGACTGACCTTCATGTCTTAAAGTAATGATGGACTGTCGTTTCTCTTTACTTATTTGAGCTGTTCTTGCCATAATATGGACTTGGTCTTTTACCAAATAGGGCTATCTTCTGTATACCATTCCTACCTTGTCACAACACAACTGATTGGCTCAAACGCATTAAGAAGGAAAGAAATTCCACAAATTAACTTATAAGTAGGCACACCTGTTAATTGAAATGCATTCCAGGTGACTACCTCATGAAGCTGGTTGAGAGAATGCCATGAGTGTGGAAAGCTGTCCTCAAGGCAAAGGGTGGCTACTTTGAAAAATCTCAAAAGTGAAATTTTTTGATTTGTTTAACACTGTATTTGTTACTACATGATTCCATATGTGTTATTTCATAGTTTTGAGGTATTCACTATTATTCTACAACAGGGTTCTTCAATTCCGGTCCTGGAGGGCCGAAACACCTCTGTTTTTCATCCTCTCCTTCTAATCAGGGGCTAATTCAGGCCTGGGACACCAGGTGAGTGCAATTAACTACCAGGTAGAAATAAAAAACAGAAGTGTTTCGGCCCTCCAGGACCGGAATTGAAGAAACCTGTTCTACAATATATATATTTATTTATTTTTTAACCTGGAATGAGTAGGTGTGTCCAAACTTTTGACTGGTAACGTATAGAAAGTGTTTCAACTCTATATCTGACATGGTAAAGGTGTCTTCTTTTTTTAAGACCATATCCGTATGTGTGAAATGTATACTTTTGCTTCAAAGTAGATTTGTTTAAGACTATTAAGAAACACACTGTGTGACCCTGATCTAGCCCACTGCAGTAAAAGGTTATTAAGGTCCTACTTCTGTATAAGTACAATATTGGGCAGATTATTTCAAAGCAAATGTTTTTACTATAGATGAACACATTAAAGCAAACTCACCACAGCTGGGGCACATCTGCAACATTATTTTGCTCCTCCACAAACTCCTAAAGCAGACATCACATTAACATCAACTCTACTAAACTGCATTTCACCTGCAACATCAACTAAAGCAGACAAAACATTCAGTGACATCATAACAATACTTTCATCTTGACCTAAAAACTTGACCTTGACAGACAATACAAACCTGTCGATACCAAAACATTGTGTTTTGAACACAATGACACTTAGACACACACCTGTACACACAAGTACAAATGTCAGTAAAACAAAGAAAAAAGTGCTATTGACTGTAGAAAGAGTTTTACGTGAGGAGTGCTGTCAGGGGTCTGGTCCTGGTCCTGGGTGGAGTGGAAAGGTGGAGGGGGACTGGGAGGGGAATCGGAAGGGAAAGGGGGAGGGGGAGGGGGAGAATCCTGGGGGAACTGGTGAGAGGAGCCAGAGAACGGTTCATGAGGGGTGGTGATGATGTCAGAGGTGGAGAACTGATACGACGTCATCTCACCCCCCCTCTCCTGGAACCCCTCCACTGTGGTGGAGATATCCACCTGCTGTTTAACACACAACATGTGACACTGTAAGCCCAACATTGAAAACCACAATATTAAAAATCCCTCAACCAAACACTGAAATAAATCCTAGCACAGAGAAACAACGAGTTATACCTGGGCATCCTCATAATAGGTGAACTCAGACCTCCTCTTGACAAGGCAGGACTTGAGTCCATAGATCCTTCTACCAAGGAACTAAAAATGAGGATAGAAATTCAAATGTCTCATTTCATTTTCTGTCAACATTTATTGAAACAGGTAAATGGACATTTGCCACTTCCCATTTTTGGGGGGTGAAAAAGTGTTTGACTGTACCTTAATACCAGTCAGCTCCGTGTTGGTGAGGACCACCTGGACAAGACCCTTTAAAAGAGACACAGGGAAACATTACATTTCATCCAGGAAATATAAGTAGCCCTATATTGTGTGCGTCATTTGACACAAATCAGGTGCATTTGAGATGAAAGATCAGTTGAGAATCTCTCACCCATGGGTCCAGGATTTTTTCCTGAATGACTCTGCTCCACCACAGCTGTTTCTCCACTCCCCTCACAATGCACAGGTGATGCAAGTCCTCTTCATTTTGCTAAAAGAAAAAACGCCTTCAGTCTGCAGACCTTTCTCTATATTTTAACTATAGATTTCTATATCATTTGGCAGACGAAGTTTTGACTATCATTACTGGCAGTGATATAACAACTTTCCCCTATGTTTCAATTAGGGCCAGACATACAAAAGAAACCCCAGAGACAAATGGGAGTTAAAATATACTGGTGTGTTCATTAGTGTTAAGAATATGTCTGAAGTACCTGCACTCGTCCATAATGGATCTTCCAGTAATGGAAATTAAACGAACCCCAGTTCCCAACCAGCTGCAACTTCTCATAGGGAAAACGAGAGTCTTCACTATTTGGCTGAAAAACAAAGACATCCCCTAATTTCAGAGGTTTCTCTGTGATTAATAAAAAACACAATTGTGGAGATAGAGGACATGTTAATGTGTACTATTACTAATACTCTATGACTGTCTAATAATGTGAATAGCTACCTGTGAATGGCTATCTAAAGGTGCTGACAGTTCGTCAAGCACTAGCCTCCCCGCTTCAGTGAGGTGAAAGGTAGGCTCCTCAGTAACCCATTTGGAATTCTGTGAAAAGAAGAGGGAATAGGGTAAAGCCATCAAATTAAGGAAATTCTCCCTATAAGATCAGATGAGCTTTGGTTAATAATGTGAATGGTTACCTGTGTGTTTAACACTGCCAGCTCTCTCACCAGAATTCTCCCAGCACGGGTGAGATAGTAGACTGGTTTGGGCTTGGAGATGAAGAAGACGGAATATGTTTACAGACATGTTCATTATATTGTTTTATAGAAAACTAGTGACTTGATGTTAATGTTTAATATCCTCTAAAGACCAGAGAGTATCAGAATGGATAGACTTACAGAGACAGGAACATACAAGGGTCCAGACCAAGGGATTATAGCCAGACAGGGCCACTGCCCAACCTCCTCATCCACATACTAAGGAAAAAGACAGGATCAATTTAAGAGTCAGTTTGAATGAGAGACTGGTATAGAAGTGACAGACTGGTATAGGGAGAATCGCAAGAGGAGGCCACTGCAAAGATAGATTCTAAGACAATTGGCAGTTGAACTACACAGGTCTGTGTTTAAAGGTTAAGGAAACCTATGAGGTACCTGCATATGAATGGCTACCTGTTCATTTTGAGAAGATAGTTCCTCCCATACCATCCTCCTAGCTGGAGTGAAACAGATGAAAATAGGCTGCTCCATCGTGAAAATCTGGTAAAAATAAGGGAACAGCTTTAAAGACATCAAAGTATTCAACTATCAAAGTGGATACTGAAGGTTAATTATCCCTATTAGATCAGATGAGCATTGGTTAATAATCTGCATGGATACCTGTGTGTTTAACACTGCCAGCTCTCTCACCAGCATCCTCCCAGCATGGGTAAGGTAATATGTTGGCTGCAGTGTTACAGATTGTTAGAAAAATAGGAAATATGTTTACAGACATGTATTTATATATTGTTCTTTAAAAAACGTCATGTTTATGTTTAAATTACATAAACCAGTCTAAAGACCAGAGAGTATCATAATGGATGGACTTACAGCGCTTGAAACCCACAGAGGTCCAGACCAAGGGATTAAAGCCAGACAGGGCTGCTGCCGAACCTCCTCATCCACATACTAAGGAACAAGACAGGATCCATTTAAGAGTCAGATGAATAATACACTAGTATAGGAGTGAAAGACTGGTATAGGGAGGATTGCAAGAGGAGGCCACTGCAATGATAGTAGTTGAAACACACAGGTCTGAGTTACAAATGTTAAGAACATGTCTAAAGTACCTGCATGTGAATGGCTACCTCTTCAGGCTGAGAAAACTGTTCATCCCATACCATCGTGCCAGCATGAGAGATGAAAATGTGTTGCTCATTCATGAAAATCTGTAAGAAAATTAGGGAATAGGTTTAAGGACATCAAAGTATCCCACTACCATAGTAGATACTGAAGGTAATCCTGCCTATTAGATCAGATTAGCTTTGTCCAATAATCTGCATGGTTACCTGTGGGTTTAACACTGCCAGCTCTCTCACCAGCATCCTCCCAGCATGGGTAAGGTAATAAGTTGGCTGCAGTGTTACAGACTATTAGAAAAACAGGAAATATGTTTACAGACATGTATTTCTATATTGTTCTTTAGAAAACGTCATGTTTATGTTTAAGTTACATAAACCAGTCTAAAGACCAGAGAGTATCAGAATGGATGGACTTACAGCGCTTGAAACCCACAGAGGTCCAGACCAAGGGATTAAAGCCAGACAGGGCCGCTGCCAAACCTCCTCATCTACAAACTAAGGATCAATTTTCGAGTGAGTAAAATTACAGTTTGAATGTCAGATTGTTATTGAACCAATCCTGCTACAGAAGCAGTATTGTTATAGCCTGGGTGCCAGTCTGTTTCAGCTTTCTGCCCACAACCTTATTGGATTGTTATGCAAATATCATATTGCCACGATGGAATTAGCAAGAGAGTAGTAACAGACCGGTACTCAGACTATTGATAGGCCTACATTATTACCTGAACAAGGACTGGGTCCTCCTGGTCCAGGGTGGGCTCATGATCTTTATGAATAAACAATAAAGGATTATTTTCTCTAAGTTTAAGAAATACTGCAAGACACCAGACATCTGTCCATGTAGTTAGGCCGATCTTATATTTTATTTGTATTTTATATTGTGTGATATCACATTGTATTTATGTGTCTGCATAATGTACCAATATGTTCAATTAAACCTAAAGCAAAGGTTTGGTTTCAGAGGAGCATGATCGTTTGTTGTTGTTAATAGTGGAATTCCATAGCATCTAGGGCTACACTGTAAAACATATCAAATCTCCTCTGGGCTTTGCTAGCCATCATTATGTCATTATGGGATGTAGCTCAGTTGATAGAGCATGGTGTTTGAAACGCCAGGGTTGTGGGTTCTATTCCCACAGGGGGTATGAAAGAATATATAATGTAAGTCGCTCTGGATAAGAGCGTCTGCGAAATGACGTAAATGTCATTATTTGAGTCCTAAATGGCACCATATTCCCTATTTAGTGAACTACTATTGACCAGAGCCTTTTGACCATATAACTATTGGCCCTGGTAAAAAAAAATAGGGAATAGGGAATAGGGTATAGGGTGCCGTTTGGGACTCAAATGATGACATGATGATGGCTAAATATAGTTTCAGTCCGTACTATAAACAGTATGTATTGCTATTTAGACATTGTAAAATCTGTAAATTTACCCTCCTCAACCGTGACAACACGGTACACGCTCTCCACGGTGGCCGGTTCATCCTCACCGACGCCGTAATATTTTCTATAAAAGTAGACAGCCGAACCAGTCGCAAGCACCAGGCCAGCTGCACACAGAAGCGGCCGCTCGCGGAGGAATCTCAGCGTGGTCGCTTTCAACAAAGTACTGAATGTATGCCTACTCATTATCGCCCTTCATACTGCAGTGATTTTGACCGAGTTCAAAACCATCTGACACGTTCTTAGAATTACAGGGTTTTATAGGGAACCATTAATACGTCAAATGCTTCCATAGCAATGTCACAATGGGATGAACATGTTTACCAAACGGATTAAAAATCATTTAACAGTGATATCAATTCAGTTGAATTTTGGAGATGATTTGGGAGTTTATAAAATGGTGAACTATGAACCATGGTTTAGAGAGCAGTAGGAGTAGAATAATTTAGAATATACATATGGCTCTAAGTAGGAGTAGAAGAAGGGACTGCGCCACTATGCACAGTGCGCTCTCCATGGTTCTGAAAAGGAACGTTCGTTCCTGCGTTCATCAGCTCCCTGATGTTCTAGGCCGAGCCCACTCACTGAACCACTCTCACTTTCACTTTCAAGGTGTCAAAGCGTTCAACAAACATGCATGGAACTCAAACACAATTCAAATAGTTGTTTTTATTTTTTATCAGCTGAGATAGCCTACTCTTCTCATCTCTTGGCACTTCTGCTCTGCTGGTTAAACAGTATCTGAACGTTTTTACAGTTGATTGATAATTTGGATAATTCATATTTATAATGTAGACCTAGTATCCCACGTTTCATAACATAACCCTAATCCCAAAATAGACTAAAATAGAAACCCTGGGCGAGCACACAAGCTCTGGCTGTATAGCCGGCAACAATAAGAAATCCAAAGAGGGTGGATGTTGAGGAAAACCAGTAGACCAACACTAATCCTCTTCAGGAGAGAAAACGAATTAGAGGCTAAAAGACAGAAAATGGCAGACAATAGAAATATAATGCGTATGTTACGGCTGGTTATGGTTTTAATTAGGAAGGACTCCCACAAAGATATTGTCTCTCTAAAAAACTGTAGGATACATATTGGTGGTCAAAGGGGTCTAAGCATGGGGACGTGCCTTCCCGTTCGGGGGCGGTAGTATAGTGATCCTCGCTAATAAGGGCCAGTGAGCCACAAGACAATTCTCATTAAGTTGGTTTACCCTGTTGGCGCAATGCGTAGGCTGCTTGTCTTTCACGCCAGTGACCTGGGTTCGCTTCCCCGACCCTCCTTTAGCCACAACATTTTAAGAAAGGGACATCTTCATGACCAACAATCTAAAAAGGTTGGTCAGTCTGTGAAAATTAGAAACTTCCAGCAGGCATTGACAGTCGTCACTCTGACCAAAAGGAATCAAGACAGTTATCACTCTGACCAAAGGGAATCAAGGCAGGTTGAGGAATAAAGGTGGTTGGATTATATAGCTACATTGGTGGTATGGTTTCAAAAGTGCTGGTGATAAAATTAACATAGGCTATTACTGGCATACACATTTCAAAACAAAACAAAAAGCCTATGTATGGAGTTATGGAAACGTTGTTAAACCAAACAGTCTGTACTCTATTGCACAATTTTGATGTCCCTATTGATAAAATGGCATGTTACTCTAATTTGTCAGATGTGTTACAGTTTACAATAGGCTACCTACTATACCGTCATCCTTTATCAAAGCATTCCATTGCTAGTATAATCTCCACAAGCAAGGGTGCTGATTCTGCCGCAGGAGGGGGTGGAGGGATAGTGTTGATTTTCAACCACCAGAGCCTCCACTGCAATACCTCTGTTGTTTCTAAAATTATGATGCTAATCTTTGCTGTGAGAACAAGGAGTCCGCTTACACTGTACTTTGATTATAAAGGTTTATTTATATCACAAGATTTCAGCGTAAGTTTACAGACATCTGCAGGCATCTGGAGAACAACGACCCAAAATAATATGTTTTTCTGTCCTCCTTTGTCTCACCAAGTATTTATAATCTTTACCATGATATGGGTGGTTTCGCCTAGAGACCAATCCCATGACTCCACACAACAGACTTCCTCTGTTTTATGGGGTGCCCCTATAAAACTGCTCCCCAGATGCTTCCCTAAGCTGAATCAACATCCTCCAAGATACCATTTGCAAACGTTAGCAAAGTCACAAATTCCTTAGACACCACACCTCCACTGCAATACCTTTCCCCAGTATGGAAGACCATACTGGGGAAAGACACATTCAGGGTAATTAGGCCTAGTGGACATAATTTAACTAAAAGATCCTCAAGTCCTCTCTCTGGTAGCCTATTTCATTGAACACAGCGCAAACACAGTGCAAAGCCAGTATAGCCTAACAATATTAAATCCACTTTTTGTATTGAGTGAGAAATGCCTCTTGCATTTGTGTAGATCTTGGTTTTTGGTCACACTGTGTGATGTCATTTAGGCTACTTCTACAAGTGGCCACAGACGCTTCTCATAGAAACGACTAATTTCTGCAAAGATGTTGGGAAATACGAGACTTGCAGCAGCTAAGATGATGAGGAACCTCCTTGCACTGTGCAAAAAGTGGATTTAATATTTTTTCCTGAATTTTCTCTCTATTTTTGAGTAGGCTACCACCTGCAACTGCACACAGATGTTTATAAGAGACGTTTCTTCTGAGGTTAGGGATCTATAATTGTAAAATGAATGTGTTTGATTTAATAATCAGTCTAATCTAACTATTTTGGTCGTTCATTTTTACATTTACATTTACGTTATTTAGCAGACGCTCTTATCCAGAGCGACTTACAAATTGGTGCATTCACCCTATAGCCAGTGGGATAACCACTTTACAATATTTTTATTTTTATTTATTTTTTAGAGGGGGGGGCGGGGGGGTAGAAGGATTACTTTATCCTATCCCAGGTATTCCTTAAAGAGGTGGGGTTTCAAATGTCTCCGGAAGGTGGTGAGTGACTCCGCTGTCCTGGCGTCGTGAGGGAGCTTGTTCCACCATTGGGGTGCCAGAGCAGCGAACAGTTTTGACTGGGCTGAGCGGGAACTATGCTTCCGCAGAGGAAGGGGAGCCAGCAGGCCAGAGGTGGATGAACGCAATGCCCTCGGTTGGGTGTAGGGACTGATCAGAGCCTGAAGGTACAGAGGTGCCGATCCCCTCACAGCTCCATAGGCAAGCACCATGGTCTTGTAACAGATGCGAGCTTCAACTGGAAGCCAGTGGAGTGTGCGGAGGAGCGGGGTGACGTGAGAGAACTTGGGAAGGTTGAACACCAGACGGGCTGCGGCATTCTGGATGAGTTGTAGGGGTTTAATGGCACAGGCAGGGAGCCCAGCCAACAGCGAGTTGCAGTAATCCAGACGGGAGATGACAAGTGCCTGGATTAGGACCTGTGCCGCTTCCTGTGTAAGGCAGGGTCGTACTCTCCGAATGTTGTAGAGCATGAACCTGCAGGATCGGGTCACCGCCTTGATGTTAGCGGAGAACGACAGGGTATTGTCCAGGGTCACGCCAAGGCTCTTCGCACTCTGGGAGGAGGACACAACGGAGTTGTCAACCGTGATGGCGAGATCATGGAACGGGCAGTCCTTCCCCGGGAGGAAGAGCAGCTCCGTCTTGCCAAGGTTCAGCTTGAGGTGGTGATCCGTCATCCATACTGATATGTCTGCCAGACATGCAGAGATGCGATTCGCCACCTGGTTATCAGAAGGGGGAAAGGAGAAGATTAGTTGTGTATCGTCAGCGTAGCAATGATAGGAGAGGCCATGTGAGGATATGACAGAGCCAAGTGACTTGGTGTATAGGGAGAATAGGAGAGGGCCTAGAACTGAGCCCTGGGGGACACCAGTGGTGAGAGCACGTGGTGCGGAGACAGCTTCTCGCCACGCCACTTGGTAGGAGCGACCGGTCAGGTAGGACGCAATCCAGGAGTGAGCCGCGCCGGAGATGCCCAGCTCGGAGAGGGTGGAGAGGAGGATCTGATGGTTCACAGTATCAAAGGCAGCAGACAGGTCTAGAAGGACAAGAACAGAGGAGAGAGAGTTAGCTTTAGCAGTGCGGAGAGCCTCCGTGACACAGAGAAGAGCAGTCTCAGTTGAATGACCAGTCCTGAAACCTAACTGGTTTGGATCAAGAAGGTCATTCTGAGAGAGATAGCAAGAGAGTTGGCTAAAGACGGCACGCTCAATAGTTTTGGAAAGAAAAGAAAGAAGGGATACTGGTCTGTAGTTGTTGACATCAGTGGGATCGAGTGTTGGTTTTTTGAGAAGGGGTGCAACTCTCGCTCTCTTGAAGACGGAAGGTTCATTCCTAGGTTCATTCCTAGGTTCATTCCTAGGTTCATCTGGACTCTTCATTGTCATCATCAACATACTATAACACTTTGAATTACCTAGGAATATTACTATAGCAACTGGTTGCTAAGGGAAACGAGACACCACCATGATCCTCTTGTTGTGAGACTGAGAGGGAGTGAGATTTGAGAAGTGCATAAGGAGAGGTGGGAAGCAGAGAAGACAGAGCCTGGTTGAAATTCCACCAAATGGATAAGAAGAGGCAGACAAAGTTTGGCACATTTATGCTTTCAGTGGTTGACGGACACGAATGAACGAGTAAACGCAGTTTTTAGCCTAGTAAGGTATCACAAATTAATACCTCAGTATTAATTATCCAGTGCGCGGAATCTCCATGAAGTCTGCATGACGATTTTCGCGTAAAGAGAGGCAGCGCGGGAGAGCGGACTTGTAGCCTGGCAGGTATGTTGTGCTATTTTGAATAAAGCTAGCAATACAGCTAATAAAAGTTTTAGGGTATTATTAATTTCGTACAGGTAACTAAATACATGGAGCTATCTAACAGCAATGCTGTTGTGGGCTTTCAAATGTAATTAATTACAACCGAGCCTATAAAGTCAGTTTTTCAGTCAGTCCTATCATTTGTATTGAAAATAGGTTATTATAACAAAAGGTAAACACACACATTTACAATAATAGTTAGGTCTATGTTAGTAGCCTAAAATGTACTGATACAAGTACAGAAACATTCCCTCTGACATAGCCAGAGGCAACCTAGGCTACACTGCCATTAATACTATACTTATTATATACACGTTATGTTCTACAGTACTGGTTTAAGTCTAAGAACAGGGTTCTCTCCCATAAAATCTTATCTCTGTCTCTATCACAGACATGCATGACCAAGGAAGATAGGCTACATAGAAACAGATAAAATAGAGAGAGATAAGGTGCAAGAGAGACAAAGGTAGAGAATAAACAGTGGGGGGGCAAGAATTGGAGAGCACATCAGCACCGGAGCTATGCCTAGTTTAATTTAAGGAAGTAGACTACTCAATTGCCTCTCCAGTGTGAGGGAGATGAGGCCAAACCAGGGACCTTGTATGTGATCAGACCTGTTGAAGGTGGGGTTCATGTGTGAATGTGAATATGAAAGTGTGAGTATGTATAGCTAGTATGATAACGTATCAATGTAAACACTTTGCCATTTGAGTTTGGACACAATGTACTAGTATCATCCAGATATATCGGTGCATTTTGTTTAAATTATGTTTAATCATGAATTCAAAGTAACAAAACTGTGTGTGTGTGTGTGTGTGTGTGTGTGTGTGTGCGTGTGTGTGTGTGTGTGAAAAATCTTCAAATACGGGTAGAGGCATTTTGGAAGACTGTTAGGAAACTTGGCCATACATACAATGCCTTCGGAAAGTATTCAGACCCCTAGACTTTTTCCACATTTTGTTACGTTACAGCCTTATTCTAAAATGGATTAAATAAAACAATCCTAATCAATCTACACACAATACCCCATAACGACAAAGCGAAAATAGGTTTTTTAGAAATTTTTGCAAATGTATTAAAAATATAAAACAGAAATACCTTATTTACATAAGTATTCAGACCTTTTGCTATGAGACTCGAAACTGAGCTCAGGTGCATCATGTTTCCATTGATCATCCTTGAGATGTTTCTACAACTTGATTGGAGTCCACCTGTGGTAAATTCAATTGATTGGACATGATTTGGAAAGGCACACACCTGTCTATATAAGGTCCCACAGTTGACAGTGCATGTCAGAGCAAGGGTACTAAAATATTTCTGCAGCATTGAAGGTCACCAAGAACACAGTGGCATCCATCATTCTTAAATGGAAGAAGTTTGGAACCACCAAGACTCTTCCTAGAGCTGGCCGCCCAGCCAAACTGAGCAATCAGGGGAGAAGCGTCTTGGTCAGGGAGGTGACCAAGAACCCGATGGTCACTCTGACTGAGCTCTAGAGTTCCTCTGTGGAGATGGGAGAACCTTCCAGAAGGTAAACCATCTCTGCAGCACTCCACCAATCAGGTCTTTATGGTAGAGTGGCCAGACGGAAGCCACTCCTCAGTAAAAGGCACATGACTGCCCGCTTGGAGTTTGCCAAAAGGCACATAAAGACTCTCAGACCATGAGAAACAAGATTCTCTGGTCTGATGAAACCAAGATTTAACTCTTCGGCCTGAATGCCAAGCGTCACATCTGGAGGAAACCTGGCACCATCCCTACGGTGAAGCATGGTGATGGCAGCATCATGCTGTGGGGATGTTTTTCAGCAGCAGGGACTAGGAGACTAGTCAGGATCGAGGCAAAGATGAACGGAACAAAGTACTGAGGGATCCTTGATGAAAACCTTCTCCAGAGCACTCAGGACCTCAGACTGGGGTGAAGGTTCACCTTCCAACAGGACATCGACCCTAAGCACACAGCCAAGGAAATGCAGGAGTGGCTTTGGGACAAGTCTCTAAACTATGTCCATAAACTATTCTCATTGCTTCTACAGATTGTGAATTAAAAATAAAAAATGTTGCTAAAAGTATTATTATATTATTTATCGATTGACTATGACTTTTCAGATCACCCAGTAATGCTATCTGCAAGGTTAGCTCCAGGTAAATATTGCAATCCTTTAGCCATTCCTGGACATGTGTCCAAAAACAAGCTACAAATGGACAGAACCAAAACAAATGATCTAATGATTCTGTCTCTTCACAGCAAAATCTGCAGAGCTGGGAAGATTGTATTCCCCATATAAATAACATTCTATTGGTAGCAAGAATATTATATAATAATTTAAATTGAAAGATTCTAATCCGGTGTCGTTTTGCGTGTCAGTTCATAAACACTATGCCATGGGATCGGTACGTCAAAAATCTCTTCCCAACTATTTTGCAATCTATATGGGACGGCTGTCAATCCTTTGGTCCTTAAGTGAAACTGATATACTTTTTTATTTATCACAGTTTTCCTTAACCAATTATGTTCTTTAATGCAAGGCCGACAGACAAGTTCCTTACTTTCTCCCCCTTCCACTTTCCTCTTCCACTTTTGCGGTAAGGCTGCAATTATTTGGTTGTAATTTTGGGTAGAGCAGACATTTCCACATGTTTTTGTTAGCTGCATGTGCGACATAACTCCACCAGTCCTACCGATGATATCATTTACGAAGATTATACCTTTTTTAAACATTCTGTCAAAAAATAAAGTTTTTTTGTCAATTAGTATATTTGAATTTAACCACAATATTTGTTGCATTATTTGTTCTGTCGTTTCTGGAGGATTAAATTGCCGCAACCACAATGATTTCTATATTTTCTCCACCTTGGTAGTGCCATTAATCACCATTGCAATAAAGGCCACAAAGTCCACATTTTTAACCTTTAAAATGTCAGGATCATCTTGGTGAAAGGCAACCCCTGCAGCTTGCATTGAAGGCCTATCCGCCACCATGGACTCTTCAGGAGCACCATTCAAACCCTCAACCCTTTTAACCGCTGCTGCATAGGAAATGCTCTGTACAACCCTAACTTTGGCCTCCTCATTTTCTTTCACCGTGGCTTCATGGTTCCCACCACAATTGTAACATTTCACTTTTTCATCACTTTTATAACACATTAAATGATATTTTCCACAACTTGGACATCTCGGTTTCTCCCTTCTGCAAACCCTTGACACATGACCAAAAGCTTTACAGTGATCACACTGCATTGGTCTTGGGATAAATGCTCTGACTTTGTAGTTTATATACCCCAACTGCACTTGAGTAGGGAGAGACTCCATATCAAAAAACAAAAGAACAAATAAACTCTTCACTTTTTCATCATTCACCACTCGATTCATCCGACGTGCATCAATCACTCCAGGAATATTTTTCATCTCTTTAACATCGACTTCCCACGAGACGCCAGATATTACCCCCTTGAGGGGTGCCCTGTTCCGAAGAGACACACACGACACGTCAAACTTTTCAAATCGGGATGAGCCGCAACACACGTTCCTTCTGATCCGCAGAAGTACAAAGAATCGAAACAAACCCGCCTCTCATGACCCTCACATCCTTCACTTTACCCATCACTCTCTCCACCAGTTTGGATAGCTCAAATGGATTCTTCAAGATTGGTATTTGGATAAGCTGCTCCTCATTAACAAACCTTCCTCCTACAAGATATAAAGAGACGTTCTCATCACTGTACCCTACTTTACTCCATTTTCAATTTTTTTTTTAAAGACTCCAATCCTCCTTGATTCTACCGCCGTTAGATTCACAATCCACTTCATCCTCCGCCTCCGCCATCTTTTCCAATCTCACCTACAATTGCATCCCTTCCTCCTTGCTTCCTTTCTCCCTTCCCTGGGGTTAGGTTAACCACTGATCTGACAATACTCATATATTCAATTATGTTGCAGGGTTTTAAATGTTTTATAGGCTACATTTGAAAAAAATATCCTACAATAGAACGTTTCTCAGAGAGAGATAGATGTGTGATAATCCGTTTTCACCCTCGAATCTCAGAGGGAGGTCGGAAAGCAGTGAGAGAAGAGTAATAGGCCATTGGATGCTTTCACTTGACATACATTTCACCATCATTTCACCATCAGAATCAGAATGTACTTATTCACCAAGTACATTTACTCATACCCAGCAATAGACAAATATACAGACAGAATACAGACAGAGGAATTTACACGGTCAACATACATAATATACAATATAAATACAGTAAGCATAAAATACAATGGATGGTAAATTGCATTGCTTGAAATTCTACCTTCCAGCGAGGCTAAATCATCCCTAAACAGCTGACTGTAAATGCCATGGCTCTTGGCGCCTCTAAAAATGGTCGGGAGCAGGGAGACACAGAGGGGAAAACAGCAAAGATCAAATTGGCCAGCTGCAGATGAGAACATGTAATAGTAGTGTATGACCATTGGAGGGAGACAAGCGGTTGCACCTGCATTGAGGAATCATCAGGACTGTTGTTAGAGTTACTGGGAAGGGAAAGGGGGATAACTAGTCAGTTGCACAACTGAATGCATTCAACCGAAATGTGTCTTCCGCATTTAACCCAACCCCTCTGAATCAGAGAGGTGCGGGGGACTGCCTTAATCGATGTGCTCAGGGAGTGAAATAAATACAATTAACCATGTTTTATTGTCACATACAGCGGATAGGGGCAGACAGTGAAATGTGTTGTTTTACAGGGTCAGCCGTAGTAGTACGGCGCCCCTAGAGCAAATTAGAGGTAAGTGCCTTGCTCAATGACACATCGACAGATTTTTCACCTTGTCTGCTCGGGTATCCAAATAGCATAATGCAGTGTCTACAGTTTCTACAGGAGTTCTCCTTTGAAGCCAGATCTGCCCTCTCCTCCTTGTCCACATCAGAGCCAATATCATTTGGTGAATTATGGGTGACTCCGTCAATTGTAACCAGTTTCATTAATCTACTTCTTGTGTGGTCATCATTTCATTTCATGGGTCCTCTGTAGCTCAATTGGTAGAGCATGGCGCTTGTAACGTCAGGGTAGTGGGTTTGATCCCCGGGACCACCCATACGTAAAAATGTATGCACACATGACTGTAAGTCGCTTTGGATAAAAGCGTCTGCTAAATGGCATATTATTATTATGAAGAAAGAAACCACATAGAAAAAGTGGTAAGCAAGTAAGGTCCAAAAAACAGATTTTCACCAAGTCAAATTAATTTTTTGTGTTAGAGGTTTCATTATGCTTGTACCTAAACCAAAGTAGATAATGTAAAGATTGTTCTATACATCAGTTGGGGTCTCTATAAGCTTTAATATGAGGTCCTAAACCTGGCATGAAAGTGCATCATTATAGCTGTGTGGGCTAATAAAGTCAAAATGTTTGCCTTGGGGTAAGTTGAGCCAATGGTTGAGCCAATGGCAAGTTGAAATATATGTAGATATCTTTGTTAGAAAGAATACTATATTTCCCTTGACGGAGTGATACTGAATGTAAAAAATGGCTCAACTTACCCCACTCTCCCCCACACATTATGTAAAGTTAGTTTACGATTGACAGATAATGTTTAAATGCAAAAAAACTTTATTTTGTGTTAGTGATCCTCAGCTCAGTTTGGGACCCTTAATCCAGGCTGGACAGGAGGAACTCAACCTGCATTTCTAGATTCCCCATCACCTGCCCCGAGAGCCTCTGTGGGCTTTCATAGATGGACTCATCGAGGTTGAAGATGGAGTCCAGCCACGCCTTCATCTGGCCCTGACGACAACAGACACATCATCAACTATTATTTAATGACCAACTACAAAGATAATGATGAACAAACCATCACACACAGCTCAGGATATATATATATATATATATATATATATATATATATATATATATATATATATATATATATATATATATATATATCTATATATATATATATAGAGAGAGAGAGAGAGAGAGAGAGAGAGAGAGAGAGAGAGAGAGAGAGAGAGAGAGAGAGAAATGTACCTTAATGAGGAGGTAGAAGTTCGAAGCAGCCTCTGTCCAGGCTCCTCCAGGAGGGTGAATCCTCTTTATCACTTCCATGAGCAGATAAAAGAAGCTACCAGGCCTCTGGAGAAGGAACAGGGGACATGAGTGAGTGTCTACAGGCTTGATACAACAGTGTGGATAGGATAGATAAACAACAGGATGTTTACATTCTTAGGGCCACTTACAGATGTAGGAAGAGATGTTTTTCCTTCTAGAAGGCTTAGTAGAACGAATTCATAAAATACATCCACGAAGTTGATGCGGTCGATCTGAAGTCAAACAAATACGCTAATTACATAATCTTCATTGACAAGCACTTTAGAAAGTCTCATTGAGTAGATGTTGGATGAGCAGACTGTGCCTGCAGCTAACGCTCAAACTTGCATGTAAACCTACTCCTACAAGAGCCATCTCTTGCTCTAGTCGCTCCCTGTTTGCTGGCTCATTAATGAAGTTCACCAGGAGGTCGTAGGCCTGCTCAAACTGCCTCACATCCTCAAAACAAAACAATCATACAATTCCTTAAACTTAGATCATAAAATCAAAGATTCAGGTCTGTAATTCAGAGGGTCTCTGATTGTTTTGCTTGTAAGACATTGGAACTTTTCAACTAAAACCTATGAATCACTGTTGCCTAAAGGTAACCCACTGGGCAAAGACTTGTTGTATCAACGTAGTTTCTATGTCATTTTAACAAAAAAATGTAATGCGATGATGTTAAAGCAACGTGGAAAACTGATTGGATTTGAAAAAAGTCATCAACGTAAGGGAATTTAGTCTTTTTTTCACCTAACTTTTAACCTAAATCCAATGACATGGTCAATGTTTTTGTTGATTTCACATTGAATTCACATTAGTTGACAACTCAACCAAATGTAACTCAAAACTAGACGTTGAAATGACATCTATGTGGGAACTATACTGTATATCTGGTCTGATGAACTCTGTACAATTATGTGAATGGTTACCTGCTGGTTGAGCTTGGACAATCCGCTCAACACCATCCTCCCAGCGTGGGTGAGGTAATTAAGGGAGGTACTGTCTGAGGATGTCAGAGCCTGTGAGAACAAGACAATACATTTACAAACAGTCCAGAAATGTTCATCAAATGAAATACAAAAGGTGCTAAATTCACAATTTCACACCTCCATAGCATGTCGGATACCGGCCAGCCTCAGAGAGAAATTGGTTGTCCCTTGGTTTCCAAAGTAACTCCTGTAAATATAAATGTTTAGTAACACATGTGCAACATAAGGAGATAAAGCATACATCAATGCCATGATATGAAGATATCCTCTTATGTTAGCCTATGTTACAACTGTAGGATTCAGACAGACCATACCAATGTAGGACCTTCATTTGATCACTCTTTTGTTGCTGAGAATTTTCCTGCACGGCAGGAAATTAAACTTATAGTGTATTTTAGTTTTAAAAAGGCTTTTAAAGTTTGTAATATTCACTTTGAAATGTCAGACTGATTTGCCCAAAAAATGTATCAACCCCTACAAAAATGAAAATTATAATCCACATAATAATTCATATTTGCTGTTGCTGCAGGATTATTTCCCTGCTGTAGCACACTGGCTTAAAGTAGACCCTTTCCTGCAGTCAAATGACCAACTCGCCCTCTAGTGGCCTCATGGGTGTAATGATATTAATCTTTTTCATAATTTCATAGTTAATCAAAATGAATTTTAAAAATGCAGAAAATCTGGTTTTTCTATGTCAAACGGTTTTGTTATATTTCAGTCTTCTGTGATGTACAGTACCAGTCAACGTTTGGACACACCTACTCATTCAAGGGTTTTTCTTTATTTTTACTATTTTCTACATTGTAAATAACAGTGAAGACATCAAAACTATGAAATAACACATATGGAATCATGTACTAACCAAAAAAGTGTTAAACAAATCAATATATATTTTAGATTTTAGATTCTTCAAAGTAGCCACCCTTTGCCTTGACGACAGCTTTGCACACTCTTGGCATGCTCTCAACCAGCTTCACATGGAATGCTTTTCCAACAGTCTTGAAGGAGTTCCCACATATGCTGTGCACTTATTGGCTGCTTTTCCTTCACTCTGCGCTCCAACTCATCCCAAACCATCTCAATTGGGTTGAGGTCGGGTGATTGTGGAGGCCAGGTCATCTGATGCAGCACTCCATCACCCTCCATCTTGGTCAAATAGCCCTTACAGAGCCTGGAGGTGTGTTGGGTCATTGTCCTGTTGAAAAACAAATGATAATCCCACTAAGCGCAAACCATATGGGATGGCGTATCGCTGCAGAATGCTGTGGTAGCCATGCTGGTTAAGTGTGCCTTGAATTCTAAATAAATCAAAGACAGTGTCACCAGCAAAGCACCCCCACACCATCACACCTCCTCCTCCATGCTTCACAGTGGGAACTATTCATGCGGAGATCATCCGTTCACCAACTCTGCGTCTCACAAAGACACGGCGGTTGGAACCAAAAAATCTCACATTTGGACTAATCAGACCAAAGGACAGATTTCTACCGGTCTAATGTCCATTGCTCGTATTTCTTGGCCCAAGCAAGTCTCTTCTTCTTATTGGTGTCCTTTAGTAGTGGTTTCTTTGCAGCAATTCGACCATGAAGGCCTGATTCACGCAGTCTCCTCTGAACAGTTGATGTTGAGATGTGTCTGTTACTTGAACTTCGTGAAGCATTTATTTGGGCTGCAATCTGAGGTGCAGTTAACTCTAATGAACTTATCCTCTGCAGCAGAAGTAACTCTGGGTCTTCCTTTTCTGTGACGGTCCTCCTGAGAGCCAGTTTCATCATAGAAACTTTAAAATTTCTTGAAATGTTCCGGATTGACTGACCTTCATGTCCTAAAGTAATGATGGACTGTCGTTTCTCTTTACTTATTTGAGCTGTTCTTGCCATAATATGGACTTGGTCTTTTACCAAATAGGGCTATCTTCTGTATACCATTCCTACCTTGTCACAACACAACTGATTGGCTCAAACGCATTAAGAAGGAAAGAAATTCCACAAATTAACTTATAAGTAGGCACACCTGTTAATTGAAATGCATTCCAGGTGACTACCTCATGAAGCTGGTTGAGAGAATGTCATGAGTGTGGAAAGCTGTCCTCAAGGCAAAGGGTGGCTACTTTGAAAAATCTCAAAAGTGAAATTTTTTGATTTGTTTAACACTTTATTTGTTACTACATGATTCCATATGTGTTATTTCATAGTTTTGAGGTATTCACTATTATTCTACAACAGGGTTCTTCAATTCCGGTCCTGGAGGGCCGAAACACCTCTGTTTTTCATCCTCTCCTTCTAATCAGGGGCTAATTCAGACCTGGGACACCAGGTGAGTGCAATTAACTACCAGGTAGAAATAAAAAACAGAAGTGTTTCGGCCCTCCAGGACAGGAATTGAAGAAACCTGTTCTACAATATATATTTATTTCTTTTTTTTAACCTGGAATGAGTAGGTGTGTCCAAACTTTTGACTGGTAACGTATAGAAAGTGTTTCAACTCTATATCTGACATGGTAAAGGTGTCTTCTTTTTTTAAGACCATATCCATATGTGTGAAATGTATACTTTTGCTTCAAAGTAGATTTGTTTAAGACTATTAAGAAACACACTGTGTGACCCTGATCTAGCCCACTGCAGTAAAAGGTTATTAAGGTCCTACTTCTGTATAAGTACAATATTGGGCAGATTATTTCAAAGCAAATGTTTTTACTATAGATGAACACATTAAAGCAAACTCACCACAGCTGGGGCACATCTGCAACATTATTTTGCTCCTCCACAAACTCCTAAAGCAGACATCACATTAACATCAACTCTACTAAACTGCATTTCACCTGCAACATCAACTAAAGCAGACAAAACATTCAGTGACATCATAACAATACTTTCATCTTGACCTAAAAACTTAACCTTGACAGACAATACAAACCTGTCGATACCAAAACATTGTGTTTTGAACACAATGACACTTAGACACACACCTGTACACACAAGTACAAATGTCAGTAAAACAAAGAAAAAAGTGCTATTGACTGTAGAAAGAGTTTTACGTGAGGAGTGCTGTCAGGGGTCTGGTCCTGGTCCTGGGTGGAGTGGAAAGGTGGAGGGGGACTGGGAGGGGAATCGGAAGGGAAAGGGGGAGGGGGAGGGGGAGAATCCTGGGGGAACTGGTGAGAGGAGCCAGAGAACGGTTCATGAGGGGTGGTGATGATGTCAGAGGTGGAGAACTGATACGACGTCATCTCATCCCCCCTCTCCTGGAACCCCTCCACTGTGGTGGAGATATCCACCTGCTGTTTAACACACAACATGTGACACTGTAAGCCCAACATTGAAAACCACAATATTAAAAATCCCTCAACCAAACACTGAAATAAATCCTAGCACAGAGAAACAACGAGTTATACCTGGGCATCCTCATAATAGGTGAACTCAGACCTCCTCTTGACAAGGCAGGACTTGAGTCCATAGATCCTTCTACCAAGGAACTAAAAATGAGGATAGAAATTCAAATGTCTCATTTCATTTTCTGTCAACATTTATTGAAACAGGTAAATGGACATTTGCCACTTCCCATTTTTGGGGGGTGAAAAAGTGTTTGACTGTACCTTAATACCAGTCAGCTCCTTGTTGGTGAGGACCACCTGGACAAGACCCTTTAAAAGAGACACAGGGAAACATTACATTTCATCCAGGAAATATAAGTAGCCCTATATTGTGTGCGTCATTTGACACAAATCAGGTGCATTTGAGATGAAAGATCAGTTGAGAATCTCTCACCCATGGGTCCAGGATTTTTTCCTGAATGACTCTGCTCCACCACAGCTGTTTCTCCACTCCCCTCACAATGCACAGGTGATGCAAGTCCTCTTCATTTTGCTAAAAGAAAAAACGCCTTCAGTCTGCAGACCTTTCTCTATATTTTAACTATAGATTTCTATATCATTTGGCAGACGAAGTTTTGACTATCATTACTGGCAGTGATATAACAACTTTCCCCTACGTTTCAATTAGGGCCAGACATACAAAAGAAACCCCAGAGACAAATGGGAGATAAAATATACTGGTGTGTTCATTAGTGTTAAGAATATGTCTGAAGTACCTGCACTCGTCCATAATGGATCTTCCAGTAATGGAAATTAAACGAACCCCAGTTCCCAACCAGCTGCAACTTCTCATAGGGAAAACGAGAGTCTTCACTATTTGGCTGAAAAACAAAGACATCCCCTAATTTCAGAGGTTTCTCTGTGATTAATAAAAAACACAATTGTGGAGATAGAGGACATGTTAATGTGTACTATTACTAATACTCTATGACTGTCTAATAATGTGAATAGCTACCTGTGAATGGCTATCTAAAGGTGCTGACAGTTCGTCAAGCACTAGCCTCCCCGCTTCAGTGAGGTGAAAGGTAGGCTCCTCAGTAACCCATTTGGAATTCTGTGAAAAGAAGAGGGAATAGGGTAAAGCCATCAAATTAAGGAAATTCTCCCTATAAGATCAGATGAGCTTTGGTTAATAATGTGAATGGTTACCTGTGTGTTTAACACTGCCAGCTCTCTCACCAGAATTCTCCCAGCACGGGTGAGATAGTAGACTGGTTTGGGCTTGGAGATGAAGAAGACGGAATATGTTTACAGACATGTTCATTATATTGTTTTATAGAAAACTAGTGACTTGATGTTAATGTTTAATATCCTCTAAAGACCAGAGAGTATCAGAATGGATAGACTTACAGAGACAGGAACATACAAGGGTCCAGACCAAGGGATTATAGCCAGACAGGGCCACTGCCCAACCTCCTCATCCACATACTAAGGAAAAAGACAGGATCAATTTAAGAGTCAGTTTGAATGAGAGACTGGTATAGAAGTGACAGACTGGTATAGGGAGAATCGCAAGAGGAGGCCACTGCAAAGATAGATTCTAAGACAATTGGCAGTTGAACTACACAGGTCTGTGTTTAAAGGTTAAGGAAACCTATGAGGTACCTGCATATGAATGGCTACCTGTTCATTTTGAGAAGATAGTTCCTCCCATACCATCCTCCTAGCTGGAGTGAAACAGATGAAAATAGGCTGCTCCATCGTGAAAATCTGGTAAAAATAAGGGAACAGCTTTAAAGACATCAAAGTATTCAACTATCAAAGTGGATACTGAAGGTTAATTATCCCTATTAGATCAGATGAGCATTGGTTAATAATCTGCATGGATACCTGTGTGTTTAACACTGCCAGCTCTCTCACCAGCATCCTCCCAGCATGGGTAAGGTAATATGTTGGCTGCAGTGTTACAGATTGTTAGAAAAATAGGAAATATGTTTACAGACATGTATTTATATATTGTTCTTTAAAAAACGTCATGTTTATGTTTAAATTACATAAACCAGTCTAAAGACCAGAGAGTATCATAATGGATGGACTTACAGCGCTTGAAACCCACAGAGGTCCAGACCAAGGGATTAAAGCCAGACAGGGCTGCTGCCGAACCTCCTCATCCACATACTAAGGAACAAGACAGGATCCATTTAAGAGTCAGATGAATAATACACTAGTATAGGAGTGAAAGACTGGTATAGGGAGGATTGCAAGAGGAGGCCACTGCAATGATAGTAGTTGAAACACACAGGTCTGAGTTACAAATGTTAAGAACATGTCTAAAGTACCTGCATGTGAATGGCTACCTCTTCAGGCTGAGAAAACTGTTCATCCCATACCATCGTGCCAGCATGAGAGATGAAAATGTGTTGCTCATTCATGAAAATCTGTAAGAAAATTAGGGAATAGGTTTAAGGACATCAAAGTATCCCACTACCATAGTAGATACTGAAGGTAATCCTGCCTATTAGATCAGATTAGCTTTGTCCAATAATCTGCATGGTTACCTGTGGGTTTAACACTGCCAGCTCTCTCACCAGCATCCTCCCAGCGTGGGTAAGGTAATAAGTTGGCTGCAGTGTTACAGACTATTAGAAAAACAGGAAATATGTTTACAGACATGTATTTCTATATTGTTCTTTAGAAAACGTCATGTTTATGTTTAAGTTACATAAACCAGTCTAAAGACCAGAGAGTATCAGAATGGATGGACTTACAGCGCTTGAAACCCACAGAGGTCCAGACCAAGGGATTAAAGCCAGACATGGCCGCTGCCAAACCTCCTCATCTACAAACTAAGGATCAATTTTCGAGTGAGTAAAATTACAGTTTGAATGTCAGATTGTTATTGAACCAATCCTGCTACAGAAGCAGTATTGTTATAGCCTGGGTGCCAGTCTGTTTCAGCTTTCTGCCCACAACCTTATTGGATTGTTATGCAAATATCATATTGCCACGATGGAATTAGCAAGAGAGTAGTAACAGACCGGTACTCAGACTATTGATAGGCCTACATTATTACCTGAACAAGGACTGGGTCCTCCTGGTCCAGGGTGGGCTCATGATCTTTATGAATAAACAATAAAGGATTATTTTCTCTAAGTTTAAGAAATACTGCAAGACACCAGACATCTGTCCATGTAGTTAGGCCGATCTTATATTTTATTTGTATTTTATATTGTGTGATATCACATTGTATTTATGTGTCTGCATAATGTACCAATATGTTCAATTAAACCTAAAGCAAAGGTTTGGTTTCAGAGGAGCATGATCGTTTGTTGTTGTTAATAGTGGAATTCCATAGCATCTAGGGCTACACTGTAAAACATATCAAATCTCCTCTGGGCTTTGCTAGCCATCATTATGTCATTATGGGATGTAGCTCAGTTGATAGAGCATGGTGTTTGAAACGCCAGGGTTGTGGGTTCTATTCCCACAGGGGGTATGAAAAAATATATAATGTAAGTCGCTCTGGATAAGAGCGTCTGCGAAATGACGTAAATGTCATTATTTGAGTCCTAAATGGCACCATATTCCCTATTTAGTGAACTACTATTGACCAGAGCCTTTTGACCATATAACTATTGGCCCTGGTAAAAAAAAATAGGGAATAGGGAATAGGGTATAGGGTGCCGTTTGGGACTCAAATGATGACATGATGATGGCTAAATATTGTTTCAGTCCGTACTATAAACAGTATGTATTGCTATTTAGACATTGTAAAATCTGTAAATGTACCCTCCTCAACCGTGACAACACGGTACACGCTCTCCACGGTGGCCGGTTCATCCTCACCGACGCCGTAATATTTTCTATAAAAGTAGACAGCCGAACCAGTCGCAAGCACCAGGCCAGCTGCACACAGAAGCGGCCGCACGCGGAGGAATCTCAGCGTGGTCGCTTTCAACAAAGTACTGAATGTATGCCTACTCATTATCGCCCTTCATACTGCAGTGATTTTGACCGAGTTCAAAACCATCTGACACGTTCTTAGAATTACAGGGTTTTATAGGGAACCATTAATACGTCAAATGCTTCCATGGCAATGTCACAATGGGATGAACATGTTTACCAAACGGATTAAAAATCATTTAACAGTGATATCAATTCAGTTGAATTTTGGAGATGATTTGGGAGTTTATAAAATGGTGAACTATGAACCATGGTTTAGAGAGCAGTAGGAGTAGAATAATTTAGAATATACATATGGCTCTAAGTAGGAGTAGAAGAAGGGACTGCGCCACTATGCACAGTGCGCTCTCCATGGTTCTGAAAAGGAACGTTCGTTCCTGCGTTCATCAGCTCCCTGATGTTCTAGGCTGAGCCCACTCACTGAACCACTCTCACTTTCACTTTCAAGGTGTCAAAGCGTTCAACAAACATGCATGGAACTCAAACACAATTCAAATAGTTGTTTTTATTTTTTATCAGCTGAGATAGCCTACTCTTCTCATCTCTTGGCACTTCTGCTCTGCTGGTTAAACAGTATCTGAACGTTTTTACAGTTGATTGATAATTTGGATAATTCATATTTATAATGTAGTATCCCACGTTTCATAACATAACCCTAATCCCAAAATAGACTAACATAGAAACCCTAGGCGAGCACACAAGCTCTGGCTGTATAGCCGGCAACAATAAGAAATCCAAAGAGGGTGGATGTTGAGGAAAACCAGTAGACCAACACAAATCCTCTTCAGGAGAGAAAACGAATTAGAGGCTAAAAGACAGAAAATGGCAGACAATAGAAATCTAATGCGTATGTTATGGCTGGTTAGGGTTTTAATTAGGAAGGACTCCCACAAAGATATTGTCTCTCTAAAAAACTGTAGGATACATATTGGTGGTCAAAGGGGTCGAAGCAAGGGGACGTGCCTTCCCATTCGGGGGCGGCAGTATAGTGATCCTCGCTAATAAGGGCCAGTGAGCCACAAGACAATTCATATTAGGTTGGTTGACCCTGTTGGCGCAATGCGTAGGCTGCTTATCTTTCACGCCAGTGACCTGGGTTCGCTTCCCCGACCCTCCTTTAGCCACAACATTTTAAGAAAGGGACATCTTCATGACCAACAATCTAAAAAGTTTGGTCAGTCTGTGAAAATTAGAAACTTCCAGCAGTCGTCACTCTGACCAAAAGGAATCAAGACAGTTGTCACTCTGACCAAAGGGAATCAAGGCAGGTTGAGGAATAAAGGTGGTTGGATTATATAGCTACATTGGTGGTATGGTTCCAAAAGTGCTGGTGATAAAATTAACATAGGCTATTACTGGCATACACATTTCAAAACAAAACAAAAAGCCTATGTATGGAGTTATGGAAACGTTGTTAAACCAAACAGTCTGTACTCTATTGCACAAGTTTGATGTCCCTATTGATAAAATGGCATGTTACTCTAATTTGTCAGATGTGTTACAGTTTATAATAGGCTACTTACTATACCGTCATCCTTTATCAAAGCATTCCATTGCTAGTAAAATCTCCACAAGCAAGGGTGCTGATTCTGCCGCAGGAGGGGGTGGAGGGATAGTGTTGATTTTCAACCACCAGAGCCTCCACTGCAATACCTGTCATGAGCCTCTCACTCCACCGGGTTACCACCTTAATTTTCTTCCACTCTGCTCACCACTCTCTCTACTCAGCCTAACTAGCTCCACCTGTCCCTGCTCTGCTCTGCTCTAATTACTCTGCCAGCTGCGCTGCATTACCCACTACCTCTCCCAGTATTTAAGGCCCTGTCTTTCAGCTCTCCGGTGTCAGATCGTCTGCAAAGCTCACACCCGGAACCTGTTTGCTCGCGCTTCTGGCTCACCCTGGTTTTGTGACCCCGGACCTGCCTGAATTTTTGGATACTCTTCTGCCCCAGGAGATCCAGACCTGCTTCTGCCATAACGACTCCTGACTACTCTTCAATCCCGGTAACTCTGACCAGCCTTCTGCCTTGCTACTACGTATTTTGGATTTCCCTTGAACTGTACTGCTGCCTTGTTTCATTCCGCCCTGTTGTGTCTGTGTCTCCCCCCCCCCCCAGGACTTCTGGACCACCCACCACCGGCTTCATAGGACGCATCGCTGCCACTGGGGGGGGCACAGACCCAGCACATTGGACGGGATCCCTGTTACCCCTGGAGCCTTCATTCACTCCCTACTTCCCTTTTCCCTTAAGTTTTAATAAACTTTCTGGTGTGACGCAATTGTGGTCCTCTGGTCGTCTGTCTGAACCGTGACAGTACGATCTGACCATTATGGACTCAGCGCACACTTTCCCCGACATGGAAACCGATGAGCATGAGCAGCAGTTCCAGCAGCAGCAACAACAACTCGCCATGATCATTCAACTCCTCACCAACCTTACCCCAGCCAGTCTGCCCACCAGCCCTGCCCCCGAGTTACCTGCCCCGGTCATTGCAGCCGCTGCTCCGGAACACAAGATTGGAAACCCCGAGCGGTTCAACGGCGATTCAACCCAGGTCCGGCCATTCCTGACTAGCTGCCGACTTCAGTTCTCCTTGCAGCCAAGGACCTTCGCCACGGAGGGGGCTAAAGTTGGGTATGCCATCACTCACCTGACGGGCCGAGCTCGACTCTGGGGAACAGCAGAGCTCGAACGTCAAACCCCCGCATGTGCAACCTTCGACCTGTTTGCTGAGGAGATGCTGAAGGTGTTTGACCTGGATTCACCAACCGCAGAGGCGTCTCGTGAACTGTTCAGTATTCGACAAGGCAGACGTACAGTCGCAGACCATTCCATCGACTTCCGAACCCTGGCTAGACGAAGTTCTTGGAACACACCATCGTTGGTGGACGCGTTCTTCCATAGTTTGGCTGACTATATCAAGGACGAGTTGGTCTCCCATGAACTGCCTTCCACTCTTGATGAAGCCATCGCACTGACTGTCAGGATCGACAGAAGGATACAGACCCGTCGTCGTGAGAGGGGGCGCCAAGGTCCACCTACTACCGGCATTCGGAGAGATCCGACTGGGCTCCTGTCATCTACTGCCACTCACCCAGGTCAGCTTGATCAGTCTGAGCCTATGGAGATTGGGCGAGCCTCTCTCACTCCTGCAGAGCGCCAGCGCCGCTTCACCTCAAACCTCTGCCTCTATTGTGGAGGTGATGGACATCGTGTGGTAACCTGCCCTTTAAAGGGCCGAAGCTCACCGGGCATAGGGGGAGTCCGGTTGAGTTCAAGACCATCCAGTCCTCCGACCGCAAACCCCTGCTGCAAGTTCACCTCCGCCTCTCTGACTCAACTCACACCCTGGCTGCTCTGGTGGATTCTGGCGCCGAAGCCAACATAATGGACATCAAGCTGGCACGCCAACTGGGACTGGAGAACCTCCGTTTGACACCTCCTATTCCTGCCCGGGCACTGGACGGACACTTACTCGGATCGGTCACTCATGTCACGGCCCCGGTCTCGATGGGTCTGTCCGGAAACCATCAAGAAACTATCCAGTTTCACCTGCTCCCCTCTCCAGGCCAACCCCTCATCCTGGGTTACCCATGGCTCCGCCGGCACAACCCTCAGCTCGACTGGGTGACCGGGGTGATCAGGGAGTGGGGAGAGGACTGCCACCGAACCTGCCTGCTTGCTGCCGCACTACCCCCTCGGCCAGTACCTACTAACTCCGCTCCTGACCTCTCCAATGTCCCAGAATGCTACCATGGTCTCAGAGAGGTGTTTAACAAAGCAAGAGCCACATCTCTGCCCCCTCACCGACCGTACGACTGTGCCATCGACCTCCTCCCTGGAACAGCCCCTCCAAAGGGTCGTCTTTATTCGTTGTCTGCTCCTGAAAGAAAGTCCATGGAGGACTACATCAATGGCTCTCTGTCCGCAGGATTAATCCGTTCATCTTCATCTCCTGCTGGTGCTGGCTTCTTCTTTGTGGGGAAGAAGGACGGATCTCTTCGCCCCTGCATCGACTACAGGGGACTCAACGACATCACAGTGAAAAACCGTTACCCTCTGCCTCTGCTCACCTCTGCTTTTGAGTTGCTCCAGGGAGCCACTGTTTTTACCAAGTTGGATCTCAGAAACGCTTACCACCTAGTGCGGATCCGGGAGGGTGATGAATGGAAAACCGCATTCAATACACCAACAGGCCACTACGAGTATCTGGTTATGCCTTTTGGCCTCACCAATGCTCCTGCTGTGTTCCAGGCTCTAGTGAATGATGTACTGCGGGACATGTTAAACAAGTTTGTCTTCGTTTACCTGGATGACATCTTAATCTACTCCAGAAACCTGTCTGAACACACCCGCCATGTCCAGCAAGTCCTTCATCGTCTTCTGGAGAATTCCCTCTACACCAAGGCAGAGAAATGTGAGTTTCACGTCAAGACAGTGGCCTTCCTGGGGTACATAGTGGCAGAGGGAAGTATCCAAATGGATCCTGCCAAAGTATCAGCAGTCACTTCATGGCCAGTTCCGGAGAACAGAAAGAAGCTGCAACAGTTTCTGGGGTTTGCTAACTTCTATAGAAAGTTTATCCGGAACTACAGTACCGTTGCTGCCCCTCTCACTGCTCTAACCAGCACCAAGCAACCCTTCACCTGGACCCCAGCAGCCGACAAAGCCTTCAGTACCCTCAAGGTGAGGTTCACCTCCGCTCCCATCCTCCAGATGCCTGATGTGGACCGGCAATTCATTGTGGAGGTGGACGCCTCGGATGTGGGAGTTGGTGCTGTGATTTCTCAGTGGGCTGCGGAGGATAGGAAGCTCCATCCCTGTGCCTTTTTCTCACGTCGGTTGTCCCCCTCTGAGTGCAATTACGACATAGGGAACCGTGAGCTGCTGGCTGTGAAGCTTGCCTTGGAGGAGTGGCGTCACTGGCTGGAGGGGTCCACCATTCCATTTCTCGTTTGGACCGATCATAAGAACTTGGAGTACATCCGCACGGCCAAACGGTTGAACTCCAGGCAGTCCCGCTGGGCCCTGTTCTTCACCAGGTTTAATTTCACTCTGTCATACCGGCCTGGATCACGTAACACCAAGCCAGACGCCCTCTCCCGTCAATTCCAGAAGGATGACACCCCCTCCAAGGACCCTGTGTCGATTCTGCCAAGTCCCTGCATCGTTGCAGCTCTGACCTGGGCTGTTGAGGAACAGGTGCTGGAGGCTCTCCGTAACCAGCCAGGTCCCAGCACTTGCCCAGCTGACCGCCTTTTTGTCCCTGAAGACCTGAGGTCCCAGGTCGTTCAGTGGGGACATGACTCCCGCCTAGCTTGTCACCCTGGCTCCACCCGCACTTACAACCTGCTCGCCCAGAGGTTCTGGTGGCCCTCTCTGAGAAAGGATGTACGGGAATTCGTCCAAGCCTGCCCCATCTGCAACCAACACAAGTCGTCCTGCCAGCCCCCAGCCGGATTGCTGCAGCCCCTGCCTGTGCCCAGACGTCCCTGGTCTCACATCGCCCTTGACTTTGTCACGGGGCTGCCCCCTTCAAGGGGCATGACCGTCATTCTCACCATAGTTGACCGTTTCAGCAAGATGGCACACTTCATTCCCCTCCCCAAGCTCCCAACCGCCAAGGAGACCGCCCAGGTGGTCCTGGAACACGTCTTCCGGATCCACGGACTGCCAAAGGATGTAGTTTCTGACCGTGGTCCACAATTCTCCTCCGCTTTTTGGAAGGAGTTCTGTCACCTGCTGGGAGCCACAGTCAGTCTGACTTCCGGATTCCATCCCCAATCCAATGGGCAGTCAGAGCGGGCTAATCAGGAGCTCGAGAAGGCACTGCGATGCATGACTTCACGCAACCCCCACTCCTGGTCGCAGCAATTGACATGGGTGGAGTACGCACACAATTCTCTGACCTGCTCTGCCATCGGTATGTCCCCTTTCCAATGTGTTTATGGATACCAGCCTCCTCTATTTGCCAGCCAGGAAGAGGAGGTTACTTGCCCATCTGCACTTGCTTTTGCCCGTCGATGTCGCCGCACCTGGTCACAAGCCCGAGCCACACTCCTCAGATCCGTTGCCAGCTACACTACCGGGGCCAACCGTCGGAGAATTCCTGCTCCCACCTACCATGTTGGTCAAAGGGTGTGGTTGTCATCGAAGAACCTGCCACTCAGGGTGGAGTCGCAGAAGCTGGCACCTCGGTTCATTGGCCCATTCCCTATCATAAGAGTGATTAGCCCAACTGCTGTCCGGCTCCAACTGCCTAATTCCCTGAGGGTGCACCCCACTTTCCATGTGTCTAAGATTAAGCCCATCCATGAGAGTCCGCTGGTCCCTGCTGCGCCTTGTCCTCCTCCTCCACGGCTCGTCGATGGTGGTCTGGTTTACACCGTCCGCCGCCTGCTTCGGTCCAGACGGAGGGGTAGGGGTCTCCAGTACCTCATTGACTGGGAGGGCTATGGACCTGAGGAAAGGACCTGGGTGCCAGCTAGTCGGATTGTGGATAGGACTCTCATCACCGCTTTCCACCAACGGCATCCTGATCAACCTGCAATCCGTAGGGGCCGCCCCAGAGGGGTCCCTAACCGTCCTGCCCGCTCGGCTTCCTGTCCTGTGCCTGATCCTGTCTCGGGACCTGTCCCATCTCCCGACCACGGCCCTCCGGCTTCCTCCGAGGATGAGGACGTTCACTCGGACCGTTCGGAGGAGTTCTAGCCCTCCTCCGGCTCCCCTCCTCCCGCCCGGCGTGGTGTTGCTCTTGGGACTTCTGGGGCCGTCCCTTGGGGGGGGGGTTCTGTCATGAGCCTCTCACTCCACCGGGTTACCACCTTAATTTTCTTCCACTCTGCTCACCACTCTCTCTACTCAGCCTAACTAGCTCCACCTGTCCCTGCTCTGCTCTGCTCTAATTACTCTGCCAGCTGCGCTGCATTACCCACTACCTCTCCCAGTATTTAAGGCCCTGTCTTTCAGCTCTCCGGTGTCAGATCGTCTGCAAAGCTCACACCCGGAACCTGTTTGCTCGCGCTTCTGGCTCACCCTGGTTTTGTGACCCCGGACCTGCCTGAATTTTTGGATACTCTTCTGCCCCAGGAGATCCAGACCTGCTTCTGCCATAACGACTCCTGACTACTCTTCAATCCCGGTAACTCTGACCAGCCTTCTGCCTTGCTACTACGTATTTTGGATTTCCCTTGAACTGTACTGCTGCCTTGTTTCATTCCGCCCTGTTGTGTCTGTGTCTCCCCCCCCCCAGGACTTCTGGACCACCCACCACCGGCTTCATAGGACGCATCGCTGCCACTGGGGGGGGCACAGACCCAGCACATTGGACGGGATCCCTGTTACCCCTGGAGCCTTCATTCACTCCCTACTTCCCTTTTCCCTTAAGTTTTAATAAACTTTCTGGTGTGACGCAATTGTGGTCCTCTGGTCGTCTGTCTGAACCGTGACAATACCTCTGTTGTTTCTAAATAATGATGCTAATCTTTGCTGTGAGAACAAGGAGTCCGCTTACACTGTACTTTGATTATAAAGGTTTATTTATATCACAAGATTTTAGCGTAAGTTTACAGATATCTGCAGGCATCTGGAGAACAACGACCCAAAATAATATGTTGTTCTGTCCTCCTTTGTCTCACCAAGTATTTATAATCTTTACCATGATATGGGTGGTTTCCCCTAGAGACCAATCCCATGACTCCACACAACAGACTTCCACTGTTTTATGGGGTGCCCCTATAAAACTGCTCCCCAGATGCTTCCCTAAGCTGAATCAACATCCTCCAAGATACCATTTGCAAACGTTAGCAAAGTCATAAATTCCTTAGACACCACATATTTCCCCCCTTCGAGACTAATTAAGTCTCGAAAACAAAAAGAATAGGATTATGACAAATAACAATTTCTCTTATTGAGTATCTTTAACAATAAACCAAAACACATTTTTCTATGGAGTGTAAATACATTTCTATGAAATATGAACAAATCTTTATGGAGTGTGAGAGCGAAAAACCTGTCTGGCAGCTTTCTTTCCAAATATCCATCAATCAATCAATCTATATATCATTGCAGACACTGGAATGTAGTCCACTACACTTCATCTCCTCAGCATTGTCGACTTCCAATGCAATGTCGATGATGGAATCTGAACATTTCCACACCTTCCTTGTTCCACTTCCTCCAGTCCATTCATATTGTCCCTTCATATTGTCCATGTTTAAATATTTGAATCCCCTCTACACATTCCCACATATGCTTCTGGAAGAAAATAAAAGACCAAACAGTATCTTTTGCAAAACAACACATTCAAATTAAAACATCACTATCAACTAAAAATGATATATAAAATGATATATAAAATGAATCTCATACCATTTCCCCCCTTTGATTCATCACAAAATACTAAAATCACCATAATATTTAAAAACGTGAAAAAATGATCGGATATTCAAAATTGATATCTATAAATCAATGCTCCTTTGAGTCTTGACAGAAGGTTAAACCCTCTTATCGTTTCATTTGCAAAACCCTTCAAATTATAGGTAATATTATCTATGTTATCTTCCCAAATTTTACACCATACCATTGAAAAAGTCCCCACTTCTCTCCTAGACTTATCCTCCAATGGTAGCTTCCAGACTATGAAATTCCTCTCTGTCCCTTTTCACCCTATTTCCAAACCTAGACTCAGATTTATCAGTGTCCGGTGCTTCCCCTCTTTTAATGGTAAAAACCTCATATGGAAGCTTCAACGTCGACATGTAACAACATCCTTTCCATCCATAGGGTAAGAATATATTATTTCTCACCACAAACCCCAGATGTTTCTAAAATTCCCAATAGCCACATTACAATGCAAAAGCTGATCTTTCACCATCAAACTCCTGCTCTTCTTACTAAATGAAACATCAAAAGTGACATTATATTTCTCATTACTAACCTTATGTTCATGCTTACCCAAAGTCATCATATAATCATCACCATCTGATATTCCCCTAAACATCATCTTTCCATCATATGTTTTATTTTAACAAAAACAGTTTTTAGCCCTCACTGGTTTCACCTCCAATGCTTCATGAAGCGCTGTTAACTGATTTTCCTTCCCATCTAACAAATTCACATAGGGTAATTCATTTAACCAAGAACACTTAAACCTAGGCCTAAACAAATGCTTCGACAACGACATTATTGTATCTGTTAATGATTGTTGCTAATACAACAGCCATGATAAAGCATAAGATTGACACATACTTTATAGAGGTTGAGCTACCTTCTCTAAGATTCAACCCCATGTTCCTAGTGCTGGAATTCTCAACAGACATGGACCCTCAAGATTCCTCACTGATCTTACAGTATGAATTAACTGCTGGAACCAAAGATTCCTACCTGCCCATCCATCTTTAATTTCCAAACAGAAGAATTAAATCCAAATGCCTTCCATTTAGTTTCTCTCTTCCCTAACGAACAGTATTGATCAGATATATATTCTTGTCTTCCATCAAAATCAAACAACTCATCCTATACCTCCATGATAGTATTCTCCCTAATCTTCCCTCTAACATTATTCAAAATAAGTTAGCAATCACTCATAACCCTCTTCCACTTCATATTGTTGTACAAAATATACTTCCTTTCACTAGGTGACACAGCTTCTACTTCTGGTCCTCATAACAACACTTCTTCTCCATAATTATCTCTCCACATGAGAGGAATATCACCTCTACACATTCCTTCTCGATTGGCTCCCTTGTAATCAAATGTGATATATTTATAGCTTTAATAACTATCAATGTCGAAAGAGTTGAATTGCTTCTCACCGTTGCTATAATAGACTGAAGTGTTAATGTCATTGTTGTTGATCCATCAATTTTCCCTAAAGCTTTGAACTCTTTACTTGTATTTCCATCTATCACCACTAGTGTCACTACATTAACTCTCAGTCCCAACTCTAATCCCTCACTTTCAAACTGTTGATTATAAAAAATACATTTATAATCACCTTGATCTTCCTGCTGGGAATCGTAAACATAGATACTGCAATCACCCTCAATCTTCATTCTTCTCTTATCATTCAACAACGCATACTTTCTCAATGCAAC
Organism: Coregonus lavaretus; assembly: GCF_964263955.1. Classification (NCBI taxonomy): domain Eukaryota; kingdom Metazoa; phylum Chordata; class Actinopteri; order Salmoniformes; family Salmonidae; genus Coregonus; species Coregonus lavaretus. The sequence goes on along the minus strand of NC_140022.1, from coordinate 5,963,113 downwards.
TGCTCCAAACAGATCTAAACTCCTGCCATATCTATCTTCCCACTGAACTCTAAATTTCCCTTCACCACTGTTCTCTCTCGTGCACTTACATTGAAGCTGAGCTGACCGTCCTAGATTTCCTTCAACCCTAGTTTTCTTAACTTTTTTGTCTGACTTTTCTTCTAACTTTTCAAAAACCATTTCACTGATTTATCCACAAATTCCTTTCCCACTAATTTGAGGATATGTGATCGGGAAGTCCCCACCTGCTTATGACTTCTTTACACACAGACTTGGCAAACGACTGAGCATCTTTTAGCTTAGTTTGAAATCTTATTCCCCTCTTGGTGTAGGAATGTAACCAAGAATAACAGTCACCCCCTGTAAACATTACTTTTCAGACAGATTGTGCACCTTCCTATGATATAGTCAATCTGTTCAAGCAAATATTATTCCCAAAAACCCTACTCCTTTTTCATATTTATCCTAATCTCCCCCCTTGCAACATTAGCTAACCCCTAGCTTCCTAAATCATCAGACCTAATAGGTCCAGAGGCGCTACTATCAACCCCTCATGGTTTCTCCCCAAAACAACAATTTATTCCTACTCTAAGGATTTTTTTATTTTGTCTTCAAAACACCTGCTTTTGAAAGTCCTTCAATTTCTGGTTCAATCCCTTGGATTGCTTCATCTTTCAATGGATACTGATTCTTCCAAGGAGGTCTGGCTCCTAAAAATCTTCACTGAGATTTCCAATCCAGAATACTGTAGACAAATCCATCTCTGTCATCATTAACAATTGGTAAACCTATTCCTTTGGCACTTCTACCAGACAGCCGTCTGGTGTATATCTGATTGTACAATTCAATTTCCACAATGCATCTCTTCCCAACAATGCAATAGGTGTATGTTCTGATACCAGTATGGGTATTGTAATTATTATTTTTTTATAGCAGAGCGCAATTGGTTCCGTAAGAGGAATCAGCTGTTTTACTCCCTCGAATCCGATTGTCCTAATTAGTTGATTTGACATAGTGAGATGTCTAACCTCTTCAGGCTGAACACAGATAAAAGCCTTTCCGCTATCCACCATCACTTCCATCTTCCTCCTCTTCCTCTTTCTAAGTCTTCTCGTCCTCTTCCTCTCCAATTCTTTATCTTTTCAGAAACTGTCTATGGATATGAAACAACTGGTACCGCTATTGTGGCTGGTACAATTGCATTTGACCTTGTTCAGTTGAAGCTGTGGCAGTGATTGTTGATTTGGTGCACACTGATTCTTCATAACCAAAGCTTTTCTTCTCCTTCTTAATCTCGCCCAGTTGTATTTCATCAAGTTTTCTGAGAGTTTCTTGGTCCTGTTCTTTCTAGTTGTTGACATATCGGTATTCTTCAAAGGCTTATATTCTAAGTTCTGTCCTCGAAATATCATCTTGCATCATCTTCTTACTTGTGCCCTCTTTCCTTGGCCTCAATGTATACTTTTTCTCCAATTCTTGGGATCCTTTTCTCAGCAGTTCTTTCTTCTGTATCTTCAGCTTCTTGAGTTGTTGTTCCAGTTCTCTTACTTCTTCTAAATTATTCCCCTTATCCAGGCATGATACACATCGGTCTATATCTCTTTCTATTTCTTATTTGCTAATCATTGTAGGATCAAATCCTCCTGAACAAAAAGCACCTTTAATCTCCAAATCTTTATCGCTTTCTCCATCTTCACTTTCATCAGAAATCGAATCTCTAGTATCCTTCTTCCTTCAACTTCCATCAGAGATCAAATCTCTAGTATCCTTCTTCTTTCCTCTCTTGCCAACTTCCTTCTGATCACAGAGTCATATCCACCCATGATCTCTTCTCAATCACTCTGATCATCATCATCATCTTCATCTTCAAGTTCCATCATCCTGAACCTCACTCCACCCTTAGTTTCCAGACGTCTCGTTTTCTTCTTAATTTTGGAGTTTGGATTCATCTTTATGGTAGTTTCTATAGTTTTTATGTCCTTTTCCCCCCTTGTAACAACTCTTTTATAATCCTTTATTGTAAATTATTTCATTATTTGTGACTATGTAGCTTATTGTTCCCTCTTTTTTTTTCTTTTCTTTTTTTCTTCCCCAAATTAATTAATTAATCAATTAATTTATTCATCAATGTATTTATTTGTATCAATTTATTTTATTTTATTTTACCAAATTATTGATTAGTGGCAATCTTACCACATCCGATCAGGAAAAGTAAATGAAAGTAGTCAACTTCAGAGCAATCCAAAAAATAAAGACCTCTAATCCTGCAACACTACAGTACTCACAAACCCCAATGCTTAATAAGCACCCTATTACCTTAATTTTACAGAATAATGTCAGAACTCGATTTCCCCACTCAACTCTAATCAAACCCATTCATGCACAAAAACTCCAAAATACAATTCTTAATTACATCAATTGATCAGTCTGTTGCCAAGTCCTTGTAAAATTGTCATAACATCAAATATGCTAGGCACCCAAAATATCCTCTATGGGAAGGTACGTTTTGTGAATAGAACAGTACTAGCCTTGATTTGACTTGATCCGTTGCAGCACACTCTGTCGCATGATGCACTCGTCAGCACTTCCTCTCTCTCTCTGTCTCCTCCTTCTTATCGTCTCTCATATCACAGAAGAACAAAGAAACAGACAATAATTTAGTTGTTTATGCACTCACTGGGTTATTTCAACCATTCAATACCCCTCTGTTCACATTCGCTCTAAGAAATAAGCAAACAACTTAACTCAGGAATTGTATAAATAGCTCAATAACATTTATTTATTTTTTAATTTATTTTTATTTTTTTTATCCGTCAACATATCTCTCTCATTTATCAATTCAATAGATCTCAACAAATAGTTTCATCATTAAGCAACAGCCAATTTAACAAACAGAACATTCTATTCGTGTTCAAATCTCCCCCACTCCCTGTCTGCTCCGAGTCTGCGTCTACCAGCAACTCAGTGCAGGCAGAAGAGCGGCACATTCGCTCCACGTAACTCCAAACCCACAAAATCACACGCATGCGTAGTACATTCACCAGTGCGATTTCAGAGTGGAGGGAGCTCTCTCCCAGCTCTCTCCCAGCTAGACAACAGAAAGTAGACAGTCCCGATGCACTTCCTCTCTTTCCCCCCATAGACAAACAGTTACACTTAACAGAACTCACAAACCAACATAAAACATCGAACACAAATCCTACTCTCTTCTACACACATACACATACAGTTTAAGAGGCTTTTCCCATTCCAATGGACCCCTAAGGCAGTATGCTACCTCCATTGCGCCGTATATTTCCATTGTTCCTACATTTCACTACCACGAGTTCGCGGACATTCGATGAGCGGTTACATCAATCATATACTTCGTCAACTATAAGTTGAGCAGTAACTTGCAACCGAATATATATACCACAACCCAAAGTCCCCGGGACTTACCTAAATTCACCTAACGTGCTTTTAGGATTTTTCTTGCCCATCCTTATGATCGCCTCGTTAGAGGGCTTCCATAGATTCGCAATGTCCTAATTTGTATACATTTTCCTTGGCCTTATTCCTTCATTCTATTCTTCAATAGTTATAGACACTCCCCCACTGTTTGCGTTGTTACCAGCACAAACAAATTTAGAATTTTAGAACGGACTCCTATCCCACAGCAAATAAAAGCAAAACTTGCACACATAAGTACAACGGTACATCTCTCCAGCGCACACACCCTCATAAGCAAGCAAGCGAACCAACCAACACACAAAATTGTGAGAAATCTCACCTTATGAGCCAGCGTCTTGAGCGGGAGTCACTTCGCAGCTCATGAATGGAACACTGGAGAGACGCATCACGCCCCAAACGTTCCTCGTCGCCATTCTGTTGTTTCTAAATAATGATGCTAATCTTTGCTGTGAGAACAAGGAGTCCGCTTACACTGTACTTTGATTTTAAAGGTTTATTTATATCACAAGATTTCAGCGTAAGTTTACAGACATCTGCAGGCATCTGGAGAACAACGACCCAAAATAATATGTTGTTCTGTCCTCCTTTGTCTCAACCAAGTATTTATAATCTTTACCATGATATGGGTGGTTTCCCCTAGTGACCAATCCCATGACTCCACACAACAGACTTCCTCTGTTTTATGGGGTGCCCCTATAAAACTGCTCCCCAGATGCTTCCCTAAGCTGAATCAACATCCTCCAAGATACCATTTGCAAACGTTAGCAAAGTCATAAATTCCTTAGACACCACACCTCCACTGCCATACCTTTCCCCAGTATGGAAGACCATACTGGGGAAAGACACATTCAGGGTAATTAGGCCTAGTGGACATAATTTAACTAAAAGATCCTCAAGTCCTCTCTCTGGTAGCCTATTTCATTGAACACAGCGAACTACACAGTGCCTCTTCTCCTTCCAGGTGACTAACTGAGTCAAAGCCAGTATATCCTAACAATATTAAATCCACTTTTTGTATTGAGTGAGAAATGCCTCTTGCATTTGTGTAGATCTTTGTTTTGGTCACACTGTGTGATGTCATTTAGGCTACTTCCAGAAGTGGCCACAGACGCTTCTCATAGAAACGACTAGTTTCTGCAAAGATGTTGGGAAATACGAGACTTGCAGCAGCTAAGATGATGAGGAACCTCCTTGCACTGTGCAAAAAGTGGATTTAATATGTTTTCCTGAATTTTCTCTCTATTTTTGAGTAGGCTACCCCCTGCAACTGCACACAGATGTTTATAAGAGACGTTTCTTCTGAGGTTAGGGGTCTATTATTGTAAAATGAATGTATTTGATTTAATAACCAGTCTAATCTAACTATTTTGGTCGTTCATCTGGACTCTTCATTGTCATCATCAACATACTATAACACTTTGAATTACCTAGGAATATTACTATAGCAACTGGTTGCTAAGGGAAACGAGACACCACCATGATCCTCTTGTTGTGAGACTGAGAGGGAGTGAGATTTGAGAAGTGCATAAGGAGAGGTGGGAAGCAGAGAAGACAGAGCCTGGTTGAAATTCCACCAAATGGATAAGAAGAGGCAGACAAAGTTTGGCACATTTATGCTTTCAGTGGTTGACGGACACGAATGAACGAGTAAACGCAGTTTTTAGCCTAGTAAGGTAAGGTAACACAAATTAATACCTCAGTATTAATTATCCAGTGCGCGGAATCTCCATGACGATTTTCGCGTAAAGAGAGGCAGCGCGGGAGAGCGGACTTGTAGCCTGGCAGGTATGTTGTGCTATTTTGAATAAAGCTAGCAATACAGCTAATAAAAGTTTTAGGGTATTATTAATTTCGTACAGGTAACTAAATACATGGAGCTATCTAACAGCAATGCTGTTGTGGGCTTTCAAATGTAATTAATTACAACCGAGCCTATAAAGTCAGTTTTTCAGTCAGTCCTATCATTTGTATTGAAAATAGGTTATTATAACAAAAGGTAAACACACACATTTACAATAATAGTTAGGTCTATGTTAGTAGCCTAAAATGTACTGATACAAGTACAGAAACATTCCCTCTGACATAGCCAGAGGCAACCTAGGCTACACTGCCATTAATACTATACTTATTATATACACGTTATGTTCTACAGTACTGGTTTAAGTCTAAGAACAGGGTTCTCTCCCATAAAATCTTATCTCTGTCTCTATCACAGACATGCATGACCAAGGAACTGTGCCACTAGATCCTGGTTCGAATCCAGGCTCTGTCGCAGCCGGCCGCGACCGGGAGACTCATGGGCGGCGCACAATTGGCCCAGCGTCGTCCAGGGTAGGGGAGGGAATGGCCGGCAGGGATGTAGCTCAGTTGATAGAGCATGGTGTTTGCAACGCCAGGGTTGTGGGTTCGATTCCCACAGGGGGCCAGTATAAAAAAAATAATATGTAAGTCGCTCTGGATAAGAGCGTCTGCTAAATGACTAAAATGTAAATGTAAATGTAAGGAAGATAGGCTACATAGAAACAGATAAAATAGAGAGAGATAAGGTGCAATAGAGACAAAGGTAGATAATAAACAGTGGGAGGGCAAGAATTGGAGAGCACATCAGCACCGGAGCTATGCCTAGTTTAATGTAAGGAAGTAGACTACTCAATTGCCTCTCCAGTGTGAGGGAGATGAGGCCAAACCAGGGACCTTGTATGTGATCAGACCTGTTGAAGGTGGGGTTCATGTGTGAATGTGAGTATGAAAGTGTGAGTATGTATAGCTAGTATCAATGTAAACACTTTGCCATTTGAGTTTGGACACAATGTACTAGTATCATCCAGATATATCGGTGCATTTTGTTTAAATTATGTTTAATCATGAATTCAAAGTAACAAAACTGTGTGTGTGTGTGTGTGTGTGTGTGTGCGTGTGTGTGTGTGTGTGTGTGTGTGAAAAATCTTCAAATACGGGAAGAGGCATTTTGGAAGACTGTTGGGAAACTTGGATAGAAGTGACCATACATACAATGCCTTCGGAAAGTATTCAGACCCCTAGACTTTTTCCACATTTTGTTACGTTACAGCCTTATTCTAAAATGGATTAAATAAAAAAATCCTAATCAATCTACACACAATACCCCATAACGACAAAGCGAAAACAGGTTTTTTAGAAATTTTTGCAAATGTATTAAAAATATAAAACAGAAATATCTTATTTACATAAGTATTCAGACCTTTTGCTATGAGACTCGAAACTGAGCTCAGGTGCATCATGTTTCCATTGATCATCCTTGAGATGTTTCTACAACTTGATTGGAGTCCACCTGTGGTAAATTCAATTGATTGGACATGATTTGGAAAGGCACACACCTGTCTATATAAGGTCCCACAGTTGACAGTGCATGTCAGAGCAAGGGTACTAAAATATTTCTGCAGCATTGAAGGTCCCCAAGAACACAGTGGCATCCATCATTCTTAAATGGAAGAAGTTTGGAACCACCAAGACTCTTCCTAGAGCTGGCCGTCCGGCCAAACTGAGCAATCAGGGGAGAAGCGTCTTGGTCAGGGAGGTGACCAAGAACCCGATGGTCACTCTGACTGAGCTCTAGAGTTCCTCTGAGGAGATGGCAGAACCTTCCAGAAGGTAAACCATCTCTGCAGCACTCCACCAATCAGGTCTTTATGGTAGAGTGGCCAGACGGAAGCCACTCCTCAGTAAAAGGCACATGACTGCCCGCTTGGAGTTTGCCAAAAGGCACATAAAGACACTCAGACCATGAGAAACAAGATTCTCTGGTCTGATGAAACCAATATTTAACTCTTCGGCCTGAATGCCAAGCGTCACATCTGGAGGAAACCTGGCACCATCCCTACGGTGAAGCATGGTGATGGCAGCATCATGCTGTGGGGATGTTTTTCAGCAGCAGGGACTAGGAGACTAGTCAGGATCGAGGCAAAGATGAACGGAACAAAGTACTGAGGGATCCTTGATGAAAACCTTCTCCAGAGCACTCAGGACCTCAGTCTGGGGTGAAGGTTCACCTTCCAACAGGACAACGAACCTAAGCACACAGCCAAGGAAATGCAGGAGTGGCTTTGGGACAAGTCTCTAAACTATGTCCATAAACTATTCTCATTGCTTCTACAGATTGTGAATTAAAAATAAACATTTTTGCTAAAAGTATTATTATATTATTTATCGATTGACTATGACTTTTCAGATCACCCAGTAATGCTATCTGCAAGGTTAGCTCCAGGTAAATATTGCAATCCTTTAGCCATTCCTGGACATGTGTCCAAAAACAAGCTACAAATGGACAGAACCAAAACAAATGATCTAATGATTCTGTCTCTTCACAGCAAAATCTGCAGAGCTGGGAAGATTGTATTCCCCATATAAATAACATTATATTGGTAGCAAGAATATTATATAATAATTTAAATTGAAAGATTCTAATTTTTGAATCCGGTGTCGTTTTGCGTGTCAGTTCATAAACACTATGCCATGGGATCGGTACGTCAAAAATCTCTTCCCAACTATTTTGCAATCTATATGGGACGGCTGTCAATCCTTTGGTCCTTTAGTGAAACTGATATACTTTTTTATTTATCACAGTTTTCCTTAACCAATTATGTTCTTTAATGCAAAGCCGACAGACAAGTTCCTTACTTTCTCCCCCTTCCACTTTCCTCTTCCACTTTTGCAGTAAGGCTGCAATTATTTGGTTGTAATTTTGGGTAGAGCAGACATTTCCATATGTTTTTGTTAGCTGCATGTGTGACATAACTCCACCAGTCGTACCGATGATATCATTTACGAAGATTATACCTTTTTTAAACATTCTGTCAAAAAATAAAGTTTTTTTGTCAATTAGTATATTTGAATTTAACCACAATATTTGTTGCATTATTTGTTCTGTTGTTTCTGGAGGATTAAATTGCCGCAACCACAATGATTTCTATATTTTCTCCACCTTGGTAGTGCCATTAATCACCATTGCGATAAAGGCCACAAAGTCCACATTTTTAACCTTTCAAATGTCAGGATCATCTTGGTGAAAGGCAACCCCTGCAGCTTGCATTGAAGGCCTATCCACCACCATGGACTCTTCAGGAGCACCATTCAAACCCTCAACCCTTTTAACCGCTGCTGCATTGGAAATGCTCTGTACAACCCTAACTTTGGCCTCCTCATTTTCTTTCACCGTGGCTTCATGGTTCCCACCACAATTGTAACATTTCACTTTTTCATCACTTTTATAACACATTAAATGATATTTTCCACAACTTGGACATCTCGGTTTCTCCCTTCTGCAAACCCTTGACACATGACCAAAAGCTTTACAGTGATCACACTGCATTGGTCTTGGGATAAATGCTCTGACTTTGTAGTTTATATACACCAACTGCACTTGAATAGGGAGAGACTCCATATCAAAAAACAAAAGAACAAATAAACTCTTCACTTTTTCATCATTCACCACTCGATTCATCCGACGTGCATCAATCACTCCAGGAATATTTTTCATCTCTTTAACATCGACTTCCCACGAGACGCCAGATATTACCCCCTTGAGGGGTGCCCTGTTCCGAAGAGACACACACGACACGTCAAACTTTTCAAATCGGGATGAGCCGCAACACACGTTCCTTCTGATCCGCAGAAGTACAAAGAATCGAAACAAACCCGCCTCTCATGACCCTCACATCCTTCACTTTACCCATCACTCTCTCCACCAGTTTGAATAGCTCAAATGGATTCTTCAAGATTGGTATTTGGATAAGCTGCTCCTCATTAACAAACCTTCCACCTACAAGATATAAAGGGACGTTCTCATCACTGTACCCTACTTTACTCCATTTTCAATTTTTTTGAAAAAGACTCCAATCCTCCTTGATTCTACCGCCATTAGATTCACAATCCACTTCATCCTCCGCCGCCGCCATCTTTTCCAATCTCACCTACAATTGCATCCCTTCCTCCTTGCTTCCTTTCTCCCTTCCCTGCGGTTAGGTTAACCACTGATCTGACAATACTGATATATTCAATTATGTTGCAGGGTTATTTAAATGTTTTATAGGCTACATAAAAAAAAAAAATCCTACAATAGAACGTTTCTCAGATAGAGATAGATGTGTGATAATCCGTTTTCACCCTCGAATCTCAGAGGGAGGTCGGAAAGCAGTGAGAGAAGAGTAATAGGCCATTGGATGCTTTCACTTGACATACATTTCACCATCATTTCACCATCAGAATCAGAATGTACTTATTCACCAAGTAAATTTACTCATACCCAGCAATAGACAAATATACAGACAGAATACAGACAGAGGAATTTACACGGTCAGCATACATAATATACAATATAAATACAGTAAACATAAAATACAATGGATGGTAAATTGCATTGCTTGAAATTCTACCTTCCAGCGAGGCTAAATCATCCCTAAACAGCTGACTGTAAATGCCATGGCTCTTGGCGCCTCTAAAAATGGTCGGGAGCAGGGAGACACAGAGGGTAAAACAGCAAAGATCAAATTGGCCAGCTGCAGATGAGAACATGTAATAGTAGTGTATGACCATTAGAGGGAGACAAGCGGTTGCACCTGCATTGAGGAATCATCAGTACTGTTGTTAGAGTTACTGGGGAGGGAAAGGGGGATAACTAGTCAGTTGCACAACTGAATGCATTCAACCGAAATGTGTCTTCCGCATTTAACCCAACCCCTCTGAATCAGAGAGGTGCGGGGGGCTGCCTTAATCGATGTGCTCAGGGAGTGAAATAAATACAATTAACCATGTTTTATTGTCACATACAGCGGATAGGGGCAGACAGTGAAATGTGTTGTTTTACAGGGTCAGCCATAGTAGTACGGCGCCCCTAGAGCAAATTAGAGGTAAGTGCCTTGCTCAATGACACATCGACAGATTTTTCACCTTGTCTGCTCGGGTATCCAAATAGCATAATGCAGTGTCTACAGTTTCTACAGGAGTTCTCATTTGAAGCCAGATCTGCCCTCTCCTCCTTGTCCACATCAGAGCCAATATCATTTGGTGAATTATGGGTGACTCCGTCAATTGTATCCAGTTTCATTAATCAACTTCTTGTGTGGTCATCATTTCATTTCATGGGTCCTCTGTAGCTCAATTGGTAGAGCATGGCGCTTGTAACGCCAGGGTAAAGGGTTTGATCCCTGGGACCACCCATAGGTAAAAATGTATGCACACATGACTGTAAGTTGCTTTGGATAAAAGTGTCTTCTAAATGGCATATTATTATTATGAAGAAAGAAACCACATAGAAAAAGTGGTAAGCAAGTAAGGTCCAAAAAACAGATTTTCACCAAGTCAAATAAATTTTTTGTGTTAGAGGTTTCATTATGCTTGTACCTAAACCAATGTAGATAATGTAAAGATTGTTCTATACATCAGTTGGGGTCTCTATAAGCTTTAATATGAGGTCCTAAACCTGGCATGAAAGTGCATCATTATAGCTGTGTGGGCTAATAAAGTCAAAATGTTTGCCTTGGGGTAAGTTGAGCCAATGGTTGAGCCAATGGCAAGTTGAAATATATGTAGATATCTTTGTTAGAAAGAATACTATATTTCCCTTGACGGAGTGATACTGAATGTAAAAAATGGCTCAACTTACCCCACTCTCCCCCACACATTATGTAAAGTTAGTTTACGATTGACAGATAATGTTTAAATGCAAAAAAACTGTATTTTGTGTTAGTGATCCTCAGCTCAGTTTGGGACCCTTAATCCAGGCTGGACAGGAGGAACTCAACCTGCATTTCTAGATTCCCCATCACCTGCCCCGAGAGCCTCTGTGGGCTTTCATAGATGGACTCATCGAGGTTGAAGATGGAGTCCAGCCACGCCTTCATCTGGCCCTGACGACAACAGACACATCATCAACTATTATTTAATGACCAACTACAAAGATAATGATCAACAAACCATCACACACAGCTCAGGATATATATATATATATATATATATATATATATATATATATATATATATATAGAGAGAGAGAGAGAGAGAGAGAGAGAGAGAGAGAGAGAGAGAGAGAGAGAGAGAGAGAGAGAGAGAGAGAGAGAGAGAGAGAGAGAGAGAGAGAGAGAGAGAGAGAGAGAGAGAGAAATGTACCTTAATGAGGAGGTAGAAGTTCCAAGCAGCCTCTGTCCAGGCTCCTCCAGGAGGGTGAATCCTCTTTATCACTTCCATGAGCAGATAAAAGAAGCTACCAGGCCTCTGGAGAAGGAACAGGGGACATGAGTGAGTGTCTACAGGCTTGATACAACAGTGTGGATAGGATAGATAAACAACAGGATGTTTACATTCTTAGGGCCACTTACAGATGTAGGAAGAGATGTTTTTCCTTCTAGAAGGCTTAGTAGAACGAATTCATAAAATACATCCACGAAGTTGATGCGGTCGATCTGAAGTCAAACAAATACGCTAATTACATAATCTTCATTGACAAGCACTTTAGAAAGTCTCATTGAGTAGATGTTGGATGAGCAGACTGTGCCTGCAGCTAACGCTCAAACTTGCATGTAAACCTACTCCTACAAGAGCCATCTCTTGCTCTAGTCGCTCCCTGTTTGCTGGCTCATTAATGAAGTTCACCAGGAGGTCGTAGGCCTGCTCAAACTGCCTCACATCCTCAAAACAAAACAATCATACAATTCCTTAAACTTAGATCATAAAATCAAAGATTCAGGTCTGTAATTCAGAGGGTCTCTGATTGTTTTGCTTGTAAGACATTGGAACTTTTCAACTAAAACCTATGAATCACTGTTGCCTAAAGGTAACCCACTGGGCAAATACTTGTTGTATCAACGTAGTTTCTATGTCATTTTAACAAAAAAATGTAATGTGATGATGTTAAAGCAACGTGGAAAACTGATTGGATTTGAAAAAAGTCATCAACGTAAGGGAATTTAGTCTTTTTTTCACCTAACTTTTAACCTAAATCCAATGACATGGTCAATGTTTTTGTTGATTTCACATTGAATTCACATTAGTTGACAACTCAACCAAATGTAACTCAAAACTAGACGTTGAAATGACATCTATGTGGGAACTATACTGTATATCTGGTCTGATGAACTCTGTACAATTATGTGAATGGTTACCTGCTGGTTGAGCTTGGACAATCCGCTCAACACCATCCTCCCAGCGTGGGTGAGGTAATTAAGGGAGGTACTGTCTGAGGATGTCAGAGCCTGTGAGAACAAGACAATACATTTACAAACAGTCCAGAAATGTTCATCAAATGAAATACAAAAGGTGCTAAATTCACAATTTCACACCTCCATAGCATGTCGGATACCGGCCAGCCTCAGAGAGAAGTTGGTTGTCCCTTGGTTTCCAAAGTAACTCCTGTAAATATAAATGTTTAGTAACACATGTGCAACATAAGGAGATAAAGCATACATCAATGCCATGATATGAAGATATCCTCTTATGTTAGCCTATGTTACAACTGCAGGATTCAGACAGACCATACCAATGTAGGACCTTCATTTGATCACTCTTTTGTTGCTGAGAATTTTCCTGCACGGCAGGAAATTAAACTTATAGTGTATTTTAGTTTTAAAAAGGCTTTTAAAGTTTGTAATTTTCACTTTGAAATGTCAGACTGATTTGCCCAAAAAATGTATCAATCTCTACAAAAATGAAAATTATAATCCACATAATAATTCATATTTGCTGTTGCTGCAGGATTATTTCCCTGCTGTAGCACACTGGCTTAAAGTAGACCCTTTCCTGCAGTCAAATGACCAACTCGCCCTCTAGTGGCCTCATGGGTGTAATGATATTAATCTTTTTCATAATTTCATAGTTAATCAAAATGAATTTAAAAAATGCAGAAAATCTGGTTTTTCTATGTCAAACGGTTTTGTTATATTTCAGTCTTCTGTGATGTACAGTACCAGTCAACGTTTGGACACACCTACTCATTCAAGGGTTTTTCTTTATTTTTACTATTTTCTACATTGTAAATAAAAGGTGAAGACATCAAAACTATGAAATAACACATATGGAATCATGTACTAACCAAAAAAGTGTTAAACAAATCAATATATATTTTAGATTTTAGATTCTTCAAAGTAGCCACCCTTTGCCTTGATGACAGCTTTGCACACTATTGGCATGCTCTCAACCAGCTTCACATGGAATGCTTTTCCAACAGTCTTGAAGGAGTTCCCACATATGCTGTGCACTTATTGGCTGCTTTTCCTTCACTCTGCGCTCCAACTCATCCCAAACCATCTCAATTGGGTTGAGGTCGGGTGATTGTGGAGGCCAGGTCATCTGATGCAGCACTCCATCACCCTCCATCTTGGTCAAATATCCCTTACAGAGCCTGGAGGTGTGTTGGGTCATTGTCCTGTTGAAAAACAAATGATAATCCCACTAAGCGCAAACCATATGGGATGGCGTATCGCTGCAGAATGCTGTGGTAGCCATGCTGGTTAAGTGTGCCTTGAATTCTAAATAAATCAAAGACAGTGTCACCAGCAAAGCACCCCCACACCATCACACCTCCTCCTCCATGCTTCACAGTGGGAACTATTCATGCGGAGATCATCCGTTCACCAACTCTGCGTCTCACAAAGACACGGCGGTTGGAACCAAAAAATCTCACATTTGGACTAATCAGACCAAAGGACAGATTTCTACCGGTCTAATGTCCATTGCTCGTATTTCTTGGCCCAAGCAAGTCTCTTCTTCTTATTGGTGTCCTTTAGTAGTGGTTTCTTTGCAGCAATTCGACCATGAAGGCCTGATTCACGCAGTCTCCTCTGAACAGTTGATGTTGAGATGTGTCTGTTACTTGAACTTCGTGAAGCATTTATTTGGGCTGCAATCTGAGGTGCAGTTAACTGTAATGAACTTATCCTCTGCAGCAGAAGTAACTCTGGGTCTTCCTTTTCTGTGACGGTCCTCCTGAGAGCCAGTTTCATCATAGAAACTTTAAAAGTTCTTGAAATGTTCCGGATTGACTGACCTTCATGTCTTAAAGTAATGATGGACTGTCGTTTCTCTTTACTTATTTGAGCTGTTCTTGCCATAATATGGACTTGGTCTTTTACCAAATAGGGCTATCTTCTGTATACCATTCCTACCTTGTCACAACACAACTGATTGGCTCAAACGCATTAAGGAAAGAAATTCCACAAATTAACTTATAAGTAGGCACACCTGTTAATTGAAATGCATTCCAGGTGACTACCTCATGAAGCTGGTTGAGAGAATGCCATGAGTGTGGAAAGCTGTCCTCAAGGCAAAGGGTGGCTACTTTGAAAAATCTCAAAAGTGAAATTTTTTGATTTGTTTAACACTTTTTTTGTTACTACATGATTCCATATGTGTTATTTCATAGTTTTGAGGTATTCACTATTATTCTACAACAGGGTTCTTCAATTCCGGTCCTGGAGGGCCGAAACACCTCTGTTTTTCATCCTCTCCTTCTAATCAGGGGCTAATTCAGACCTGGGACACCAGGTGAGTGCAATTAACTACCAGGTAGAAATAAAAAACAGAAGTGTTTCGGCCCTCCAGGACCGGAATTGAAGAAACCTGTTCTACAATATATATATATATATTTTTTTTAACCTG
Source organism: Coregonus lavaretus (assembly GCF_964263955.1). Lineage (NCBI taxonomy): Eukaryota > Metazoa > Chordata > Actinopteri > Salmoniformes > Salmonidae > Coregonus > Coregonus lavaretus. Next base: position 5,948,038 of record NC_140022.1, on the reverse strand, counting down.
GAATGAGTAGGTGTGTCCAAACTTTTGACTGGTAACGTATAGAAAGTGTTTCAACTCTATATCTGACATGGTAAATGTGTCTTCTTTTTTTAAGACCATATCCATATGTGTGAAATGTATACTTTTGCTTCAAAGTAGATTTGTTTAAGACTATTAAGAAACACACTGTGTGACCCTGATCTAGCCCACTGCAGTAAAAGGTTATTAAGGTCCTACTTCTGTATAAGTACAATATTGGGCAGATTATTTCAAAGCAAATGTTTTTACTATAGATGAACACATTAAAGCAAACTCACCACAGCTGGGGCACATCTGCAACATTATTTTGCTCCTCCACAAACTCCTAAAGCAGACATCACATTAACATCAACTCTACTAAATTGCATTTCACCTGCAACATCAACTAAAGCAGACAAAACATTCAGTGACATCATAACAATACTTTCATCTTGACCTAAAAACTTGACCTTGACAGACAATACAAACCTGTCGATACCAAAACATTGTGTTTTGAACACAATGACACTTAGACACACACCTGTACACACAAGTACAAATGTCAGTAAAACAAAGAAAAAAGTGCTATTGACTGTAGAAAGAGTTTTACGTGAGGAGTGCTGTCAGGGGTCTGGTCCTGGTCCTGGGTGGAGTGGAAAGGTGGAGGGGGACTGGGAGGGGAATCGGAAGGGAAAGGGGGAGGGGGAGGGGGAGAATCCTGGGGGAACTGGTGAGAGGAGCCAGAGAACGGTTCATGAGGGGTGGTGATGATGTCAGAGGTGGAGAACTGATACGACGTCATCTCATCCCCCCTCTCCTGGAACCCCTCCACTGTGGTGGAGATATCCACCTGCTGTTTAACAAACAACATGTGACACTGTAAGCCCAACATTGAAAACCACAATATTAAAAACCCCTCAACCAAACACTGAAATAAATCCTAGCACAGAGAAACAACGAGTTATACCTGGGCATCCTCATAATAGGTGAACTCAGACCTCCTCTTGACAAGGCAGGACTTGAGTCCATAGATCCTTCTACCAAGGAACTAAAAATGAGGATAGAAATTCAAATGTCTCATTTCATTTTCTGTCAACATTTATTGAAACAGGTAAATGGACATTTGCCACTTCCCATTTTTGGGGGGTGAAAAGTGTTTGACTGTACCTTAATACCAGTCAGCTCCTTGTTGGTGAGGACCACCTGGACAAGACCCTTTAAAAGAGACACAGGGAAACATTACATTTCATCCAGGAAATATAAGTAGCCCTATATTGTGTGCGTCATTTGACACAAATCAGGTGCATTTGAGATGAAAGATCAGTTGAGAATCTCTCACCCATGGGTCCAGGATTTTTTCCTGAATGACTCTGCTCCACCACAGCTGTTTCTCCACTCCCCTCACAATGCACAGGTGATGCAAGTCCTCTTCATTTTGCTAAAAGAAAAAACGCCTTCAGTCTGCAGACCTTTCTCTATATTTTAACTATAGATTTCTATATCATTTGGCAGACGAAGTTTTGACTATCATTACTGGCAGTGATATAACAACTTTCCCCTACGTTTCAATTAGGGCCAGACATACAAAAGAAACCCCAGAGACAAATGGGAGTTAAAATATACTGGTGTGTTCATTAGTGTTAAGAATTTATCTGAAGTACCTGCACTCCTCCATAATGGATCTTCCAGTAATGGAAATGAAACGAACCCCAGTTCCCAACCAGCTGCAACTTCTCATAGGGAAAACGAGAGTCTTCACTATTTGGCTGAAAAACAAAGACATTCCCTAATTTCAGAGGTTTCTCTGTGATTAATAAAAAACACAATTGTGGAGATAGAGGACATGTTAATGTGTACTATTACTAATACTCTATGACTGTCTAATAATGTGAATAGCTACCTGTGAATGGCTATCTAAAGGTGCTGACAGTTCGTCAAGCACTAGCCTCCCCGCTTCAGTGAGGTGAAAGGTAGGCTCCTCAGTAACCCATTTGGAAGTCTGTGAAAAGAAGAGGGAATAGGGTAAAGCCATCAAATTAAGGAAATTCTCCCTATAAGATCAGATGAGCTTTGGTTAATAATGTGAATGGTTACCTGTGTGTTTAACACTGCCAGCTCTCTCACCAGAATTCTCCCAGCACGGGTGAGATAGTAGACTGGTTTGGGCTTGGAGATGAAGAAGACGGAATATGTTTACAGACATGTTCATTATATTGTTTTATAGAAAACTAGTGACTTGATGTTAATGTTTAATATCCTCTAAAGACCAGAGAGTATCAGAATGGATAGACTTACAGAGACAGGAACATACAAGGGTCCAGACCAAGGGATTATAGCCAGACAGGGCCACTGCCCAACCTCCTCATCCACATACTAAGGAAAAAGACAGGATCAATTTAAGAGTCAGTTTGAATGAGAGACTGGTATAGAAGTGACAGACTGGTATAGGGAGAATCGCAAGAGGAGGCCACTGCAAAGATAGATTCTAAGACAATTGGCAGTTGAACTACACAGGTCTGTGTTTAAAGGTTAAGGAAACCTATGAGGTACCTGCATATGAATGGCTACCTGTTCATTTTGAGAAGATCCCCCATACCATCCTCCTAGCTGGAGTGAAACAGATGAAAATAGGCTGCTCCATCGTGAAAATCTGGTAAAAATAAGGGAACAGCTTTAAAGACATCAAAGTATTCAACTATCAAAGTGGATACTGAAGGTTAATTATCCCTATTAGATCAGATGAGCATTGGTTAATAATCTGCATGGATACCTGTGTGTTTAACACTGCCAGCTCTCTCACCAGCATCCTCCCAGCATGGGTAAGGTAATATGTTGGCTGCAGTGTTACAGATTTTTAGAAAAATAGGAAATATGTTTACAGACATGTATTTATATATTGTTCTTTAAAAAACGTCATGTTTATGTTTAAATTACATAAACCAGTCTAAAGACCAGAGAGTATCAGAATGGATGGACTTACAGCGCTTGAAACCCACAGAGGTCCAGACCAAGGGATTAAAGCCAGACAGGGCTGCTGCCGAACCTCCTCATCCACATACTAAGGAACAAGACAGGATCCATTTAAGAGTCAGTTTGAATAATACACTAGTATAGGAGTGAAAGACTGGTATAGGGAGGATTGCAAGAGGAGGCCACTGCAATGATAGTAGTTGAAACACACAGGTCTGAGTTACAAATGTTAAGAACATGTCTAAAGTACCTGCATGTGAATGGCTACCTCTTCAGGCTGAGAAAACTGTTCATCCCATACCATCGTGCCAGCATGAGAGATGAAAATGTGTTGCTCATTCATGAAAATCTGTAAGAAAATTAGGGAATAGGTTTAAGGACATCAAAGTATCCCACTACCATAGTGGATACTGAAGGTAATCCTGCCTATTAGATCAGATTAGCTTTGTCCAATAATCTGCATGGTTACCTGTGGGTTTAACACTGCCAGCTCTCTCACCAGCATCCTCCCAGCATGGGTAAGGTAATAAGTTGGCTGCAGTGTTACAGACTATTAGAAAAACAGGAAATATGTTTACAGACATGTATTTCTATATTGTTCTTTAGAAAACGTCATGTTTATGTTTAAGTTACTGTAGTATCTTAAACAGTCTAGATAAAGTAGGAAACGTGGCCCTAAGATTTTGCTGATGTGGCAAAATGGTGTACTCTACTGTGTTGGAAAACATCTGGAAAGCATTACTAAATTCCTGGAAAAGAGGATATGTAATGGCCTGGGATTGGTTTTTTAGAATCACACCATAATACGTCACAAAGGATATAAAACCATGTCTTGAACGATAGAATAAGGAGAATAGCTAATCAGATTGGGTCGGGCTGTTCTCTAGATATCGGCAGGTATCTGTAAATTGGACACTGTAAACTCTTTGTTATAATAAACCTTTATAATCAAAGTACAGTGTCGGCGGATCTTCTTATCATCACAAGCATGGACCAGCAAAAGTGTTTCTTTTAGTAACCACATTTAATGGCGACGAGGTTGTTTTCTTTGGGACGTGTTACGTCTTCTCTTTGCATTCCACTCCTGGGCTACAAAGTGACTCCCGCTCAAAGAAGCCGGCTAAAAAAGGTGAGATTTTTCACTAATATTGGGCGCTGGTCGTTTTGTGAGTCCAGAGTGTGTGCGTTCAAGATGTACCGTTAAATTACTTATGCGTGCATTTTGCTGGTTCTTTTTGCTTTGTGATAGGAATTCCGTTCTAAATTTTCTAAATTAGTTTGCGTTGAGAACAACGCAGAGAAAGGGGAGAGTCTATAGACATTATTGACACTGGGCACACATATTTTGGCTTGGGAAAAAAGTGTGTGAGAGAGTGTTCAGGAACATTATGAAGAAATAAGGCCAGGAATAAGTAAATGAGTATACTTTTAGGGCGCCGTTAATTTAAGGAAGCCCTCAAACGAGGCGATCATTAGAGATGGGCCATAAATCTTGATAGTTATTAGATTGACTCTCAAGTCAGTTCTCGGAACTGCTGGTTTAAGACAATATATTCAATTGTAAGTTTACCGCTCTGAATTTGTTTGACGAAACATCTGTCTGAAGTAATCCTCTCTTTTGAATGTCTAAAATCTGAAGGTAGCAGAAATTTAGCAAATGGAATATAATGAAATAGGAACGGCGATAGATGGATCCAATTTCTCTCTGTGTGTGTGTCTGAAAGGAGGAAAAGCGCATTTCTCTGTCAGCGTGTGTGAGTGAGTGTGGCTGCGTGCTTGATGAGTTCCAGATGTGTGTCGACTAAGGCTTAGACCAGAGTTTTTTAGTCTCTTGTAAATAAATGTCTTAGGTATTTATGTTTTCAAATGTTAAGCCCCTAGAGTAAAAAGTTAAAACCCCTACAACACAGTTAAGGTTAAATATCTTATGAGTCTCTGTTTGTGAGAACGTTTGTAATTCTTAAACTATATAAACTATGAGCCCCCTGGAAGGACTATAAGTTCAAAGATCTTATGAGTCTCTATAAAAAGAGAACGTTTACTAACGAATCATGAGCCTACAGGGAGGACTTTCTAAGAGTGTATAGAGATGTTTTATATTTGATAACATTACTATAAACATTACATTACTATTATATTTGATATCATTACTATAAATCTGCAGATAAGTGATAACAAACTTCGACGTTGGATATGTCTTGTATGTTCTATGTGTTCAGTTTGTGAGCTCTGTTAAAGTCTTAAGTGTTATTGTCCATGGGAGGAGAGAACGGAGCAACAGTCTGCTCTGTCCGGTCCTTACACTCTGAAATCACATCGGTGACTGAACTGCGCACGCGTAGGATTTATGACTTTAGCCACTCCCCTGCACTGAACTGATTGGGAGAGTCCACTTCAGTGCAGCCAAAAAGAAACGGGAGGGGGAATTTGGCACACAAGTGAAATCTTCTCTTGAATTAACTATTGCTTGACTGTAAAACTGTTTGGTTGATAATCGGTTGAGTTGGTGAATGAGAGATATATTGACGGATTAAAAATAATAATACTAAAATAAATGAATAAAATAAAATGTTATTGAGCTATTTATAATATTCCTGAGTTAAGCTGTTTGCTTATTTCTTAGCGTGTATGTGGAAAAAGTATAAACTAAACTCTTCTTTGTCCTTTTGTCCTTCTGTCATACGAGAGACGAGAAGGAGGAGACAGAGAGAGAGAGAGAGAGAGAGAGGAGGGGCTGACATCAACTGACATCAGAGACGGCAACCCAGTCCAAATTAAGGCCAGTGCTGTTATTATTCACAAATCTACTTTCCCTCACAGGATATAATTGATACATTGTGTTTACATAGAATATTTCATGTTGTGACCATTTCGCAAGAGCTTGGCAACAGACTGATGAATTTATGTAATTGATAATTGCACATTACAGTTTTTGTCAATGACTTGTTTTGATTAGAGTTGTGTTGGAATTCCAGCATTGAAATTATTCTGTAAAATTAAGGTAATTAATTGCTTATTAAGCAATTGGATAGTGTTGCTGGTACAGGTATTTTATTTTTGAATTGCTCTGGAGTTGACTACTTTCCTTTACTCTTCCTCATCGGATGTGGTAAGATTGCCACTAATCAATAATTTGGTAAAATAAAATTCACAGAATAATTAGTAATTGATTGATTTGATTGATTAGTAATTCAATGATTGATTTGATTAATGGTTGATTCATTGATTGATTTGATTAATTGATTGATTGATTGATTTGATTAGTGATTGATTGATTGACCTGATTGGATTAGTTAATTGATTCATTGATTTGATTAAGTTAGTTGATTGATTTATTGATTTGATTTGTTGATTGATTATTTGATTGATTCATTTGATTTGATTTAGTTAGTTCATTGGTTGGATTAATTGATTGATTGATTTCATTAGTAATTGATTGACTGATTGATTTGATTTCATTGATTGATTGAATTTATTGATTGATTGATTGATTGATTGAATTGGTTGATTGATGTATTGATTTGAATTGGTTAATTGATTGATTGGATTAATTGATTAATTATTTTTTAATTAAAAAAAAAAAAAAAAAAAAAAAAAGGGGAAAACTAGAGGGTAACACATAACAAGTGCATTACAATGGGGAAAAAGGACATCAAAACTACAAAAGCAATTACTCCTCTTCATGTAGTACAGAATAGTAATCCACTAGTTAATGGTATAGCAAAATTATCTGAAAAATGGAATAAACGTTGGCCTGACATTGAACAACCATGGCCATTGGAAGGCACGCTTAATCCAGACGTCATCAACATAATGCAAGTGCTTGTATCCACGTATAAGACAGATCAAAAGAAGGGGAAGAAAGGAAAACTTCGTAAAGAAAAAAGACAAAGAGAGCTGGGTGTTCTTAAGCTTTTTGAAAATGAAGGACAAAAACTGATAAAAGACACAAAAGATAAGAGAGACAGAGGTGCAGAGAAAATGGCAAAAGAGGTGAAGGTGACAGAAAAACTGATTGCAGAAGTCAATACACCTTTCTCATATATGGATTCAGCAAAAACACCCCCACCTTATGAGAAAGAAGCCAAGTTTAAGGACGTTTATCCTCAGCTTCCAGTGATCATTCAGGAAGGTGATTATTGCATCAGAGATAAGGATGAACGAATAATAGAGAGGGGACAAGCAGAAACGACCATAAAGATGAATCCAAACTCCAAAGGCAGGAAGACAACGAGATGTCTGGAGACTAAGGGTAGAGTGAGATCAAGGAGGATGGAACTTGATGATGATGATGATAATGATGATGATGATGATCAGAGTGATTCAGAAGAGATCATGGGTGGATATGACCCTGTCATCAGACAGAGGTTGGCCAGAGCGGAAAGAAGGGGTGATGGAAGTTGGAAGAAGAAGAATACAAGTGATTCGAGTGCTGGTGAAAATGAAGATGGAGACAGCGATGAAAATTTGGAGACTAAAGGTGCTTCATATTCAAGAGGATTTTATCCTCCAATGACTAACACAGAAGAAATAGAAAGAGATATAGACCGATGCGTATCATACCTGTATAAGGCCAATAACTTAGAAGAAGTAAAAGAACTGGAAGAACAACTCAAAAAGCTGAAGACAAAGGAGAAGAAGCTGCTGAGAAAAGAATCCCAAGAATCTGAGAAGAGATATACATTGAGGCCAAGGAAAGATGGCACTAGTAAGAAAATTATGCCGGTGATCATTCGAGGACAAAACCTAGAATATAAGCCTTTGCAGAATACCGATATGTCAGATATACTTGAGAAGCTGCCTACTCTTCAAGATGGAGCATATCCTTGGATTTCAAAGTTGGAAGAAATTACGGTGGGAACACAGTCTGCCATAGGAGACATTAAGAGACTTTTGGCTAATCTCCTTGGGATTCCAGGCATGGAAGAAATTTTTCAGAGAGCTGGACTTCATAGATACGTGGGAACTGCTGTGAATGATCCTGAATTGTTGGCTGCAAGCAGGAATCGGCTGTGGAGAGCACTGAAAGATACGTTTCCAACAAATGTGCATCCTGACAACATTCTGATTGACCCACTAGGACAACAAGAAAATCCGAGAGCCTACGTGTCAAGAGTTCATCAAGTGTGGAGAAATATAACCGGAAATGATCCAGATGTGAGTCAAATTGAGCAGTCAATCTTGAGAGCTAAACTACAGATGGGACTGCCCTTACCGGTAAGAAGCAAACTGGCAGAAGTGGTTGGACTTGGAAGCATGACAAAAGGCGTCTATACAGATCATATAGCCCATCAAGTGGATCTGTACCGGAAAAAGGAACACAACCAGAAAGAACAGGACCAAGAAACTCTCAGAAAACTCAATCAAATACAACTGGAGAAGAAGAAGGAGAAAAGAAGCTTTGGTTATGCAGAATCAGTGTAAACCAAATCAACAATCACGGCTACAGTTTCAACTGAACAAGGTCAAATGCAATTATACCAGCCACAACAAGTGGTATAAATTGTTTCATATCCATAGATAGTTTCTAGAAAGAAATAATTTCAGAGGAAGATACAGGAGCAAGTGAAGATCATCTGGAGGACAGGTGAACCTTTAGGGGAAAGGAGCAAGAATTCTAGAGGTGCCCAGAAGATCCGAAAAGGAGGAGTTTCAGCTGATAACACCGATTAGAGAAGAAGAGAAAAAGATCCAACAATTGAAGTGAAAATAAACAATGGACTATGGGAAGTGATGATGGATAGCAGAAAGGTTTTTATCTGTGTTCAGCCTGAAGAGGTTACACATCTCACTATGTCAAATCAACTAAATTAGGAGAAGGATTTGGAGGAGTGAAGATCACGATTTCTGAAAATGATGATTTTGCCTCAAGGACAAGGAGAGTCATAAGCTGTACGGAAGACAAACGAATCTATTTGAAGTGTGAAGATGGATTGAGAATCTATGGAAGAAGAGATGTTGAAAAAAGTTCAAGAATGTTTGAGATATCAAAGTAGTACTGATATTGGATTTGTGAAATCAGCCCAATTGAGGTGAAAGTTGAGGAGCCAGACCTCCTTGGAAGAATCAGTATCCATTGAAAGATGAAGCAATCCAAGGAATTGAATCAGAAATTGAAGGACTTTCAAAAGCAAGTGTTTTGAAGACAATGAAAGAAAAATCCTTAGAGTAGCAATCAATTATTGTTTTGGAGAAACCATGATGATTTAGTAAGCTATGGGTTAGTTTATGTTGTAAATGGGAGATTAGGATAAAAATCACAAAGGAGTAGAGTTTTTTTTTGGGAACCATATTTTATTGAATAGATTGACTATGTCATAGGCAGATGCACAATCTGTTTGAAAAATAATGTGTGACTGTTATTCTTGGTTACATTCATATACCAAGAGGTTCATAAGATGTTCAACTAAGCTAAAAGATGCTCAGTCGGTTGCAGAGTTCTTGTGTAAAGAAGTCATAAGCAGGTGGGAATTTCCCGATTTAATATCCTCAGAAAATGGGAAAGAGTTTTGTGAATAAATCAGTGAAATGGGTTTTTTTGAAAAAAAAAAAATTGAGAAAAAAAAAATTGGAAAAAGTTACACTAAAATGTTATGAAAACTAGGGTTGAAATAACTCTAGGAAATTTGGAATATCTGATTGTGGGACGATTATATTATTGTGATGAATCAAAGGGGGGAAATGGAATGTGATTCATTTTATATATAATCTTAAATATACATTCTTATATTTTTAGCTGACATTGATGTTTTAATTTGCATGTGTTGTTTTGCAAAAGATACTGTTTGGTATTTTCTTTTCTTCCAGAAGCATATGGGGGAATATGTAGAGGGACTCAAATACTCAAACATGGACAATATGAATGGACTGGAGGAAGTGGAACAAGGAAGGAGTGGAAATGTTCCGATTCCATCATCAACGTCGCATTGAAAGACGACACTGTGGAGGAGATGAAGTGTAGTGGACTATATTCCAGTGTTATATTCTTTCTGTATTAATTTTTGAAGAATTATGTTTTCTGTTGTTGGGTACATGTGGGGACCTCAGATGTTTTTGTTTATTTCGTTGAAGTTTAGGGATATGGGGTCTAGGCAAGGACAGAGAGAATCCACAGGAGGGTCCGATGGGTCGACCAGCCTGAATGTGGACATTTTGATTGTATTTTGTTTGCTGGGGTTTTCATATGTATTCAATTGCATCATAGCTTAAAATGTATTCATGAAGATGTGTGAATTGATCTGGAGTACTTAGGTGGTCGCCTAGGGCAGAGGGGCCGTGAGAGAATTTTCCTGTCTTGACTGACTGATGGATATTTGGAATGAAAGCTGCCAGACAGGTTTTTCGCTCTTACACTCCATGACAATTCACTTACACTCCATGACAATTCATTTACACTCCATGACAATTTATTTACACTCCATAATAATGTATTTACACTACATACAAAAATGTGTCTATATAAACATGTGTTTAATCTCCATTAATTTTGGTTTATTGTTAAAGTTACTCAAGAGCAAGAATTGTTATTTGTCATAATCCTATTCTTTTTGTTTTCGAGACTTAATTAGTCTCGAAGGGGGGAATATGTAGTATCTTAAACAGTCTAGATAAAGTAGGAAACGTGGCCCTAAGATTTTGCTGATGTGGCAAAATGGTGTACTCTACTGTGCTGGAAAACATCTGGAAAGCATTACTAAATTCCTGGAAAAGAGGATATGTAATGGCCTGGGATTGGTTTTTTAGAATCACACCATAATACGTCACAAAGGATATAAAACCATGTCTTGAACGATAGAATAAGGAGAATAGCTAATCAGATTGGGTCGGGCTGTTCTCTAGATATCGGCAGGTATCTGTAAATTGGACACTGTAAACTCTTTGTTATAATAAACCTTTATAATCAAAGTACAGTGTCGGCGGATCTTCTTATCATCACAAGCATGGACCAGCAAAAGTGTTTCTTTTAGTAACCACATTACATAAACCAGTCTAAAGACCAGAGAGTATCAGAATGGATGGACTTACAGCGCTTGAAACCCACAGAGGTCCAGACCAAGGGATTAAAGCCAGACAGGGCCGCTGCCAAACCTCCTCATCTACAAACTAAGGATCAATTTTCGAGTGAGTAAAATTACAGTTTGAATGTCAGATTGTTATTGAACCAATCCTGCTACACAAGCAGTATTGTTATAGCCTGGGTGCCAGTCTGTTTCAGCTTTCTGCCCACAACCTTATTGGATTGTTATGCAAATATCATATTGCCACGATGGAATTAGCAAGAGAGTAGTAACAGACCGGTACTCAGACTATTGATAGGCCTACATTATTACCTGAACAATGACTGGGTCCTCCTGGTCCAGGGTGGGCTCATGATCTTTATGAATAAACAATAAAGGATTATTTTCTCTAAGTTTAAGAAATACTGCAAGACACCAGACATCTGTCCATGTAGTTAGGCCGATCTTATATTTTATTTGTATTTTATATTGTGTGATATCACATTGTATTTATGTGTCTGCATAATGTACCAATATGTTCAATTAAACCTAAAGCAAAGGTTTGGTTTCAGAGGAGCATGATCGTTTGTTGTTGTTAATAGTGGAATTCCACAGCATCTAGGGCTACACTGTAAAACATATCAAATCTCCTCTGGGCTTTGCTAGCCATCATTATGTCATTATGGGATGTAGCTCAGTTGATAGAGCATGGTGTTTGAAACGCCAGGGTTGTGGGTTCTATTCCCACAGGGGGTATGAAAAAATATATAATGTAAGTCGCTCTGGATAAGAGCGTCTGCGAAATGACGTAAATGTCATTATTTGAGTCCTAAATGGCACCATATTCCCTATTTAGTGAACTACTATTGATCAGAGCCTTTTGACCATATAACTATTGGCCCTGGTAAAAAAAAATAGGGAATAGGGAATAGGGTATAGGGTGCCGTTTGGGACTCAAATGATGACATGAAGATGGCTAAATATAGTTTCAGTCCGTACTATAAACAGTATGTATTTCTATTTAGACATTGTAAAATCTGTAAATTTACCCTCCTCAACCGTGACAACACGGTACACGCTCTCCACGGTGGCCGGTTCATCCTCACCGACGCAGTAATATTTTCTATAAAAGTAGACAGCCGAACCGGTCGCAAGCACCAGGCCAGCTGCACACAGAAGCGGCCGCACGCGGAGGAATCTCAGCGTGGTCGCTTTCAACAAAGTACTGAATGTATGCCTACTCATTATCGCCCTTCATACTGCAGTGATTTTGACCGAGTTCAAAACCATCTGACACGTTCTTAGAATTACAGGGTTTTATAGGGAACCATTAATACGTCAAATGCTTCCATACACCATGGTTGGCAATGTCACAATGGGATGAACATGTTTACCAAACGGATTAAAAATCATTTAACAGTGATATCAATTCAGTTGAATTTTGGAGATGATTTGGGAGTTTATAAAATGGTGAACTATGAACCATGGTTTAGAGAGCAGTAGGAGTAGAATAATTTAGAATATACATATGGCTCTAAGTAGGAGTAGAAGAAGGGACTGCGCCACTATGCACAGTGCGCTCTCCATGGTTCTGAAAAGGAACGTTCGTTCCTGCGTTCATCAGCTCCCTGATGTTCTAGGCCGAGCCCACTCACTGAACCACTCTCACTTTCACTTTCAAGGTGTCAAAGCGTTCAACAAACATGCATGGAACTCAAACACAATTCAAATAGTTGTTTTTATTTTTTATCAGCTGAGATAGCCTACTCTTCTCATCTCTTGGCACTTCTGCTCTGCTGGTTAAACAGTATCTGAACGTTTTTACAGTTGATTGATAATTTGGATAATTCATATTTATAATGTAGTATCCCACGTTTCATAACATAACCCTAATCCCAAAATAGACTAACATAGAAACCCTAGGCGAGCACACAAGCTCTGGCTGTATAGCCGGCAACAATAAGAAATCCAAAGAGGGTGGATGTTGAGGAAAACCAGTAGACCAACACAAATCCTCTTCAGGAGAGAAAACGAATTAGAAGCTAAAAGACAGAAAATGGCAGACAATAGAAATCTAATGCGTATGTTACGGCTGGTTAGTGTTTTAATTAGGAAGGACTCCCACAAAGATATTGTCTCTCTAAAAAACTGTATGATACATATTGTTGGTCAAAGGGGTCGAAGCAAGGGGACGTGCCTTCCCATTCGGGGGCGGCAGTATAGTGATCCTCGCTAATAAGGGCCAGTGAGCCACAAGACAATTCATATTAGGTTGGTTGACCCTGTTGGCGCAATGCGTAGGCTGCTTATCTTTCACGCCAGTGACCTGGGTTCGCTTCCCCGACCCTCCTTTAGCCACAACATTTTAAGAAAGGGACATCTTCATGACCAACAATCTAAAAAGTTTGGTCAGTCTGTGAAAATTAGAAACTTCCAGCAGTCGTCACTCTGACCAAAAGGAATCAAGACAGTTGTCACTCTGACCAAAGGGAATCAAGGCAGGTTGAGGAATAAAGGTGGTTGGATTATATAGCTACATTGGTGGTATGGTTCCAAAAGTGCTGGTGATAAAATTAACATAGGCTATTACTGGCATACACATTTCAAAACAAAACAAAAAGCCTATGTATGGAGTTATGGAAACGTTGTTAAACCAAACAGTCTGTACTCTATTGCACAAGTTTGATGTCCCTATTGATAAAATGGCATGTTACTCTAATTTGTCAGATGTGTTACAGTTTATAATAGGCTACTTACTATACCGTCATCCTTTATCAAAGCATTCCATTGCTAGTAAAATCTCCACAAGCAAGGGTGCTGATTCTGCCGCAGGAGGGGGTGGAGGGATAGTGTTGATTTTCAACCACCAGAGCCTCCACTGCAATACCTCTGTTGTTTCTAAATAATGATGCTAATCTTTGCTGTGAGAACAAGGAGTCCGCTTACACTGTACTTTGATTATAAAGGTTTATTTATATCACAAGATTTTAGCGTAAGTTTACAGACATCTGCAGGCATCTGGAGAACAACGACCCAAAATAATATGTTGTTCTGTCCTCCTTTGTCTCACCAAGTATTTATAATCTTTACCATGATATGGGTGGTTTCCCCTAGAGACCAATCCCATGACTCCACACAACAGACTTCCACTGTTTTATGGGGTGCCCCTATAAAACTGCTCCCCAGATGCTTCCCTAAGCTGAATCAACATCCTCCAAGATACCATTTGCAAACGTTAGCAAAGTCATAAATTCCTTAGACACCACATATTTCCCCCCTTCGAGACTAATTAAGTCTCGAAAACAAAAAGAATAGGATTATGACAAATAACAATTTCTCTTATTGAGTATCTTTAACAATAAACCAAAACACATTTTTCTATGGAGTGTAAATACATTTCTATGAAATATGAACAAATCTTTATGGAGTGTGAGAGCGAAAAACCTGTCTGGCAGCTTTCTTTCCAAATATCCATCAATCAATCAATCTATATATCATTGCAGACACTGGAATGTAGTCCACTACACTTCATCTCCTCAGCATTGTCGACTTCCAATGCAATGTCGATGATGGAATCTGAACATTTCCACACCTTCCTTGTTCCACTTCCTCCAGTCCATTCATATTGTCCCTTCATATTGTCCATGTTTGAGTATTTGAATCCCCTCTACACATTCCCACATATGCTTCTGGAAGAAAATAAAAGACCAAACAGTATCTTTTGCAAAACAACACATTCAAATTAAAACATCACTATCAACTAAAAATGATATATAAAATGATATATAAAATGAATCTCATACCATTTCCCCCCTTTGATTCATCACAAAATACTAAAATCACCATAATATTTAAAAACGTGAAAAAATGATCGGATATTCAAAATTGATATCTATAAATCAATGCTCCTTTGAGTCTTGACAGAAGGTTAAACCCTCTTATCGTTTCATTTGCAAAACCCTTCAAATTATAGGTAATATTATCTATGTTATCTTCCCAAATTTTACACCATACCATTGAAAAAGTCCCCACTTCTCTCCTAGACTTATCCTCCAATGGTAGCTTCCAGACTATGAAATTCCTCTCTGTCCCTTTTCACCCTATTTCCAAACCTAGACTCAGATTTATCAGTGTCCGGTGCTTCCCCTCTTTTAATGGTAAAAACCTCATATGGAAGCTTCAACGTCGACATGTAACAACATCCTTTCCATCCATAGGGTAAGAATATATTATTTCTCACCACAAACCCCAGATGTTTCTAAAATTCCCAATAGCCACATTACAATGCAAAAGCTGATCTTTCACCATCAAACTCCTGCTCTTCTTACTAAATGAAACATCAAAAGTGACATTATATTTCTCATTACTAACCTTATGTTCATGCTTACCCAAAGTCATCATATAATCATCACCATCTGATATTCCCCTAAACATCATCTTTCCATCATATGTTTTATTTTAACAAAAACAGTTTTTAGCCCTCACTGGTTTCACCTCCAATGCTTCATGAAGCGCTGTTAACTGATTTTCCTTCCCATCTAACAAATTCACATAGGGTAATTCATTTAACCAAGAACACTTAAACCTAGGCCTAAACAAATGCTTCGACAACGACATTATTGTATCTGTTAATGATTGTTGCTAATACAACAGCCATGATAAAGCATAAGATTGACACATACTTTATAGAGGTTGAGCTACCTTCTCTAAGATTCAACCCCATGTTCCTAGTGCTGGAATTCTCAACAGACATGGACCCTCAAGATTCCTCACTGATCTTACAGTATGAATTAACTGCTGGAACCAAAGATTCCTACCTGCCCATCCATCTTTAATTTCCAAACAGAAGAATTAAATCCAAATGCCTTCCATTTAGTTTCTCTCTTCCCTAACGAACAGTATTGATCAGATATATATTCTTGTCTTCCATCAAAATCAAACAACTCATCCTATACCTCCATGATAGTATTCTCCCTAATCTTCCCTCTAACATTATTCAAAATAAGTTAGCAATCACTCATAACCCTCTTCCACTTCATATTGTTGTACAAAATATACTTCCTTTCACTAGGTGACACAGCTTCTACTTCTGGTCCTCATAACAACACTTCTTCTCCATAATTATCTCTCCACATGAGAGGAATATCACCTCTACACATTCCTTCTCGATTGGCTCCCTTGTAATCAAATGTGATATATTTATAGCTTTAATAACTATCAATGTCGAAAGAGTTGAATTGCTTCTCACCGTTGCTATAATAGACTGAAGTGTTAATGTCATTGTTGTTGATCCATCAATTTTCCCTAAAGCTTTGAACTCTTTACTTGTATTTCCATCTATCACCACTAGTGTCACTACATTAACTCTCAGTCCCAACTCTAATCCCTCACTTTCAAACTGTTGATTATAAAAAATACATTTATAATCACCTTGATCTTCCTGCTGGGAATCGTAAACATAGATACTGCAATCACCCTCAATCTTCATTCTTCTCTTATCATTCAACAACGCATACTTTCTCAATGCAACTGCTCCAAACAGATCTAAACTCCTGCCATATCTATCTTCCCACTGAACTCTAAATTTCCCTTCACCACTGTTCTCTCTCGTGCACTTACATTGAAGCTGAGCTGACCGTCCTAGAGTTCCTTCAACCCTTGTTTTCTTAACTTTTTTGTCTGACTTTTCTTCTAACTTTTCAAAAACCATTTCACTGATTTATCCACAAATTCCTTTCCCACTAATTTGAGGATATGTGATCGGGAAGTCCCCACCTGCTTATGACTTCTTTACACACAGACTTGGCAAACGACTGAGCATCTTTTAGCTTAGTTTGAAATCTTATTCCCCTCTTGGTGTAGGAATGTAACCAAGAATAACAGTCACCCCCTGTAAACATTACTTTTCAGACAGATTGTGCACCTTCCTATGATATAGTCAATCTGTTCAAGCAAATATTATTCCCAAAAACCCTACTCCTTTTTCATATTTCTCCTAATCTCCCCCCTTGCAACATTAGCTAACCCCTAGCTTCCTAAATCATCAGACCTAATAGGTCCAGAGGCGCTACTATCAACCCCTCATGGTTTCTCCCCAAAACAACAATTTATTCCTACTCTAAGGATTTTTTTATTTTGTCTTCAAAACACCTGCTTTTGAAAGTCCTTCAATTTCTGGTTCAATCCCTTGGATTGCTTCATCTTTCAATGGATACTGATTCTTCCAAGGAGGTCTGGCTCCTAAAAATCTTCACTGAGATTTCCAATCCAGAATACTGTAGACAAATCCATCTCTGTCATCATTAACAATTGGTAAACCTATTCCTTTGGCACTTCTACCAGACAGCCGTCTGGTGTATATCTGATTGTACAATTCAATTTCCACAATGCATCTCTTCCCAACAATGCAATAGGTGTATGTTCTGATACCAGTATGGGTATTGTAATTATTATTTTTTTATAGCAGAGCGCAATTGGTTCCGTAAGAGGAATCAGCTGTTTTACTCCCTCGAATCCGATTGTCCTAATTAGTTGATTTGACATAGTGAGATGTCTAACCTCTTCAGGCTGAACACAGATAAAAGCCTTTCCGCTATCCACCATCACTTCCATCTTCCTCCTCTTCCTCTTTCTAAGTCTTCTCGTCCTCTTCCTCTCCAATTCTTTATCTTTTCAGAAACTGTCTATGGATATGAAACAACTGGTACCGCTATTGTGGCTGGTACAATTGCATTTGACCTTGTTCAGTTGAAGCTGTGGCAGTGATTGTTGATTTGGTGCACACTGATTCTTCATAACCAAAGCTTTTCTTCTCCTTCTTAATCTCGCCCAGTTGTATTTCATCAAGTTTTCTGAGAGTTTCTTGGTTCTGTTCTTTCTAGTTGTTGACATATCGGTATTCTTCAAAGGCTTATATTCTAAGTTCTGTCCTCGAAATATCATCTTGCATCATCTTCTTACTTGTGCCCTCTTTCCTTGGCCTCAATGTATACTTTTTCTCCAATTCTTGGGATCCTTTTCTCAGCAGTTCTTTCTTCTGTATCTTCAGCTTCTTGAGTTGTTGTTCCAGTTCTCTTACTTCTTCTAAATTATTCCCCTTATCCAGGCATGATACGCATCGGTCTATATCTCTTTCTATTTCTTATTTGCTAATCATTGTAGGATAAAATCCTCCTGAACATAAAGCACCTTTAATCTCCAAATCTTTATCGCTTTCTCCATCTTCACTTTCATCAGAAATCGAATCTCTAGTATCCTTCTTCCTTCAACTTCCATCAGAGATCAAATCTCTAGTATCCTTCTTCTTTCCTCTCTTGCCAACTTCCTTCTGATCACAGAGTCATATCCACCCATGATCTCTTCTCAATCACTCTGATCATCATCATCATCTTCATCTTCAAGTTCCATCATCCTGAACCTCACTCCACCCTTAGTTTCCAGACGTCTCGTTTTCTTCTTAATTTTGGAGTTTGGATTCATCTTTATGGTAGTTTCTATAGTTTTTATGTCCTTTTCCCCCCTTGTAACAACTCTTTTATAATCCTTTATTGTAAATTATTTCATTATTTGTAGACTATGTAGCTTATTGTTCCCTCTTTTTTTTTTCTTTTCTTTTTTTCTTCCCCAAATTAATTAATTAATCAATTAATTTATTCATCAATTTATTTATTTGTATCAATTTATTTTATTTTATTTTACCAAATTATTGATTAGTGGCAATCTTACCACATCCGATCAGGAAAAGTAAATGAAAGTAGTCAACTTCAGAGCAATCCAAAAAATAAAGACCTCTAATCCTGCAACACTACAGTACTCACAAACCCCAATGCTTAATAAGCACCCTATTACCTTAATTTTACAGAATAATGTCAGAACTCGATTTCCCCACTCAACTCTAATCAAACCCACTCATGCACAAAAACTCCAAAATACAATTCTTAATTACATCAATTGATCAGTCTGTTGCCAAGTCCTTGTAAAATTGTCATAACATCAAATATGCTAGGCACCCAAAATATCCTCTATGGGAAGGTACGTTTTGTGAATAGAACAGTACTAGCCTTGATTTGACTTGATCCGTTGCAGCACACTCTGTCGCATGATGCACTCGTCAGCACTTCCTCTCTCTCTCTGTCTCCTCCTTCTTATCGTCTCTCATATCACAGAAGAACAAAGAAACAGACAATAATTTAGTTGTTTATGCACTCACTGGGTTATTTCAACCATTCAATACCCCTCTGTTCACATTCGCTCTAAGAAATAAGCAAACAACTTAACTCAGGAATTGTATAAATAGCTCAATAACATTTTTTTTTTTTTTTTTTTTTTTTTTTTTATCCGTCAACATATCTCTCTCATTTATCAATTCAATAGATCTCAACAAATAGTTTCATCATTAAGCAACAGCCAATTTAACAAACAGAACATTCTATTCGTGTTCAAATCTCCCCCACTCCCTGTCTGCTCCGAGTCTGCGTCTACCAGCAACTCAGTGCAGGCAGAGGAGCGGCACATTCGCTCCACGTAACTCCAAACCCACAAAATCACACGCATGCGTAGTACATTCACCAGTGCGATTTCAGAGTGGAGGGAGCGCTCTCCCAGCTCTCTCCCAGCTAGACAACAGAAAGTAGACAGTCCCGATGCACTTCCTCTCTTTCCCCCCATAGACAAACAGTAACACTTAACAGAACTCACAAACCAACATAAAACATCGAACACAAATCCTACTCTCTTCTACACACATACACATACAGTTTAAGAGGCTTTTCCCATTCCTATGGACCCCTAAGTCAGTATGCTACCTCCATTGCGCCGTATATTTCCATTGTTCCTAAATTTCTGCTACCACGAGTTCGCGGACATTCGATGAGCGGTTACATCAATCATATACTTCGTCAACTATAAGTTGAGCAGTAACTTGCAACCGAATATATATACCACAACCCAAAGTCCCCGGGACTTACCTAAATTCACCTAACGTGCTCTTAGGATTTTTCGGCCCATCCTTATGATCGCCTCGTTAGAGGGCTTCCATAGATTCGCAATGTCCTAATTTGTATACATTTTCCTTGGCCTTATTCCTTCATTCTATTCTTCAATAGTTATAGACACTCCCCCACTGTTTGCGTTGTTACCAGCACAAACAAATTTAGAATTTTAGAACGGACTCCTATCCCACAGCAAATAAAAGCAAAACTTGCACACATAAGTACAACGGTACATCTCTCCAGCGCACACACCCTCATAAGCAAGCAAGCGAACCAACCAACACACAAAATTGTGAGAAATCTCACCTTATGAGCCAGCGTCTTGAGCGGGAGTCACTTCGCAGCTCATGAATGGAACACTGGAGTGACGCATCACGCCCCAAACGTTCCTCGTCGCCATTCTGTTGTTTCTAAATAATGATGCTAATCTTTGCTGTGAGAACAAGGAGTCCGCTTACACTGTACTTTGATTATAAAGGTTTATTTATATCACAAGATTTCAGCGTAAGTTTACAGACATCTGCAGGCATCTGGAGAACAACAACCCAAAATAATATGTTGTTCTGTCCTCCTTTGTCTCAACCAAGTATTTATAATCTTTACCATGATATGGGTGGTTTCCCCTAGAGACCAATCCCATGACTCCACACAACAGACTTCCTCTGTTTTATGGGGTGCCCCTATAAAACTGCTCCCCAGATGCTTCCCTAAGCTGAATCAACATCCTCCAAGATACCATTTGCAAACGTTAGCAAAGTCATAAATTCCGTAGACACCACACCTCCACTGCCATACCTTTCCCCAGTATGGAAGACCATATTGGGGAAAGACACATTCAGGGTAATTAGGCCTAGTGGACATAATTTAACTAAAAGATCCTCAAGTCCTCTCTCTGGTAGCCTATTTCATTGAACACAGCGAACTACACAGTGCCTCTTCTCCTTCCAGGTGACTAACTGAATCAAAGCCAGTATATCCTAACAATATTAAATCCACTTTTTGTATTGAGTGAGAAATGCCTCTTGCATTTGTGTAGATCTTTGTTTTGGTCACACTGTGTGATGTCATTTAGGCTACTTCCAGAAGTGGCCACAGACGCTTCTCATAGAAACGACTAGTTTCTGCAAAGATGTTGGGAAATACGAGACTTGCAGCAGCTAAGATGATGAGGAACCTCCTTGCACTGTGCAAAAAGTGGATTTAATATGTTTTCCTGAATTTTCTCTCTATTTTTGAGTAGGCTACCCCCTGCAACTGCACACAGATGTTTATAAGAGACATTTCTTCTGAGGTTAGGGGTCTATTATTGTAAAATGAATGTATTTGATTTAATAACCAGTCTAATCTAACTATTTTGGTCGTTCATCTGGACTCTTCATTGTCATCATCAACATACTATAACACTTTGAATTACCTAGGAATATTACTATAGCAACTGGTTGCTAAGGGAAACGAGACACCACCATGATCCTCTTGTTGTGAGACTGAGAGGGAGTGAGATTTGAGAAGTGCATAAGGAGAGGTGGGAAGCAGAGAAGACAGAGCCTGGTTGAAATTCCACCAAATGGATAAGAAGAGGCAGACAAAGTTTGGCACATTTATGCTTTCAGTGGTTGACGGACACGAATGAACGAGTAAACGCAGTTTTTAGCCTAGTAAGGTAACACAAATTAATACCTCAGTATTAATTATCCAGTGCGCGGAATCTCCATGAAGTCTGCATGACGATTTTCGCGTAAAGAGAGGCAGCGCGGGAGAGCGGACTTGTAGCCTGGCAGGTATGTTGTGCTATTTTGAATATAGCTAGCAATACAGCTAATAAAAGTTTTAGGGTATTATTAATTTCGTACAGGTAACTAAATACATGGAGCTATCTAACAGCAATGCTGTTGTGGGCTTTCAAATGTAATTAATTACAACCGAGCCTATAAAGTCAGTTTTTCAGTCAGTCCTATCATTTGTATTGAAAATAGGTTATTATAACAAAAGGTAAACACACACATTTACAATAATAGTTAGGTCTATGTTAGTAGCCTAAAATGTACTGATACAAGTACAGAAACATTCCCTCTGACATAGCCAGAGGCAACCTAGGCTACACTGCCATTAATACTATACTTATTATATACACGTTATGTTCTACAGTACTGGTTTAAGTCTAAGAACAGGGTTCTCTCCCATAAAATCTTATCTCTGTCTCTATCACAGACATGCATGACCAAGGAAGATAGGCTACATAGAAACAGATAAAATAGAGAGAGATAAGGTGCAATAGAGACAAAGGTAGATAATAAACAGTGGGAGGGCAAGAATTGGAGAGCACATCAGCACCGGAGCTATGCCTAGTTTAATGTAAGGAAGTAGACTACTCAATTGCCTCTCCAGTGTGAGGGAGATGAGGCCAAACCAGGGACCTTGTATGTGATCAGACCTGTTGAAGGTGGGGTTCATGTGTGAATGTGAGTATGAAAGTGTGAGTATGTATAGCTAGTATCAATGTAAACACTTTGCCATTTGAGTTTGGACACAATGTACTAGTATCATCCAGATATATCGGTGCATTTTGTTTAAATTATGTTTAATCATGAATTCAAAGTAACAAAACTGTGTGTGTGTGTGTGTGTGTGTGTGTGTGCGTGTGTGTGTGTGTGTGTGTGAAAAATCTTCAAATACGGGAAGAGGCATTTTGGAAGACTGTTGGGAAACTTGGATAGAAGTGACCATACATACAATGCCTTCGGAAAGTATTCAGACCCCTAGACTTTTTCCACATTTTGTTACGTTACAGCCTTATTCTAAAATGGATTAAATAAAAAAATCCTAATCAATCTACACACAATACCCCATAACGACAAAGCGAAAACAGGTTTTTTAGAAATTTTTGCAAATGTATTAAAAATATAAAACAGAAATATCTTATTTACATAAGTATTCAGACCTTTTGCTATGAGACTCGAAACTGAGCTCAGGTGCATCATGTTTCCATTGATCATCCTTGAGATGTTTCTACAACTTGATTGGAGTCCACCTGTGGTAAATTCAATTGATTGGACATGATTTGGAAAGGCACACACCTGTCTATATAAGGTCCCACAGTTGACAGTGCATGTCAGAGCAAGGGTACTAAAATATTTCTGCAGCATTGAAGGTCCCCAAGAACACAGTGGCATCCATCATTCTTAAATGGAAGAAGTTTGGAACCACCAAGACTCTTCCTAGAGCTGGCCTCCCGGCCAAACTGAGCAATCAGGGGAGAAGCGTCTTGGTCAGGGAGGTGACCAAGAACCCGATGGTCACTCTGACTGAGCTCTAGAGTTCCTCTGAGGAGATGGGAGAACCTTCCAGAAGGTAAACCATCTCTGCAGCACTCCACCAATCAGGTCTTTATGGTAGAGTGGCCAGACGGAAGCCACTCCTCAGTAAAAGGCACATGACTGCCCGCTTGGAGTTTGCCAAAAGGCACATAAAGACTCTCAGACCATGAGAAACAAGATTCTCTGGTCTGATGAAACCAATATTTAACTCTTCGGCCTGAATGCCAAGCGTCACATCTGGAGGAAACCTGGCACCATCCCTACGGTGAAGCATGGTGATGGCAGCATCATGCTGTGGGGATGTTTTTCAGCAGCAGGGACTAGGAGACTAGTCAGGATCGAGGCAAAGATGAACGGAACAAAGTACTGAGGGATCCTTGATGAAAACCTTCTCCAGAGCACTCAGGACCTCAGTCTGGGGTGAAGGTTCACCTTCCAACAGGACAACGACCCTAAGCACACAGCCAAGGAAATGCAGGAGTGGCTTTGGGACAAGTCTCTAAACTATGTCCATAAACTATTCTCATTGCTTCTACAGATTGTGAATTAAAAATAAACATTTTTGCTAAAAGTATTATTATATTATTTATCGATTGACTATGACTTTTCAGATCATCCAGTAATGCTATCTGCAAGGTTAGCTCCAGGTAAATATTGCAATCCTTTAGCCATTCCTGGACATGTGTCCAAAAACAAGCTACAAATGGACAGAACCAAAACAAATGATCTAATGATTCTGTCTCTTCACAGCAAAATCTGCAGAGCTGGGAAGATTGTATTCCCCATATAAATAACATTATATTGGTAGCAAGAATATTATATAATAATTTAAATTGAAAGATTCTAATTTTTGAATCCGGTGTCGTTTTGCGTGTCAGTTCATAAACACTATGCCATGGGATCGGTACGTCAAAAATCTCTTCCCAACTATTTTGCAATCTATATGGGACGGCTGTCAATCCTTTGGTCCTTTAGTGAAACTGATATACTTTTTTATTTATCACAGTTTTCCTTAACCAATTATGTTCTTTAATGCAAAGCCGACAGACAAGTTCCTTACTTTCTTCCCCTTCCACTTTCCTCTTCCACTTTTGCAGTAAGGCTGCAATTATTTGGTTGTAATTTTGGGTAGAGCAGACATTTCCATATGTTTTTGTTAGCTGCATGTGCGACATAACTCCACCAGTCGTACCGATGATATCATTTACGAAGATTATACCTTTTTTAAACATTCTGTCAAAAAATAAAGTTTTTTTGTCAATTAGTATATTTGAATTTAACCACAATATTTGTTGCATTATTTGTTCTGTCGTTTCTGGAGGATTAAATTGCCTCAACCACAATGATTTCTATATTTTCTCCACCTTGGTAGTGCCATTAATCACCATTGCGATAAAGGCCACAAAGTCCACATTTTTAACCTTTCAAATGTCAGGATCATCTTGGTGAAAGGCAACCCCTGCAGCTTGCATTGAAGGCCTATCCACCACCATGGACTCTTCAGGAGCACCATTCAAACCCTCAACCCTTTTAACCGCTGCTGCATTGGAAATGCTCTGTACAACCCTAACTTTGGCCTCCTCATTTTCTTTCACCGTGGCTTCATGGTTCCCACCACAATTGTAACATTTCACTTTTTCATCACTTTTATAACACATTAAATGATATTTTCCACAACTTGGACATCTCGGTTTCTCCCTTCTGCAAACCCTTGACACATGACCAAAAGCTTTACAGTGATCACACTGCATTGGTCTTGGGATGAATGCTCTGACTTTTTAGTTTATATACCCCAACTGCACTTGAATAGGGAGAGACTCCATATCAAAAAACAAAAGAACAAATAAACTCTTCACTTTTTCATCATTCACCACTCGATTCATCCGACGTGCATCAATCACTCCAGGAATATTTTTCATCTCTTTAACATCGACTTCCCACGAGACCCAATATATTACCCCCTTGAGGGGTGCCCTGTTCCGAAGAGACACTCACGACACGTCAAACTTTTCAAATTGGGATGATCCGCAACACACGTTCCTTCTGATCCGCAGAAGTACAAAGAATCGAAACAAACCCGCCTCTCATGACCCTCACATCCTTCACTTTACCCATCACTCTCTCCACCAGTTTGGATAGCTCAAATGGATTCTTCAAGATTGGTATTTGGATAAGCTGCTCCTCATTAACAAACCTTCTTCCTACAAGATATAAAGGGACGTTCTCATCACTGTACCCTACTTTACTCCATTTTCCATTTTTTTGAAAAAGACTCCAATCCTCCTTGATTCTACCGCCATTAGATTCACAATCCACTTCATCCTCCGCCTCCGCCATCTTTTCCAATCTCACCTACAATTGCATCCCTTCCTCCTTGCTTCCTTTCTCCCTTCCCTGGGGTTAGGTTAACCACTGATCTGACAATACTGATATTTTCAATTATGTTGCAGGGTTTTAAATGTTTTATAGGCTACATTTAAATTGTTTTATCCTACAATAGAACGTTTCTCAGATAGAGATAGATGTGTGATAATCCGTTTTCACCCTCGAATCTCAGAGGGAGGTCGGAAAGCAGTGAGAGAAGAGTAATAGGCCATTGGATGCTTTCACTTGACATACATTTCACCATAATTTCACCGTCAGAATCAGAATGTACTTATTCACCAAGTACATTTACTCATACCCAGCAATAGACAAATATACAGACAGAATACAGACAGAGGAATTTACACGGTCAACATACATAATATACAATATAAATACAGTAAGCATAAAATACAATGGATGGTAAATTGCATTGCTTGAAATTCTACCTTCCAGCGAGGCTAAATCATCCCTAAACAGCTGACTGTAAATGCCATGGCTCTTGGCGCCTCTAAAAATGGTCGGGAGCAGGGAGACACAGAGGGGAAAACAGCAAAGATCAAATTGGCCAGCTGCAGATGAGAACATGTAATAGTAGTGTATGACCATTAGAGGGAGACAAGCGGTTGCACCTGCATTGAGGAATCATCAGGACTGTTGTTAGAGTTACTGGGAAGGGAAAGGGGGATAACTAGTCAGTTGCACAACTGAATGCATTCAACCGAAATGTGTCTTCCGCATTTAACCCAACCCCTCTGAATCAGAGAGGTGCGGGGGACTGCCTTAATCGATGTGCTCAGGGAGTGAAATAAATACAATTAACCATGTTTTATTGTCACATACAGCGGATAGGGGCAGACAGTGAAATGTGTTGTTTTACAGGGTCAGCCGTAGTAGTACGGCGCCCCTAGAGCAAATTAGAGGTAAGTGCCTTGCTCAATGACACATCGACAGATTTTTCACCTTGTCTGCTCGGGTATCCAAATAGCATAATGCAGTGTCTACAGTTTCTACAGGAGTTCTCCTTTGAAGCCAGATCTGCCCTCTCCTCCTTGTCCACATCAGAGCCAATATCATTTGGTGAATTATGGGTGACTCCGTCAATTGTAACCAGTTTCATTAATCTACTTCTTGTGTGGTCATCATTTCATTTCATGTGTCCTCTGTAGCTCAATTGGTAGAGCATGGCGCTTGTAACGTCAGGGTAGTGGGTTTGATCCCCGGGACCACCCATACTGTCACGACCGTCTTCAAAAGGAGCAGACCAAAGCGCAGCGCGTTGAGTGAACATGACTTTATTAGAGTAAAGACACGAACGACAAAAACAATAAACAAAGACGGCTAGTGAAGTCCACAGTTACAAATACTGAATACGGAGCAAAAACCCACAAAACCAAGGTGAAACCACACAGTTTAAATATGGCTCCCAATCAGAGATAACGAGCCGACAGCTGTCACTCGTTACCTCCGATTGGGAGTCACATGAATACAAACAAGGAAGACAACCACCTAGACACCCCAACCAAACAGCACACAACAAAACGAACACACCCTATACCCAACCTAACCCACACAACACCCAACAATACAAACACACCCTGGTTCATAAACAACGTCCCGGAACCAGAGCGTGACAGTACCCCCCCCTAAAGGTGCGAACCCCGGGCGCACCAACATAAAGTCTAGGGGAGGGTCTGGGTGGGCGTCTGTCCACGGTGGCGGCTCTGGCCCCGGTCGTGATCCCCACCCCACCAAAGTCACAAACTGCTTAAGTAGCCTCCTCCCACTGACCACCCTCCAAACTAACCCACCTGGATAAAGGGGCAGCTCCGGACGAAGAGGCAGCACCGGACTAAGGGACAGCACCGGACTAAGGGGCAGCACCGGACTAAGGGGCAGCACCGGGCTAAGGGGCAGCACCGGGCTAAGGGGCAGCACCGGGCTAAGGGGCAGCACCGGGCTAAGGGGCAGCACCGGGCTAAGGGACAGTACCTGACTAAGGGGCAGCACCGGACTGAGGGGCAGATCCTGGCTGGCTGGCTCTGGCGGATCTTGGCTGGACGGCTCTGGCGGATCCTGGCTGGACGGCTCTGGCGGATCCTGGCTGGCGGAAGGCTCTGGCTGATCCTGTCTGGCAGAAGGCTCTGGCTGATCCTGTCTGGCGGAAGGCTCTGGCTGATCCTGTCTGGCGGAAGGCTCTGGCTGATCCTGTCTGGCGGAAGGCTCTGGCTGATCCTGTCTGGCGGAAGGCTCTGGCTGATCCTGTCTGGCGGAAGGCTCTGGCTGCTCCTGTCTGGCGGAAGGCTCTGGCTGATCCTGTCTGGCGGAAGGCTCTGGCTGATCCTGTCTGGCGGAAGGCTTTAGCGGCTCCGGTCTGGCGGACGGCTCAGAAGGCTCATGGCAGACGGGCGGCTTATGCAGCGCTTGGCAGACGGACAGTTCAGACGGCGTTGGGCAGACAGGCAGTTCAGGCGCCGTTGGGCAGACGGGCAGTTCAAGCGCCGTTGGGCCGACGGGCAGTTCAGGCGCCGTTGGGCAGACGGGCAGTTCAGGCGCCGTTGGGCAGACGGGCAGTTCAGGCGCCGTTGGGCAGACGGGCAGTTCAGGCGCCGCTGGGCAGACGGCAGACTCTGGCCGGCCGAGACGCACTATAGGCCTGGTGCGTGGTGCCGGAACTGGTGGTCCCGGGCTGAGGACACGCATCTCAGGGCTAGTGCGGGGAGCAGCAACAGGACGCACAGGACTCTGGGGACACACAGGAGGCTTGGTGCGTGGTGTAGGCACTGGTGGTACTGGGCTGGAGCGGGGAGGTGGCGCCGGAAATACCGGACCGTGCAGGCGTACTGGCTCCCTTGAGCACTGAGCCTGCCCAACCTTACCTGGTTGTATACTCCCCGTCGCCCGACCAGTACGGGAAGGAGGAATAACCCGTACCGGGCTATGTGGGCGAACCGGGGACACCCTGCGTAAGGCTGGTGCCATGTAAGCCTTCATGATATCCGGCTCAATGCTCAATCTAGCCCGGCCGATACGTGGAGCTGGAATGTACCGTACCGGGCTATGCCTGCGTACAGGAGACACCATGCGCTCTACTGCGTAACACGGTGTCTGCCCGTACTCTCGCTCTCCACGGTCAGTCCAGGGAGTAGGCGCAGGTCTCCTACCTGACTTCGCCATACTCCCTTTTAGCCCCCCCCCAAGAAATTTTTGGGTAGTACCCACGGGCTTCCAGCCACGACTCCGTGCTGCCTCCTCATACCACCTCCTCTCGGCTTGAGCTGCCTCCAGCTCTTCACGAGGGCGGTGATATTCCTCCGGTTGTGCCCAAGGACCCTTTCCAGCCCGTATCTCCTCCCATGTCCATGAATCCTTTGGAGGCGTCCATAAATCCTGTGTAGGTAGGTCCTGTTGCCGCTTGTTACGCTGCTTGGTCCTCTTGTGGTGGGTTTTTCTGTCCCGACCGTCTTCAAAAGGAGCAGACCAAAGCGCAGCGCGTTGAGTGAACATGACTTTATTAGAGTAAAGACACGAACGACAAAAACAATAAACAAAGACGGCTAGTGAAGTCCACAGTTACAAATACTGAATACGGAGCAAAAACCCACAAAACCAAGGTGAAACCACACAGTTTAAATATGGCTCCCAATCAGAGATAACGAGCCGACAGCTGTCACTCGTTACCTCCGATTGGGAGTCACATGAATACAAACAAGGAAGACAACCACCTAGACACCCCAACCAAACAGCACACAACAAAACGAACACACCCTATACCCAACCTAACCCACACAACACCCAACAATACAAACACACCCTGGTTCATAAACAACGTCCCGGAACCAGAGCGTGACACATACGTAAAAATGTATGCACACATGACTGTAAGTCGCTTTGGATAAAAGCGTCTGCTAAATGGCATATTATTATTATGAAGAAAGAAACCACATAGAAAAAGTGGTAAGCAAGTAAGGTCCAAAAAACAGATTTTCACCAAGTCAAATTAATTTTTTGTGTTAGAGGTTTCATTATGCTTGTACCTAAACCAAAGTAGATAATGTAAAGATTGTTCTATACATCAGTTGGGGTCTCTATAAGCTTTAATATGAGGTCCTAAACCTGGTATGAAAGTGCATCATTATAGCTGTGTGGGCTAATAAAGTCAAAATGTTTGCCTTGGGGTAAGTTGAGCCAATGGTTGAGCCAATGGCAAGTTGAAATATATGTAGATATCTTTGTTAGAAAGAATACTATATTTCCCTTGACGGAGTGATACTGAATGTAAAAAATGGCTCAACTTACCCCACTCTCCCCCACACATTATGTAAAGTTAGTTTACGATTGACAGATAATGTTTAAATGCAAAAAAACTTTATTTTGTGTTAGTGATCCTCAGCTCAGTTTGGGACCCTTAATCCAGGCTGGACAGGAGGAACTCAACCTGCATTTCTAGATTCCCCATCACCTGCCCCGAGAGCCTCTGTGGGCTTTCATAGATGGACTCATCGAGGTTGAAGATGGAGTCCAGCCACGCCTTCATCTGGCCCTGACGACAACAGACACATCATCAACTATTATTTAATGACCAACTACAAAGATAATGATGAACAAACCATCACACACAGCTCAGGATATATATATATATATATATATATATATATATATATATATATATATATATATATAGAGAGAGAGAGAGAGAGAGAGAGAGAGAGAGAGAGAGAGAGAGAGAGAGAGAGAGAGAGAGAAATGTACCTTAATGAGGAGGTAGAAGTTCCAAGCAGCCTCTGTCCAGGCTCCTCCAGGAGGGTGAATCCTCTTTATCACTTCCATGAGCAGATAAAAGAAGCTACCAGGCCTCTGGAGAAGGAACAGGGGACATGAGTGAGTGTCTACAGGCTTGATACAACAGTGTGGATAGGATAGATAAACAACAGGATGTTTACATTCTTAGGGCCACTTACAGATGTAGGAAGAGATGTTTTTCCTTCTAGAAGGCTTAGTAGAACGAATTCATAAAATACATCCACGAAGTTGATGCGGTCGATCTGAAGTCAAACAAATACGCTAATTACATAATCTTCATTGACAAGCACTTTAGAAAGTCTCATTGAGTAGATGTTGGATGAGCAGACTGTGCCTGCAGCTAACGCTCAAACTTGCATGTAAACCTACTCCTACAAGAGCCATCTCTTGCTCTAGTCGCTCCCTGTTTGCTGGCTCATTAATGAAGTTCACCAGGAGGTCGTAGGCCTGCTCAAACTGCCTCACATCCTCAAAACAAAACAATCATACAATTCCTTAAACTTAGATCATAAAATCAAAGATTCAGGTCTGTAATTCAGAGGGTCTCTGATTGTTTTGCTTGTAAGACATTGGAACTTTTCAACTAAAACCTATGAATCACTGTTGCCTAAAGGTAACCCACTGGGCAAAGACTTGTTGTATCAACGTAGTTTCTATGTCATTTTAACAAAAAAATGTAATGTGATGATGTTAAAGCAACGTGGAAAACTGATTGGATTTGAAAAAAGTCATCAACGTAAGGGAATTTAGTCTTTTTTTCACCTAACTTTTAACCTAAATCCAATGACATGGTCAATGTTTTTGTTGATTTCACATTGAATTCACATTAGTTGACAACTCAACCAAATGTAACTCAAAACTAGACGTTGAAATGACATCTATGTGGGAACTATACTGTATATCTGGTCTGATGAACTCTGTACAATTATGTGAATGGTTACCTGCTGGTTGAGCTTGGACAATCCGCTCAACACCATCCTCCCAGCGTGGGTGAGGTAATTAAGGGAGGTACTGTCTGAGGATGTCAGAGCCTGTGAGAACAAGACAATACATTTACAAACAGTCCAGAAATGTTCATCAAATGAAATACAAAAGGTGCTAAATTCACAATTTCACACCTCCATAGCATGTCGGATACCGGCCAGCCTCAGAGAGAAGTTGGTTGTCCCTTGGTTTCCAAAGTAACTCCTGTAAATATAAATGTTTAGTAACACATGTGCAACATAAGGAGATAAAGCATACATCAATGCCATGATATGAAGATATCCTCTTATGTTAGCCTATGTTACAACTGCAGGATTCAGACAGACCATACCAATGTAGGACCTTCATTTGATCACTCTTTTGTTGCTGAGAATTTTCCTGCACGGCAGGAAATTAAACTTATAGTGTATTTTAGTTTTAAAAAGGCTTTTAAAGTTTGTAATTTTCACTTTGAAATGTCAGACTGATTTGCCCAAAAAATGTATCAACCCCTACAAAAATGAAAATTATAATCCACATAATAATTCATATTTGCTGTTGCTGCAGGATTATTTCCCTGCTGTAGCACACTGGCTTAAAGTAGACCCTTTCCTGCAGTCAAATGACCAACTCGCCCTCTAGTGGCCTCATGGGTGTAATGATATTAATCTTTTTCATAATTTCATAGTTAATCAAAATGAATTTTAAAAATGCAGAAAATCTGGTTTTTCTATGTCAAACGGTTTTGTTATATTTCAGTCTTCTGTGATGTACAGTACCAGTCAACGTTTGGACACACCTACTCATTCAAGGGTTTTTCTTTATTTTTACTATTTTCTACATTGTAAATAACAGTGAAGACATCAAAACTATGAAATAACACATATGGAATCATGTACTAACCAAAAAAGTGTTAAACTAATCAATATATATTTTAGATTTTAGATTATTCAAAGTAGCCACCCTTTGCCTTGATGACAGCTTTGCACACTCTTGGCATGCTCTCAACCAGCTTCACATGGAATGCTTTTCCAACAGTCTTGAAGGAGTTCCCACATATGCTGTGCACTTATTGGCTGCTTTTCCTTCACTCTGCGCTCCAACTCATCCCAAACCATCTCAATTAGGTTGAGGTCGGGTGATTGTGGAGGCCAGGTCATCTGATGCAGCACTCCATCACCCTCCATCTTGGTCAAATAGCCCTTACAGAGCCTGGAGGTGTGTTGGGTCATTGTCCTGTTGAAAAACAAATGATAATCCCACTAAGCGCAAACCATATGGGATGGCGTATCGCTGCAGAATGCTGTGGTAGCCATGCTGGTTAAGTGTGCCTTGAATTCTAAATAAATCAAAGACAGTGTCACCAGCAAAGCACCCCCACACCATCACACCTCCTCCTCCATGCTTCACAGTGGGAACTATTCATGCGGAGATCATCCGTTCACCAACTCTGCGTCTCACAAAGACACGGCGGTTGGAACCAAAAAATCTCACATTTGGACTAATCAGACCAAAGGACAGATTTCTACCGGTCTAATGTCCATTGCTCGTATTTCTTGGCCCAAGCAAGTCTCTTCTTCTTATTGGTGTCCTTTAGTAGTGGTTTCTTTGCAGCAATTCGACCATGAAGGCCTGATTCACGCAGTCTCCTCTGAACAGTTGATGTTGAGATGTGTCTGTTACTTGAACTTCGTGAAGCATTTATTTGGGCTGCAATCTGAGGTGCAGTTAACTCTAATGAACTTATCCTCTGCAGCAGAAGTAACTCTGGGTCTTCCTTTTCTGTGACGGTCCTCCTGAGAGCCAGTTTCATCATAGAAACTTTAAAATTTCTTGAAATGTTCCGGATTGACTGACCTTCATGTCTTAAAGTAATGATGGACTGTCGTTTCTCTTTACTTATTTGAGCTGTTCTTGCCATAATATGGACTTGGTCTTTTACCAAATAGGGCTATCTTCTGTATACCATTCCCACCTTGTCACAACACAACTGATTGGCTCAAACGCATTAAGAAGGAAAGAAATTCCACAAATTAACATAAGTAGGCACACCTGTTAATTGAAATGCATTCCAGGTGACTACCTCATGAAGCTGGTTGAGAGAATGTCATGAGTGTGGAAAGCTGTCCTCAAGGCAAAGGGTGGCTACTTTGAAAAATCTCAAAAGTGAAATTTTTTGATTTGTTTAACACTTTATTTGTTACTACATGATTCCATATGTGTTATTTCATAGTTTTGAGGTATTCACTATTATTCTACAACAGGGTTCTTCAATTCCGGTCCTGGAGGGCCAAAACACCTCTGTTTTTCATCCTCTCCTTCTAATCAGGGGCTAATTCAGACCTGGGACACCAGGTGAGTGCAATTAACTACCAGGTAGAAATAAAAAACAGAAGTGTTTCGGCACTCCAGGACCGGAATTGAAGAAACCTGTTCTACAATACAGATTTTTTTTTTTTTTTAAACCTGGAATGAGTAGGTGTGTCCAAACTTTTGACTGGTACCGTATAGAAAGTGTTTCAACTCTATATCTGACAGGGTAAAGGTGTCTTCTTTTTTAAGACCATATCCATATGTGTGAAATGTTTACTTTTGCTTCAAAGTAGATTTGTTTAAGACTATTAAGAAACACACTGTGTGACCCTGATCTAGCCCACTGCAGTAAAAGGTTATTAAGGTCCTACTTCTGTATAAGTACAATATTGGGCAGATTATTTCAAAGCAAATGTTTTTACTATAGATGAACACATTAAAGCAAACTCACCACAGCTGGGGCACATCTGCAACATTATTTTGCTCCTCCACAAACTCCTAAAGCAGACATCACATTAACATCAACTCTACTAAACTGCATTTCACCTGCAACATCAACTAAAGCAGACAAAACATTCAGTGACATCATAACAATACTTTCATCTTGACCTAAAAACTTAACCTTGACAGACAATACAAACCTGTCGATACCAAAACATTGTGTTTTGAACACAATGACACTTAGACACACACCTGTACACACAAGTACAAATGTCAGTAAAACAAAGAAAAAAGTGCTATTGACTGTAGAAAGAGTTTTACGTGAGGAGTGCTGTCAGGGGTCTGGTCCTGGTCCTGGGTGGAGTGGAAAGGTGGAGGGGGACTGGGAGGGGAATCGGAAGGGAAAGGGGGAGGGGGAGGGGGAGAATCCTGGGGGAACTGGTGAGAGGAGCCAGAGAACGGTTCATGAGGGGTGGTGATGATGTCAGAGGTGGAGAACTGATACGACGTCATCTCATCCCCCCTCTCCTGGAACCCCTCCACTGTGGTGGAGATATCCACCTGCTGTTTAACACACAACATGTGACACTGTAAGCCCAACATTGAAAACCACAATATTAAAAATCCCTCAACCAAACACTGAAATAAATCCTAGCACAGAGAAACAACGAGTTATACCTGGGCATCCTCATAATAGGTGAACTCAGACCTCCTCTTGGCAAGGCAGGACTTGAGTCCATAGATCCTTCTACCAAGGAACTAAAAATGAGGATAGAAATTCAAATGTCTAATTTCATTTTCTGTCAACATTTATTGAAACAGGTAAATGGACATTTGCCACTTCCCATTTTTGGGGGGTGAAAAAGTGTTTGACTGTACCTTAATACCAGTCAGCTCCTTGTTGGTGAGGACCACCTGGACAAGACCCTTTAAAAGAGACACAGGGAAACATTACATTTCATCCAGGAAATATAAGTAGCCCTATATTGTGTGCGTCATTTGACACAAATCAGGTGCATTTGAGATGAAAGATCAGTTGAGAATCTCTCACCCATGGGTCCAGGATTTTTTCCTGAATGACTCTGCTCCACCACAGCTGTTTCTCCACTCCCCTCACAATGCACAGGTGATGCAAGTCCTCTTCATTTTGCTAAAAGAAAAAACGCCTTCAGTCTGCAGACCTTTCTCTATATTTTAACTATAGATTTCTATATCATTTGGCAGACGAAGTTTACGTTTCAATTAGGGCCAGACATACAAAAGAAACCCCAGAGACAAATGGGAGTTAAAATATACAGGTGTGTTCATTAGTGTTAAGAATATGTATGAAGTACCTGCACTCGTCCATAATGGATCTTCCAGTAATGGAAATTAAACGAACCCCAGTTCCCAACCAGCTGCAACTTCTCATAGGGAAAACGAGAGTCTTCACTATTTGGCTGAAAAACAAAGACATCCCCTAATTTCAGAGGTTTCTCTGTGATTAATAAAAAACACAATTGTGGAGATAGAGGACATGTTAATGTGTACTATTACTTATACTCTATGACTGTCTAATAATGTGAATAGCTACCTGTGAATGGCTATCTAAAGGTGCTGACAGTTCGTCAAGCACTAGCCTCCCCGCTTCAGTGAGGTGAAAGGTAGGCTCCTCAGTAACCCATTTGGAAGTCTGTGAAAAGAAGAGGGAATAGGGTAAAGCCATCAAATTAAGGAAATTCTCCCTATAAGATCAGATGAGCTTTGGTTAATAATGTGAATGGTTACCTGTGTGTTTAACACTGCCAGCTCTCTCACCAGAATTCTCCCAGCACGGGTGAGATAGTAGACTGGTTTGGGCTTGGAGATGAAGAAGACGGAATATGTTTACAGACATGTTCATTATATTGTTTTATAGAAAACTAGTGACTTGATGTTAATGTTTAATATCCTCTAAAGACCAGAGAGTATCAGAATGGATAGACTTACAGAGACAGGAACATACAAGGGTCCAGACCAAGGGATTATAGCCAGACAGGGCCACTGCCCAACCTCCTCATCCACATACTAAGGAAAAAGACAGGATCAATTTAAGAGTCAGTTTGAATGAGAGACTGGTATAGAAGTGACAGACTGGTATAGGGAGAATCGCAAGAGGAGGCCACTGCAAAGATAGATTCTAAGACAATTGGCAGTTGAACTACACAGGTCTGTGTTTAAAGGTTAAGGAAACCTATGAGGTACCTGCATATGAATGGCTACCTGTTCATTTTGAGAAGATAGTTCCTCCCATACCATCCTCCTAGCTGGAGTGAAACAGATGAAAATAGGCTGCTCCATCGTGAAAAGCTGGTAAAAATAAGGGAACAGCTTTAAAGACATCAAAGTATTCAACTATCAAAGTGGATACTGAAGGTTAATTATCCCTATTAGATCAGATGAGCATTGGTTAATAATCTGCATGGATACCTGTGTGTTTAACACTGCCAGCTCTCTCACCAGCATCCTCCCAGCATGGGTAAGGTAATATGTTGGCTGCAGTGTTACAGATTGTTAGAAAAATAGGAAATATGTTTACAGACATGTATTTATATATTGTTCTTTAAAAAACGTCATGTTTATGTTTAAATTACATAAACCAGTCTAAAGACCAGAGAGTATCAGAATGGATGGACTTACAGCGCTTGAAACCCACAGAGGTCCAGACCAAGGGATTAAAGCCAGACAGGGCTGCTGCCAAACCTCCTCATCCACATACTAAGGAACAAGACAGGATCCATTTAAGAGTCAGTTTGAATAATACACTAGTATAGGAGTGAAAGACTGGTATAGGGAGGATTGCAAGAGGAGGCCACTGCAATGATAGTAGTTGAAACACACAGGTCTGAGTTACAAATGTTAAGAACATGTCTAAAGTACCTGCATGTGAATGGCTACCTCTTCAGGCTGAGAAAACTGTTCATCCCATACCATCGTGCCAGCATGAGAGATGAAAATGTGTTGCTCATTCATGAAAATCTGTAAGAAAATTAGGGAATAGGTTTAAGGACATCAAAGTATCCCACTACCATAGTGGATACTGAAGGTAATCCTGCCTATTAGATCAGATTAGCTTTGTCCAATAATCTGCAAGGTTACCTGTGGGTTTAACACTGCCAGCTCTCTCACCAGCATCCTCCCAGCATGGGTAAGGTAATAAGTTGGCTGCAGTGTTACAGACTATTAGAAAAACAGGAAATATGTTTACAGACATGTATTTCTATATTGTTCTTTAGAAAACTTCATGTTTATGTTTAAGTTACATAAACCAGTCTAAAGACCAGAGAGTATCAGAATGGATGGACTTACAGCGCTTGAAACCCACAGAGGTCCAGACCAAGGGATTAAAGCCAGACAGGGCCGCTGCCAAACCTCCTCATCTACAAACTAAGGATCAATTTTCGAGTGAGTAAAATTACAGTTTGAATGTCAGATTGTTATTGAACCAATCCTGCTACAGAAGCAGTATTGTTATAGCCTGGGTGCCAGTCTGTTTCAGCTTTCTGCCCACAACCTTATTGGATTGTTATGCAAATATCATATTGCCACGATGGAATTAGCAAGAGAGTAGTAACAGACCGGTACTCAGACTATTGATAGGCCTACATTATTACCTGAACAAGGACTGGGTCCTCCTGGTCCAGGGTGGGCTCATGATCTTTATGAATAAACAATAAAGGATTATTTTCTCTAAGTTTAAGAAATACTGCAAGACACCAGACATCTGTCCATGTAGTTAGGCCGATCTTATATTTTATTTGTATTTTATATTGTGTGATATCACATTGTATTTATGTGTCTGCATAATGTACCAATATGTTCAATTAAACCTAAAGCAAAGGTTTGGTTTCAGAGGAGCATGATCGTTTGTTGTTGTTAATAGTGGAATTCCATAGCATCTAGGGCTACACTGTAAAACATATCAAATCTCCTCTGGGCTTTGCTAGCCATCATTATGTCATTATGGGATGTAGCTCAGTTGATAGAGCATGGTGTTTGAAACGCCAGGGTTGTGGGTTCTATTCCCACAGGGGGTATGAAAAAATATATAATGTAAGTCGCTCTGGATAAGAGCGTCTGCGAAATGACGTAAATGTCATTATTTGAGTCCTAAATGGCACCATATTCCCTATTTAGTGAACTACTATTGACCA
Organism: Coregonus lavaretus; assembly: GCF_964263955.1. Classification (NCBI taxonomy): domain Eukaryota; kingdom Metazoa; phylum Chordata; class Actinopteri; order Salmoniformes; family Salmonidae; genus Coregonus; species Coregonus lavaretus. The sequence continues at coordinate 5,909,714 of NC_140022.1, read as the reverse complement.
GAGCCTTTTGACCATATAACTATTGGCCCTGGTAAAAAAAAGTAGGGAATAGGGTATAGGGTGCCGTTTGGGACTCAAATGATGACATGATGATGGCTAAATATAGTTTCAGTCCGTACTATAAACAGTATGTATTTCTATTTAGACATTGTAAAATCTGTAAATTTACCCTCCTCAACCGTGACAACACGGTACACGCTCTCCACGGTGGCCGGTTCATCCTCACCGACGCCGTAATATTTTCTATAAAAGTAGACAGCCGAACCGGTCGCAAGCACCAGGCCAGCTGCACACAGAAGCGGCCGCTCGCGGAGGAATCTCAGCGTGGTCGCTTTCAACAAAGTACTGAATGTATGCCTACTCATTATCGCCCTTCATACTGCAGTGATTTTGACCGAGTTCAAAACCATCTGACACGTTCTTAGAATTACAGGGTTTTATAGGGAACCATTAATACGTCAAATGCTTCCATACATCATGGTTGGCAATGTCACAATGGGATGAACATGTTTACCAAACGGATTAAAAATCATTTAACAGTGATATCAATTCAGTTGAATTTTGGAGATGATTTGGGAGTTTATAAAATGGTGAACTATGAACCATGGTTTAGAGAGCAGTAGGAGTAGAATAATTTAGAATATACATATGGCTCTAAGTAGGAGTAGAAGAAGGGACTGCGCCACTATGCACAGTGCGCATTCCATGGTTCTGAAAAGGAACGTTCGTTCCTGCGTTCATCAGCTCCCTGATGTTCTAGGCCGAGCCCACTCACTGAACCACTCTCACTTTCACTTTCAAGGTGTCAAAGCGTTCAACAAACATGCATGGAACTCAAACACAATTCAAATAGTTGTTTTTATTTTTTATCAGCTGAGATAGCCTACTCTTCTCATCTCTTGGCACTTCTGCTCTGCTGGTTAAACAGTATCTGAACGTTTTTACAGTTGATTGATAATTTGGATAATTCATATTTATAATGTAGACCTAGTATCCCACGTTTCATAACATAACCCTAATCCCAAAATAGACTAAAATAGAAACCCTGGGCGAGCACACAAGCTCTGGCTGTATAGCCGGCAACAATAAGAAATCCAAAGAGGGTGGATGTTGAGGAAAACCAGTAGACCAACACTAATCCTCTTCAGGAGAGAAAACGAATTAGAGGCTAAAAGACAGAAAATGGCAGACAATAGAAATATAATGCGTATGTTACGGCTGGTTAGGGTTTTAATTAGGAAGGACTCCCACAAAGATATTGTCTCTCTAAAAAACTGTAGGATACATATTGGTGGTCAAAGGGGTCTAAGCATGGGGACGTGCCTTCCCGTTCGGGGGCGGTAGTATAGTGATCCTCGCTAATAAGGGCCAGTGAGCCACAAGACAATTCTCATTAAGTTGGTTTACCCTGTTGGCGCAATGCGTAGGCTGCTTGTCTTTCACGCCAGTGACCTGGGTTCGCTTCCCCGACCCTCCTTTAGCCACAACATTTTAAGAAAGGGACATCTTCATGAAAATTAGAAACTTCCAGCAGGCATTGACAGTCGTCACTCTGACCAAAAGGAATCAAGACAGTTATCACTCTGACCAAAGGGAATCAAGGCAGGTTGAGGAATAAAGGTGGTTGGATTATATAGCTACATTGGTGGTATGGTTCCAAAAGTGCTGGTGATAAAAATAACATAGGCTATTACTGGCATACACATTTCAAAACAAAACAAAAAGCCTATGTATGGAGTTTTGGAAACGTTGTTAAACCAAACAGTCGGTACTCTATTGCACAAGTTTGATGTCCCTATTGATAAAATGGCATGTTACTCTAATTTGTCAGATGTGTTACAGTTTACAATAGGCTACCTACTATACCGTCATCCTTTATCAAAGCATTCCATTGCTAGTATAATCTCCACAAGCAAGGGTGCTGATTCTGCCGCAGGAGGGGGTGGAGGGATAGTGTTGATTTTCAACCACCAGAGCCTCCACTGCAATACCTCTGTTGTTTCTAAAATTATTATGCTAATATTTGCTGTGAGAACAAGGAGTCCGCTTACACTGTACTTTGATTATAAAGGTTTATTTATATCACAAGATTTCAGCGTAATTTTACAGACATCTGCAGGCATCTGGAGAACAACGACCCAAAATAATATGTTGTTCTGTCCTCCTTTGTCTCAACCAAATATTTATAATCTTACTATGATATGGGTGGTTTCCCCTAGAGACCAATCCCATGACTCCACACAACAGACTTCCTCTGTTTTATGGGGTGCCCCTATAAAACTGCTCCCCAGATGCTTCCCTAAGCTGAATCAACATCCTCCAAGATACCATTTGCAAACGTTAGCAAAGTCACAAATTCCTTAGACACCACACCTCCACTGCAATACCTTTCCCCAGTATGGAAGACCATACTGGGGAAAGACACATTCAGGGTAATTAGGCCTAGTGGACATAATTTAACTAAAAGATCCTCAAGTCCTCTCTCTGGTAGCCTATTTCATTGAACACAGCGCAAACACAGTGCAAAGCCAGTATAGCCTAACAATATTAAATCCACTTTTTGTATTGAGTGAGAAATGCCTCTTGCATTTGTGTAGATCTTGGTTTTTGGTCACACTGTGTGATGTCATTTAGGCTACTTCTACAAGTGGCCACAGACGCTTCTCATAGAAACGACTAGTTTCTGCAAAGATGTTGGGAAATACGAGACTTGCAGCAGCTAAGATGATGAGGAACCTCCTTGCACTGTGCAAAAAGTGGATTTAATATTTTTTCCTGAATCTTCTCTCTATTTTTGAGTAGGCTACCACCTGCAACTGCACACAGATGTTTATAAGAGACGTTTCTTCTGAGGTTAGGGATCTATAATTGTAAAATGAATGTGTTTGATTTAATAACCAGTCTAATCTAACTATTTTGGTCGTTCATTTTTACATTTACATTTACGTTATTTAGCAGACGCTCTTATCCAGAGCGACTTACAAATTGGTGCATTCACCCTATAGCCAGTGGGGTAACCACTTTACAATATTTTTATTTTTATTTATTTTTTAGAGGGGGGGCGGGGGGGTAGAAGGATTACTTTATCCTATCCCAGGTATTCCTTAAAGAGGTGGGGTTTCAAATGTCTCCGGAAGGTGGTGAGTGACTCCGCTGTCCTGGCGTCGTGAGGGAGCTTGTTCCACCATTGGGGTGCCAGAGCAGCAAACAGTTTTGACTGGGCTGAGCGGGAACTATGCTTCCGCAGAGGAAGGGGAGCCAGCAGGCCAGAGGTGGATGAACGCAATGCCCTCGGTTGGGTGTAGGGACTGATCAGAGCCTGAAGGTACAGAGGTGCCGATCCCCTCACAGCTCCATAGGCAAGCACCATGGTCTTGTAACAGATGCGAGCTTCAACTGGAAGCCAGTGGAGTGTGCGGAGGAGCGGGGTGACGTGAGAGAACTTGGGAAGGTTGAACACCAGACGGGCTGCGGCATTCTGGATGAGTTGTAGGGGTTTAATGGCACAGGCAGGGAGCCCAGCCAACAGCGAGTTGCAGTAATCCAGACGGGAGATGACAAGTGCCTGGATTAGGACCTGTGCCGCTTCCTGTGTAAGGCAGGGTCGTACTCTCCGAATGTTGTAGAGCATGAACCTGCAGGATCGGGTCACCGCCTTGATGTTAGCGGAGAACGACAGGGTATTGTCCAGGGTCACGCCAAGGCTCTTCGCACTCTGGGAGGAGGACACAACGGAGTTGTCAACCGTGATGGCGAGATCATGGAACGGGCAGTCCTTCCCCGGGAGGAAGAGCAGCTCCGTCTTGCCAAGGTTCAGCTTGAGGTGGTGATCCGTCATCCATACTGATATGTCTGCCAGACATGCAGAGATGCGATTCGCCACCTGGTTATCAGAAGGGGGAAAGGAGAAGATTAGTTGTGTATCGTCAGCGTAGCAATGATAGGAGAGGCCATGTGAGGATATGACAGAGCCAAGTGACTTGGTGTATAGGGAGAATAGGAGAGGGCCTAGAACTGAGCCCTGGGGGACACCAGTGGTGAGAGCACGTGGTGCGGAGACAGCTTCTCGCCACGCCACTTGGTAGGAGCGACCGGTCAGGTAGGACGCAATCCAGGAGTGAGCCGCGCCGGAGATGCCCAGCTCGGAGAGGGTGGAGAGGAGGATCTGATGGTTCACAGTATCAAAGGCAGCAGACAGGTCTAGAAGGACAAGAGCAGAGGAGAGAGAGTTAGATTTAGCAGTGCGGAGAGCCTCCGTGACACAGAGAAGAGCAGTCTCAGTTGAATGACCAGTCCTGAAACCTGACTGGTTTGGATCAAGAAGGTCATTCTGAGAGAGATAGCGAGAGAGTTGGCTAAAGACGGCACGCTCAATAGTTTTGGAAAGAAAAGAAAGAAGGGATACTGGTCTGTAGTTGTTGACATCAGTGGGATGGAGTGTTGGTTTTTTGAGAAGGGGTGCAACTCTCGCTCTCTTGAAGACGGAAGGTTCATTCCTAGGTTCATTCCTAGGTTCATTCCTAGGTTCATCTGGACTCTTCATTGTCATCATCAACATACTATAACACTTTGAATTACCTAGGAATATTACTATAGCAACTGGTTGCTAAGGGAAACGAGACACCACCATGATCCTCTTGTTGTGAGACTGAGAGGGAGTGAGATTTGAGAAGTGCATAAGGAGAGGTGGGAAGCAGAGAAGACAGAGCCTGGTTGAAATTCCACCAAATGGATAAGAAGAGGAAGACAAAGTTTGGCACATTTATGCTTTCAGTGGTTGACTGACACGAATGAACGAGTAAACGCAGTTTTTAGCCTAGTAAGGTATCACAAATTAATACCTCAGTATTAATTATCCAGTGCGCGGAATCTCCATGAAGTCTGCATGACGATTTTCGCGTAAAGAGAGGCAGCGCTGGAGAGTGGACTTGTAGCCTGGCAGGTATGTTGTGCTATTTTGAATAAAGCTAGCAATACAGCTAATAAAAGTTTTAGGGTATTATTAATTTCGTACAGGTAACTAAATACATGGAGCTATCTAACAGCAATGCTGTTGTGGGCTTTCAAATGTAATTAATTACAACCGAGCCTATAAAGTCAGTTTTTCAGTCAGTCCTATCATTTGTATTGAAAATAGGTTATTATAACAAAAGGTAAACACACACATTTACAATAATAGTTAGGTCTATGTTAGTAGCCTAAAATGTACTGATACAAGTACAGAAACATTCCCTCTGACATAGCCAGAGGCAACCTTGGCTACACTGCCATTAATACTATACTTATTATATACACGTTATGTTCTACAGTACTGGTTTAAGTCTAAGAACAGGGTTCTCTCCCATAAAATCTTATCTCTGTCTCTATCACAGACATGCATGACCAAGGAAGATAGGCTACATAGAAACAGATAAAATAGAGAGAGATAAGGTGCAAGAGAGACAAAGGTAGAGAATAAACAGTGGGGGGGCAAGAATTGGAGAGCACATCAGCACCGGAGCTATGCCTAGTTTAATGTAAGGAAGTAGACTACTCAATTGCCTCTCCAGTGTGAGGGAGATGAGGCCAAACCAGGGACCTTGTATGTGATCAGACCTGTTGAAGGTGGGGTTCATGTGTGAATGTGAATATGAAAGTGTGAGTATGTATAGCTAGTATGATAACGTATCAATGTAAACACTTTGCCATTTGAGTTTGGACACAATGTACTAGTATCATCCAGATATATCGGTGCATTTTGTTTAAATTATGTTTAATCATGAATTCAAAGTAACAAAACTGTGTGTGTGTGTGTGTGTGTGTGTGTGTGTGTGCGTGTGTGAGTGTGTGTGAAAAATCTTCAAATACGGGTAGAGGAATTTTGGAAGACTGTTAGGAAACTTGGCCATACATACAATGCCTTCGGAAAGTATTCAGACCCCTAGACTTTTTCCACATTTTGTTACGTTACAGCCTTATTCTAAAATGGATTAAATAAAACAATCCTAATCAATCTACACACAATACCCCATAACGACAAAGCGAAAATAGGTTTTTTAGAAATTTTTGCAAATGTATTAAAAATATAAAACAGAAATACCTTATTTACATAAGTATTCAGACCTTTTGCTATTAGACTCGAAACTGAGCTCAGGTGCATCATGTTTCCATTGATCATCCTTGAGATGTTTCTACAACTTGATTGGAGTCCACCTGTGGTAAATTCAATTGATTGGACATGATTTGGAAAGGCACACACCTGTCTATATAAGGTCCCACAGTTGACAGTGCATGTCAGAGCAAGGGTACTAAAATATTTCTGCAGCATTGAAGGTCACCAAGAACACAGTGGCATCCATCATTCTTAAATGGAAGAAGTTTGGAACCACCAAGACTCTTCCTAGAGCTGGCCGCCCGGCCAAACTGAGCAATCAGGGGAGAAGCGTCTTGGTCAGGGAGGTGACCAAGAACCCGATGGTCACTCTGACTGAGCTCTTGAGTTCCTCTGTGGAGATGGGAGAACCTTCCAGAAGGTAAACCATCTCTGCAGCACTCCACCAATCAGGTCTTTATGGTAGAGTGGCCAGACGGAAGCCACTCCTCAGTAAAAGGCACATGACTGCCCGTTTGGAGTTTGCCAAAAGGCACCTAAAGACTCTCAGACCATGAGAAACAAGATTCTCTGGTCTGATGAAACCAAGATTTAACTCTTCGGCCTGAATGCCAAGCGTCACATCTGGAGGAAACCTGGCACCATCCCTACGGTGAAGCATGGTGATGGCAGCATCATGCTGTGGGGATGTTTTTCAGCAGCAGGGACTAGGAGACTAGTCAGGATCGAGGCAAAGATGAACGGAACAAAGTACTGAGGGATCCTTGATGAAAACCTTCTCCAGAGCACTCAGGACCTCAGACTGGGGTGAAGGTTCACCTTCCAACAGGACATCGACCCTAAGCACACAGCCAAGGAAATGCAGGAGTGGCTTTGGGACAAGTCTCTAAACTATGTCCATAAACTATTCTCATTGCTTCTACAGATTGTGAATTAAAAATATATTTTTTTGCTAAAAGTATTATTATATTATTTATCGATTGACTATGACTTTTCAGATCACCCAGTAATGCTATCTGCAAGGTTAGCTCCAGGTAAATATTGCAATCCTTTAGCCATTCCTGGACATGTGTCCAAAAACAAGCTACAAATTGACAGAACCAAAACAAATGATCTAATGATTCTGTCTCTTCACAGCAAAATCTGCAGAGCTGGGAAGATTGTATTCCCCATATAAATAACATTCTATTGGTAGCAAGAATATTATATAATAATTTAAATTGAAAGATTCTAATTTTTGAATCCGGTGTCGTTTTGCGTGTCAGTTCATAAACACTATGCCATGGGATCGGTACGTCAAAAATCTCTTCCCAACTATTTTGCAATCTATATGGGACGGCTGTCAATCCTTTGGTCCTTAAGTGAAACTGATATACTTTTTTATTTATCACAGTTTTCCTTAACCAATTATGTTCTTTAATGCAAGGCCGACAGACAAGTTCCTTACTTTCTCCCCCTTCCACTTTCCTCTTCCACTTTTGCGGTAAGGCTGCAATTATTTGGTTGTAATTTTGGGTAGAGCAGACATTTCCACATGTTTTTGTTAGCTGCATGTGCGACATAACTCCACCAGCCCTACCGATGATATCATTTACGAAGATTATACCTTTTTTAAACATTCTGTCAAAAAATAAAGTTTTTTTGTCAATTAGTATTTTTGAATTTAACCACAATATTTGTTGCATTATTTGTTCTGTCGTTTCTGGAGGATTAAATTGCCGCAACCACAATGATTTCTATATTTTCTCCACCTTGGTAGTGCCATTAATCACCATTGCAATAAAGGCCACAAATTCCACATTTTTAACCTTTAAAATGTCAGGATCATCTTGGTGAAAGGCAAACCCTGCAGCTTGCATTGAAGGCCTATCCACCACCATGGACTCTTCAGGAGCACCATTCAAACCCTCAACCCTTTTAACCGCTGCTGCATAGGAAATGCTCTGTACAACCCTAACTTTGGCCTCCTCATTTTCTTTCACCGTGGCTTCATGGTTCCCACCACAATTGTAACATTTCACTTTTTCATCACTTTTATAACACATTAAATGATATTTTCCACAACTTGGACATCTCGGTTTCTCCCTTCTGCAAACCCTTGACACATGACCAAAAGCTTTACAGTGATCACACTGCATTGGTCTTGGGATAAATGCTCTGACTTTGTAGTTTATATACCCCAACTGCACTTGAATAGGGAGAGACTCCATATCAAAAAACAAAAGAACAAATAAACTCTTCACTTTTTCATCATTCACCACTCGATTCATCCGACGTGCATCAATCACTCCAGGAATATTTTTCATCTCTTTAACATCGACTTCCCACGACACGCCAGATATTACCCCCTTTAGGGGTGCCCTGTTCCGAAGAGACACACACGACACGTCAAACTTTTCAAATCGGGATGAGCCGCAACACACGTTCCTTCTGATCCGCAGAAGTACAAAGAATCGAAACAAACCCGCCTCTCATGACCCTCACATCCTTCACTTTACCCATCACTCTCTCCACCAGTTTGAATAGCTCAAATGGATTCTTCAAGATTGGTATTTGGATAAGCTTCTCCTCATTAACAAACCTTCCACCTACAAGATATAAAGGGACGTTCTCATCACTGTACCCTACTTTACTCCATTTTCAATTTTTTGGAAAAAGACTCCAATCCTCCTTGATTCTACCGCCATTAGATTCACAATCCACTTCATCCTCCACCTCCGCCATCTTTTCCAATCTCACCTACAATTGCATCCCTTCCTCCTTGCTTCCTTTCTCCCTTCCCTGGGGTTAGGTTAACCACTGATCTGACAATACTGATATTTTCAATTATGTTGCAGGGTTTTAAATGTTTTATAGGCTACATAATTTTTTTAAATCCTACAATAGAACGTTTCTCAGATAGAGATAGATGTGTGATAATCCGTTTTCACCCTCGAATCTCAGAGGGAGGTCGGAAAGCAGTGAGAGAAGAGTAATAGGCCATTGGATGCTTTCACTTGACATACATTTCACCATAATTTCACCGTCAGAATCAGAATGTACTTATTCACCAAGTACATTTACTCATACCCAGCAATAGACAAATATACAGACAGAATACAGACAGAGGAATTTACACGGTCAACATACATAATATACAATATAAATACAGTAAGCATAAAATACAATGGATGGTAAATTGCATTGCTTGAAATTCTACCTTCCAGCGAGGCTAAATCATCCCTAAACAGCTGACTGTAAATGCCATGGCTCTTGGCGCCTCTAAAAATGGTCGGGAGCAGGGAGACACAGAGGGGAAAACAGCAAAGATCAAATTGGCCAGCTGCAGATGAGAACATGTAATAGTAGTGTATGACCTTTAGAGGGAGACAAGCGGTTGCACCTGCATTGAGGAATCATCAGGACTGTTGTTAGAGTTACTGGGAAGGGAAAGGGGGATAACTAGTCAGTTGCACAACTGAATGCATTCAACCGAAATGTGTCTTCCGCATTTAACCCAACCCCTCTGAATCAGAGAGGTGCGGGGGACTGCCTTAATCGATGTGCTCAGGGAGTGAAATAAATACAATTAACCATGTTTTATTGTCACATACAGCGGATAGGGGCAGACAGTGAAATGTGTTGTTTTACAGGGTCAGCCGTAGTAGTACGGCGCCCCTAGAGCAAATTAGAGGTAAGTGCCTTGCTCAATGACACATCGACAGATTTTTCACCTTGTCTGCTCGGGTATCCAAATAGCATAATGCAGTGTCTACAGTTTCTACAGGAGTTCTCCTTTGAAGCCAGATCTGCCCTCTCCTCCTTGTCCACATCAGAGCCAATATCATTTGGTGAATTATGGGTGACTCCGTCAATTGTAACCAGTTTCATTAATCTACTTCTTGTGTGGTCATCATTTCATTTCATGTGTCCTCTGTAGCTCAATTGGTAGAGCATGGCGCTTGTAACGTCAGGGTAGTGGGTTTGATCCCCGGGACCACCCATACGTAAAAATGTATGCACACATGACTGTAAGTCGCTTTGGATAAAAGCGTCTGCTAAATGGCATATTATTATTATGAAGAAAGAAACCACATAGAAAAAGTGGTAAGCAAGTAAGGTCCAAAAAACAGATTTTCACCAAGTCAAATTAATTTTTTGTGTTAGAGGTTTCATTATGCTTGTACCTAAACCAAAGTAGATAATGTAAAGATTGTTCTATACATCAGTTGGGGTCTCTATAAGCTTTAATATGAGGTCCTAAACCTGGTATGAAAGTGCATCATTATAGCTGTGTGGGCTAATAAAGTCAAAATGTTTGCCTTGGGGTAAGTTGAGCCAATGGTTGAGCCAATGGCAAGTTGAAATATATGTAGATATCTTTGTTAGAAAGAATACTATATTTCCCTTGACGGAGTGATACTGAATGTAAAAAATGGCTCAACTTACCCCACTCTCCCCCACACATTATGTAAAGTTAGTTTACGATTGACAGATAATGTTTAAATGCAAAAAAACTTTATTTTGTGTTAGTGATCCTCAGCTCAGTTTGGGACCCTTAATCCAGGCTGGACAGGAGGAACTCAACCTGCATTTCTAGATTCCCCATCACCTGCCCCGAGAGCCTCTGTGGGCTTTCATAGATGGACTCATCGAGGTTGAAGATGGAGTCCAGCCACGCCTTCATCTGGCCCTGACGACAACAGACACATCATCAACTATTATTTAATGACCAACTACAAAGATAATGATGAACAAACCATCACACACAGCTCAGGATATATATATATATATATATATATATATATATATATATATATATATATAGAGAGAGAGAGAGAGAGAGAGAGAGAGAGAGAGAGAGAGAGAGAGAGAGAGAGAGAGAGAGAGAGAGAGAGAGAGAGAGAGAGAGAGAGAGAGAGAGAGAGAGAGAGAATGTACCTTAATGAGGAGGTAGAAGTTCCAAGCAGCCTCTGTCCAGGCTCCTCCAGGAGGGTGAATCCTCTTTATCACTTCCATGAGCAGATAAAAGAAGCTACCAGGCCTCTGGAGAAGGAACAGGGGACATGAGTGAGTGTCTACAGGCTTGATACAACAGTGTGGATAGGATAGATAAACAACAGGATGTTTACATTCTTAGGGCCACTTACAGATGTAGGAAGAGATGTTTTTCCTTCTAGAAGGCTTAGTAGAACGAATTCATAAAATACATCCACGAAGTTGATGCGGTCGATCTGAAGTCAAACAAATACGCTAATTACATAATCTTCATTGACAAGCACTTTAGAAAGTCTCATTGAGTAGATGTTGGATGAGCAGACTGTGCCTGCAGCTAACGCTCAAACTTGCATGTAAACCTACTCCTACAAGAGCCATCTCTTGCTCTAGTCGCTCCCTGTTTGCTGGCTCATTAATGAAGTTCACCAGGAGGTCGTAGGCCTGCTCAAACTGCCTCACATCCTCAAAACAAAACAATCATACAATTCCTTAAACTTAGATCATAAAATCAAAGATTCAGATCTGTAATTCAGAGGGTCTCTGATTGTTTTGCTTGTAAGACATTGGAACTTTTCAACTAAAACCTATGAATCACTGTTGCCTAAAGGTAACCCACTGGGCAAAGACTTGTTGTATCAACGTAGTTTCTATGTCATTTTAACAAAAAAATGTAATGTGATGATGTTAAAGCAACGTGGAAAACTGATTGGATTTGAAAAAAGTCATCAACGTAAGGGAATTTAGTCTTTTTTTCAACTAACTTTTAACCTAAATCCAATGACATGGTCAATGTTTTTGTTGATTTCACATTGAATTCACATTAGTTGACAACTCAACCAAATGTAACTCAAAACTAGACGTTGAAATGACATCTATGTGGGAACTATACTGTATATCTGGTCTGATGAACTCTGTACAATTATGTGAATGGTTACCTGCTGGTTGAGCTTGGACAATCCGCTCAACACCATCCTCCCAGCGTGGGTGAGGTAATTAAGGGAGGTACTGTCTGAGGATGTCAGAGCCTGTGAGAACAAGACAATACATTTACAAACAGTCCAGAAATGTTCATCAAATGAAATACAAAAGGTGCTAAATTCACAATTTCACACCTCCATAGCATGTCGGATACCGGCCAGCCTCAGAGAGAAGTTGGTTGTCCCTTGGTTTCCAAAGTAACTCCTGTAAATATAAATGTTTAGTAACACATGTGCAACATAAGGAGATAAAGCATACATCAATGCCATGATATGAAGATATCCTCTTATGTTAGCCTATGTTACAACTGCAGGATTCAGACAGACCATACCAATGTAGGACCTTCATTTGATCACTCTTTTGTTGCTGAGAATTTTCCTGCACGGCAGGAAATTAAACTTATAGTGTATTTTAGTTTTAAAAAGGCTTTTAAAGTTTGTAATTTTCACTTTGAAATGTCAGACTGATTTGCCCAAAAAATGTATCAACCCCTACAAAAATGAAAATTATAATCCACATAATAATTCATATTTGCTGTTGCTGCAGGATTATTTCCCTGCTGTAGCACACTGGTTTAAAGTAGACCCTTTCCTGCAGTCAAATGACCAACTCGCCCTCTAGTGGCCTCATGGGTGTAATGATATTAATATTTTTCATAATTTCATAGTTAATCAAAATGAATTTTAAAAATGCAGAAAATCTGGTTTTTCTATGTCAAACGGTTTTGTTATATTTCAGTCTTCTGTGATGTACAGTACCAGTCAACGTTTGGACACACCTACTCATTCAAGGGTTTTTCTTTATTTTTACTATTTTCTACATTGTAAATAACAGTGAAGATATCAAAACTATGAAATAACACATATGGAATCATGTACTAACCAAAAAAGTGTTAAACAAATCAATATATATTTTAGATTTTAGATTCTTCAAAGTAGCCACCCTTTGCCTTGATGACAGCTTTGCACACTCTTGGCATGCTCTCAACCAGCTTCACATGGAATGCTTTTCCAACAGTCTTGAAGGAGTTCCCACATATGCTGTGCACTTATTGGCTGCTTTTCCTTCACTCTGCGCTCCAACTCATCCCAAACCATCTCAATTGGGTTGAGGTCGGGTGATTGTGGAGGCCAGGTCATCTGATGCAGCACTCCATCACCCTCCATCTTGGTCAAATAGCCCTTACAGAGCCTGGAGGTGTGTTGGGTCATTGTCCTGTTGAAAAACAAATGATAATCCCACTAAGCGCAAACCATATGGGATGGCGTATCGCTGCAGAATGCTGTGGTAGCCATGCTGGTTAAGTGTGCCTTGAATTCTAAATAAATCAAAGACAGTGTCACCAGCAAAGCACCCCCACACCATCACACCTCCTCCTCCATGCTTCACAGTGGGAACTATTCATGCGGAGATCATCCGTTCACCAACTCTGCGTCTCACAAAGACACGGCGGTTGGAACCAAAAAATCTCACATTTGGACTAATCAGACCAAAGGACAGATTTCTACCGGTCTAATGTCCATTGCTCGTATTTCTTGGCCCAAGCAAGTCTCTTCTTCTTATTGGTGTCCTTTAGTAGTGGTTTCTTTGCAGCAATTCGACCATGAAGGCCTGATTCACGCAGTCTCCTCTGAACAGTTGATGTTGAGATGTGTCTGTTACTTGAACTTTGTGAAGCATTTATTTGGGCTGCAATCTGAGGTGCAGTTAACTCTAATGAACTTATCCTCTGCAGCAGAAGTAACTCTGGGTCTTCCTTTTCTGTGACGGTCCTCCTGAGAGCCAGTTTCATCATAGAAACTTTAAAATTTCTTGAAATGTTCCGGATTGACTGACCTTCATGTCTTAAAGTAATGATGGACTGTCGTTTCTCTTTACTTATTTGAGCTGTTCTTGACATAATATGGACTTGGTCTTTTACCAAATAGGGCTATCTTCTGTATACCATTCCCACCTTGTCACAACACAACTGATTGGCTCAAACGCATTAAGAAGGAAAGAAATTCCACAAATTAACTTATAAGTAGGCACACCTGTTAATTGAAATGCATTCCAGGTGACTACCTCATGAAGCTGGTTGAGAGAATGTCATGAGTGTGGAAAGCTGTCCTCAAGGCAAAGGGTGGCTACTTTGAAAAATCTCAAAAGTGAAATTTTTTGATTTGTTTAACACTTTATTTGTTACTACATGATTCCATATGTGTTATTTCATAGTTTTGAGGTATTCACTATTATTCTACAACAGGGTTCTTCAATTCCGGTCCTGGAGGGCCAAAACACCTCTGTTTTTCATCCTCTCCTTCTAATCAGGGGCTAATTCAGACCTGGGACACCAGGTGAGTGCAATTAACTACCAGGTAGAAATAAAAAACAGAAGTGTTTCGGCACTCCAGGACCGGAATTGAAGAAACCTGTTCTACAATATAGATTTTTTTTTTTTTTAAACCTGGAATGAGTAGGTGTGTCCAAACTTTTGACTGGTACCGTATAGAAAGTGTTTCAACTCTATATCTGACATGGTAAAGGTGTCTTCTTTTTTAAGACCATATCCATATGTGTGAAATGTTTACTTTTGCTTCAAAGTAGATTTGTTTAAGACTATTAAGAAACACACTGTGTGACCCTGATCTAGCCCACTGCAGTAAAAGGTTATTAAGGTCCTACTTCTGTATAAGTACAATATTGGGCAGATTATTTCAAAGCAAATGTTTTTACTATAGATGAACACATTAAAGCAAACTCACCACAGCTGGGGCACATCTGCAACATTATTTTGCTCCTCCACAAACTCCTAAAGCAGACATCACATTAACATCAACTCTACTAAACTGCATTTCACCTGCAACATCAACTAAAGCAGACAAAACATTCAGTGACATCATAACAATACTTTCATCTTGACCTAAAAACTTGACCTTGACAGACAATACAAACCTGTCGATACCAAAACATTGTGTTTTGAACACAATGACACTTAGACACACACCTGTACACACAAGTACAAATGTCAGTAAAACAAAGAAAAAAGTGCTATTGACTGTAGAAAGAGTTTTACGTGAGGAGTGCTGTCAGGGGTCTGGTCCTGGTCCTGGGTGGAGTGGAAAGGTGGAGGGGGACTGGGAGGGGAATCGGAAGGGAAAGGGGGAGGGGGAGGGGGAGAATCCTGGGGGAACTGGTGAGAGGAGCCAGAGAACGGTTCATGAGGGGTGGTGATGATGTCAGAGGTGGAGAACTGATACGACGTCATCTCATCCCCCCTCTCCTGGAACCCCTCCACTGTGGTGGAGATATCCACCTGCTGTTTAACACACAACATGTGACACTGTAAGCCCAACATTGAAAACCACAATATTAAAAACCCCTCAACCAAACACTGAAATAAATCCTAGCACAGAGAAACAACGAGTTATACCTGGGCATCCTCATAATAGGTGAACTCAGACCTCCTCTTGACAAGGCAGGACTTGAGTCCATAGATCCTTCTACCAAGGAACTAAAAATGAGGATAGAAATTCAAATGTCTCATTTCATTTTCTGTCAACATTTATTGAAACAAGTAAATGGACATTTGCCACTTCCCATTTTTGGGGGGTGAAAAAGTGTTTGACTGTACCTTAATACCAGTCAGCTCCTTGTTGGTGAGGACCACCTGGACAAGACCCTTTAAAAGAGACACAGGGAAACATTACATTTCATCCAGGAAATATAAGTAGCCCTATATTGTGTGCGTCATTTGACACAAATCAGGTGCATTTGAGATGAAAGATCAGTTGAGAATCTCTCACCCATGGGTCCAGGATTTTTTCCTGAATGACTCTGCTCCACCACAGCTGTTTCTCCACTCCCCTCACAATGCACAGGTGATGCAAGTCCTCTTCATTTTGCTAAAAGAAAAAACGCCTTCAGTCTGCAGACCTTTCTCTATATTTTAACTATAGATTTCTATATCATTTGGCAGACGAAGTTTACGTTCCAATTAGGGCCTGACATACAAAAGAAACCCCAGAGACAAATGGGAGTTAAAATATACAGGTGTGTTCATTAGTGTTAAGAATATGTATGAAGTACCTGCACTCGTCCATAATGGATCTTCCAGTAATGGAAATGAAACGAACCCCAGTTCCCAACCAGCTGCAACTTCTCATAGGGAAAACGAGAGTCTTCACTATTTGGCTGAAAAACAAAGACATCCCCTAATTTCAGAGGTTTCTCTGTGATTAATAAAAAACACAATTGTGGAGATAGAGGACATGCTAATGTGTACTATTACTTATACTCTATGACTGTCTAATAATGTGAATAGCTACCTGTGAATGGCTATCTAAAGGTGCTGACAGTTCGTCAAGCACTAGCCTCCCCGCTTCAGTGAGGTGAAAGGTAGGCTCCTCAGTAACCCATTTGGAAGTCTGTGAAAAGAAGAGGGAATAGGGTAAAGCCATCAAATTAAGGAAATTCTCCCTATAAGATCAGATGAGCTTTGGTTAATAATGTGAATGGTTACCTGTGTGTTTAACACTGCCAGCTCTCTCACCAGAATTCTCCCAGCACGGGTGAGATAGTAGACTGGTTTGGGCTTGGAGATGAAGAAGACGGAATATGTTTACAGACATGTTCATTATATTGTTTTATAGAAAACTATTGACTTGATGTTAATGTTTAATATCCTCTAAAGACCAGAGAGTATCAGAATGGATAGACTTACAGAGACAGGAACATACAAGGGTCCAGACCAAGGGATTATAGCCAGACAGGGCCACTGCCCAACCTCCTCATCCACATACTAAGGAAAAAGACAGGATCAATTTAAGAGTCAGTTTGAATGAGAGACTGGTATAGAAGTGACAGACTGGTATAGGGAGAATCGCAAGAGGAGGCCACTGCAAAGATAGATTCTAAGACAATTGGCAGTTGAACTACACAGGTCTGTGTTTAAAGGTTAAGGAAACCTATGAGGTACCTGCATATGAATGGCTACCTGTTCATTTTGAGAAGATAGTTCCTCCCATACCATCCTCCTAGCTGGAGTGAAACAGATGAAAATAGGCTGCTCCATCGTGAAAAGCTGGTAAAAATAAGGGAACAGCTTTAAAGACATCAAAGTATTCAACTATCAAAGTGGATACTGAAGGTTAATTATCCCTATTAGATCAGATGAGCATTGGTTAATTATCTGCATGGATACCTGTGTGTTTAACACTGCCAGCTCTCTCACCAGAATCCTCCCAGCATGGGTAAGGTAATATGTTGGCTGCAGTGTTACAGATTGTTAGAAAATTAGGAAATATGTTTACAGACATGTATTTATATATTGTTCTTTAAAAAACGTCATGTTTATGTTTAAATTACATAAACCAGTCTAAAGACCAGAGAGTATCAGAATGGATGGACTTACAGCGCTTGAAACCCACAGAGGTCCAGACCAAGGGATTAAAGCCAGACAGGGCTGCTGCCAAACTTCCTCATCCACATACTAAGGAACAAGACAGGATCCATTTAAGAGTCAGTTTGAATAATACACTAGTATAGGAGTGAAAGACTGGTATAGGGAGGATTGCAAGAGGAGGCCACTGCAATGATAGTAGTTGAAACACACAGGTCTGAGTTACAAATGTTAAGAACATGTCTAAAGTACCTGCATGTGAATGGCTACCTCTTCAGGCTGAGAAAACTGTTCATCCCATACCATCGTGCCAGCATGAGAGATGAAAATGTGTTGCTCATTCATGAAAATCTGTAATAAAATTAGGGAATAGGTTTAAGGACATCAAAGTATCCCACTACCATAGTGGATACTGAAGGTAATCCTGCCTATTAGATCAGATTAGCTTTGTCCAATAATCTGCATGGTTACCTGTGGGTTTAACACTGCCAGCTCTCTCACCAGCATCCTCCCAGCATGGGTAAGGTAATAAGTTGGCTGCAGTGTTACAGACTATTAGAAAAACAGGAAATATGTTTACAGACATGTATTTCTATATTGTTCTTTAGAAAACGTCATGTTTATGTTTAAGTTACATAAACCAGTCTAAAGACCAGAGAGTATCAGAATGGATGGACTTACAGCGCTTGAAACCCACAGAGGTCCAGACCAAGGGATTAAAGCCAGACAGGGCCGCTGCCAAACCTCCTCATCTACAAACTAAGGATCAATTTTCGAGTGAGTAAAATTACAGTTTGAATGTCAGATTGTTATTGAACCAATCCTGCTACAGAAGCAGTATTGTTATAGCCTGGGTGCCAGTCTGTTTCAGCTTTCTGCCCACAACCTTATTGGATTGTTATGCAAATATCATATTGCCACGATGGAATTAGCAAGAGAGTAGTAACAGACCGGTACTCAGACTATTGATAGGCCTACATTATTACCTGAACAAGGACTGGGTCCTCCTGGTCCAGGGTGGGCTCATGATCTTTATGAATAAACAATAAAGGATTATTTTCTCTAAGTTTAAGAAATACTGCAAGACACCAGACATCTGTCCATGTAGTTAGGCCGATCTTATATTTTATTTGTATTTTATATTGTGTTATATCACATTGTATTTATGTGTCTGCATAATGTACCAATATGTTCAATTAAACCTAAAGCAAAGGTTTGGTTTCAGAGGAGCATGATCGTTTGTTGTTGTTAATAGTGGAATTCCATAGCATCTAGGGCTACACTGTAAAACATATCAAATCTCCTCTGGGCTTTGCTAGCCATCATTATGTCATTATGGGATGTAGCTCAGTTGATAGAGCATGGTGTTTGAAACGCCAGGGTTGTGGGTTCTATTCCCACAGGGGGTATGAAAAAATATATAATGTAAGTCGCTCTGGATAAGAGCGTCTGCGAAATGACGTAAATGTCATTATTTGAGTCCTAAATGGCACCATATTCCCTATTTAGTGAACTACTATTGACCAGAGCCTTTTGACCATATAACTATTGGCCCTGGTAAAAAAAAATAGGGAATAGGGAATAGGGTATAGGGTGCCGTTTGGGACTCAAATGATGACATGAAGATGGCTAAATATAGTTTCAGTCCGTACTATAAACAGTATGTATTTCTATTTAGACATTGTAAAATCTGTAAATTTACCCTCCTCAACCGTGACAACACGGTACACGCTCTCCACGGTGGCCGGTTCATCCTCACCGACGCCGTAATATTTTCTATAAAAGTAGACAGCCGAACCGGTCGCAAGCACCAGGCCAGCTGCACACAGAAGCGGCCGCTCGCGGAGGAATCTCAGCGTGGTCGCTGTCAACAAAGTACTGAATGTAGGTCTACTCATTATCGCCCTTCATACTGCAGTGATTTTGACCGAGTTAAAAACCATCTGACACGTTCTTAGAATTACAGGGTTTTATAGGGAACCATTAATACGTCAAATGCTTCCATGGCAATGTCACAATGGGATGAACATGTTTACCAAACGGATAAAAAATCATTTAACAGTGATATCAATTCAGTTGAATTTTGGAGAGGATTTGGGAGTTTATAAAATGGTGAACTATGAACCATGGTTTAGAGAGCAGTAGGAGTAGAATAATTTAGAATATACATATGGCTCTAAGTAGGAGTAGAAGAAGGGACTGCGCCACTATGCACAGTGCGCTCTCCATGGTTCTGAAAAGGAACGTTCGTTCCTGCGTTCATCAGCTCCCTGATGTTCTAGGCCGAGCCCACTCACTGAACCACTCTCACTTTCACTTTCAAGGTGTCAAAGCGTTCAACAAACATGCATGGAACTCAAACACAATTCAAATAGTTGTTTTTATTTTTTATCAGCTGAGATAGCCTACTCTTCTCATCTCTTGGCACTTCTGCTCTGCTGGTTAAACAGTATCTGAACGTTTTTACAGTTGATTGATAATTTGGATAATTCATATTTATAATGTAGTATCCCACGTTTCATAACATAACCCTAATCCCAAAATAGACTAACATAGAAACCCTAGGCGAGCACACAAGCTCTGGCTGTATAGCCGGCAACAATAAGAAATCCAAAGAGGGTGGATGTTGAGGAAAACCAGTAGACCAACACAAATCCTCTTCAGGAGAGAAAACGAATTAGAGGCTAAAAGACAGAAAATGGCAGACAATAGAAATCTAATGCGTATGTTACGGCTGGTTAGGGTTTTAATTAGGAAGGACTCCCACAAAGATATTGTCTCTCTAAAAAACTGTAGGATACATATTGGTGGTCAAAGGGGTCGAAGCATGGGGACGTGCCTTCCCATTCGGGGGCGGCAGTATAGTGATCCTCGCTAATAAGGGCCAGTGAGCCACAAGACAATTCATATTAGGTTGGTTGACCCTGTTGGCGCAATGCGTAGGCTGCTTATCTTTCACGCCAGTGACCTGGGTTCGCTTCCCCGACCCTCCTTTAGCCACAACATTTTAAGAAAGGGACATCTTCATGACCAACAATCTAAAAAGGTTGGTCAGTCTGTGAAAATTAGAAACTTCCAGCAGGCATTGACAGTCGTCACTCTGACCAAAAGAAATCAAGACAGTTATCACTCTGACCAAAGGGAATCAAGGCAGGTTGAGGAATAAAGGTGGTTGGATTATATAGCTACATTGGTGGTATGGTTTCAAAAGTGCTGGTGATAAAATTAACATAGGCTATTACTGGCATACACATTTCAAAACAAAACAAAAAGCCTATGTATGGAGTTTTGGAAACGTTGTTAAACCAAACAGTCTGTACTCTATTGCACAAAGTTTGATGTCCCTATTGATAAAATGGCATGTTACTCTAATTTGTCAGATGTGTTACAGTTTACAATAGGCTACCTACTATACCGTCATCCTTTATCAAAGCATTCCATTGCTAGTATAATCTCCACAAGCAAGGGTGCTGATTCTGCCGCAGGAGGGGGTGGAGGGATAGTGTTGATTTTCAACCACCAGAGCCTCCACTGCAATACCTCTGTTGTTTCTAAATAATGATGCTAATCTTTGCTGTGAGAACAAGGAGTCCGCTTACACTGTACTTTGATTATAAAGGTTTATTTATATCACAAGATTTCAGCGTAAGTTTACAGACATCTGCAGGCATCTGGAGAACAACGACCCA
Source organism: Coregonus lavaretus (assembly GCF_964263955.1). Taxonomy (NCBI): domain Eukaryota; kingdom Metazoa; phylum Chordata; class Actinopteri; order Salmoniformes; family Salmonidae; genus Coregonus; species Coregonus lavaretus. Next base: position 5,888,599 of record NC_140022.1, on the reverse strand, counting down.
AAATAATATGTTGTTCTGTCCTCCTTTGTCTCAACCAAGTATTTATAATCTTTACCATGATATGGGTGGTTTCCCCTAGAGACCAATCCCATGACTCCACACAACAGACTTCCTCTGTTTTATGGGGTGCCCCTATAAAACTGCTCCCCAGATGCTTCCCTAAGCTGAATCAACATCCTCCAAGATACCATTTGCAAACGTTAGCAAAGTCACAAATTCCTTAGACACCACACCTCCACTGCAATACCTTTCCCCAGTATGGAAGACCATATTGGGGAAAGACACATTCAGGGTAATTAGGCCTAGTGGACATCATTTAACTAAAAGATCCTCAAGTCCTCTCTCTGGTAGCCTATTTCATTGAACACAGCGCAAACACAGTGCAAAGCCAGTATAGCCTAACAATATTAAATCCACTTTTTGTATTGAGTGAGAAATGCCTCTTGCATTTGTGTAGATCTTTGTTTTGGTCACACTGTGTGATGTCATTTAGGCTACTTCTACAAGTGGCCACAGACACTTCTCATAGAAACGACTAGTTTCTGCAAAGATGTTGGGAAATACGAGACTTGCAGCAGCTAAGATGATGAGGAACCTCCTTGCACTGTGCAAAAAGTGGATTTAATATTTTTTCCTGAATTTTCTCTCTATTTTTGAGTAGGCTGCCACCTGCAACTGCACACAGATGTTTATATGAGACGTTTATTCTGAGGTTAGGGGTCTATTATTGTAAAATGAATGTGTTTGATTTAATAACCAGTCTAATCTAACTATTTTGGTCGTTCATCTGGACTCTTCATTGTCATCATCAACATACTATAACACTTTGAATTACCTAGGAATATTACTATAGCAACTGGTTGCTAAGGGAAACGAGACACCACCATGATCCTCTTGTTGTGAGACTGAGAGGAAGTGAGATTTGAGAAGTGCATAAGGAGAGGTGGGAAGCAGAGAAGACAGAGCCTTGTTGAAATTCCACCAAATGGATAAGAAGAGGCAGACAAAGTTTGGCAAATTTATGCTTTCAGTGGTTGACGGACACGAATGAAAGAGTAAACGCAGTTTTTAGCCTAGTAAGGTATCACAAATTAATACCTCAGTATTAATTATCCAGTGCGCGGAATCTCCATGAAGTCTGCATGACGATTTTCGCGTAAAGAGAGGCAGCGCGGGAGAGCGGACTTGTAGCCTGGCAGGTATGTTGTGCTATTTTGAATAAAGCTAGCAATACAGCTAATAAAAGTTTTAGGGTATTATTAATTTCGTACAGGTAACTAAATACATGGAGCTATCTAACAGCTATGCTGTTGTGGGCTTTCAAATGTAATTAATTACAACCGAGCCTATAAAGTCAGTTTTTCAGTCAGTCCTATCATTTGTATTGAAAATAGGTTATTATAACAAAAGGTAAACACACACATTTACAATAATAGTTAGGTATATGTTAGTAGCCTAAAATGTACTGATACAAGTACAGAAACATTCCCTCTGACATAGCCAGAGGCAACCTAGGCTACACTGCCATTAATACTATACTTATTATATACACGTTATGTTCTACAGTACTGGTTTAAGTCCAAGAACAGGGTTCTCTCCCATAAAATCTTATCTCTGTCTCTATCACAGACATGCCTGACCAAGGAAGATAGGCTACATAGAAACAGATAAAATAGAGAGAGATAAGGTGCAAGAGAGACAAAGGTAGAGACAGTTTGTGAGCAAGAATTGGAGAGCACATCAGCACCGGAGCTATGCCTAGTTTAATGTAAGGAAGTAGACTACTCAATTGCCTCTCCAGTGTGAGGGAGATGAGGCCAAACCAGGGACCTTGTATGTGATCAGACCTGTTGAAGGTGGGGTTCATGTGTGAATGTGAGTATGAAAGTGTGAGTATGTATAGCTAGTATGATAACGTATCAATGTAAACACTTTGCCATTTGAGTTTGGACACAATGTACTAGTATCATCCAGATATATCGGTGCATTTTGTTTAAATTATGTTTAATCATGAATTCAAAGTAACAAAACTGTGTGTGTGTGTGTGTGTGTGTGTGTGTGTGTGTGTGCGTGTGTGTGTGTGTGTGAAAAATCTTCAAATACGGTAGAGGCATTTTGGAAGACTGTTAGGAAACTTGGATAGAAGTGACCATACATACAATGCCTTCGGAAAGTATTCAGACCCCTAGACTTTTTCCACATTTTGTTACGTTACAGCCTTATTCTAAAATGGATTAAATAAAAAAATCCTAATCAATCTACACACAATACCCCATAACGACAAAGCGAAAACAGGTTTTTTAGAAATTTTTGCAAATGTATTAAAAATATAAAACAGAAATACCTTATTTACATAAGTATTCAGACCTTTTGCTATGAGACTCGAAACTGAGCTCAGGTGCATCATGTTTCCATTGATCATCCTTGAGATGTTTCTACAACTTGATTGGAGTCCACCTGTGGTAAATTCAATTGATTGGACATGATTTGGAAAGGCACACACCTGTCTATATAAGGTCCCACAGTTGACAGTGCATGTCAGAGCAAGGGTACTAAAATATTTCTGCAGCATTGAAGGTCCCCAAGAACACAGTGGCATCCATCATTCTTAAATGGAAGAAGTTTGGAACCACCAAGACTCTTCCTAGAGCTGGCCGCCCGGCCAAACTGAGCAATCGGGGGAGAAGCGTCTTGGTCAGGGAGGTGACCAAGAACCCGATGGTCACTCTGACTGAGCTCTAGAGTTCCTCTGTGGAGATGGGAGAACCTTCCAGAAGGTAAACCATCTCTGCAGCACTCCACCAATCAGGTCTTTATGGTAGAGTGGCCAGACGGAAGCCACTCCTCAGTAAAAGGCACATGACTGCCCGCTTGGAGTTTGCCAAAAGGCACCTAAAGACTCTCAGACCATGAGAAACAAGATTCTCTGGTCTGATGAAACCAAGATTTAACTCTTCGGCCTGAATGCCAAGCGTCACATCTGGAGGAAACCTGGCACCATCCCTACGGTGAAGCATGGTGATGGCAGCATCATGCTGTGGGGATGTTTTTCAGCAGCAGGGACTAGGAGACTAGTCAGGATCGAGGCAAAGATGAACGGTACAAAGTACTGAGGGATCCTTGATGAAAACCTTCTCCAGAGTACTCAGGACCTCAGACTGGGGTGGTTCACCTTCCAACAGGACAACGACCCTAAGCACACAGCCAAGGAAATGCAGGAGTGGCTTTGGGACAAGTCTCTAAACTAGGTCCATAAACTATTCTCATTGCTTCTACAGATTGTGAATTAAAAATAAACATTTTTGCTAAAAGTATTATTATATTATTTATCGATTGACTATGACTTTTCAGATCACCCAGTAATGCTATCTGCAAGGTTAGCTCCAGGTAAATATTGCAATCCTTTAGCCATTCCTGGACATGTGTCCAAAAACAAGCTACAAATGGACAGAACCAAAACAAATGATCTAATGATTCTGTCTCTTCACAGCAAAATCTGCAGAGCTGGGAAGATTGTATTCCCCATATAAATAACATTCTATTGGTAGCAAGAATATTATATAATAATTTAAATTGAAAGATTCTAATTTTTGAATCCGGTGTCGTTTTGCGTGTCAGTTCATAAACACTATGCCATGGGATCTGTACGTCAAAAATCTCTTCCCAACTATTTTGCAATCTATATGGGACGGCTGTCAATCTTTTGGTCCTTAAGTGAAACTGATATACTTTTTTATTTATCACAGTTTTCCTTAACCAATTATGTTCATTAATGCAAGGCCGACAGACAAGTTCCTTACTTTCTCCCCCTTCAACTTTCCTCTTCCACTTTTGCGGTAAGGCTGCAATTATTTGGTTGTAATTTTGGGTAGAGCAGACATTTCCATATGTTTTTGTTAGCTGCATGTGCGACATAACTCCACCAGTCCTACCGATGATATCATTTAAGAAGATGATACCTTTTTTAAACATTCTGTCAAAAAATAAAGTTTTTTTGTCAATTAGTATATTTGAATTTAACCACAATATTTGTTGCATTATTTGTTCTGTCGTTTCTGGAGGATTAAATTGCCGCAACCACAATGATTTCTATATTTTCTCCACCTTGGTATTGCCATTAATCACCATTGCGATAAAGGCCACAAAGTCCACATTTTTAACCTTTAAAATGTCAGGATCATCTTGGTGAAAGGCAACCCCTGCAGCTTGCATTGAAGGCCTATCCTCCACCATGGACTCTTCAGGAGCACCATTCAAACCCTCAACCCTTTTAACCGCTGCTGCATAGGAAATGCTCTGTACAACCCTAACTTTGGCCTCCTCATTTTTTTTCACCGTGGCTTCATGGTTCCCACCACAATTGTAACATTTCACTTTTTCATCACTTTTATAACACATTAAATTATATTTTCCACAACTTGGACATCTCGGTTTCTCCCTTCTGCAAACCCTTGACACATGACCAAAAGCTTTACAGTGATCACACTGCATTGGTCTTGGGATAAATGCTCTGACTTTGTAGTTTATATACCCCAACTGCACTTGAATAGGGAGAGACTCCATATCAAAAAACAAAAGAACAAATAAACTCTTCACTTTTTCATCATTCACCACTCGATTCATCCGACGTGCATCAATCACTCCAGGAATATTTTTCATCTCTTTAACATCGACTTCCCACGAGACGCCAGATATTACCCCCTTGAGGGGTGCCCTGTTCCGAAGAGACACACACGACACGTCAAACTTTTCAAATCGGGATGAGCCGCAACACACGTTCCTTCTGATCCGCAGAAGTACAAAGAATCGAAACAAACCCGCCTCTCATGACCCTCACATCCTTCACTTTACCCATCACTCTCTCCACCAGTTTGAATAGCTCAAATGGATTCTTCAAGATTGGTATTTGGATAAGCTGCTCCTCATTAACAAACCTTCCACCTACAAGATATAAAGGGACGTTCTCATCACTGTACCCTACTTTACTCCATTTTCCATTTTTTTGAAAAAGACTCCAATCCTCCTTGATTCTACCGCCATTAGATTCACAATCCACTTCATCCTCCACCTCCGCCATCTTTTCCAATCTCACCTACAATTGCATCCCTTCCTCCTTGCTTCCTTTCTCCCTTCCCTGGGGTTAGGTTAACCACTGATCTGACAATACTGATATTTTCAATTATGTTGCAGGGTTTTAAATGTTTTATAGGCTACATAATTTTTTTAAATCCTACAATAGAACGTTTCTCAGATAGAGATAGATGTGTGATAATCCGTTTTCACCCTCGAATCTCAGAGGGAGGTCGGAAAGCAGTGAGAGAAGAGTAATAGGCCATTGGATGCTTTCACTTGACATACATTTCACCATAATTTCACCGTCAGAATCAGAATGTACTTATTCACCAAGTACATTTACTCATACCCAGCAATAGACAAATATACAGACAGAATACAGACAGAGGAATTTACACGGTCAACATACATAATATACAATATAAATACAGTAAGCATAAAATACAATGGATGGTAAATTGCATTGCTTGAAATTCTACCTTCCAGCGAGGCTAAATCATCCCTAAACAGCTGACTGTAAATGCCATGGCTCTTGGCGCCTCTAAAAATGGTCGGGAGCAGGGAGACACAGAGGGGAAAACAGCAAAGATCAAATTGGCCAGCTGCAGATGAGAACATGTAATAGTAGTGTATGACCATTAGAGGGAGACAAGCGGTTGCACCTGCATTGAGGAATCATCAGGACTGTTGTTAGAGTTACTGGGAAGGGAAAGGGGGATAACTAGTCAGTTGCACAACTGAATGCATTCAACCGAAATGTGTCTTCCGCATTTAACCCAACCCCTCTGAATCAGAGAGGTGCGGGGGACTGCCTTAATCGATGTGCTCAGGGAGTGAAATAAATACAATTAACCATGTTTTATTGTCACATACAGCGGATAGGGGCAGACAGTGAAATGTGTTGTTTTACAGGGTCAGCCGTAGTAGTACGGCGCCCCTAGAGCAAATTAGAGGTAAGTGCCTTGCTCAATGACACATCGACAGATTTTTCACCTTGTCTGCTCGGCTATCCAAATAGGATAATGCAGTGTCTACAGTTTCTACAGGAGTTCTCCTTTGAAGCCAGATCTGCCCTCTCCTCCTTGTCCACATCAGAGCCAATATCATTTGGTGAATTATGGGTGACTCCGTCAATTGTAACCAGTTTCATTAATCTACTTCTTGTGTGGTCATCATTTCATTTCATGTGTCCTCTGTAGCTCAATTGGTAGAGCATGGCGCTTGTAACGTCAGGGTAGTGGGTTTGATCCCCGGGACCACCCATACGTAAAAATGTATGCACACATGACTGTAAGTCGCTTTGGATAAAAGCGTCTGCTAAATGGCATATTATTATTATGAAGAAAGAAACCACATAGAAAAAGTGGTAAGCAAGTAAGGTCCAAAAAACAGATTTTCACCAAGTCAAATTAATTTTTTGTGTTAGAGGTTTCATTATGCTTGTACCTAAACCAAAGTAGATAATGTAAAGATTGTTCTATACATCAGTTGGGGTCTCTATAAGCTTTAATATGAGGTCCTAAACCTGGCTGGTATGAAAGTGCATCATTATAGCTGTGTGGGCTAATAAAGTCAAAATGTTTGCCTTGGGGTAAGTTGAGCCAATGGTTGAGCCAATGGCAAGTTGAAATATATGTAGATATCTTTGTTAGAAAGAATACTATATTTCCCTTGACGGAGTGATACTGAATGTAAAAAATGGCTCAACTTACCCCACTCTCCCCCACACATTATGTAAAGTTAGTTTACGATTGACAGATAATGTTTAAATGCAAAAAAAACTTTATTTTGTGTTAGTGATCCTCAGCTCAGTTTGGGACCCTTAATCCAGGCTGGACAGGAGGAACTCAACCTGCATTTCTAGATTCCCCATCACCTGCCCCGAGAGCCTCTGTGGGCTTTCATAGATGGACTCATCGAGGTTGAAGATGGAGTCCAGCCACGCCTTCATCTGGCCCTGACGACAACAGACACATCATCAACTATTATTTAATGACCAACTACAAAGATAATGATGAACAAACCATCACACACAGCTCAGGATATATATATATATATATATATATATATATATATATATATATATATCTATATATATATATATATATATAGAGAGAGAGAGAGAGAGAGAGAGAGAGAGAGAGAGAGAGAGAGAGAGAGAGAGAGAGAGAGAGAGAGAGAAATGTACCTTAATGAGGAGGTAGAAGTTCCAAGCAGCCTCTGTCCAGGCTCCTCCAGGAGGGTGAATCCTCTTTATCACTTCCATGAGCAGATAAAAGAAGCTACCAGGCCTCTGGAGAAGGAACAGGGGACATGAGTGAGTGTCTACAGGCTTGATACAACAGTGTGGATAGGATAGATAAACAACAGGATGTTTACATTCTTAGGGCCACTTACAGATGTAGGAAGAGATGTTTTTCCTTCTAGAAGGCTTAGTAGAACGAATTCATAAAATACATCCACGAAGTTGATGCGGTCGATCTGAAGTCAAACAAATACGCTAATTACATAATCTTCATTGACAAGCACTTTAGAAAGTCTCATTGAGTAGATGTTGGATGAGCAGACTGTGCCTGCAGCTAACGCTCAAACTTGCATGTAAACCTACTCCTACAAGAGCCATCTCTTGCTCTAGTCGCTCCCTGTTTGCTGGCTCATTAATGAAGTTCACCAGGAGGTCGTAGGCCTGCTCAAACTGCCTCACATCCTCAAAACAAAACAATCATACAATTCCTTAAACTTAGATCATAAAATCAAAGATTCAGGTCTGTAATTCAGAGGGTCTCTGATTGTTTTGCTTGTAAGACATTGGAACTTTTCAACTAAAACCTATGAATCACTGTTGCCTAAAGGTAACCCACTGGGCAAAGACTTGTTGTATCAACGTAGTTTCTATGTCATTTTAACAAAAAAATGTAATGTGATGATGTTAAAGCAACGTGGAAAACTGATTGGATTTGAAAAAAGTCATCAACGTAAGGGAATTTAGTCTTTTTTTCACCTAACTTTTAACCTAAATCCAATGACATGGTCAATGTTTTTGTTGATTTCACATTGAATTCACATTAGTTGACAACTCAACCAAATGTAACTCAAAACTAGACGTTGAAATGACATCTATGTGGGAACTATACTGTATATCTGGTCTGATGAACTCTGTACAATTATGTGAATGGTTACCTGCTGGTTGAGCTTGGACAATCCGCTCAACACCATCCTCCCAGCGTGGGTGAGGTAATTAAGGGAGGTACTGTCTGAGGATGTCAGAGCCTGTGAGAACAAGACAATACATTTACAAACAGTCCAGAAATGTTCATCAAATGAAATACAAAAGGTGCTAAATTCACAATTTCACACCTCCATAGCATGTCGGATACCGGCCAGCCTCAGAGAGAAGTTGGTTGTCCCTTGGTTTCCAAAGTAACTCCTGTAAATATAAATGTTTAGTAACACATGTGCAACATAAGGAGATAAAGCATACATCAATGCCATGATATGAAGATATCCTCTTATGTTAGCCTATGTTACAACTGCAGGATTCAGACAGACCATACCAATGTAGGACCTTCATTTGATCACTCTTTTGTTGCTGAGAATTTTCCTGCACGGCAGGAAATTAAACTTATAGTGTATTTTAGTTTTAAAAAGGCTTTTAAAGTTTGTAATTTTCACTTTGAAATGTCAGACTGATTTGCCCAAAAAATGTATCAACCCCTACAAAAATGAAAATTATAATCCACATAATAATTCATATTTGCTGTTGCTGCAGGATTATTTCCCTGCTGTAGCACACTGGCTTAAAGTAGACCCTTTCCTGCAGTCAAATGACCAACTCGCCCTCTAGTGGCCTCATGGGTGTAATGATATTAATCTTTTTCATAATTTCATAGTTAATCAAAATGAATTTTAAAAATGCAGAAAATCTGGTTTTTCTATGTCAAACGGTTTTGTTATATTTCAGTCTTCTGTGATGTACAGTACCAGTCAACGTTTGGACACACCTACTCATTCAAGGGTTTTTCTTTATTTTTACTATTTTCTACATTGTAAATAACAGTGAAGGCATCAAAACTATGAAATAACACATATGGAATCATGTACTAACCAAAAAAGTGTTAAACAAATCAATATATATTTTAGATTTTAGATTCTTCAAAGTAGCCACCCTTTGCCTTGATGACAGCTTTGCACACTCTTGGCATGCTCTCAACCAGCTTCACATGGAATGCTTTTCCAACAGTCTTGAAGGAGTTCCCACATATGCTGTGCACTTATTGGCTGCTTTTCCTTCACTCTGCGCTCCAACTCATCCCAAACCATCTCAATTGGGTTGAGGTCGGGTGATTGTGGAGGCCAGGTCATCTGATGCAGCACTCCATCACCCTCCATCTTGGTCAAATAGCCCTTACAGAGCCTGGAGGTGTGTTGGGTCATTGTCCTGTTGAAAAACAAATGATAATCCCACTAAGCGCAAACCATATGGGATGGCGTATCGCTGCAGAATGCTGTGGTAGCCATGCTGGTTAAGTGTGCCTTGAATTCTAAATAAATCAAAGACAGTGTCACCAGCAAAGCACCCCCACACCATCACACCTCCTCCTCCATGCTTCACAGTGGGAACTATTCATGCGGAGATCATCCGTTCACCAACTCTGCGTCTCACAAAGACACGGCGGTTGGAACCAAAAAATCTCACATTTGGACTAATCAGACCAAAGGACAGATTTCTACCGGTCTAATGTCCATTGCTCGTATTTCTTGGCCCAAGCAAGTCTCTTCTTCTTATTGGTGTCCTTTAGTAGTGGTTTCTTTGCAGCAATTCGACCATGAAGGCCTGATTCACGCAGTCTCCTCTGAACAGTTGATGTTGAGATGTGTCTGTTACTTGAACTTCGTGAAGCATTTATTTGGGCTGCAATCTGAGGTGCAGTTAACTCTAATGAACTTATCCTCTGCAGCAGAAGTAACTCTGGGTCTTCCTTTTCTGTGACGGTCCTCCTGAGAGCCAGTTTCATCATAGAAACTTTAAAAGTTCTTGAAATGTTCTGGATTGACTGACCTTCATGTCTTAAAGTAATGATGGACTGTCGTTTCTCTTTACTTATTTGAGCTGTTCTTGCCATAATATGGACTTGGTCTTTTACCAAATAGGGCTATCTTCTGTATACCATTCCTACCTTGTCACAACACAACTGATTGGCTCAAACGCATTAAGAAGGAAAGAAATTCCACAAATTAACTTATAAGTAGGCACACCTGTTAATTGAAATGCATTCCAGGTGACTACCTCATGAAGCTGGTTGAGAGAATGCCATGAGTGTGGAAAGCTGTCCTCAAGGCAAAGGGTGGCTACTTTGAAAAATCTCAAAAGTGAAATTTTTTGATTTGTTTAACACTTTATTTGTTACTACATGATTCCATATGTGTTATTTCATAGCTTTGAGGTATTCACTATTATTCTACAACAGGGTTCTTCAATTCCGGTCCTGGAGGGCCGAAACACCTCTGTTTTTCATCCTCTCCTTCTAATCAGGGGCTAATTCAGACCTGGGACACCAGGTGAGTGCAATTAACTACCAGGTAGAAATAAAAAACAGAAGTGTTTCGGCCCTCCAGGACCGGAATTGAAGAAACCTGTTCTACAATATATATTTATTTATTTTTTTTAACCTGGAATGAGTAGGTGTGTCCAAACTTTTGACTGGTAACGTATAGAAAGTGTTTCAACTCTATATCTGACATGGTAAAGGTGTCTTCTTTTTTTAAGACCATATCCATATGTGTGAAATGTATACTTTTGCTTCAAAGTAGATTTGTTTAAGACTATTAAGAAACACACTGTGTGACCCTGATCTAGCCCACTGCAGTAAAAGGTTATTAAGGTCCTACTTCTGTATTAGTACAATATTGGGCAGATTATTTCAAAGCAAATGTTTTTACTATAGATGAACACATTAAAGCAAACTCACCACAGCTGGGGCACATCTGCAACATTATTTTGCTCCTCCACAAACTCCTAAAGCAGACATCACATTAACATCAACTCTACTAAACTGCATTTCACCTGCAACATCAACTAAAGCAGACAAAACATTCAGTGACATCATAACAATACTTTCATCTTGACCTAAAAACTTGACCTTGACAGACAATACAAACCTGTCGATACCAAAACATTGTGTTTTGAACACAATGACACTTAGACACACACCTGTACACACAAGTACAAATGTCAGTAAAACAAATAAAAAAGTGCTATTGACTGTAGAAAGAGTTTTACGTGAGGAGTGCTGTCAGGGGTCTGGTCCTGGTCCTGGGTGGAGTGGAAAGGTGGAGGGGGACTGGGAGGGGAATCGGAAGGGAAAGGGGGAGGGGGAGGGGGAGAATCCTGGGGGAACTGGTGAGAGGAGCCAGAGAACGGTTCATGAGGGGTGGTGATGATGTCAGAGGTGGAGAACTGATACGACGTCATCTCATCCCCCCTCTCCTGGAACCCCTCCACTGTGGTGGAGATATCCACCTGCTGTTTAACACACAACATGTGACACTGTAAGCCCAACATTGAAAACCACAATATTAAAAACCCCTCAACCAAACACTGAAATAAATCCTAGCACAGAGAAACAACGAGTTATACCTGGGCATCCTCATAATAGGTGAACTCAGACCTCCTCTTGACAAGGCAGGACTTGAGTCCATAGATCCTTCTACCAAGGAACTAAAAATGAGGATAGAAATTCAAATGTCTCATTTCATTTTCTGTCAACATTTATTGAAACAAGTAAATGGACATTTGCCACTTCCCATTTTTGGGGGGTGAAAAAGTGTTTGACTGTACCTTAATACCAGTCAGCTCCTTGTTGGTGAGGACCACCTGGACAAGACCCTTTAAAAGAGACACAGGGAAACATTACATTTCATCCAGGAAATATAAGTAGCCCTATATTGTGTGCATCATTTGACACAAATCAGGTGCATTTGAGATGAAAGATCAGTTGAGAATCTCTCACCCATGGGTCCAGGATTTTTTCCTGAATGACTCTGCTCCACCACAGCTGTTTCTCCACTCCCCTCACAATGCACAGGTGATGCAAGTCCTCTTCATTTTGCTAAAAGAAAAAACGCCTTCAGTCTGCAGACCTTTCTCTATATTTTAACTATAGATTTCTATATCATTTGGCAGACGAAGTTTTGACTATCATTACTGGCAGTGATATAACAACTTTCCCCTACGTTTCAATTAGGGCCAGACATACAAAAGAAACCCCAGAGACAAATGGGAGTTAAAATATACTGGTGTGTTCATTAGTGTTAAGAATATGTCTGAAGTACCTGCACTCGTCCATAATGGATCTTCCAGTAATGGAAATGAAACGAACCCCAGTTCCCAACCAGCTGCAACTTCTCATAGGGAAAACGAGAGTCTTCACTATTTGGCTGAAAAACAAAGACATCCCCTAATTTCAGAGGTTTCTCTGTGATTAATAAAAAACACAATTGTGGAGATAGAGGACATGTTAATGTGTACTATTACTAATACTCTATGACTGTCTAATAATGTGAATAGCTACCTGTGAATGGCTATCTAAAGGTGCTGACAGTTCGTCAAGCACTAGCCTCCCCGCTTCAGTGAGGTGAAAGGTAGGCTCCTCAGTAACCCATTTGGAATTCTGTGAAAAGAAGAGGGAATAGGGTAAAGCCATCAAATTAAGGAAATTCTCCCTATAAGATCAGATGAGCTTTGGTTAATAATGTGAATGGTTACCTGTGTGTTTAACACTGCCAGCTCTCTCACCAGAATTCTCCCAGCACGGGTGAGATAGTAGACTGGTTTGGGCTTGGAGATGAAGAAGACGGAATATGTTTACAGACATGTTCATTATTTTGTTTTATAGAAAACTAGTGACTTGATGTTAATGTTTAATATCCTCTAAAGACCAGAGAGTATCAGAATGGATAGACTTACAGAGACAGGAACATACAAGGGTCCAGACCAAGGGATTATAGCCAGACAGGGCCACTGCCCAACCTCCTCATCCACATACTAAGGAAAAAGACAGGATCAATTTAAGAGTCAGTTTGAATGAGAGACTGGTATAGAAGTGACAGACTGGTATAGGGAGAATCGCAAGAGGAGGCCACTGCAAAGATAGATTCTAAGACAATTGGCATTTGAACTACACAGGTCTGTGTTTAAAGGTTAAGGAAACCTATGAGGTACCTGCATATGAATGGCTACCTGTTCATTTTGAGAAGATAGTTCCTCCCATACCATCCTCCTAGCTGGAGTGAAACAGATGAAAATAGGCTGCTCCATCGTGAAAATCTGGTAAAAATAAGGGAACAGCTTTAAAGACATCAAAGTATTCAACTATCAAAGTGGATACTGAAGGTTAATTATCCCTATTAGATCAGATGAGCATTGGTTAATAATCTGCATGGATACCTGTGTGTTTAACACTGCCAGCTCTCTCACCAGCATCCTCCCAGCATGGGTAAGGTAATATGTTGGCTGCAGTGTTACAGATTGTTAGAAAAATAGGAAATATGTTTACAGACATGTATTTATATATTGTTCTTTAAAAAACGTCATGTTTATGTTTAAATTACATAAACCAGTCTAAAGACCAGAGAGTATCAGAATGGATGGACTTACAGCGCTTGAAACCCACAGAGGTCCAGACCAAGGGATTAAAGCCAGACAGGGCTGCTGCCGAACCTCCTCATGCACATACTAAGGAACAAGACAGGATCCATTTAAGAGTCAGTTTGAATAATACACTAGTATAGGAGTGAAAGACTGGTATAGGGAGGATTGCAAGAGGAGGCCACTGCAATGATAGTAGTTGAAACACACAGGTCTGAGTTACAAATGTTAAGAACATGTCTAAAGTACCTGCATGTGAATGGCTACCTCTTCAGGCTGAGAAAACTGTTCATCCCATACCATCGTGCCAGCATGAGAGATGAAAATGTGTTGCTCATTCATGAAAATCTGTAAGAAAATTAGGGAATAGGTTTAAGGACATCAAAGTATCCCACTACCATAGTAGATACTGAAGGTAATCCTGCCTATTAGATCAGATTAGCTTTGTCCAATAATCTGCATGGTTACCTGTGGGTTTAACACTGCCAGCTCTCTCACCAGCATCCTCCCAGCATGGGTAAGGTAATACGTTGGCTGCAGTGTTACAGACTATTAGAAAAACAGGAAATATGTTTACAGACATGTATTTCTATATTGTTCTTTAGAAAACGTCATGTTTATGTTTAAGTTACATAAACCAGTCTAAAGACCAGTGAGTATCAGAATGGATGGACTTACAGCGCTTGAAACCCACAGAGGTCCAGACCAAGGGATTAAAGCCAGACAGGGCCGCTGCCAAACCTCCTCACCTACAAACTAAGGATCAATTTTCGAGTGAGTAAAATTACAGTTTGAATGTCAGATTGTTATTGAACCAATCCTGCTACAGAAGCAGTATTGTTATAGCCTGGGTGCCAGTCTGTTTCAGCTTTCTGCCCACAACCTTATTGGATTGTTATGCAAATATCATATTGCCACGATGGAATTAGCAAGAGAGTAGTAACAGACCGGTACTCAGACTATTGATAGGCCTACATTATTACCTGAACAAGGACTGGGTCCTCCTGGTCCAGGGTGGGCTCATGATCTTTATGAATAAACAATAAAGGATTATTTTCTCTAAGTTTAAGAAATACTGCAAGACACCAGACATCTGTCCATGTAGTTAGGCCGATCTTATATTTTATTTGTATTTTATATTGTGTTATATCACATTGTATTTATGTGTCTGCATAATGTACCAATATGTTCAATTAAACCTAAAGCAAAGGTTTGGTTTCAGAGGAGCATGATCGTTTGTTGTTGTTAATAGTGGAATTCCATAGCATCTAGGGCTACACTGTAAAACATATCAAATCTCCTCTGGGCTTTGCTAGCCATCATTATGTCATTATGGGATGTAGCTCAGTTGATAGAGCATGGTGTTTGAAACGCCAGGGTTGTGGGTTCTATTCCCACAGGGGGTATGAAAAAATATATAATGTAAGTCGCTCTGGATAAGAGCGTCTGCGAAATGACGTAAATGTCATTATTTGAGTCCTAAATGGCACCATATTCCCTATTTAGTGAACTACTATTGACCAGAGCCTTTTGACCATATAACTATTGGCCCTGGTAAAAAAAAATAGGGAATAGGGAATAGGGTATAGGGTGCCGTTTGGGACTCAAATGATGACATGAAGATGGCTAAATATAGTTTCAGTCCGTACTATAAACAGTATGTATTTCTATTTAGACATTGTAAAATCTGTAAATTTACCCTCCTCAACCGTGACAACACGGTACACGCTCTCCACGGTGGCCGGTTCATCCTCACCGACGCCGTAATATTTTCTATAAAAGTAGACAGCCGAACCGGTCGCAAGCACCAGGCCAGCTGCACACAGAAGCGGCCGCTCACGGAGGAATCTCAGCGTGGTCGCTTTCAACAAAGTACTGAATGTATGCCTACTCATTATCGCCCTTCATACTGCAGTGATTTTGACCGAGTTCAAAACCATCTGACACGTTCTTAGAATTACAGGGTTTTATAGGGAACCATTAATACGTCAAATGCTTCCATGGCAATGTCACAATGGGATGAACATGTTTACCAAACGGATTAAAAATCATTTAACAGTGATATAAATTCAGTGGAATTTTGGAGATGATTTGGGAGTTTATAAAATGGTGAACTATGAACCATGGTTTAGAGAGCAGTAGGAGAGTAGAATAATTTAGAATATACATATGGCTCTAAGTAGGAGTAGAAGAAGGGACTGCGCCACTATGCACAGTGCGCTCTCCATGGTTCTGAAAAGGAACGTTCGTTCCTGCGTTCATCAGCTCCCTGATGTTCTAGGCCGAGCCCACTCACTGAACCACTCTCACTTTCACTTTCAAGGTGTCAAAGCGTTCAACAAACATGCATGGAACTCAAACACAATTCAAATAGTTGTTTTTATTTTTTATCAGCTGAGATAGCCTACTCTTCTCATCTCTTGGCACTTCTGCTCTGCTGGTTAAACAGTATCTGAACGTTTTTACAGTTGATTGATAATTTGGATAATTCATATTTATAATGTAGTATCCCACGTTTCATAACATAACCCTAATCCCAAAATAGACTAACATAGAAACCCTAGGCGAGCACACAAGCTCTGGCTGTATAGCCGGCAACAATAAGAAATCCAAAGAGGGTGGATGTTGAGGAAAACCAGTAGACCAACACAAATCCTCTTCAGGAGAGAAAACGAATTAGAGGCTAAAAGACAGAAAATGGCAGACAATAGAAATCTAATGCGTATGTTACGGCTGGTTAGGGTTTTAATTAGGAAGGACTCCCACAAAGATATTGTCTCTCTAAAAAACTGTAGGATACATATTGGTGGTCAAAGGGGTCGAAGCATGGGGACGTTCCTTCCCATTCGGGGGCGGCAGTATAGTGATCCTCGCTAATAAGGGCCAGTGAGCCACAAGACAATTCATATTAGGTTGGTTGACCCTGTTGGCGCAATGCGTAGGCTGCTTATCTTTCACGCCAGTGACCTGGGTTCGCTTCCCCGACCCTCCTTTAGCCACAACATTTTAAGAAAGGGACATCTTCATGACCAACAATCTAAAAAGGTTGGTCAGTCTGTGAAAATTAGAAACTTCCAGCAGGCATTGACAGTCGTCACTCTGACCAAAAGGAATCAAGACAGTTATCACTCTGACCAAAGGGAATCAAGGCAGGTTGAGGAATAAAGGTGGTTGGATTATATAGCTACATTGGTGGTATGGTTCCAAAAGTGCTGGTGATAAAATTAACATAGGCTATTACTGGCATACACATTTCAAAACAAAACAAAAAGCCTATGTATGGAGTTTTGGAAACGTTGTTAAACCAAACAGTCGGTACTCTATTGCACAAGTTTGATGTCCCTATTGATAAAATGGCATGTTACTCTAATTTGTCAGATGTGTTACAGTTTACAATAGGCTACCTACTATACCGTCATCCTTTATCAAAGCATTCCATTGCTAGTATAATCTCCACAAGCAAGGGTGCTGATTCTGCCGCAGGAGGGGGTGGAGGGATAGTGTTGATTTTCAACCACCAGAGCCTCCACTGCAATACCTCTGTTGTTTCTAAATAATGATGCTAATCTTTGCTGTGAGAACAAGGAGTCCGCTTACACTGTACTTTGATTATAAAGGTTTATTTATATCACAAGATTTCAGCGTAAGTTTACAGACATCTGCAGGCATCTGGAGAACAACGACCCAAAATAATATGTTGTTCTGTCCTCCTTTGTCTCAACCAAGTATTTATAATCTTTACCATGATATGGGTGGTTTCCCCTAGAGACCAATCCCATGACTCCACACAACAGACTTCCTCTGTTTTATGGGGTGCCCCTATAAAACTGCTCCCCAGATGCTTCCCTAAGCTGAATCAACATCCTCCAAGATACCATTTGCAAACGTTAGCAAAGTCATAAATTCCTTAGACACCACACCTCCACTGCCATACCTTTCCCCAGTATGGAAGACCATACTGGGGAAAGACACATTCAGGGTAATTAGGCCTAGTGGACATAATTTAACTAAAAGATCCTCAAGTCCTCTCTCTGGTAGCCTATTTCATTGAACACAGCGAACTACACAGTGCGTCTTGTCCTTCCAGGTGACTAACTGAATCAAAGCCAGTATATCCTAACAATATTAAATCCACTTTTTGTATTGAGTGAGAAATGCCTCTTGCATTTGTGTAGATCTTTGTTTTGGTCACACTGTGTGATGTCATTTAGGCTACTTCTACAAGTGGCCACAGACGCTTCTCATAGAAACGACTAGTTTCTGCAAAGATGTTGGGAAATACGAGACTTGCAGCAGCTAAGATGATGAGGAACCTCCTTGCACTGTGCAAAAAGTGGATTTAATATGTTTTCCTGAAATTTCTCTCTATTTTTGAGTAGGCTACCCCCTGCAACTGCACACAGATGTTTATAAGAGACGTTTCTTCTGAGGTTAGGGGTCTATTATTGTAAAATGAATGTGTTTGATTTAATAACCAGTCTAATCTAACTATTTTGGTCGTTCATCTGGACTCTTCATTGTCATCATCAACATACTATAACACTTTGAATTACCTAGGAATATTACTATAGCAACTGGTTGCTAAGGGAAACGAGACACCACCAGGATCCTCTTGTTGTGAGACTGAGAGGGAGTGAGATTTGAGAAGTGCATAAGGAGAGGTGGGAAGCAGAGAAGACAGAGCCTGGTTGAAATTCCACCAAATGGATAAGAAGAGGCAGACAAAGTTTGGCACATTTATGCTTTCAGTGGTTGACGGACACGAATGAACGAGTAAACGCAGTTTTTAGCCTAGTAAGGTATCACAAATTAATACCTCAGTATTAATTATCCAGTGCGCGGAATCTCCATGAAGTCTGCATGACGATTTTCGCGTAAAGAGAGGCAGCGCGGGAGAGCGGACTTGTAGCCTGGCAGGTATGTTGTGCTATTTTGAATAAAGCTAGCAATACAGCTAATAAAAGTTTTAGGGTATTATTAATTTCGTACAGGTAACTAAATACATGGAGCTATCTAACAGCAATGCTGTTGTGGGCTTTCAAATGTAATTAATTACAACCGAGCCTATAAAGTCAGTTTTTCAGTCAGTCCTATCATTTGTATTGAAAATAGGTTATTATAACAAAAGGTAAACACACACATTTACAATAATAGTTAGGTCTATGTTAGTAGCCTAAAATGTACTGATACAAGTACAGAAACATTCCCTCTGACATAGCCAGAGGCAACCTAGGCTACACTGCCATTAATACTATACTTATTATATACACGTTATGTTCTACAGTACTGGTTTAAGTCTAAGAACAGGGTTCTCTCCCATAAAATCTTATCTCTGTCTCTATCACAGACATGCATGACCAAGGAAGATAGGCTACATAGAAACAGATAAAATAGAGAGAGATAAGGTGCAATAGAGACAAAGGTAGATAATAAACAGTGGGAGGGCAAGAATTGGAGAGCACATCAGCACCGGAGCTATGCCTAGTTTAATGTAAGGAAGTAGACTACTCAATTGCCTCTCCAGTGTGAGGGAGATGAGGCCAAACCAGGGACCTTGTATGTGATCAGACCTGTTGAAGGTGGGGTTCATGTGTGAATGTGAGTATGAAAGTGTGAGTATGTATAGCTAGTATCAATGTAAACACTTTGCCATTTGAGTTTGGACACAATGTACTAGTATCATCCAGATATATCGGTGCATTTTGTTTAAATTATGTTTAATCATGAATTCAAAGTAACAAAACTGTGTGTGTGTGTGTGTGTGTGTGCGTGTGTGTGTGTGTGTGTGAAAAATCTTCAAATACGGGTAGAGGCATTTTGGAAGACTGTTGGGAAACTTGGATAGAAGTGACCATATATACAATGCCTTCGGAAAGTATTCAGACCCCTAGACTTTTTCCAAATTTTGTTACGTTACAGCCTTATTCTAAAATGGATTAAATAAAAAAATCCTAATCAATCTACACACAATACCCCATAACGACAAAGCGAAAACAGGTTTTTTAGAAATTTTTGCAAATGTATTAAAAATATAAAACAGAAATACCTTATTTACATAAGTATTCAGACCTTTTGCTATGAGACTCGAAACTGAGCTCAGGTGCATCATGTTTCCATTGATCATCCTTGAGATGTTTCTACGACTTTATTGGAGTCCACCTGTGGTAAATTCAATTGATTGGACATGATTTGGAAAGGCACACACCTGTCTATATAAGGTCCCACAGTTGACAGTGCATGTCAGAGCAAGGGTACTAAAATATTTCTGCAGCATTGAAGGTCCCCAAGAACACAGTGGCATCCATCATTCTTAAATGGAAGAAGTATGGAACCACCAAGACTCTTCCTAGAGCTGGCCGCCCGGCCAAACTGAGCAATCAGGGGAGAAGCGTCTTGGTCAGGGAGGTGACCAAGAACCCGATGGTCACTCTGACTGAGCTCTAGAGTTCCTCTGTGGAGATGGGAGAACCTTCCAGAAGGTAAACCATCTCTGCAGCACTCCACCAATCAGGTCTTTATGGTAGAGTGGCCAGACGGAAGCCACTCCTCAGTAAAAGGCACATGACTGCCCGCTTGGAGTTTGCCAAAAGGCACCTAAAGACTCTCAGACCATGAGAAACAAGATTCTCTGGTCTGATAAAACCAAGATTTAACTCTTCGGCCTGAATGCCAAGCGTCACATCTGGAGGAAACCTGGCACCATCCCTACGGTGAAGCATGGTGATGGCAGCATCATGCTGTGGGGATGTTTTTCAGCAGCAGGGACTAGGAGACTAGTCAGGATCGAGGCAAAGATGAACGGAACAAAGTACTGAGGGATCCTTCATGAAAACCTTCTCCAGAGCACTCAGGACCTCAGTCTGGGGTGAAGGTTCACCTTCCAACAGGACAACGACCCTAAGCACACAGCCAAGGAAATGCAGGAGTGGCTTTGGGACAAGTCTCTAAACTATGTCCATAAACTATTCTCATTGCTTCTACAGATTGTGAATTAAAAATAAACATTTTTGCTAAAAGTATTATTATATTATTTATCGATTGACTATGACTTTTCAGATCACCCAGTAATGCTATCTGCAAGGTTAGCTCCAGGTAAATATTGCAATCCTTTAGCCATTCCTGGACATGTGTCCAAAAACAAGCTACAAATGGACAGAACCAAAACAAATGATCTAATGATTCTGTCTCTTCACAGCAAAATCTGCAGAGCTGGGAAGATTGTATTCCCCATATAAATAACATTATATTGGTAGCAAAAATATTATATAATAATTTAAATTGAAAGATTCTAATTTTTGAATCCGGTGTCGTTTTGCGTGTCAGTTCATAAACACTATGCCATGGGATCGGTACGTCAAAAATCTCTTCCCAACTATTTTGCAATCTATATGGGACGGCTGTCAATCCTTTGGTCCTTTAGTGAAACTGATATACTTTTTTATTTATCACAGTTTTCCTTAACCAATTATGTTCTTTAATGCAAAGCCGACAGACAAGTTCCTTACTTTCTCCCCCTTCCACTTTCCTCTTCCACTTTTGCAGTAAGGCTGCAATTATTTGGTTGTAATTTTGGGTAGAGCAGACATTTCCATATGTTTTTGTTAGCTGCATGTGCGACATAACTCCACCAGTCGTACCGATGATATCATTTACGAAGATTATACCTTTTTTAAACATTCTGTCAAAAAATAAAGGTTTTTTGTCAATTAGTATATTTGAATTTAACCACAATATTTGTTGCATTATTTGTTCTGTCGTTTCTGGAGGATTAAATAGCCGCAACCACAATGATTTCTATATTTTCTCCACCTTGGTAGTGCCATTAATCACCATTGCAATAAAGGCCACAAAGTCCACATTTTTAACCTTTCAAATGTCAGGATCATCTTGGTGAAAGGCAACCCCTGCAGCTTGCATTGAAGGCCTATCCACCACCATGGACTCTTCAGGAGCACCATTCAAACCCTCAACCCTTTTAACCGCTGCTGCATTGGAAATGCTCTGTACAACCCTAACTTTGGCCTCCTCATTTTCTTTCACCGTGGCTTCATGGTTCCCACCACAATTGTAACATTTCACTTTTTCATCACTTTTATAACACATTAAATGATATTTTCCACAACTTGGACATCTCGGTTTCTCCCTTCTGCAAACCCTTGACACATGACCAAAAGCTTTACAGTGATCACACTGCATTGGTCTTGGGATAAATGCTCTGACTTTGTAGTTTATATACCCCAACTGCACTTGAATAGGGAGAGACTCCATATCAAAAAACAAAAGAACAAATAAACTCTTCATTTTTTCATCATTCACCACTCGATTCATCCGACGTGCATCAATCACTCCAGGAATATTTTTCATCTCTTTAACATCGACTTCCCACGAGACGCCAGATATTACCCCCTTGAGGGGTGCCCTGTTCCGAAGAGACACACACGACACGTCAAACTTTTCAAATATGGATGATCCGCAACACACGTTCCTTCTGATCCGCAACACACGTTCCTTCTGATCCGCAGAAGTACAAAGAATCGAAACAAACCCGCCTCTCATGACCCTCACATCCTTCACTTTACCCATCACTCTCTCCACCAGTTTGAATAGCTCAAATGGATTCTTCAAGATTGGTATTTGGATAAGCTGCTCCTCATTAACAAACCTTCCACCTACAAGATATAAAGGGACGTTCTCATCACTGTACCCTACTTTACTCCATTTTCCATTTTTTTGAAAAAGACTCCAATCCTCCTTGATTCTACCGCCATTAGATTCACAATCCACTTCATCCTCCACCTCTGCCATCTTTTCCAATCTCACCTACAATTGCATCCCTTCCTCCTTGCTTCCTTTCTCCCTTCCCTGGGGTTAGGTTAACCACTGATCTGACAATACTGATATATTCAATTATGTTGCAGGGTTTTAAATGTTTTATAGGCTACATAATTTTTTTAAATCCTACAATAGAACGTTTCTCAGATAGAGATAGATGTGTGATAATCCGTTTTCACCCTCGAATCTCAGAGGGAGGTCGGAAAGCAGTGAGAGAAGAGTAATAGGCCATTGGATGCTTTCACTTGACATACATTTCACCATCATTTCACCGTCAGAATCAGAATGTACTTATTCACCAAGTACATTTACTCATACCCAGCAATAGACAAATATACAGACAGAATACAGACAGAGGAATTTACACGGTCAACATACATAATATACAATATAAATACAGTAAGCATAAAATACAATGGATGGTAAATTGCATTGCTTGAAATTCTACCTTCCAGCGAGGCTAAATCATCCCTAAACAGCTGACTGTAAATGCCATGGCTCTTGGCGCCTCTAAAAATGGTCGGGAGCAGGGAGACACAGAGGGGAAAACAGCAAAGATCAAATTGGCCAGCTGCAGATGAGAACATGTAATAGTAGTGTATGACCATTAGAGGGAGACAAGCGGTTGCACCTGCATTGAGGAATCATCAGGACTGTTGTTAGAGTTACTGGGAAGGGAAAGGGGGATAACTAGTCAGTTGCACAACTGAATGCATTCAACCGAAATGTGTCTTCCGCATTTAACCCAACCCCTCTGAATCAGAGAGGTGCGGGGGACTGCCTTAATCGATGTGCTCAGGGAGTGAAATAAATACAATTAACCATGTTTTATTGTCACATACAGCGGATAGGGGCAGACAGTGAAATGTGTTGTTTTACAGGGTCAGCCGTAGTAGTACGGCGCCCCTAGAGCAAATTAGAGGTAAGTGCCTTGCTCAATGACACATCGACAGATTTTTCACCTTGTCTGCTCGGCTATCCAAATAGCATAATGCAGTGTCTACAGTTTCTACAGGAGTTCTCCTTTGAAGCCAGATCTGCCCTCTCCTCCTTGTCCACATCAGAGCCAATATCATTTGGTGAATTATGGGTGACTCCGTCAATTGTAACCAGTTTCATTAATCTACTTCTTGTGTGGTCATCATTTCATTTCATGGGTCCTCTGTAGCTCAATTGGTAGAGCATGGCGCTTGTAACGTCAGGGTAGTGGGTTTGATCCCCGGGACCACCCATACGTAAAAATGTATGCACACATGACTGTAAGTCGCTTTGGATAAAAGCGTCTGCTAAATGGCATATTATTATTATTATGAAGAAAGAAACCACATAGAAAAAGTGGTAAGCAAGTAAGGTCCAAAAAACAGATTTTCACCAAGTGAAATTATTTTTTTGTGTTAGAGGTTTCATTATGCTTGTACCTAAACCAAAGTAGATAATGTAAAGATTGTTCTATACATCAGTTGGGGTCTCTATAAGCTTTAATATGAGGTCCTAAACCTGGCATGAAAGTGCATCATTATAGCTGTGTGGGCTAATAAAGTCAAAATGTTTGCCTTGGGGTAAGTTGAGCCAATGGCAAGTTGAAATATATGTAGATATCTTTGTTAGAAAGAATACTATATTTCCCTTGACGGAGTGATACTGAATGTAAAAAATGGCTCAACTTACCCCACTCTCCCCCACACATTATGTAAAGTTAGTTTACGATTGACAGATAATGTTTAAATGCAAAAAAACTTTATTTTGTGTTAGTGATCCTCAGCTCAGTTTGGGACCCTTAATCCAGGCTGGACAGGAGGAACTCAACCTGCATTTCTAGATTCCCCATCACCTGCCCCGAGAGCCTCTGTGGGCTTTCATAGATGGACTCATCGAGGTTGAAGATGGAGTCCAGCCACGCCTTCATCTGGCCCTGACGACAACAGACACATCATCAACTATTATTTAATGACCAACTACAAAGATAATGATGAACAAACCATCACACACAGCTCAGGATATATATATATATATATATATATATATATATATATATATATATATATATATATATATATATATATATATATATATATATATATATATATATATATAGAGAGAGAGAGAGAGAGAGAGAGAGAGAGAGAGAGAGAGAGAGAGAGAGAGAGAGAGAGAGAGAGAGAGAGAGAGAGAGAGAGAGAGAGAGAGAAATGTACCTTAATGAGGAGGTAGAAGTTCCAAGCAGCCTCTGTCCAGGCTCCTCCAGGAGGGTGAATCCTCTTTATCACTTCCATGAGCAGATAAAATAAGCTACCAGGCCTCTGGAGAAGGAACAGGGGACATGAGTGAGTGTCTACAGGCTTGATACAACAGTGTGGATAGGATAGATAAACAACAGGATGTTTACATTCTTAGGGCCACTTACAGATGTAGGAAGAGATGTTTTTCCTTCTAGAAGGCTTAGTAGAACGAATTCATAAAATACATCCACGAAGTTGATGCGGTCGATCTGAAGTCAAACAAATACGCTAATTACATAATCTTCATTGACAAGCACTTTAGAAAGTCTCATTGAGTAGATGTTGGATGAGCAGACTGTGCCTGCAGCTAACGCTCAAACTTGCATGTAAACCTACTCCTACAAGAGCCATCTCTTGCTCTAGTCGCTCCCTGTTTGCTGGCTCATTAATGAAGTTCACCAGGAGGTCGTAGGCCTGCTCAAACTGCCTCACATCCTCAAAACAAAACAATCATACAATTCCTTAAACTTAGATCATAAAATCAAAGATTCAGGTCTGTAATTCAGAGGGTCTCTGATTGTTTTGCTTGTAAGACATTGGAACTTTTCAACTAAAACCTATGAATCACTGTTGCCTAAAGGTAACCCACTGGGCAAAGACTTGTTGTATCAACGTAGTTTCTATGTCATTTTAACAAAAAAATGTAATGTGATGATGTTAAAGCAACGTGGAAAACTGATTGGATTTGAAAAAAGTCATCAACGTAAGGGAATTTAGTCTTTTTTTCACCTAACTTTTAACCTAAATCCAATGACATGGTCAATGTTTTTGTTGATTTCACATTGAATTCACATTAGTTGACAACTCAACCAAATGTAACTCAAAACTAGACGTTGAAATGACATCTATGTGGGAACTATACTGTATATCTGGTCTGATGAACTCTGTACAATTATGTGAATGGTTACCTGCTGGTTGAGCTTGGACAATCCGCTCAACACCATCCTCCCAGCGTGGGTGAGGTAATTAAGGGAGGTACTGTCTGAGGATGTCAGAGCCTGTGAGAACAAGACAATACATTTACAAACAGTCCAGAAATGTTCATCAAATGAAATACAAAAGGTGCTAAATTCACAATTTCACACCTCCATAGCATGTCGGATACCGGCCAGCCTCAGAGAGAAGTTGGTTGTCCCTTGGTTTCCAAAATAACTCCTGTAAATATAAATGTTTAGTAACACATGTGCAACATAAGGAGATAAAGCATACATCAATGCCATGATATGAAGATATCCTCTTATGTTAGCCTATGTTACAACTGCAGGATTCAGACAGACCATACCAATGTAGGACCTTCATTTGATCACTCTTTTGTTGCTGAGAATTTTCCTGCACGGCAGGAAATTAAACTTATAGTGTATTTTAGTTTTAAAAAGGCTTTTAAAGTTTGTAATTTTCACTTTGAAATGTCAGACTGATTTGCCCAAAAAATGTATCAACCCCTACAAAAATGAAAATTATAATCCACATAATAATTCATATTTGCTGTTGCTGCAGGATTATTTCCCTGCTGTAGCACACTGGCTTAAAGTAGACCCTTTCCTGAAGTCAAATGACCAACTCGCCCTCTAGTGGCCTCATGGGTGTAATGATATTAATATTTTTCATAATTTCATAGTTAATCAAAATGATTTTTTTAAATGCAGAAAATCTGGTTTTTCTATGTCAAACGGTTTTGTTATATTTCAGTCTTCTGTGATGTACAGTACCAGTCAACGTTTGGACACACCTACTCATTCAAGGGTTTTTCTTTATTTTTACTATTTTCTACATTGTAGAATAACAGTGAAGACATCAAAACTATGAAATAACACATATGGAATCATGTACTAACCAGAAAAGTGTTAAACAAATCAAAATATATTTTAGATTTTAGATTCTTCAAAGTAGCCACCCTTTGCCTTGATGACAGCTTTGCACACTCTTGGCATGCTCTCAACCAGCTTCACATGGAATGCTTTTCCAACAGTCTTGAAGGAGTTCCCACATATGCTGTGCACTTATTGGCTGCTTTTCCTTCACTCTGCGCTCCAACTCATCCCAAACCATCTCAATTGGGTTGAGGTCGGGTGATTGTGGAGGCCAGGTCATCTGATGCAGCACTCCATCACCCTCCATCTTGGTCAAATAGCCCTTACAGAGCCTGGAGGTGTGTTGGGTCATTGTCCTGTTGAAAAACAAATGATAATCCCACTAAGCGCAAACCATATGGGATGGCGTATCGCTGCAGAATGCTGTGGTAGCCATGATGGTTAAGTGTGCCTTGAATTCTAAATAAATCAAAGACAGTGTCACCAGCAAAGCACCCCCACACCATCACACCTCCTCCTCCATGCTTCACAGTGGGAACTATTCATGCGGAGATCATCCGTTCACCAACAACAGCGGTTGGAACCAAAAAATCTCAAATTTGGACTAATCAGACCAAAGGACAGATTTCTACCGGTCTAATGTCCATTGCTCGTATTTCTTGGCCCAAGCAAGTCTCTTCTTCTTATTGGTGTCCTTTAGTAGTGGTTTCTTTGCAGCAATTCGACCATGAAGGCCTGATTCACGCAGTCTCCTCTGAACAGTTGATGTTGAGATGTGTCTGTTACTTGAACTTCGTGAAGCATTTATTATTTATTAGTTAACTCTAATGAACTTATCCTCTGCAGCAGAAGTAACTCTGGGTCTTCCTTTTCTGTGATGGTCCTCCTGAGAGCCAGTTTCATCATAGTCCTTGATGGTTTTTGCGACTGCACTTGAAGAAACTTTAAAAGTTCTTGAAATGTTCCGGATTGACTGACCTTCATGTCTTAAAGTAATGATGGACTGTCGTTTCTCTTTACTTATTTGAGCTGTTCTTACCATAATATGGACTTGGTCTTTTACCAAATAGGGCTATCTTCTGTATACCATTCCTACCTTGTCACAACACAACTGATTGGCTCAAACGCATTAAGAAGGAAAGAAATTCCACAAATTAACTCAAAGTAGGCACACCTGTTAATTGAAATGCATTCCAGGTGACTACCTCATGAAGCTGGTTGAGAGAATACCATGAGTTCGGAAAGCTGTCCTTAAGGCAAAGGGTGGCTACTTTGAAAAATCTCAAAAGTGAAATTTTTTGATTTGTTTAACACTTTATTTGTTACTACATGATTCCATATGTGTTATTTCATAGTTTTGAGGTATTCACTATTATTCTACAACAGGGTTCTTCAATTCCGGTCCTGGAGGGCCGAAACACCTCTGTTTTTCATCCTCTCCTTCTAATCAGGGGCTAATTCAGACCTGGGACACCAGGTGAGTGCAATTAACTACCAGGTAGAAATAAAAAACAGAAGTGTTTCGGCCCTCCAGGACCGGAATTGAAGAAACCTGTTCTACAATATAGATTTTTTTTTTTTTTTTTTACCTGGAATAAGTAGGTGTGTCCAAACTTTTGACTGGTACTGTATAGAAAGTGTTTCAACTCTATATCTGACATGGTAAAGGTGTCTTATTTTTTTAAGACCATATCCATATGTGTGAAATGTATACTTTTGCTTCAAAGTAGATTTGTTTAAGACTATTAAGAAACACACTGTGTGACCCTGATCTAGCCCACTGCAGTAAAAGGTTATTAAGGTCCCACTTCTGTATAAATACAATATTGGGCAGATTATTTCAAAGCAAACGTTTTTTACTATAGATGAACACATTAAAGCAAACTCACCACAGCTGGGGCACATCTGCAACATTATTTTGCTCCTCCACAAACTCCTAAAGCAGACATCACATTAACATCAACTCTACTAAACTGCATTTCACCTGCAACATCAACTAAAGCAGACAAAACATTCAGTGACATCATAACAATACTTTCATCTTGACCTAAAAACTTGACCCTTGACAGACAATACAAACCTGTCGATACCAAAACATTGTGTTTTGAACACAATGACACTTAGACACACACCTGTACACACAAGTACAAATGTCAGTAAAACAAAGAAAAAAGTGCTATTGACTGTAGAAAGAGTTTTACGTGAGGAGTGCTGTCAGGGGTCTGGTCCTGGTCCTGGGTGGAGTGGTAAGGTGGAGGGGGACTGGGAGGGGAATCGGAAGGGAAAGGGGGAGGGGGAGGGGGAGAATCCTGGGGGAACTGGTGAAAGGAGCCAGAGAACGGTTCATGAGGGGTGGTGATGATGTCAGAGGTGGAGAACTGATACGACGTCATCTCATCCCCCCTCTCCTGGAACCCCTCCACTGTGGTGGAGATATCCACCTGCTGTTTAACACACAACATGTGACACTGTAAGCCCAACATTGAAAACCACAATATTACAAACCCCTCAACCAAACACTGAAATAAATCCAAGCACAGAGAAACAACGAGTTTTACCTGGGCATCCTCATAATAGGTGAACTCAGACCTCCTCTTGACAAGGCAGGACCTGAGTCCATAGATCCTTCTACCAAGGAACTAAAAATGAGGATAGAAATTCAAATGTCTCATTTCATTTTCTGTCAACATTTATTTAAACAGGTAAATGGACATTTGCCACTTCCCATTTTTGGGGGGTGAAAAAGTGTTTGACTGTACCTTAATACCAGTCAGCTCCTTGTTGGTGAGGACCACCTGGACAAGACCCTTTAAAAGAGACACAAGGAAACATTACATTTCATCCAGGAAATATAAGTAGCCCTATATTGTGTGCATCATTTGACACAAATCAGGTGCATTTGAGATGAAAGATCAGTTGAGAATCTCTCACCCATGGGTCCAGGATTTTTTCCTGAATGACTCTGCTCCACCACAGCTGTTTCTCCACTCCCCTCACAATGCAAAGAAAAAACGCCTTCAGTCTGCAGACCTTTCTCTATATTTTAACTATAGATTTCTATATCATTTGGCAGGCGATTTCAGTTTTGACTATCATTACTGGCAGTGATATAACAACTTTCCCCTACGTTTCAATTAGGGCCAGACATACAAAAGAAACCCCAGAGACAAATGGGAGTTAAAATATACAGGTGTGTTCATTAGTGTTAAGAATATGTCTGAAGTAGCTGCACTCGTCCATAATGGATCTTCCAGTAATGGAAATGAAACGAACCCCAGTTCCCAACCAGCTGCAACTTCTCATAGGGAAAACGAGAGTCTTCACTATTTGGCTGAAAAACAAAGACATCCCCTAATTTCAGAGGTTTCTCTGTGATTAATAAAAAACACAATTGTGGAGATAGAGGACATGTTAATGTGTACTATTACTAATACTCTATGACTGTCTAATAATGTGAATGGCTACCTGTGAATGGCTATCTAAAGGTGCTGACAGTTCATCAAGCACTAGCCTCCCCGCTTCAGTGAGGTGAAAGGTAGGCTCCTCAGTAACCAATTTGGAAGTCTGTGAAAAGAAGAGGGAATAGGGTAAAGCCATCAAATTAAGGAAATTCTCCCTATAAGATCAGATGAGCTTTGGTTAATAATGTGAATGGTTACCTGTGTGTTTAACACTGCCAGCTCTCTCACCAGAATTCTCCCAGCACGGGTGAGATAGTAGACTGGTTTGGGCTTGGAGATGAAGAAGACGGAATATGTTTACAGACATGTTCATTATATTGTTTTATAGAAAACTAGTGACTTGATGTTAATGTTTAATATCCTCTAAAGACCAGAGAGTATCAGAATGGATAGACTTACAGAGACAGGAACATACAAGGGTCCAGACCAAGGGATTAAAGCCAGACAGGGCTGCTGCCCAACCTCCTCATCCACATACTAAGGAAAAAGACAGGATCAATTTAAGAGTCAGTTTGAATGAGAGACTGGTATAGAAGTGACAGACTGGTATAGGGAGGATCGCAAGAGGAGGCCACTGCAAAGATAGATTCTAAGACAATTGGCAGTTGAACTACACAGGTCTGTGTTTAAAGGATGTGGGCGGAGCTCCGATGATGAGTTGTTCTAAAACCTCTTGAGGTTACATGTGGTCCTTTGTAGCTCAGCTGGTAGAGCACGGTGCTTGTAACGCCAAGGTAGTGGGTTCAAACCCCGGGACCACCCATACACAAAAAAAAAATGTATGCACGCATGACTGTAAGTCGCTTTGGATAAAAGCGTCTGCTAAATGGCATATTATATATATATTATATAAAGGTTAAGGAAACCTATGAGGTACCTGCATATGAATGGCTACCTGTTCATTTTGAGAAGACAGTTCCTCCCATACCATCCTCCTAGCTGGAGTGAAACAGATGAAAATAGGCTGCTCAATCGTGAAAATCTGGTAAAAATAAGGGAACAGCTTTAAAGACATCAAAGTATTCAACTATCAAAGTGGATACTGAAGGTTAATTATCCCTATTAGATCAGATGAGCATTGGTTAATAATCTGCATGGATACCTGTGTGTTTAACACTGCCAGCTCTCTCACCAGCATCCTCCCAGCATGGGTGAGGTAATATGTTGACAGCAGTTTGACAGGCTATAAAAAAAAGGGGATATGGTTACAGAAATGTATTTCCATACAGGGTTTTTTTCTTCAGAAACCGTTATGTTTATGTTTAAGCCCCCCTAAAGACCAAAGAGTATCAGAATGGATGGACTTACAGCGCTTGAAACCCACAGAGGTCCAGACCAAGGGATTAAAGCCAGACAGGGCTGCTGCCGAACCTCCTCATCCACATACTAAGGAACAAGACAGGATCAATTTAAGAGTCAGTTTGAATGATACACTGGTATAGGAGTGAAAGACTGGTATAGGGAGGATTGCAAGAGGAGGCCACTGCAATGATAGTAGTTGAAACACACAGGTCTGAGTTACAAATGTTAAGAACATGTCTAAAGTACCTGCATGTGAATGGCTACCTCTTCAGGCTGAGAAAACTGTTCATCCCATACCATCGTGCCAGCATGAGAGATGAAAATGTGTTGCTCATTCATGAAAATCTGTAAGAAAATTAGGGAATAGGTTTAAGGACATCAAAATATCCCACTACCATAGTGGATACTGAAGGTAATCCTGCCTATTATATTAGATTAGCTTTGTCCAATAATCTGCATGGTTACCTGTGGGTTTAACACTGCCAGCTCTCTCACCAGCATCCTCCCAGCATGGGTAAGGTAATAAGTTGGCTGCAGTGTTACAGACTATTAGAAAAATAGGAAATATGTTTACAGACATGTATTTCTATATTGTTCGTTAGAAAACGTCATGTTTATGTTTAAGTTACATAAACCAGTCTAAAGACCAGAGAGTATCAGAATGGATGGACTTACAGCGCTTGAAACCCACAGAGGTCCAGACCAAGGGATTAAAGCCAGACAGGGCTGCTGCCGAACCTCCTCATCCACATACTAAGGAACAAGACAGGATCAATTTAAGAGTCAGTTTGAATGATACACTGGTATAGGAGTGAAAGACTGGTATAGGGAGGATCGCAAGAGGAGGCCACTGCAATGATTTTACATTTTTAGTCATTTAGCAGACGCTCTTATCCAGAGCGACTTACAGGAGCAATTACGGTTAAGTGCCTTGCTCAAGGGCACATCGACAGATTTTTCACCTAGTTGGCTCGGGGATTAGAACCAGCGACCTTTCGGTTACTGGCACAACGCTCTTAACCACTAAGCTACCTGCCGCTTAGTGGTTAAGAGTGTGAAACACACAGGTCTGAGTTATAAATGTTAAGAGCATGTCTGAAGAACCTGCACGTGAATGGTTACATCTTCAGACTGAGAGGACAGTTCATCCCATATCATCCTTCCAGCACGAGAGAAACAGATTAAAATAGGCTGCTCAATCGAGAAAATCTGTGAAAAAATGAGGGAACAGCTTTAAAGACAACAAAATATTCCACTACCATAGTGGATACTGAAGGTAATTATTCCTATTAGATCAGATTAGCTTTATCCAATAATCTGCATGGTTACCTGTGTCTTTAACACTGCCAGCTCTCTCACCAGCATCCTCCCAGCATGGGTAAGGTAATAAACTGCATGGGCAGTTATAAAAAATAGGGAATATGTTTACAGAAATGTATTTCAGAAAACGTATTGTTTATGTTTAAGTTACATAAACTAGTCTTAAAACTAGAGATTATCAGTATCATTGGATTTACAGAGCTGGGAACCCACAGAGGTCCAGACCAAGGGATTAAAGCCAGACAGGGCCGCTGCCAACCTCCTCATCTACAAACTAAGCATCCATTTTCGAGTGAGTAAAATTACAGTTTGAATGTCAGATTGTTATTGAACCAATCCTGCTACAGAAGCAGTATTGTTATAGCCTGGGTGCCAGTCTGTTTCAGCTTTCTGCCCACAACCTTATTGGATTGTTATGCAAATATCATATTGCAACGATGGAATTGGCAAGAGAGTAGAAACAGACCGGTACTCAGACTATTGATAGGCCTACATTATTACCTGAACAAGGACTGGGTCCTCCTGGTCCAGGGTGGGCTCATGATCTTTATGAATAAACAATAAAGGATAATTTTCTCTAAGTTTAAGAAATACTGCAAGACACCAGACATCTTTCCATGTAGTTAGGCTGATCTTATATTTTATTTGTATTTTATATTGTGTGATATCACATTGTATTCATGTGTCTGCATAATGTACCAATACGTTCAATTAAACCTAAAGCAAAGGTTTGGTTTCAGAGGAGCATGTTCGTTTGTTGTTGTTAATAGTGGAATTCCATAGCATCTAGGGCTACACTGTAAAAAATATCAAATCTCCTCTGGGCTTTGCTAGCCATCATCATGTCATTATTTGAGTCCTAAATGGCACCATATTCCCTATTTAGTGAACTACTATTGACCAGAGGTTTTTGACCATATAACTATTGGCCCTGGTAAAAAATAGGGAATAGGGTATAGGGTGCCATTTGGGACTCAAATGATGACATGATGATGGCTAAATATAGTTTCAGTCCATACTATAAACAGTATGTATTGCTATTTAGACATTGTAAAATCTGTAAATTTACCCTCCTCAACCGTGACAACACGGTACACGCTCTCCACGGTGGCCGGTTCATCCTCACCGACGCCGTAATATTTTCTATAAAAGTAGACAGCCGAACCGGTCGCAAGCACCAGGCCAGCTGCACACAGAAGCGGCCGCTCGCGGAGGAATCTCAGCGTGGTCGCTGTCAACAAAGTACTGAATGTAGGTCTACTCATTATCGCCCTTCATACTGCAGTGATTTTGACCGAGTTAAAAACCATCTGACACGTTCTTAGAATTACAGGGTTTTATAGGGAACCATTAATACGTCAAATGCTTCCATACATCATGGTTGGCAATTTCACAATGGGATGAACATGTTTACCAAACGGATTAAAAATCACTCAACAGTGATATCAATTCAGTTGAATTTTGGAGATGATTTGGGAGTTTATAAAATGGTGAACTATGAACCATGGTTTAGAGAGCAGTAGGAGTAGAATAATTTAGAATATACATATGGCTCTAAGTAGGAGTAGAAGAAGGGACTGCGCCACTATGCACAGTGCGCTCTCCATGGTTCTGAAAAGGAACGTTCGTTCCTGCGTTCATCAGCTCCCTGATGTTCTAGGCCGAGCCCACTCACTGAACCACTCTCACTTTCACTTTCAAGGTGTCAAAGCGTTCAACAAACATGCATGGAACTCAAACACAATTCAAATAGTTGTTTTTATTTTTTATCAGCTGAGATAGCCTACTCTTCTCATCTCTTGGCACTTCTGCTCTGCTGGTTAAACAGTATCTGAACGTTTTTACAGTTGATTGATAATTTGGATAATTCATATTTATAATGTAGACCTAGTATCCCACGTTTCATAACATAACCCTAATCCTAAAATAGACTAAAATAGAAACCCTAGGCGAGCACACAAGCTCTGGCTGTATAGCCGGCAACAATAAGAAATCCAAAGAGGGTGGATGTTGAGGAAAACCAGTAGACCAACACAAATCCTCTTCAGGAGAGAAAACGAATTAGAGGCTAAAAGACAGAAAATGGCAGACAATAGAAATCTAATGCGTATGTTATGGCTGGTTAGGGTTTTAATTAGGAAGGACTCCCACAAAGATATTGTCTCTCTAAAAAACTGTAGGATACATATTGGTGGTCAAAGGGCTCGAAGCATGGGGACGTGCCTTCCCGTTCGGATGCGGCAGTATAGTGATCTTCTCTAATAAGGGCCAGTGAGCCACAAGACAATTCTCATTAAGTTGGTTTACCCTGTTGGCGCAATGCGTAGGCTGCTTGTCTTTCATGCCAGTGACCTGGGTTCGCTTCCCCGATCCTCCTTTAGCCACAACATTTTAAGAAAGGGACATCTTCATGACCAACAATCTAAAAAGGTTGGTCAGTCTGTGAAAATTAGAAACTTCCAGCAGGCATTGACAGTCGTCACTCTGACCAAAAGGAATCAAGACAGTTATCACTCTGACCAAAGGGAATCAAGGCAGGTTGAGGTATAAAGGTGGTTGGATTATATAGCTACATTGGTGGTATGGTTCCAAAAGTGCTGGTGATAAAATTAACATAGGCTATTACTGGCATACACATTTCAAAACAAAACAAAAAGCCTATGTATGGAGTTTTGGAAACGTTGTTAAACCAAACAGTCTGTACTCTATTGCACAAGTTTGATGTCCCTATTGATAAAATGGCATGTTACTCTAATTTGTCAGATGTGTTACAGTTTACAATAGGCTACCTACTATACCGTCATCCTTTATCAAAGCATTCCATTGCTAGTATAATCTCCACAAGCAAGGGTGCTGATTCTGCCGCAGGAGGGGGTGGAGGGATAGTGTTGATTTTCAACCACCAGAGCCTCCACTGCAATACCTCTGTTGTTTCTAAATAATGATGTAATCTTTGCTGTGAGCACAAGGAGTCCGCTTACACTGTACTTTGATTATAAAGGTTTATTTATATCACAAGATTTCAGCGTAAGTTTACAGACATCTGCAGGCATCTGGAGAACAATGACCCAAAATAATATGTTGTTCTGTCCTCTTTTGTCTCAACCAAGTATTTATAATCTTTACCATGATATGGGTGGTTTCCCCTAGAGACCAATCCCATGACTCCACACAACAGACTTCCACTGTTTTATGGGGTGCCCCTATAAAACTGCTCCCCAGATGCTTCCCTAAGCTGAATCAACATCCTCCAAGATACCATTTGCAAACGTTAGCAAAGTCATAAATTCCTTAGACACCACATATTTCCCCCCTTCGAGACTAATTAAGTCTCGAAACAAAAAGAATAGGGTTATGACAAATAACAATTTCTCTTATTGAGTATCTTTAACAATAAACCAAAAACACATTTTTCTATGGAGTGTAAATACATTTCTATGAAATATGAACAAATCTTTATGGAGTGTGAGAGCGAAAAACCTGTCTGGCAGCTTTCTTTCCAAATATCCATCAATCAGTCCACTACACTTCATCTCCTCAGCAGTGTCGACTTCCAATGCAACGTCGATGATGGAATCTGAACATTTCCACACCTTCCTTGTTCCACTTCCTCCAGTCCATTCATATTGTCCCTTCATATTGTCCATGTTTGAGTATTTGAATCCCCTCTACACATTCCCACATATGCTTCTGGAAGAAAATAAAAGACCAAACAGTATCTTTTGCAAAACAACACATTCAAATTAAAACATCACTATCAACTAAAAATGATATATAAAATGATATATAAAATGAATCTCATACCATTTCCCCCCTTTGATTCATCACAAAATACTAAAATCACCATAATATTTAAAAACGTGAAAAAATGATCGGATATTCAAAATTGATATCTATCCATCAATGCTCCTTTGAGTCTTGACAGAAGGTTAAAATCTCTTATCGTTTCATTTGCAAAACACTTCAAATTATAGGTAATATTATCTATGTTATCTTCCCAAATTTTACACCATACCATTGAAAAAGTCCCCACTTCTCTCCTAGACTTATCCTCCAATGGTAGCTTCCAGACTATGAAATTCCTCTCTGTCCCTTTTCACCCTATTTCCAAACCTAGACTCAGATTTATCAGTGTCCGGTGCTTCCCCTCTTTTAATGGTAAAAACCTCATATGGAAGCTTCAACGTCGACATGTAACAACATCCTTTCCATCCATAGGGTAAGAATATATTATTTCTCACCACAAACCCCAGATGTTTCTAAAATTCCCAATAGCCACATTACAATGAAGAAGCTGATCTTTCACCATCAAACTCCTGCTCTTCTTACTAAATGAAACATCAAAAGTGACATTATATTTCTCATTACTAACCTTATGTTCATGCTTACCCAAAGTCATCATATAATCATCACCATCTGATATTCCCCTAAACATCATCTTTCCATCATATGTTTTATTTTAACAAAAACAGTTTTTAGCCCTCACTGGTTTCACCTCCAATGCTTCATGAAGCGCTGTTAACTGATTTTCCTTCCCATCTAACAAATTCACATAGGGTAATTCATTTAACCAAGAACACTTAAACCTAGGCCTAAACAAATGCTTCGACAACGACATTATTGTATCTGTTAATGATTGTTGCTGATACAACAGCCATGATAAAGCATAAGATTGACACATACTTTATAGAGGTTGAGCTACCTTCTCTAAGATTCAACCCCATGTTCCTAGTGCTGGAATTCTCAACAGACATGGACCCTCAAGATTCCTCACTGATCTTACAGTATGAATTAACTGCTGGAACCAAAGATTCCTACCTGCCCATCCATCTTTAATTTCCAAACAGAAGAATTAAATCCAAATGCCTTCCATTTAGTTTCTCTCTTCCCTAACGAACAGTATTGATCAGATATATATTCTTGTCTTCCATCAAAATCAAACAACTCATCCTATACCTCCATGATAGTATTCTCCCTAATCTTCCCTCTAACATTATTCAAAATAAGTTAGCAATCACTCATAACCCTCTTCCACTTCATATTGTTGTACAAAATATACTTCCTTTCACTAGGTGACACAGCTTCTACTTCTGGTCCTCATAACAACACTTCTTCTCCATAATTATCTCTCCACATGAGAGGAATATCACCTCTACACATTCCTTCTCTCACATCTACAAGGAAGATGAGCTGTACCACCCATCCTAACCCTAATGACAGTCTTTTCCTCTAAAATTGGTGCTGGAGCGATTGGCTCCCTTGTAATCAAATGTGATATATTTATAGCTTTAATAACTATCAATGTCGAAAGAGTTGAATTGCTTCTCACCGTTGCTATAATAGACTGAAGTGTTAATGTCATTGTTGTTGATCCATCAATTTTCCCTAAAGCTTTGAACTCTTTACTTGTATTTCCATCTATCACCACTAGTGTCACTACATTAACTCTCAGTCCCAACTCTAATCCCTCACTTTCAAACTGTTGATTATAAAAAATACATTTATAATCACCTTGATCTTCCTGCTGGGAATCGTAAACATAGATACTGCAATCACCCTCAATCTTCATTCTTCTCTTATCATTCAACAATGCATACTTTCTCAATGCAACTGCTCCTAACAGATCTAAACTCCTGCCATATCTATCTTCCCACTGAACTCTAAATTTCCCTTCACCACTGTTCTCTCTCGTGCACTTACATTGAAGCTGAGCTGACCGTCCTAGAGTTCCTTCAACCCTAGTTTTCTTAACTTTTTTGTCTGACTTTTCTTCTAACTTTCAAAAACCATTTCACTGATTTATCCACAAATTCCTTTCCCACTAATTTGAGGATATGTGATCGGGAAGTCCCCACCTGCTTATGACTTCTTTACACACAGACTTGGCAAACGACTGAGCATCTTTTAGCTTAGTTTGAAATCTTATTCCCCTCTTGGTGTAGGAATGTAACCAAGAATAACAGTCACCCCCTGTAAACATTACTTTTCAGACAGATTGTGCACCTTCCTATGATATAGTCAATCTGTTCAAGCAAAACTTATTCCCAAAAACCCTACTCCTTTTTAATTTTTCTCCTAATCTCCCCCCTTGCAACATTAGCTAACCCCTAGCTTCCTAAATCATCAGAACTAATAGGTCCAGAGGCGCTACTATCAACCCCTCATGGTTTCTCCCCAAAACAACAATTGATTCCTACTCTAAGGATTTTTTTATTTTGTCTTCAAAACACCTGCTTTTGAAAGTCCTTCAATTTCTGGTTCAATCCCTTGGATTGCTTCATCTTTCAATGGATACTGATTCTTCCAAGGAGGTCTGGCTCCTAAAAATCTTCACTGAGATTTCCAATCCAGAATACTGTAGACAAATCCATCTCTGTCATCATTAACAATTGATAAACCTTTTCCTTTGGCACTTCTACCAGACAGCCGTCTGGTGTATATCTGATTGTACAATTCAATTTCCACAATGCATCTCTTCCCAACAATGCAATAGGTGTATGTTCTGATACCAGCATGGGTATTGTAATTTTTTGATTTTTATAGCAGAGCGCAATTGGTTCCGTAAGAGGAATCAGCTGTTTTACTCCCTCGAATCCGATTGTCCTAATTAGTTGTTTTGACATAGTGAGATGTCTAACCTCTTCAGGCTGAACACAGATAAAAGCCATTCCGCTATCCACCATCACTTCCAATGGTCGGTTGTTTATTTTTACCTCAATTGTTGGATCTTTTTCCCCTAACTGGTGCTACCAGCTGACACCCCCCTTTCGGATCTTCTAGGCACCCCTAGAATCCTTGCTCCTGGCCCCTATAAGGGTTCACCTGTCCTCCAGATGATCTTCACTTGCTCCTGTATCTTCCTCTGAAATTCCATCTGATGTTTCCTTCTGGCCCATTACACTCACAGGCAAAGTCGCCAACCTGTCCACAATCATAACACACTTCTCAAGATTGTTGGAAGTATGGCTAAAATCTTCCTCCTCTTCCTCTTTCTAAGTCTTCTTGTCCTCTTCCTCTCCAATTCTTTATCTTTTCAGAAACTGTCAATGGATATGAAACAACTGGTACCGCTATTGTGGCTGGTACAATTGCATTTGACCTTGTTCAGTTGAAGCTGTGGCAGTGATTGTTGATTTGGTGCACACTGATTCTTCATAACCAAAGCTTTTCTTCTCCTTCTTAATCTTGCCCAGTTGTATTTCATCAAGTTTTCTGAGAGTTTCTTGGTCCTGTTCTTTCTAGTTGTTGACATATGGGGCGGCAGGTAGCTTAGTGGGTAAGAGCGTTGTGCCAGTAACCGAAAGGTCGCTGGTTCTAATCCCCGAGCCGACTAGGTGAAAAATCTGTCGATGTGCCCCTGAGCAAGGCACTTAACCCTAATTGCTCCTGTAAGTCGCTCTGGATAAGAGCGTCTGCTAAAGGACTAAAATGTAAATGTAAATATCGGTATTCTTCAAAGGCTTATATTCTAAGTTCTGTCCTCGAAATATCATCTTGCATCATCTTCTTACTTGTGCCCTCTTTCCTTGCCCTCAATGTATACTTTTTCTCCAATTCTTGGGATCCTTTTCTCAGCAGTTCTTTCTTCTGTATCTTCAGCTTCTTGAGTTGTTGTTCCAGTTCTCTTACTTCTTCTAAATTATTCCCCTTATCCAGGCATGATACGCATCGGTCTATATCTCTTTCTATTTCTTCTTTGCTAGTCATTGTAGGATAAAATCCTCCTGAACATAAAGCACCTTTAATCTCCAAATCTTTATCGCTTTCTCCATCTTCACTTTCATCAGAGATCGAATCTCTAGTATCCTTCTTCCTTCAACTTCCATCAGAGATCAAATCTCTAGTATCCTTCTTCTTTCCTCTCTTGCCAACTTCCTTCTGATCACAGAGTCATATCCACCCATGATCTCTTCTCAATCACTCTGATCATCATCATCATCTTCATCTTCAAGTTCCATCATCCTGAACCTCACTCCACCCTTAGTTTCCAGACGTCTCGTTTTCTTCTTAATTTTGGAGTTTGGATTCATCTTTATGGTAGTTTCTGCTTGTCCTCTCTTTATTATTCGTTCATCTTCATCTCTGATGCAATAATCACCCTCCTGAATGATCACTGGAAGCTGAGGATAGACGTCCTTAAACTCTATTTCTTTCTCATAAGGTGGGGGTCTTTTTGCTGAATCCCTATGTGAGAAAGGTGTACTGACTTCTGTCATTAGTTTTTCTGTCACCTTCACTTCTCTATACCTTTGTTTCTTTTATCGTTGGTATCTTTCATCAGTTTTTGTCCTTCATTTTCAAACAGCTTAAGAACACCCAGCTCTCTTTGTCTCTTTTCTTTACGTTGTTCCCTTTTTTCCCCCTTCTTTTGATCTGCCTTATGAATTGACAGAAGCACTTTCATTATGTTGTGGACGTCAGGGTTAAGAGTCCCTTCCACTGGCCATGGTTGTTCAATGTCAGGCCAACGTTTATTCCATTTTCCAAATAACCTTGCAATACCATTAACTAGAGGATTACTATTTTCTACTACACCAACAGGAGTAATTACTTTAATAGTTTTTATGTCCTTTTCCCCCCTTGTAAAAACTCTTTTATAATCCTTTATTGTAAATTATTTCATTATTTTAGACTATGTAGCTTATTGTTCCCTCTTTTTTTTCTTTTCTTTTTTTCTTCCCCAAATTTATTCATCAATTTATTTATTTGTATCAATTTATTTTATTTTATTTTACCAAATTATTGATTAGTGGCAATCTTACCACATCCGATCAGGAAAAGTAAATGAAAGTAGTCAACTTCAGAGCAATCCAAAAAATAAAGACCTCTAATCCTGCAACACTACAGTACTCACAAACCCCAATGCTTAATAAGCACCCTATTACCTTAATTTTACAGAATAATGTCAGAACTCGATTTCCCCACTCAACTCTAATCAAACCCACTCATGCACAAAAACTCCAAAATACAATTCTTAATTACATCAATTGATCAGTCTGTTGCCAAGTCCTTGTAAAATTGTCATAACATCAAATATGCTAGGCACCCAAAATATCCTCTATGGGAAGGTACGTTTTGTGAATAGAACAGTACTAGCCTTGATTTGACTTGATCCGTTGCAGCACACTCTGTCGCATGATGCACTCGTCAGCACTTCCTCTCTCTCTCTGTCTCCTCCTTCTTATCGTCTCTCATATCACAGAAGAACAAAGAAACAGACAATAATTTAGTTGTTTATGCACTCACTGGGTTATTTCAACCATTCAATACCCCTCTGTTCACATTCGCTCTAAGAAATAAGCAAACAACTTAACTCAGGAATTGTATAAATAGCTCAATAACATTTATTTATTTATTTTTATTTATTTATTTATTTTATCCGTCAACATATCTCTCTCATTTATCAATTCAATAGATCTCAACAAATAGTTTCATCATTAAGCAACAGCCAATTTAACAAACAGAACATTCTATTCGTGTTCAAATCTCCCCCACTCCCTGTCTGCTCCGAGTCTGTGTCTACCAGCAACTCAGTGCAGGCAGAGGAGCGGCACATTCGCTCCACGTAACTCCAAACCCACAAAATCACACGCATGCGTAGTACATTCACCAGTGCCATTTCAGAGTGGAGGGAGCTCTCTCCCAGCTCTCTCCCAGCTAGACAACAGAAAGTAGACAGTCCCGATGCACTTCCTCTCTTTCCCCCCATAGACAAACAGTAACACTTAACAGAACTCACAAACCAACATAAAACATCGAACACAAATCCTACTCTCTTCTACACACATACACATACAGTTTAAGAGGCTTTTCCCATTCCTATGGACCCCTAAGGCAGTATGCTACCTCCATTGCGCCGTATATTTCCATTGTTCCTAAATTTCTGCTACCACGAGTTCGCGGACATTCGATGAGCGGTTACATCAATCATATACTTCGTCAACTATAAGTTGAGCAGTAACTTGCAACCGAATATATATACCACAACCCAAAGTCCCCGGGACTTACCTAAATTCACCTAACGTGCTTTTAGGATTTTTCGGCCCATCCTTATGATCGCCTCGTTAGAGGGCTTCCATAGATTCGCAATGTCCTAATTTGTATACATTTTCCTTGGCCTTATTCCTTCATTCTATTCTTCAATAGTTATAGACACTCCCCCACTGTTTGCGTTGTTACCAGCACAAACAAATTTAGAATTTTAGAACGGACTCCTATCCCACAGCAAATAAAAGCAAAACTTGCACACATAAGTACAACGGTACATCTCTCCAGCGCACACACCCTCATAAGCAAGCAAGCGAACCAACCAACACACAAAATTGTGAGAAATCTCACCTTATGAGCCAGCGTCTTGAGCGGGAGTCACTTCGCAGCTCATGAATGGAACACTGGAGAGACGCATCACGCCCCAAACGTTCCTCGTCGCCATTCTGTTGTTTCTAAATAATGATGCTAATCTTTGCTGTGAGAACAAGGAGTCTGCTTACACTGTACTTTGATTATAAAGGTTTATTTATATCACAAGATTTCAGCGTAAGTTTACAGACATCTGCAGGCATCTGGAGAACAACGACCCAAAATAATATGTTGTTCTGTCCTCCTTTGTCTCAACCAAGTATTTATAATCTTTACCATGATATGGGTGGTTTCCCCTAGAAACCAATCCCATGACTCCACACAACAGACTTCCTCTGTTTTATGGGGTGCCCCTATAAAACTGCTCCCCAGATGCTTCCCTAAGCTGAATCAACATCCTCCAAGATACCATTTGCAAACGTTAGCAAAGTCATAAATTCCTTAGACACCACACCTCCACTGCAATACCTTTCCCCAGTATGGAAGACCATACTGGGGAAAGACACATTCAGGGTAATTAGGCCTAGTGGACATAATTTAACTAAAAGATCCTCAAGTCCTCTCTCTGGTAGCCTATTTCATTGAACACAGCGAACTACACAGTGCCTCTTCTCCTTCCAGGTGACTAACTGAATCAAAGCCAGTATATCCTAACAATATTAAATCCACTTTTTGTATTGAGTGAGAAATGCCTCTTGCATTTGTGTAGATCTTTGTTTTGGTCACACTGTGTGATGTCATTTAGGCTACTTCCAGAAGTGGCCACAGACGCTTCTCATAGAAACGA
This sequence comes from Coregonus lavaretus, assembly GCF_964263955.1. Taxonomy (NCBI): domain Eukaryota; kingdom Metazoa; phylum Chordata; class Actinopteri; order Salmoniformes; family Salmonidae; genus Coregonus; species Coregonus lavaretus. The sequence goes on along the minus strand of NC_140022.1, from coordinate 5,844,728 downwards.
CTAGTTTCTGCAAAGATGTTGGGAAATACGAGACTTGCAGCAGCTAAGATGATGAGTAACCTCCTTGCACTGTGCAAAAAGTGGATTTAATATGTTTTCCTGAATTTTCTCTCTATTTTTGAGTAGGCTACCCCCTGCAACTGCACACAGATGTTTATAAGAGACGTTTCTTCTGAGGTTAGGGGTCTATTATTGTAAAATGAATGTATTTGATTTAATAACCAGTCTAATCTAACTATTTTGGTCGTTCATCTGGACTCTTCATTGTCATCATCAACATACTATAACACTTTGAATTACCTAGGAATATTACTATAGCAACTGGTTGCTAAGGGAAACGAGACACCACCATGATCCTCTTGTTGTGAGACTGAGAGGGAGTGAGATTTGAGAAGTGCATAAGGAGAGGTGGGAAGCAGAAAAGACAGAGCCTGGTTGAAATTCCACCAAATGGATAAGAAGAGGCAGACAAAGTTTGGCACATTTATGCTTTCAGTGGTTGACGGACACGAATGAACGAGTAAACGCAGTTTTTAGCCTAGTAAGGTAACACAAATTAATACCTCAGTATTAATTATCCAGTGCGCGGAATCTCCATGAAGTCTGCATGACGATTTTCGCGTAAAGAGAGGCAGCGCGGGAGAGCGGACTTGTAGCCTGGCAGGTATGTTGTGCTATTTTGAATAAAGCTAGCAATACAGCTAATAAAAGTTTTAGGGTATTATTAATTTCGTACAGGTAACTAAATACATGGAGCTATCTAACAGCAATGCTGTTGTGGGCTTTCAAATGTAATTAATTACAACCGAGCCTATAAAGTCCGTTTTTCAGTCAGTCCTATCATTTGTATTGAAAATAGGTTATTATAACAAAAGGTAAACACACACATTTACAATAATAGTTAGGTCTATGTTAGTAGCCTAAAATGTACTGATACAAGTACAGAAACATTCCCTCTGACATAGCCAGAGGCAACCTAGGCTACACTGCCATTAATACTATACTTATTATATACACGTTATGTTCTACAGTACTGGTTTAAGTCTAAGAACAGGGTTCTCTCCCATAAAATCTTATCTCTGTCTCTATCACAGACATGCATGACCAAGGAAGATAGGCTACATAGAAACAGATAAAATAGAGAGAGATAAGGTGCAATAGAGACAAAGGTAGATAATAAACAGTGGGAGGGCAAGAATTGGAGAGCACATCAGCACCGGAGCTATGCCTAGTTTAATGTAAGGAAGTAGACTACTCAATTGCCTCTCCAGTGTGAGGGAGATGAGGCCAAACCAGGGACCTTGTATGTGATCAGACCTGTTGAAGGTGGGGTTCATGTGTGAATGTGAGTATGAAAGTGTGAGTATGTATAGCTAGTATCAATGTAAACACTTTGCCATTTGAGTTTGGACACAATGTACTAGTATCATCCAGATATATCGGTGCATTTTGTTTAAATTATGTTTAATCATGAATTCAAAGTAACAAAACTGTGTGTGTGTGTGTGTGTGTGTGTGTGTGCGTGTGTGTGTGTGTGTGTGTGAAAAATCTTCAAATACGGGAAGAGGCATTTTGGAAGACTGTTGGGAAACTTGGATAGAAGTGACCATACTTTTTCCACATTTTGTTACGTTACAGCCTTATTCTAAAATGGATTAAATAAAAAAATCCTAATCAATCTACACACAATACCCCATAACGACAAAGCGAAAACAGGTTTTTTAGAAATTTTTGCAAATGTATTAAAAATATAAAACAGAAATATCTTATTTACATAAGTATTCAGACCTTTTGCTATGAGACTCGAAACTGAGCTCAGGTGCATCATGTTTCCATTGATCATCCTTGAGATGTTTCTACAACTTGATTGGAGTCCACCTGTGGTAAATTCAATTGATTGGACATGATTTGGAAAGGCACACACCTGTCTATATAAGGTCCCACAGTTGACAGTGCATGTCAGAGCAAGGGTACTAAAATATTTCTGCAGCATTGAAGGTCCCCAAGAACACAGTGGCATCCATCATTCTTAAATGGAAGAAGTTTGGAACCACCAAGACTCTTCCTAGAGCTGGCCGCCCGGCCAAACTGAGCAATCAGGGGAGAAGCGTCTTGGTCAGGGAGGTGACCAAGAACCCGATGGTCACTCTGACTGAGCTCTAGAGTTCCTCTGAGGAGATAGGAGAACCTTCCAGAAGGTAAACCATCTCTGCAGCACTCCACCAATCAGGTCTTTATGGTAGAGTGGCCAGACGGAAGCCACTCCTCAGTAAAAGGCACATGACTGCCCGCTTGGAGTTTGCCAAAAGGCACATAAAGACTCTCAGACCATGAGAAACAAGATTCTCTGGTCTGATGAAACCAATATTTAACTCTTCGGCCTGAATGCCAAGCGTCACATCTGGAGGAAACCTGGCACCATCCCTACGGTGAAGCATGGTGATGGCAGCATCATGCTGTGGGGATGTTTTTCAGCAGCAGGGACTAGGAGACTAGTCAGGATCGAGGCAAAGATGAACGGAACAAAGTACTGAGGGATCCTTGATGAAAACCTTCTCCAGAGCACTCAGGACCTCAGTCTGGGGTGAAGGTTCACCTTCCAACAGGACAACGACCCTAAGCACACAGCCAAGGAAATGCAGGAGTGGCTTTGGGACAAGTCTCTAAACTATGTCCATAAACTATTCTCATTGCTTCTACAGATTGTGAATTAAAAATAAACATTTTTGCTAAAAGTATTATTATATTATTTATCGATTGACTATGACTTTTCAGATCATCCAGTAATGCTATCTGCAAGGTTAGCTCCAGGTAAATATTGCAATCCTTTAGCCATTCCTGGACATGTGTCCAAAAACAAGCTACAAATGGACAGAACCAAAACAAATGATCTAATGATTCTGTCTCTTCACAGCAAAATCTGCAGAGCTGGGAAGATTGTATTCCCCATATAAATAACATTATATTGGTAGCAAGAATATTATATAATAATTTAAATTGAAAGATTCTAATTTTTGAATCCGGTGTCGTTTTGCGTGTCAGTTCATAAACACTATGCCATGGGATCGGTACGTCAAAAATCTCTTCCCAACTATTTTGCAATCTATATGGGACGGCTGTCAATCCTTTGGTCCTTTAGTGAAACTGATATACTTTTTTATTTATCACAGTTTTCCTTAACCAATTATGTTCTTTAATGCAAAGCCGACAGACAAGTTCCTTACTTTCTTCCCCTTCCACTTTCCTCTTCCACTTTTGCAGTAAGGCTGCAATTATTTGGTTGTAATTTTGGGTAGAGCAGACATTTCCATATGTTTTTGTTAGCTGCATGTGCGACATAACTCCACCAGTCGTACCGATGATATCATTTACGAAGATTATACCTTTTTTAAACATTCTGTCAAAAAATAAAGGTTTTTTGTCAATTAGTATATTTGAATTTAACCACAATATTTGTTGCATTATTTGTTCTGTCGTTTCTGGAGGATTAAATTGCCGCAACCACAATGATTTCTATATTTTCTCCACCTTGGTAGTGCCATTAATCACCATTGCGATAAAGGCCACAAAGTCCACATTTTTAACCTTTCAAATGTCAGGATCATCTTGGTGAAAGGCAACCCCTGCAGCTTGCATTGAAGGCCTATCCACCACCATGGACTCTTCAGGAGCACCATTCAAACCCTCAACCCTTTTAACCGCTGCTGCATTGGAAATGCTCTGTACAACCCTAACTTTGGCCTCCTCATTTTCTTTCACCGTGGCTTCATGGTTCACACCACAATTGTAACATTTCACTTTTTCATCACTTTTATAACACATTAAATGATATTTTCCACAACTTGGACATCTCGGTTTCTCCCTTCTGCAAACCCTTGACACATGACCAAAAGCTTTACAGTGATCACACTGCATTGGTCTTGGGATAAATGCTCTGACTTTTTAGTTTATATACCCCAACTGCACTTGAATAGGGAGAGACTCCATATCAAAAAACAAAAGAACAAATAAACTCTTCACTTTTTCATCATTCACCACTCGATTCATCCGACGTGCATCAATCACTCCAGGAATATTTTTCATCTCTTTAACATCGACTTCCCACGAGACCCAATATATTACCCCCTTGAGGGGTGCCCTGTTCCGAAGAGACACTCACGACACGTCAAACTTTTCAAATTGGGATGATCCGCAACACACGTTCCTTCTGATCCGCAGAAGTACAAAGAATCGAAACAAACCCGCCTCTCATGACCCTCACATCCTTCACTTTACCCATCACTCTCTCCACCAGTTTGGATAGCTCAAATGGATTCTTCAAGATTGGTATTTGGATAAGCTGCTCCTCATTAACAAACCTTCTTCCTACAAGATATAAAGGGACGTTCTCATCACTGTACCCTACTTTACTCCATTTTCAATTTTTTTGAAAAAGACTCCAATCCTCCTTGATTCTACCGCCATTAGATTCACAATCCACTTCATCCTCCGCCTCCGCCATCTTTTCCAATCTCACCTACAATTGCATCCCTTCCTCCTTGCTTCCTTTCTCCCTTCCCTGGGGTTAGGTTAACCACTGATCTGACAATACTGATATTTTCAATTATGTTGCAGGGTTTTAAATGTTTTATAGGCTACATTTAAATTGTTTTATCCTACAATAGAACGTTTCTCAGATAGAGATAGATGTGTGATAATCCGTTTTCACCCTCGAATCTCAGAGGGAGGTCGGAAAGCAGTGAGAGAAGAGTAATAGGCCATTGGATGCTTTCACTTGACATACATTTCACCATCATTTCACCGTCAGGATCAGAATGTACTTATTCACAAAGTACATTTACTCATACCCAGCAATAGACAAATATACAGACAGAATACAGACAGAGGAATTTACACGGTCAACATACATAATATACAATATAAATACAGTAAACATAAAATACAATGGATGGTAAATTGCATTGCTTGAAATTCTACCTTCCAGCGAGGCTAAATCATCCCTAAACAGCTGACTGTAAATGCCATGGCTCTTGGCGCCTCTAAAAATGGTCGGGAGCAGGGAGACACAGAGGGGAAAACAGCAAAGATCAAATTGGCCAGCTGCAGATGAGAACATGTAATAGTAGTGTATGACCATTAGAGGGAGACAAGCGGTTGCACCTGCATTGAGGAATCATCAGGACTGTTGTTAGAGTTACTGGGAAGGGAAAGGGGGATAACTAGTCAGTTGCACAACTGAATGCATTCAACCGAAATGTGTCTTCCGCATTTAACCCAACCCCTCTGAATCAGAGAGGTGTGGGGGGCTGCCTTAATCGATGTGCTCAGGGAGTGAAATAAATACAATTAACCATGTTTTATTGTCACATACAGCGGATAGGGGCAGACAGTGAAATGTGTTGTTTTACAGGGTCAGCCGTAGTAGTACGGCGCCCCTAGAGCAAATTAGAGGTAAGTGCCTTGCTCAATGACACATCGACAGATTTTTCACCTTGTCTGCTCGGCTATCCAAATAGCATAATGCAGTGTCTACAGTTTCTACAGGAGTTCTCCTTTGAAGCCAGATCTGCCCTCTCCTCCTTGTCCACATCAGAGCCAATATCATTTGGTGAATTATGGGTGACTCCGTCAATTGTAACCAGTTTCATTAATCTACTTCTTGTGTGGTCATCATTTCATTTCATGGGTCCTCTGTAGCTCAATTGGTAGAGCATGGCGCTTGTAACGTCAGGGTAGTGGGTTTGATCCCCGGGACCACCCATACGTAAAAATGTATGCACACATGACTGTAAGTCGCTTTGGATAAAAGCGTCTGCTAAATGGCATATTATTATTATGAAGAAAGAAACCACATAGAAAAAGTGGTAAGCAAGTAAGGTCCAAAAAACAGATTTTCACCAAGTCAAATTAATTTTTTGTGTTAGAGGTTTCATTATGCTTGTACCTAAACCAAAGTAGATAATGTAAAGATTGTTCTATACATCAGTTGGGGTCTCTATAAGCTTTAATATGAGGTCATAAACCTGGTATGAAAGTGCATCATTATAGCTGTGTGGGCTAATAAAGTCAAAATGTTTGCCTTGGGGTAAGTTGAGCCAATGGTTGAGCCAATGGCAAGTTGAAATATATGTAGATATCTTTGTTAGAAAGAATACTATATTTCCCTTGACGGAGTGATACTGAATGTAAAAAATGGCTCAACTTACCCCACTCTCCCCCACACATTATGTAAAGTTAGTTTACGATTGACAGATAATGTTTAAATGCAAAAAAACTTTATTTTGTGTTAGTGATCCTCAGCTCAGTTTGGGACCCTTAATCCAGGCTGGACAGGAGGAACTCAACCTGCATTTCTAGATTCCCCATCACCTGCCCCGAGAGCCTCTGTGGGCTTTCATAGATGGACTCATCGAGGTTGAAGATGGAGTCCAGCCACGCCTTCATCTGGCCCTGACGACAACAGACACATCATCAACTATTATTTAATGACCAACTACAAAGATAATGATGAACAAACCATCACACACAGCTCAGGATATATATATATATATATATATATATATATATATATAGAGAGAGAGAGAGAGAGAGAGAGAGAGAGAGAGAGAGAGAGAGAGAGAGAGAGAGAGAGAGAGAGAGAGAGAGAGAGAGAGAAATGTACCTTAATGAGGAGGTAGAAGTTCCAAGCAGCCTCTGTCCAGGCTCCTCCAGGAGGGTGAATCCTCTTTATCACTTCCATGAGCAGATAAAAGAAGCTACCAGGCCTCTGGAGAAGGAACAGGGGACATGAGAGAGTGTCTACAGGCTTGATACAACAGTGTGGATAGGATAGATAAACAACAGGATGTTTACATTCTTAGGGCCACTTACAGATGTAGGAAGAGATGTTTTTCCTTCTAGAAGGCTTAGTAGAACGAATTCATAAAATACATCCACGAAGTTGATGCGGTCGATCTGAAGTCAAACAAATACGCTAATTACATAATCTTCATTGACAAGCACTTTAGAAAGTCTCATTGAGTAGATGTTGGATGAGCAGACTGTGCCTGCAGCTAACACTCAAACTTGCATGTAAACCTACTCCTACAAGAGCCATCTCTTGCTCTAGTCGCTCCCTGTTTGCTGGCTCATTAATGAAGTTCACCAGGAGGTCGTAGGCCTGCTCAAACTGCCTCACATCCTCAAAACAAAACAATCATACAATTCCTTAAACTTAGATCATAAAATCAAAGATTCAGGTCTGTAATTCAGAGGGTCTCTGATTGTTTTGCTTGTAAGACATTGGAACTTTTCAACTAAAACCTATTACTCACTGTTGCCTAAAGGTAACCCACTGGGCAAATACTTGTTGTATCAACGTAGTTTCTATGTCATTTTAACAAAAAAATGTAATGTGATTATGTTAAAGCAACGTGGAAAACTGATTGGATTTGAAAAAAGTCATCAACGTAAGGGAATTTAGTCTTTTTTTCACCTAACTTTTAACCTAAATCCAATGACATGGTCAATGTTTTTGTTGATTTCACATTGAATTCACATTAGTTGACAACTCAACCAAATGTAACTCAAAACTAGACGTTGAAATGACATCTATGTGGGAACTATACTGTATATCTGGTCTGATGAACTCTGTACAATTATGTGAATGGTTACCTGCTGGTTGAGCTTGGACAATCCGCTCAACACCATCCTCCCAGCGTGGGTGAGGTAATTAAGGGAGGTACTGTCTGAGGATGTCAGAGCCTGTGAGAACAAGACAATACATTTACAAACAGTCCAGAAATGTTCATCAAATGAAATACAAAAGGTGCTAAATTCACAATTTCACACCTCCATAGCATGTCGGATACCGGCCAGCCTCAGAGAGAAGTTGGTTGTCCCTTGGTTTCCAAAGTAACTCCTGTAAATATAAATGTTTAGTAACACATGTGCAACATAAGGAGATAAAGCATACATCAATGCCATGATATGAAGATATCCTCTTATGTTAGCCTATGTTACAACTGCAGGATTCAGACAGACCATACCAATGTAGGACCTTCATTTGATCACTCTTTTGTTGCTGAGAATTTTCCTGCACGGCAGGAAATTAAACTTATAGTGTATTTTAGTTTTAAAAAGGCTTTTAAAGTTTGTAATTTTCACTTTGAAATGTCAGACTGATTTGCCCAAAAAATGTATCAACCCCTACAAAAATGAAAATTATAATCCACATAATAATTCATATTTGCTGTTGCTGCAGGATTATTTCCCTGCTGTAGCACACTGGCTTAAAGTAGACCCTTTCCTGCAGTCAAATGACCAACTCGCCCTCTAGTGGCCTCATGGGTGTAATGATATTAATCTTTTTCATAATTTCATAGTTAATCAAAATGAATTTTAAAAATGCAGAAAATCTGGTTTTTCTATGTCAAACGGTTTTGTTATATTTCAGTCTTCTGTGATGTACAGTACCAGTCAACGTTTGGACACACCTACTCATTCAAGGGTTTTTCTTTATTTTTACTATTTTCTACATTGTAAATAACAGTGAAGGCATCAAAACTATGAAATAACACATATGGAATCATGTACTAACCAAAAAAGTGTTAAACAAATCAATATAGATTTTAGATTTTAGATTCTTCAAAGTAGCCACCCTTTGCCTTGATGACAGCTTTGCACACTCTTGGCATGCTCTCAACCAGCTTCACATGGAATGCTTTTCCAACAGTCTTGAAGGAGTTCCCACATATGCTGTGCACTTATTGGCTGCTTTTCCTTCACTCTGCGCTCCAACTCATCCCAAACCATCTCAATTGGGTTGAGGTCGGGTGATTGTGGAGGCCAGGTCATCTGATGCAGCACTCCATCACCCTCCATCTTGGTCAAATAGCCCTTACAGAGCCTGGAGGTGTGTTGGGTCATTGTCCTGTTGAAAAACAAATGATAATCCCACTAAGCGCAAACCATATGGGATGGCGTATCGCTGCAGAATGCTGTGGTAGCCATGCTGGTTAAGTGTGCCTTGAATTCTAAATAAATCAAAGACAGTGTCACCAGCAAAGCACCCCCACACCATCACACCTCCTCCTCCATGCTTCACAGTGGGAACTATTCATGCGGAGATCATCCGTTCACCAACTCTGCGTCTCACAAAGACACGGCGGTTGGAACCAAAAAATCTCACATTTGGACTAATCAGACCAAAGGACAGATTTCTACCGGTCTAATGTCCATTGCTCGTATTTCTTGGCCCAAGCAAGTCTCTTCTTCTTATTGGTGTCCTTTAGTAGTGGTTTCTTTGCAGCAATTCGACCATGAAGGCCTGATTCACGCAGTCTCCTCTGAACAGTTGATGTTGAGATGTGTCTGTTACTTGAACTTCGTGAAGCATTTATTTGGGCTGCAATCTGAGGTGCAGTTAACTCTAATGAACTTATCCTCTGCAGCAGAAGTAACTCTGGGTCTTCCTTTTCTGTGACGGTCCTCCTGAGAGCCAGTTTCATCATAGAAACTTTAAAAGTTCTTGAAATGTTCCGGATTGACTGACCTTCATGTCTTAAAGTAATGATGGACTGTCGTTTCTCTTTACTTATTTGAGCTGTTCTTGCCATAATATGGACTTGGTCTTTTACCAAATAGGGCTATCTTCTGTATACCATTCCTACCTTGTCACAACACAACTGATTGGCTCAAACGCATTAAGAAGGAAAGAAATTCCACAAATTAACTTATAAGTAGGCACACCTGTTAATTGAAATGCATTCCAGGTGACTACCTCATGAAGCTGGTTGAGAGAATGCCATGAGTGTGGAAAGCTGTCCTCAAGGCAAAGGGTGGCTACTTTGAAAAATCTCAAAAGTGAAATTTTTTGATTTGTTTAACACTTTATTTGTTACTACATGATTCCATATGTGTTATTTCATAGTTTTGAGGTATTCACTATTATTCTACAACAGGGTTCTTCAATTCCGGTCCTGGAGGGCCGAAACACCTCTGTTTTTCATCCTCTCCTTCTAATCAGGGGCTAATTCAGACCTGGGACACCAGGTGAGTGCAATTAACTACCAGGTAGAAATAAAAAACAGAAGTGTTTCGGCCCTCCAGGACCGGAATTGAAGAAACCTGTTCTACAATATATATTTATTTATTTTTTTTAACCTGGAATGAGTAGGTGTGTCCAAACTTTTGACTGGTAACGTATAGAAAGTGTTTCAACTCTATATCTGACATGGTAAAGGTGTCTTCTTTTTTTAAGACCATATCCATATGTGTGAAATGTATACTTTTGCTTCAAAGTAGATTTGTTTAAGACTATTAAGAAACACACTGTGTGACCCTGATCTAGCCCACTGCAGTAAAAGGTTATTAAGGTCCTACTTCTGTATAAGTACAATATTGGGCAGATTATTTCAAAGCAAATGTTTTTACTATAGATGAACACATTAAAGCAAACTCACCACAGCTGGGGCACATCTGCAACATTATTTTGCTCCTCCACAAACTCCTAAAGCAGACATCACATTAACATCAACTCTACTAAACTGCATTTCACCTGCAACATCAACTAAAGCAGACAAAACATTCAGTGACATCATAACAATACTTTCATCTTGACCTAAAAACTTGACCTTGACAGACAATACAAACCTGTCGATACCAAAACATTGTGTTTTGAACACAATGACACTTAGACACACACCTGTACACACAAGTACAAATGTCAGTAAAACAAAGAAAAAAGTGCTATTGACTGTAGAAAGAGTTTTACGTGAGGAGTGCTGTCAGGGGTCTGGTCCTGGTCCTGGGTGGAGTGGAAAGGTGGAGGGGGACTGGGAGGGGAATCGGAAGGGAAAGGGGGAGGGGGAGGGGGAGTATCCTGGGGGAACTGGTGAGAGGAGCCAGAGAACGGTTCATGAGGGGTGGTGATGATGTCAGAGGTGGAGAACTGATACGACGTCATCTCATCCCCCCTCTCCTGGAACCCCTCCACTGTGGTGGAGATATCCACCTGCTGTTTAACACACAACATGTGACACTGTAAGCCCAACATTGAAAACCACAATATTAAAAACCCCTCAACCAAACACTGAAATAAATCCTAGCACAGAGAAACAACGAGTTATACCTGGGCATCCTCATAATAGGTGAACTCAGACCTCCTCTTGACAAGGCAGGACTTGAGTCCATAGATCCTTCTACCAAGGAACTAAAAATGAGGATAGAAATTCAAATGTCTCATTTCATTTTCTGTCAACATTTATTGAAACAGGTAAATGGACATTTGCCACTTCCCATTTTTGGGGGGTGAAAAAGTGTTTGACTGTACCTTAATACCAGTCAGCTCCTTGTTGGTGAGGACCACCTGGACAAGACCCTTTAAAAGAGACACAGGGAAACATTACATTTCATCCAGGAAATATAAGTAGCCCTATATTGTGTGCGTCATTTGACACAAATCAGGTGCATTTGAGATGAAAGATCAGTTGAGAATCTCTCACCCATGGGTCCAGGATTTTTTCCTGAATGACTCTGCTCCACCACAGCTGTTTCTCCACTCCCCTCACAATGCACAGGTGATGCAAGTCCTCTTCATTTTGCTAAAAGAAAAAACGCCTTCAGTCTGCAGACCTTTCTCTATATTTTAACTATAGATTTCTATATCATTTGGCAGACGAAGTTTTGACTATCATTACTGGCAGTGATATAACAACTTTCCCCTACGTTTCAATTAGGGCCAGACATACAAAAGAAACCCCAGAGACAAATGGGAGTTAAAATATACTGGTGTGTTCATTAGTGTTAAGAATATGTCTGAAGTACCTGCACTCGTCCATAATGGATCTTCCAGTAATGGAAATGAAACGAACCCCAGTTCCCAACCAGCTGCAACTTCTCATAGGGAAAACGAGAGTCTTCACTATTTGGCTGAAAAACAAAGACATCCCCTAATTTCAGAGGTTTCTCTGTGATTAATAAAAAACACAATTGTGGAGATAGAGGACATGTTAATGTGTACTATTACTAATACTCTATGACTGTCTAATAATGTGAATAGCTACCTGTGAATGGCTATCTAAAGGTGCTGACAGTTCGTCAAGCACTAGCCTCCCCGCTTCAGTGAGGTGAAAGGTAGGCTCCTCAGTAACCCATTTGGAAGTCTGTGAAAAGAAGAGGGAATAGGGTAAAGCCATCAAATTAAGGAAATTCTCCCTATAAGATCAGATGAGCTTTGGTTAATAATGTGAATGGTTACCTGTGTGTTTAACACTGCCAGCTCTCTCACCAGAATTCTCCCAGCACGGGTGAGATAGTAGACTGGTTTGGGCTTGGAGATGAAGAAGACGGAATATGTTTACAGACATGTTCATTATATTGTTTTATAGAAAACTAGTGACTTGATGTTAATGTTTAATATCCTCTAAAGACCAGAGAGTATCAGAATGGATAGACTTACAGAGACAGGAACATACAAGGGTCCAGACCAAGGGATTATAGCCAGACAGGGCCACTGCCCAACCTCCTCATCCACATACTAAGGAAAAAGACAGGATCAATTTAAGAGTCAGTTTGAATGAGAGACTGGTATAGAAGTGACAGACTGGTATAGGGAGAATCGCAAGAGGAGGCCACTGCAAAGATAGATTCTAAGACAATTGGCAGTTGAACTACACAGGTCTGTGTTTAAAGGTTAAGGAAACCTATGAGGTACCTGCATATGAATGGCTACCTGTTCATTTTGAGAAGATAGTTCCTCCCATACCATCCTCCTAGCTGGAGTGAAACAGATGAAAATAGGCTGCTCCATCGTGAAAATCTGGTAAAAATAAGGGAACAGCTTTAAAGACATCAAAGTATTCAACTATCAAAGTGGATACTGAAGGTTAATTATCCCTATTAGATCAGATGAGCATTGGTTAATAATCTGCATGGATACCTGTGTGTTTAACACTGCCAGCTCTCTCACCAGCATCCTCCCAGCATGGGTAAGGTAATATGTTGGCTGCAGTGTTACAGATTGTTAGAAAAATAGGAAATATGTTTACAGACATGTATTTATATATTGTTCTTTAAAAAACGTCATGTTTATGTTTAAATTACATAAACCAGTCTAAAGACCAGAGAGTATCGTAATGGATGGACTTACAGCGCTTGAAACCCACAGAGGTCCAGACCAAGGGATTAAAGCCAGACAGGGCTGCTGCCGAACCTCCTCATCCACATACTAAGGAACAAGACAGGATCCATTTAAGAGTCAGTTTGAATAATACACTAGTATAGGAGTGAAAGACTGGTATAGGGAGGATTGCAAGAGGAGGCCACTGCAATGATAGTAGTTGAAACACACAGGTCTGAGTTACAAATGTTAAGAACATGTCTAAAGTACCTGCATGTGAATGGCTACCTCTTCAGGCTGAGAAAACTGTTCATCCCATACCATCGTGCCAGCATGAGAGATGAAAATGTGTTGCTCATTCATGAAAATCTGTAAGAAAATTAGGGAATAGGTTTAAGGACATCAAAGTATCCCACTACCATAGTAGATACTGAAGGTAATCCTGCCTATTAGATCAGATTAGCTTTGTCCAATAATCTGCATGGTTACCTGTGGGTTTAACACTGCCAGCTCTCTCACCAGCATCCTCCCAGCATGGGTAAGGTAATAAGTTGGCTGCAGTGTTACAGACTATTAGAAAAACAGGAAATATGTTTACAGACATGTATTTCTATATTGTTCTTTAGAAAACGTCATGTTTATGTTTAAGTTACATAAACCAGTCTAAAGACCAGAGAGTATCAGAATGGATGGACTTACAGCGCTTGAAACCCACAGAGGTCCAGACCAAGGGATTAAAGCCAGACAGGGCCGCTGCCAAACCTCCTCATCTACAAACTAAGGATCAATTTTCGAGTGAGTAAAATTACAGTTTGAATGTCAGATTGTTATTGAACCAATCCTGCTACAGAAGCAGTATTGTTATAGCCTGGGTGCCAGTCTGTTTCAGCTTTCTGCCCACAACCTTATTGGATTGTTATGCAAATATCATATTGCCACGATGGAATTAGCAAGAGAGTAGTAACAGACCGGTACTCAGACTATTGATAGGCCTACATTATTACCTGAACAAGGACTGGGTCCTCCTGGTCCAGGGTGGGCTCATGATCTTTATGAATAAACAATAAAGGATTATTTTCTCTAAGTTTAAGAAATACTGCAAGACACCAGACATCTGTCCATGTAGTTAGGCCGATCTTATATTTTATTTGTATTTTATATTGTGTGATATCACATTGTATTTATGTGTCTGCATAATGTACCAATATGTTCAATTAAACCTAAAGCAAAGGTTTGGTTTCAGAGGAGCATGATCGTTTGTTGTTGTTAATAGTGGAATTCCATAGCATCTAGGGCTACACTGTAAAACATATCAAATCTCCTCTGGGCTTTGCTAGCCATCATTATGTCATTATAGGATGTAGCTCAGTTGATAGAGCATGGTGTTTGAAACGCCAGGGTTGTGGGTTCTATTCCCACAGGGGGTATGAAAAAATATATAATGTAAGTCGCTCTGGATAAGAGCGTCTGCGAAATGACGTAAATGTCATTATTTGAGTCCTAAATGGCACCATATTCCCTATTTAGTGAACTACTATTGACCAGAGCCTTTTGACCATATAACTATTGGCCCTGGTAAAAAAAAATAGGGAATAGGGAATAGGGTATAGGGTGCCGTTTGGGACTCAAATGATGACATGATGATGGCTAAATATAGTTTCAGTCCGTACTATAAACAGTATGTATTGCTATTTAGACATTGTAAAATCTGTAAATTTACCCTCCTCAACCGTGACAACACGGTACACGCTCTCCACGGTGGCCGGTTCATCCTCACCGACGCCGTAATATTTTCTATAAAAGTAGACAGCCGAACCAGTCGCAAGCACCAGGCCAGCTGCACACAGAAGCGGCCGCTCGCGGAGGAATCTCAGCGTGGTCGCTTTCAACAAAGTACTGAATGTATGCCTACTCATTATCGCCCTTCATACTGCAGTGATTTTGACCGAGTTCAAAACCATCTGACACGTTCTTAGAATTACAGGGTTTTATAGGGAACCATTAATACGTCAAATGCTTCCATGGCAATGTCACAATGGGATGAACATGTTTACCAAACGGATTAAAAATCATTTAACAGTGATATCAATTCAGTTGAATTTTGGAGATGATTTGGGAGTTTATAAAATGGTGAACTATGAACCATGGTTTAGAGAGCAGTAGGAGTAGAATAATTTAGAATATACATATGGCTCTAAGTAGGAGTAGAAGAAGGGACTGCGCCACTATGCACAGTGCGCTCTCCATGGTTCTGAAAAGGAACGTTCGTTCCTGCGTTCATCAGCTCCCTGATGTTCTAGGCCGAGCCCACTCACTGAACCACTCTCACTTTCACTTTCAAGGTGTCAAAGCGTTCAACAAACATGCATGGAACTCAAACACAATTCAAATAGTTGTTTTTATTTTTTATCAGCTGAGATAGCCTACTCTTCTCATCTCTTGGCACTTCTGCTCTGCTGGTTAAACAGTATCTGAACGTTTTTACAGTTGATTGATAATTTGGATAATTCATATTTATAATGTAGACCTAGTATCCCACGTTTCATAACATAACCCTAATCCCAAAATAGACTAAAATAGAAACCCTGGGCGAGCACACAAGCTCTGGCTGTATAGCCGGCAACAATAAGAAATCCAAAGAGGGTGGATGTTGAGGAAAACCAGTAGACCAACACTAATCCTCTTCAGGAGAGAAAACGAATTAGAGGCTAAAAGACAGAAAATGGCAGACAATAGAAATATAATGCGTATGTTACGGCTGGTTAGGGTTTTAATTAGGAAGGACTCCCACAAAGATATTGTCTCTCTAAAAAACTGTAGGATACATATTGGTGGTCAAAGGGGTCTAAGCATGGGGACGTGCCTTCCCGTTCGGGGGCGGTAGTATAGTGATCCTCGCTAATAAGGGCCAGTGAGCCACAAGACAATTCTCATTAAGTTGGTTTACCCTGTTGGCGCAATGCGTAGGCTGCTTGTCTTTCACGCCAGTGACCTGGGTTCGCTTCCCCGACCCTCCTTTAGCCACAACATTTTAAGAAAGGGACATCTTCATGACCAACAATCTAAAAAGGTTGGTCAGTCTGTGAAAATTAGAAACTTCCAGCAGGCATTGACAGTCGTCACTCTGACCAAAAGGAATCAAGACAGTTATCACTCTGACCAAAGGGAATCAAGGCAGGTTGAGGGATAAAGGTGGTTGGATTATATAGCTACATTGGTGGTATGGTTTCAAAAGTGCTGGTGATAAAAATAACATAGGCTATTACTGGCATACACATTTCAAAACAAAACAAAAAGCCTATGTATGGAGTTATGGAAACGTTGTTAAACCAAACAGTCTGTACTCTATTGCACAATTTTGATGTCCCTATTGATAAAATGGCATGTTACTCTAATTTGTCAGATGTGTTACAGTTTACAATAGGCTACCTACTATACCGTCATCCTTTATCAAAGCATTCCATTGCTAGTATAATCTCCACAAGCAAGGGTGCTGATTCTGCCGCAGGAGGGGGTGGAGGGATAGTGTTGATTTTCAACCACCAGAGCCTCCACTGCAATACCTCTGTTGTTTCTAAAATTATGATGCTAATCTTTGCTGTGAGAACAAGGAGTCCGCTTACACTGTACTTTGATTATAAAGGTTTATTTATATCACAAGATTTCAGCGTAAGTTTACAGACATCTGCAGGCATCTGGAGAACAACGACCCAAAATAATATGTTGTTCTGTCCTCCTTTGTCTCAACCAAATATTTATAATCTTACTATGATATGGGTGGTTTCCCCTAGAGACCAATCCCATGACTCCACACAACAGACTTCCTCTGTTTTTATGGGGTGCCCCTATAAAACTGCTCCCCAGATGCTTCCCTAAGCTGAATCAACATCCTCCAAGATACCATTTGCAAACGTTAGCAAAGTCACAAATTCCTTAGACACCACACCTCCACTGCAATACCTTTCCCCAGTATGGAAGACCATACTGGGGAAAGACACATTCAGGGTAATTAGGCCTAGTGGACATAATTTAACTAAAAGATCCTCAAGTCCTCTCTCTGGTAGCCTATTTCATTGAACACAGCGCAAACACAGTGCAAAGCCAGTATAGCCTAACAATATTAAATCCACTTTTTGTATTGAGTGAGAAATGCCTCTTGCATTTGTGTAGATCTTGGTTTTTGGTCACACTGTGTGATGTCATTTAGGCTACTTCTACAAGTGGCCACAGACGCTTCTCATAGAAACGACTAATTTCTGCAAAGATGTTGGGAAATACGAGACTTGCAGCAGCTAAGATGATGAGGAACCTCCTTGCACTGTGCAAAAAGTGGATTTAATATTTTTTCCTGAATCTTCTCTCTATTTTTGAGTAGGCTACCACCTGCAACTGCACACAGATGTTTATAAGAGACGTTTCTTCTGAGGTTAGGGATCTATAATTGTAAAATGAATGTGTTTGATTTAATAACCAGTCTAATCTAACTATTTTGGTCGTTCATTTTTACATTTACATTTACGTTATTTAGCAGACGCTCTTATCCAGAGCGACTTACAAATTGGTGCATTCACCCTATAGCCAGTGGGGTAACCACTTTACAATATTTTTATTTTTATTTATTTTTTAGAGGGGGGGGGGGCGGGGGGGTAGAAGGATTACTTTATCCTATCCCAGGTATTCCTTAAAGAGGTGGGGTTTCAAATGTCTCCGGAAGGTGGTGAGTGACTCCGCTGTCCTGGCGTCGTGAGGGAGCTTGTTCCACCATTGGGGTGCCAGAGCAGCAAACAGTTTTGACTGGGCTGAGCGGGAACTATGCTTCCGCAGAGGAAGGGGAGCCAGCAGGCCAGAGGTGGATGAACGCAATGCCCTCGGTTGGGTGTAGGGACTGATCAGAGCCTGAAGGTACAGAGGTGCCGATCCCCTCACAGCTCCATAGGCAAGCACCATGGTCTTGTAACAGATGCGAGCTTCAACTGGAAGCCAGTGGAGTGTGCGGAGGAGCGGGGTGACGTGAGAGAACTTGGGAAGGTTGAACACCAGACGGGCTGCGGCATTCTGGATGAGTTGTAGGGGTTTAATGGCACAGGCAGGGAGCCCAGCCAACAGCGAGTTGCAGTAATCCAGACGGGAGATGACAAGTGCCTGGATTAGGACCTGTGCCGCTTCCTGTGTAAGGCAGGGTCGTACTCTCCGAATGTTGTAGAGCATGAACCTGCAGGATCGGGTCACCGCCTTGATGTTAGCGGAGAACGACAGGGTATTGTCCAGGGTCACGCCAAGGCTCTTCGCACTCTGGGAGGAGGACACAACGGAGTTGTCAACCGTGATGGCGAGATCATGGAACGGGCAGTCCTTCCCCGGGAGGAAGAGCAGCTCCGTCTTGCCAAGGTTCAGCTTGAGGTGGTGATCCGTCATCCATACTGATATGTCTGCCAGACATGCAGAGATGCGATTCGCCACCTGGTTATCAGAAGGGGGAAAGGAGAAGATTAGTTGTGTATCGTCAGCGTAGCAATGATAGGAGAGGCCATGTGAGGATATGACAGAGCCAAGTGACTTGGTGTATAGGGAGAATAGGAGAGGGCCTAGAACTGAGCCCTGGGGGACACCAGTGGTGAGAGCACGTGGTGCGGAGACAGCTTCTCGCCACGCCACTTGGTAGGAGCGACCGGTCAGGTAGGACGCAATCCAGGAGTGAGCCGCGCCGGAGATGCCCAGCTCGGAGAGGGTGGAGAGGAGGATCTGATGGTTCACAGTATCAAAGGCAGCAGACAGGTCTAGAAGGACAAGAGCAGAGGAGAGAGAGTTAGATTTAGCAGTGTGGAGAGCCTCC
The DNA here is from genome assembly GCF_964263955.1 of Coregonus lavaretus. Classification (NCBI taxonomy): domain Eukaryota; kingdom Metazoa; phylum Chordata; class Actinopteri; order Salmoniformes; family Salmonidae; genus Coregonus; species Coregonus lavaretus. The sequence continues at coordinate 5,825,796 of NC_140022.1, read as the reverse complement.
GTGACACAGAGAAGAGCAGTCTCAGTTGAATGACCAGTCCTGAAACCTCACTGGTTTGGATCAAGAAGGTCATTCTGAGAGAGATAGCGAGAGAGTTGGCTAAAGACGGCACGCTCAATAGTTTTGGAAAGAAAAGAAAGAAGGGATACTGGTCTGTAGTTGTTGACATCAGTGGGATGGAGTGTTGGTTTTTTGAGAAGGGGTGCAACTCTCGCTCTCTTGAAGACGGAAGGTTCATTCCTAGGTTCATTCCTAGGTTCATTCCTAGGTTCATCTGGACTCTTCATTGTCATCATCAACATACTATAACACTTTGAATTACCTAGGAATATTACTATAGCAACTGGTTGCTAAGGGAAACGAGACACCACCATGATCCTCTTGTTGTGAGACTGAGAGGGAGTGAGATTTGAGAAGTGCATAAGGAGAGGTGGGAAGCAGAGAAGACAGAGCCTGGTTGAAATTCCACCAAATGGATAAGAAGAGGAAGACAAAGTTTGGCACATTTATGCTTTCAGTGGTTGACGGACACGAATGAACGAGTAAACGCAGTTTTTAGCCTAGTAAGGTATCACAAATTAATACCTCAGTATTAATTATCCAGTGCGCGGAATCTCCATGAAGTCTGCATGACGATTTTCGCGTAAAGAGAGGCAGCGCTGGAGAGTGGACTTGTAGCCTGGCAGGTATGTTGTGCTATTTTGAATAAAGCTAGCAATACAGCTAATAAAAGTTTTAGGGTATTATTAATTTCGTACAGGTAACTAAATACATGGAGCTATCTAACAGCAATGCTGTTGTGGGCTTTCAAATGTAATTAATTACAACCGAGCCTATAAAGTCAGTTTTTCAGTCAGTCCTATCATTTGTATTGAAAATAGGTTATTATAACAAAAGGTAAACACACACATTTACAATAATAGTTAGGTCTATGTTAGTAGCCTAAAATGTACTGATACAAGTACAGAAACATTCCCTCTGACATAGCCAGAGGCAACCTTGGCTACACTGCCATTAATACTATACTTATTATATACACGTTATGTTCTACAGTACTGGTTTAAGTCTAAGAACAGGGTTCTCTCCCATAAAATCTTATCTCTGTCTCTATCACAGACATGCATGACCAAGGAAGATAGGCTACATAGAAACAGATAAAATAGAGAGAGATAAGGTGCAAGAGAGACAAAGGTAGAGAATAAACAGAGGGGGGGCAAGAATTGGAGAGCACATCAGCACCGGAGCTATGCCTAGTTTAATGTAAGGAAGTAGACTACTCAATTGCCTCTCCAGTGTGAGGGAGATGAGGCCAAACCAGGGACCTTGTATGTGATCAGACCTGTTGAAGGTGGGGTTCATGTGTGAATGTGAATATGTGAGTATGTATAGCTAGTATGATAACGTATCAATGTAAACACTTTGCCATTTGAGTTTGGACACAATGTACTAGTATCATCCAGATATATCGGTGCATTTTGTTTAAATTATGTTTAATCATGAATTCAAAGTAACAAAACTGTGTGTGTGTGTGTGTGTGTGTGTGTGTGTGTGCGTGTGTGAGTGTGTGTGAAAAATCTTCAAATACGGGTAGAGGAATTTTGGAAGACTGTTAGGGAACTTGGCCATACATACAATGCCTTCGGAAAGTATTCAGACCCCTAGACTTTTTCCACATTTTGTTACGTTACAGCCTTATTCTAAAATGGATTAAATAAAACAATCCTAATCAATCTACACACAATACCCCATAACGACAAAGCGAAAATAGGTTTTTTAGAAATTTTTGCAAATGTATCAAAAATATAAAACAGAAATACCTTATTTACATAAGTATTCAGACCTTTTGCTATTAGACTCGAAACTGAGCTCAGGTGCATCATGTTTCCATTGATCATCCTTGAGATGTTTCTACAACTTGATTGGAGTCCACCTGTGGTAAATTCAATTGATTGGACATGATTTGGAAAGGCACACACCTGTCTATATAAGGTCCCACAGTTGACAGTGCATGTCAGAGCAAGGGTACTAAAATATTTCTGCAGCATTGAAGGTCACCAAGAACAAAGTGGCATCCATCATTCTTAAATGGAAGAAGTTTGGAACCACCAAGACTCTTCCTAGAGCTGGCCGCCCGGCCAAACTGAGCAATCAGGGGAGAAGCGTCTTGGTCAGGGAGGTGACCAAGAACCCGATGGTCACTCTGACTGAGCTCTTGAGTTCCTCTGTGGAGATGGGAGAACCTTCCAGAAGGTAAACCATCTCTGCAGCACTCCACCAATCAGGTCTTTATGGTAGAGTGGCCAGACGGAAGCCACTCCTCAGTAAAAGGCACATGACTGCCCGCTTGGAGTTTGCCAAAAGGCACCTAAAGACTCTCAGACCATGAGAAACAAGATTCTCTGGTCTGATGAAACCAAGATTTAACTCTTCGGCCTGAATGCCAAGCGTCACATCTGGAGGAACCCTGGCACCATCCCTACGGTGAAGCATGGTGATGGCAGCATCATGCTGTGGGGATGTTTTTCAGCAGCAGGGACTAGGAGACTAGTCAGGATCGAGGCAAAGATGAACGGAACAAAGTACTGAGGGATCCTTGATGAAAACCTTCTCCAGAGCACTCAGGACCTCAGACTGGGGTGAAGGTTCACCTTCCAACAGGACATCGACCCTAAGCACACAGCCAAGGAAATGCAGGAGTGGCTTTGGGACAAGTCTCTAAACTATGTCCATAAACTATTCTCATTGCTTCTACAGATTGTGAATTAAAAATATATTTTTTTGCTAAAAGTATTATTATATTATTTATCGATTGACTATGACTTTTCAGATCACCCAGTAATGCTATCTGCAAGGTTAGCTCCAGGTAAATATTGCAATCCTTTAGCCATTCCTGGACATGTGTCCAAAAACAAGCTACAAATTGACAGAACCAAAACAAATGATCTAATGATTCTGTCTCTTCACAGCAAAATCTGCAGAGCTGGGAAGATTGTATTCCCCATATAAATAACATTCTATTGGTAGCAAGAATATTATATAATAATTTAAATTGAAAGATTCTAATTTTTGAATCCGGTGTCGTTTTGCGTGTCAGTTCATAAACACTATGCCATGGGATCGGTACGTCAAAAATCTCTTCCCAACTATTTTGCAATCTATATGGGACGGCTGTCAATCCTTTGGTCCTTAAGTGAAACTGATATACTTTTTTATTTATCACAGTTTTCCTTAACCAATTATGTTCTTTAATGCAAGGCCGACAGACAAGTTCCTTACTTTCTCCCCCTTCCACTTTCCTCTTCCACTTTTGCGGTAAGGCTGCAATTATTTGGTTGTAATTTTGGGTAGAGCAGACATTTCCACATGTTTTTGTTAGCTGCATGTGCGACATAACTCCACCAGTCCTACCGATGATATCATTTACGAAGATTATACCTTTTTTAAACATTCTGTCAAAAAATAAAGTTTTTTTGTCAATTAGTATTTTTGAATTTAACCACAATATTTGTTGCATTATTTGTTCTGTCGTTTCTGGAGGATTAAATTGCCGCAACCACAATGATTTCTATATTTTCTCCACATTGGTAGTGCCATTAATCACCATTGCAATAAAGGCCACAAAGTCCACATTTTTAACCTTTAAAATGTCAGGATCATCTTGGTGAAAGGCAAACCCTGCAGCTTGCATTGAAGGCCTATCCACCACCATGGACTCTTCAGGAGCACCATTCAAACCCTCAACCCTTTTAACCGCTGCTGCATAGGAAATGCTCTGTACAACCCTAACTTTGGCCTCCTCATTTTCTTTCACCGTGGCTTCATGGTTCCCACCACAATTGTAACATTTCACTTTTTCATCACTTTTATAACACATTAAATGATATTTTCCACAACTTGGACATCTCGGTTTCTCCCTTCTGCAAACCCTTGACACATGACCAAAAGCTTTACAGTGATCACACTGCATTGGTCTTGGGATAAATGCTCTGACTTTGTAGTTTATATACCCCAACTGCACTTGAATAGGGAGAGACTCCATATCAAAAAACAAAAGAACAAATAAACTCTTCACTTTTTCATCATTCACCACTCGATTCATCCGACGTGCATCAATCACTCCAGGAATATTTTTCATCTCTTTAACATCGACTTCCCACGAGACGCCAGATATTACCCCCTTTAGGGGTGCCCTGTTCCGAAGAGACACACACGACACGTCAAACTTTTCAAATCGGGATGAGCCGCAACACACGTTCCTTCTGATCCGCAGAAGTACAAAGAATCGAAACAAACCCGCCTCTCATGACCCTCACATCCTTCACTTTACCCATCACTCTCTCCACCAGTTTGAATAGCTCAAATGGATTCTTCAAGATTGGTATTTGGATAAGCTGCTCCTCATTAACAAACCTTCCACCTACAAGATATAAAGGGACGTTCTCATCACTGTACCCTACTTTACTCCATTTTCCATTTTTTTGAAAAAGACTCCAATCCTCCTTGATTCTACCGCCATTAGATTCACAATCCACTTCATCCTCCACCTCCGCCATCTTTTCCAATCTCACCTACAATTGCATCCCTTCCTCCTTGCTTCCTTTCTCCCTTCCCTGGGGTTAGGTTAACCACTGATCTGACAATACTGATATATTCAATTATGTTGCAGGGTTTTAAATGTTTTATAGGCTACATAATTTTTTTAAATCCTACAATAGAACGTTTCTCAGATAGAGATAGATGTGTGATAATCCGTTTTCACCCTCGAATCTCAGAGGGAGGTCGGAAAGCAGTGAGAGAAGAGTAATAGGCCATTGGATGCTTTCACTTGACATACATTTCACCATCATTTCACCGTCAGAATCAGAATGTACTTATTCACCAAGTACATTTACTCATACCCAGCAATAGACAAATATACAGAGAGAATACAGACAGAGGAATTTACACGGTCAACATACATAATATACAATATAAATACAGTAAGCATAAAATACAATGGATGGTAAATTGCATTGCTTGAAATTCTACCTTCCAGCGAGGCTAAATCATCCCTAAACAGCTGACTGTAAATGCCATGGCTCTTGGCGCCTCTAAAAATGGTCGGGAGCAGGGAGACACAGAGGGGAAAACAGCAAAGATCAAATTGGCCAGCTGCAGATGAGAACATGTAATAGTAGTGTATGACCATTAGAGGGAGACAAGCGGTTGCACCTGCATTGAGGAATCATCAGGACTGTTGTTAGAGTTACTGGGAAGGGAAAGGGGGATAACTAGTCAGTTGCACAACTGAATGCATTCAACCGAAATGTGTCTTCCGCATTTAACCCAACCCCTCTGAATCAGAGAGGTGCGGGGGACTGCCTTAATCGATGTGCTCAGGGAGTGAAATAAATACAATTAACCATGTTTTATTGTCACATACAGCGGATAGGGGCAGACAGTGAAATGTGTTGTTTTACAGGGTCAGCCGTAGTAGTACGGCGCCCCTAGAGCAAATTAGAGGTAAGTGCCTTGCTCAATGACACATCGACAGATTTTTCACCTTGTCTGCTCGGGTATCCAAATAGCATAATGCAGTGTCTACAGTTTCTACAGGAGTTCTCCTTTGAAGCCAGATCTGCCCTCTCCTCCTTGTCCACATCAGAGCCAATATCATTTGGTGAATTATGGGTGACTCCGTCAATTGTAACCAGTTTCATTAATCTACTTCTTGTGTGGTCATCATTTCATTTCATGGGTCCTCTGTAGCTCAATTGGTAGAGCATGGCGCTTGTAACGTCAGGGTAGTGGGTTTGATCCCCTGGACCACCCATACGTAAAAATGTATGCACACATGACTGTAAGTCGCTTTGGATAAAAGCGTCTGCTAAATGGCATATTATTATTATGAAGAAAGAAACCACATAGAAAAAGTGGTAAGCAAGTAAGGTCCAAAAAACAGATTTTCACCAAGTCAAATTAATTTTTTGTGTTAGAGGTTTCATTATGCTTGTACCTAAACCAATGTAGATAATGTAAAGATTGTTCTATACATCAGTTGGGGTCTCTATAAGCTTTAATATGAGGTCCTAAACCTGGCATGAAAGTGCATCATTATAGCTGTGTGGGCTAATAAAGTCAAAATGTTTGCCTTGGGGTAAGTTGAGCCAATGGTTGAGCCAATGGCAAGTTGAAATATATGTAGATATCTTTGTTAGAAAGAATACTATATTTCCCTTGACGGAGTGATACTGAATGTAAAAAATGGCTCAACTTACCCCACTCTCCCCCACACATTATGTAAAGTTAGTTTACGATTGACAGATAATGTTTAAATGCAAAAAAACTTTATTTTGTGTTAGTGATCCTCAGCTCAGTTTGGGACCCTTAATCCAGGCTGGACAGGAGGAACTCAACCTGCATTTCTAGATTCCCCATCACCTGCCCCGAGAGCCTCTGTGGGCTTTCATAGATGGACTCATCGAGGTTGAAGATGGAGTCCAGCCACGCCTTCATCTGGCCCTGACGACAACAGACACATCATCAACTATTATTTAATGACCAACTACAAAGATAATGATGAACAAACCATCACACACAGCTCAGGATATATATATATATATATATATATATATATATATATAGAGAGAGAGAGAGAGAGAGAGAGAGAGAGAGAGAGAGAGAGAGAGAGAGAGAGAGAGAGAGAGAGAGAGAGAGAGAGAGAGAGAGAGAGAGAGAGAGAGAGAGAGAATGTACCTTAATGAGGAGGTAGAAGTTCCAAGCAGCCTCTGTCCAGGCTCCTCCAGGAGGGTGAATCCTCTTTATCACTTCCATGAGCAGATAAAAGAAGCTACCAGGCCTCTGGAGAAGGAACAGGGGACATGAGTGAGTGTCTACAGGCTTGATACAACAGTGTGGATAGGATAGATAAACAACAGGATGTTTACATTCTTAGGGCCACTTACAGATGTAGGAAGAGATGTTTTTCCTTCTAGAAGGCTTAGTAGAACGAATTCATAAAATACATCCACGAAGTTGATGCGGTCGATCTGAAGTCAAACAAATACGCTAATTACATAATCTTCATTGACAAGCACTTTAGAAAGTCTCATTGAGTAGATGTTGGATGAGCAGACTGTGCCTGCAGCTAACGCTCAAACTTGCATGTAAACCTACTCCTACAAGAGCCATCTCTTGCTCTAGTCGCTCCCTGTTTGCTGGCTCATTAATGAAGTTCACCAGGAGGTCGTAGGCCTGCTCAAACTGCCTCACATCCTCAAAACAAAACAATCATACAATTCCTTAAACTTAGATCATAAAATCAAAGATTCAGGTCTGTAATTCAGAGGGTCTCTGATTGTTTTGCTTGTAAGACATTGGAACTTTTCAACTAAAACCTATGAATCACTGTTGCCTAAAGGTAACCCACTGGGCAAATCTTGTTGTATCAACGTAGTTTCTATGTCATTTTAACAAAATAATGTAATGTGATGATGTTAAAGCAACGTGGAAAACTGATTGGATTTGAAAAAAGTCATCAACGTAAGGGAATTTAGTCTTTTTTTCACCTAACTTTTAACCTAAATCCAATGACATGGTCAATGTTTTTGTTGATTTCACATTGAATTCACATTAGTTGACAACTCAACCAAATGTAACTCAAAACTAGACGTTGAAATGACATCTATGTGGGAACTATACTGTATATCTGGTCTGATGAACTCTGTACAATTATGTGAATGGTTACCTGCTGGTTGAGCTTGGACAATCCGCTCAACACCATCCTCCCAGCGTGGGTGAGGTAATTAAGGGAGGTACTGTCTGAGGATGTCAGAGCCTGTGAGAACAAGACAATACATTTACAAACAGTCCAGAAATGTTCATCAAATGAAATACAAAAGGTGCTAAATTCACAATTTCACACCTCCATAGCATGTCGGATACCGGCCAGCCTCAGAGAGAAGTTGGTTGTCCCTTGGTTTCCAAAGTAACTCCTGTAAATATAAATGTTTAGTAACACATGTGCAACATAAGGAGATAAAGCATACATCAATGCCATGATATGAAGATATCCTCTTATGTTAGCCTATGTTACAACTGCAGGATTCAGACAGACCATACCAATGTAGGACCTTCATTTGATCACTCTTTTGTTGCTGAGAATTTTCCTGCACGGCAGGAAATTTAACTTATAGTGTATTTTAGTTTTAAAAAGGCTTTTAAAGTTTGTAATTTTCACTTTGAAATGTCAGACTGATTTGCCCAAAAAATGTATCAATCTCTACAAAAATGAAAATTATAATCCACATAATAATTCATATTTGCTGTTGCTGCAGGATTATTTCCCTGCTGTAGCACACTGGCTTAAAGTAGACCCTTTCCTGCAGTCAAATGACCAACTCGCCCTCTAGTGGCCTCATGGGTGTAATGATATTAATCTTTTTCATAATTTCATAGTTAATCAAAATGAATTTTAAAAATGCAGAAAATCTGGTTTTTCTATGTCAAACGGTTTTGTTATATTTCAGTCTTCTGTGATGTACAGTACCAGTCAACGTTTGGACACACCTACTCATTCAAGGGTTTTTCTTTATTTTTACTATTTTCTAGATTGTAAATAAAAGGTGAAGACATCAAAACTATGAAATAACACATATGGAATCATGTACTAACCAAAAAAGTGTTAAACAAATCAATATATATTTTAGATTTTAGATTCTTCAAAGTAGCCACCCTTTGCCTTGATGACAGGTTTGCACACTCTTGGCATGCTCTCAACCAGCTTCACATGGAATGCTTTTCCAACAGTCTTGAAGGAGTTCCCACATATGCTGTGCACTTATTGGCTGCTTTTCCTTCACTCTGCGCTCCAACTCATCCCAAACCATCTCAATTGGGTTGAGGTCGGGTGATTGTGGAGGCCAGGTCATCTGATGCAGCACTCCATCACCCTCCATCTTGGTCAAATAGCCCTTACAGAGCCTGGAGGTGTGTTGGGTCATTGTCCTGTTGAAAAACAAATGATAATCCCACTAAGCGCAAACCATATGGGATGGCGTATCGCTGCAGAATGCTGTGGTAGCCATGCTGGTTAAGTGTGCCTTGAATTCTACATAAATCAAAGACAGTGTCACCAGCAAAGCACCCCCACACCATCACACCTCCTCCTCCATGCTTCACAGTGGGAACTATTCATGCGGAGATCATCCGTTCACCAACTCTGCGTCTCACAAAGACACGGCGGTTGGAACCAAAAAATCTCACATTTGGACTAATCAGACCAAAGGACAGATTTCTACCGGTCTAATGTCCATTGCTCGTATTTCTTGGCCCAAGCAAGTCTCTTCTTCTTATTGGTGTCCTTTAGTAGTGGTTTCTTTGCAGCAATTCGACCATGAAGGCCTGATTCACGCAGTCTCCTCTGAACAGTTGATGTTGAGATGTGTCTGTTACTTGAACTTCGTGAAGCATTTATTTGGGCTGCAATCTGAGGTGCAGTTAACTCTAATGAACTTATCCTCTGCAGCAGAAGTAACTCTGGGTCTTCCTTTCCTGTGACGGTCCTCCTGAGAGCCAGTTTCATCATAGAAACTTTAAAAGTTCTTGAAATGTTCCGGATTGACTGACCTTCATGTCTTAAAGTAATGATGGACTGTCGTTTCTCTTTACTTATTTGAGCTGTTCTTGCCATAATATGGACTTGGTCTTTTACCAAATAGGGCTATCTTCTGTATACCATTCCTACCTTGTCACAACACAACTGATTGGCTCAAACGCATTAAGAAGGAAAGAAATTCCACAAATTAACTTATAAGTAGGCACACCTGTTAATTGAAATGCATTCCAGGTGACTACCTCATGAAGCTGGTTGAGAGAATGCCATGAGTGTGGAAAGCTGTCCTCAAGGCAAAGGGTGGCTACTTTGAAAAATCTCAAAAGTGAATTTTTTTGATTTGTTTAACACTTTATTTGTTACTACATGATTCCATATGTGTTATTTCATAGTTTTGAGGTATTCACTATTATTCTACAACAGGGTTCTTCAATTCCGGTCCTGGAGGGCCGAAACACCTCTGTTTTTCATCCTCTCCTTCTAATCAGGGGCTAATTCAGACCTGGGACACCAGGTGAGTGCAATTAACTACCAGGTAGAAATAAAAAACAGAAGTGTTTCGGCCCTCCAGGACCGGAATTGAAGAAACCTGTTCTACAATATATATTTATTTATTTTTTTTAACCTGGAATGAGTAGGTGTGTCCAAACTTTTGACTGGTAACGTATAGAAAGTGTTTCAACTCTATATCTGACATGGTAAAGGTGTCTTCTTTTTTTAAGACCATATCCATATGTGTGAAATGTATACTTTTGCTTCAAAGTAGATTTGTTTAAGACTATTAAGAAACACACTGTGTGACCCTGATCTAGCCCACTGCAGTAAAAGGTTATTAAGGTCCTACTTCTGTATAAGTACAATATTGGGCAGATTATTTCAAAGCAAATGTTTTTACTATAGATGAACACATTAAAGCAAACTCACCACAGCTGGGGCACATCTGCAACATTATTTTGCTCCTCCACAAACTCCTAAAGCAGACATCACATTAACATCAACTCTACTAAACTGCATTTCACCTGCAACATCAACTAAAGCAGACAAAACATTCAGTGACATCATAACAATACTTTCATCTTGACCTAAAAACTTGACCTTGACAGACAATACAAACCTGTCGATACCAAAACATTGTGTTTTGAACACAATGACACTTAGACACACACCTGTACACACAAGTACAAATGTCAGTAAAACAAAGAAAAAAGTGCTATTGACTGTAGAAAGAGTTTTACGTGAGGAGTGCTGTCAGGGGTCTGGTCCTGGTCCTGGGTGGAGTGGAAAGGTGGAGGGGGACTGGGAGGGGAATCGGAAGGGAAAGGGGGAGGGGGAGGGGGAGAATCCTGGGGGAACTGGTGAGAGGAGCCAGAGAACGGTTCATGAGGGGTGGTGATGATGTCAGAGGTGGAGAACTGATACGACGTCATCTCATCCCCCCTCTCCTGGAACCCCTCCACTGTGGTGGAGATATCCACCTGCTGTTTAACACACAACATGTGACACTGTAAGCCCAACATTGAAAACCACAATATTAAAAACCCCTCAACCAAATACTGAAATAAATCCTAGCACAGAGAAACAACGAGTTATACCTGGGCATCCTCATAATAGGTGAACTCAGACCTCCTCTTGACAAGGCAGGACTTGAGTCCATAGATCCTTCTACCAAGGAACTAAAAATGAGGATAGAAATTCAAATGTCTCATTTCATTTTCTGTCAACATTTATTGAAACAGGTAAATGGACATTTGCCACTTCCCATTTTTGGGGGGTGAAAAAGTGTTTGACTGTACCTTAATACCAGTCAGCTCCTTGTTGGTGAGGACCACCTGGACAAGACCCTTTAAAAGAGACACAGGGAAACATTACATTTCATCCAGGAAATATAAGTAGCCCTATATTGTGTGTGTCATTTGACACAAATCAGGTGCATTTGAGATGAAAGATCAGTTGAGAATCTCTCACCCATGGGTCCAGGATTTTTTCCTGAATGACTCTGCTCCACCACAGCTGTTTCTCCACTCCCCTCACAATGCACAGGTGATGCAAGTCCTCTTCATTTTGCTAAAAGAAAAAACGCCTTCAGTCTGCAGACCTTTCTCTATATTTTAACTATAGATTTCTATATCATTTGGCAGACGAAGTTTTGACTATCATTACTTGCAGTGATATAACAACTTTCCCCTACGTTTCAATTAGGGCCAGACATACAAAATAAACCCCAGAGACAAATGGGAGTTAAAATATACTGGTGTGTTCATTAGTGTTAAGAATATGTCTGAAGTACCTGCACTCGTCCATAATGGATCTTCCAGTAATGGAAATTAAACGAACCCCAGTTCCCAACCAGCTGCAACTTCTCATAGGGAAAACGAGAGTCTTCACTATTTGGCTGAAAAACAAAGACATCCCCTAATTTCAGAGGTTTCTCTGTGATTAATAAAAAACACAATTGTGGAGATAGAGGACATGTTAATGTGTACTATTACTAATACTCTATGACTGTCTAATAATGTGAATAGCTACCTGTGAATGGCTATCTAAAGGTGCTGACAGTTCGTCAAGCACTAGCCTCCCCGCTTCAGTGAGGTGAAAGGTAGGCTCCTCAGTAACCCATTTGGAATTCTGTGAAAAGAAGAGGGAATAGGGTAAAGCCATCAAATTAAGGAAATTCTCCCTATAAGATCAGATGAGCTTTGGTTAATAATGTGAATGGTTACCTGTGTGTTTAACACTGCCAGCTCTCTCACCAGAATTCTCCCAGCACGGGTGAGATAGTAGACTGGTTTGGGCTTGGAGATGAAGAAGACGGAATATGTTTACAGACATGTTCATTATATTGTTTTATAGAAAACTAGTGACTTGATGTTAATGTTTAATATCCTCTAAAGACCAGAGAGTATCAGAATGGATAGACTTACAGAGACAGGAACATACAAGGGTCCAGACCAAGGGATTATAGCCAGACAGGGCCACTGCCCAACCTCCTCATCCACATACTAAGGAAAAAGACAGGATCAATTTAAGAGTCAGTTTGAATGAGAGACTGGTATAGAAGTGACAGACTGGTATAGGGAGAATCGCAAGAGGAGGCCACTGCAAAGATAGATTCTAAGACAATTGGCAGTTGAACTACACAGGTCTGTGTTTAAAGGTTAAGGAAACCTATGAGGTACCTGCATATGAATGGCTACCTGTTCATTTTGAGAAGATAGTTCCTCCCATACCATCCTCCTAGCTGGAGTGAAACAGAAGAAAATAGGCTGCTCCATCGTGAAAATCTGGTAAAAATAAGGGAACAGCTTTAAAGACATCAAAGTATTCAACTATCAAAGTGGATACTGAAGGTTAATTATCCCTATTAGATCAGATGAGCATTGGTTAATAATCTGCATGGATACCTGTGTGTTTAACACTGCCAGCTCTCTCACCAGCATCCTCCCAGCATGGGTAAGGTAATATGTTGGCTGCAGTGTTACAGATTGTTAGAAAAATAGGAAATATGTTTACAGACATGTATTTATATATTGTTCTTTAAAAAACGTCATGTTTATGTTTAAATTACATAAACCAGTCTAAAGACCAGAGAGTATCGTAATGGATGGACTTACAGCGCTTGAAACCCACAGAGGTCCAGACCAAGGGATTAAAGCCAGACAGGGCTGCTGCCGAACCTCCTCATCCACATACTAAGGAACAAGACAGGATCCATTTAAGAGTCAGTTTGAATAATACACTAGTATAGGAGTGAAAGACTGGTATAGGGAGGATTGCAAGAGGAGGCCACTGCAATGATAGTAGTTGAAACACACAGGTCTGAGTTACAAATGTTAAGAACATGTCTAAAGTACCTGCATGTGAATGGCTACCTCTTCAGGCTGAGAAAACTGTTCATCCCATACCATCGTGCCAGCATGAGAGATGAAAATGTGTTGCTCATTCATGAAAATCTGTAAGAAAATTAGGGAATAGGTTTAAGGACATCAAAGTATCCCACTACCATAGTAGATACTGAAGGTAATCCTGCCTATTAGATCAGATTAGCTTTGTCCAATAATCTGCATGGTTACCTGTGGGTTTAACACTGCCAGCTCTCTCACCAGCATCCTCCCAGCATGGGTAAGGTAATACGTTGGCTGCAGTGTTACAGACTATTAGAAAAACAGGAAATATGTTTACAGACATGTATTTATATATTGTTCTTTAGAAAACGTCATGTTTATGTTTAAGTTACATAAACCAGTCTAAAGACCAGAGAGTATCAGAATGGATGGACTTACAGCGCTTGAAACCCACAGAGGTCCAGACCAAGGGATTAAAGCCAGACAGGGCCGCTGCCAAACCTCCTCATCTACAAACTAAGGATCAATTTTCGAGTGAGTAAAATTACAGTTTGAATGTCAGATTGTTATTGAACCAATCCTGCTACAGAAGCAGTATTGTTATAGCCTGGGTGCCAGTCTGTTTCAGCTTTCTGCCCACAACCTTATTGGATTGTTATGCAAATATCATATTGCCACGATGGAATTAGCAAGAGAGTAGTAACAGACCGGTACTCAGACTATTGATAGGCCTACATTATTACCTGAACAAGGACTGGGTCCTCCTGGTCCAGGGTGGGCTCATGATCTTTATGAATAAACAATAAAGGATTATTTTCTCTAAGTTTAAGAAATACTGCAAGACACCAGACATCTGTCCATGTAGTTAGGCCGATCTTATATTTTATTTGTATTTTATATTGTGTGATATCACATTGTATTTATGTGTCTGCATAATGTACCAATATGTTCAATTAAACCTAAAGCAAAGGTTTGGTTTCAGAGGAGCATGATCGTTTGTTGTTGTTAATAGTGGAATTCCATAGCATCTAGGGCTACACTGTAAAACATATCAAATATCCTCTGGGCTTTGCTAGCCATCATTATGTCATTATGGGATGTAGCTCAGTTGATAGAGCATGGTGTTTGAAACGCCAGGGTTGTGGGTTCTATTTCCACAGGGGGTATGAAAAAATATATAATGTAAGTCGCTCTGGATAAGAGCGTCTGCGAAATGACGTAAATGTCATTATTTGAGTCCTAAATGGCAACATATTCCCTAGTTAGTGAACTACTATTGACCAGAGCCTTTTGACCATATAACTATTGGCCCTGGTAAAAAAAAATAGGGAATAGGGAATAGGGAATAGGGTATAGGGTGCCGTTTGGGACTCAAATGATGACATGATGATGGCTAAATATAGTTTCAGTCCGTACTATAAACAGTATGTATTTCTATTTAGACATTGTAAAATCTGTAAATTTACCCTCCTCAACCGTGACAACACGGTACACGCTCTCCACGGTGGCCGGTTCATCCTCACCGACACCGTAATATTTTCTATAAAAGTAGACAGCCGAACCAGTCGCAAGCACCAGGCCAGCTGCACACAGAAGCGGCCGCTCGCGGAGGAATCTCAGCGTGGTCGCTTTCAACAAAGTACTGAATGTATGCCTACTCATTATCGCCCTTCATACTGCAGTGATTTTGACCGAGTTCAAAACCATCTGACACGTTCTTAGAATTACAGGGTTTTATAGGGAACCATTAATACGTCAAATGCTTCCATGGCAATGTCACAATGGGATGAACATGTTTACCAAACGGATTAAAAATCATTTAACAGTGATATCAATTCAGTTGAATTTTGGAGATGATTTGGGAGTTTATAAAATGGTGAACTATGAACCATGGTTTAGAGAGCAGTAGGAGTAGAATAATTTAGAATATACATATGGCTCTAAGTAGGAGTAGAAGAAGGGACTGCGCCACTATGCACAGTGCGCTCTCCATGGTTCTGAAAAGGAACGTTCGTTCCTGCGTTCATCAGCTCCCTGATGTTCTAGGCCGAGCCCACTCACTGAACCACTCTCACTTTCACTTTCAAGGTGTCAAAGCGTTCAACAAACATGCATGGAACTCAAACACAATTCAAATAGTTGTTTTTATTTTTTATCAGCTGAGATAGCCTACTCTTCTCATCTCTTGGCACTTCTGCTTTGCTGGTTAAACAGTATCTGAAAGTTTTTACAGTTGATTGATAATTTGGATAATTCATATTTATAATGTAGTATCCCACGTTTCATAACATAACCCTAATCCCAAAATAGACTAACATAGAAACCCTAGGCGAGCACACAAGCTCTGGCTGTATAGCCGGCAACAATAAGAAATCCAAAGAGGGTGGATGTTGAGGAAAACCAGTAGACCAACACAAATCCTCTTCAGGAGAGAAAACGAATTAGAGGCTAAAAGACAGAAAATGGCAGACAATAGAAATCTAATGCGTATGTTACGGCTGGTTAGGGTTTTAATTAGGAAGGACTCCCACAAAGATATTGTCTCTCTAAAAAACTGTAGGATACATATTGTTGGTCAAAGGGGTCGAAGCATGGGGACGTGCCTTCCCATTCGGGGGCGGCAGTATAGTGATCCTCGCTAATAAGGGCCAGTGAGCCACAAGACAATTCATATTAGGTTGGTTGACCCTGTTGGCGCAATGCGTAGGCTGCTTATCTTTCACGCCAGTGACCTGGGTTCGCTTCCCCGACCCTCCTTTAGCCACAACATTTTAAGAAAGGGACATCTTCATGACCAACAATCTAAAAAGTTTGGTCAGTCTGTGAAAATTAGAAACTTCCAGCAGTCGTCACTCTGACCAAAAGGAATCAAGACAGTTGTCACTCTGACCAAAGGGAATCAAGGCAGGTTGAGGAATAAAGGTGGTTGGATTATATAGCTACATTGGTGGTATGGTTCCAAAAGTGCTGGTGATAAAATTAACATAGGCTATTACTGGCATACACATTTCAAAACAAAACAAAAAGCCTATGTATGGAGTTATGGAAACGTTGTTAAACCAAACAGTCTGTACTCTATTGCACAATTTTGATGTCCCTATTGATAAAATGGCATGTTACTCTAATTTGTCAGATGTGTTACAGTTTACAATAGGCTACCTACTATACCGTCATCCTTTATCAAAGCATTCCATTGCTAGTAAAATCTCCACAAGCAAGGGTGCTGATTCTGCCGCAGGAGGGGGTGGAGGGATAGTGTTGATTTTCAACCACCAGAGCCTCCACTGCAATACCTCTGTTGTTTCTAAATAATGATGCTAATCTTTGATGTGAGAACAAGGAGTCCGCTTACACTGTACTTTGATTATAAAGGTTTATTTATATCACTAGATTTTAGCGTAAGTTTACAGACATCTGCAGGCATCTGGAGAACAACGACCCAAAATAATATGTTGTTCTGTCCTCCTTTGTCTCACCAAGTATTTATAATCTTTACCATGATATGGGTGGTTTCCCCTAGAGACCAATCCCATGACTCCACACAACAGACTTCCACTGTTTTATGGGGTGCCCCTATAAAACTGCTCCCCAGATGCTTCCCTAAGCTGAATCAACATCCTCCAAGATACCATTTGCAAACGTTAGCAAAGTCATAAATTCCTTAGACACCACATATTTCCCCCCTTCGAGACTAATTAAGTCTCGAAAACAAAAAGAATAGGATTATGACAAATAACAATTTCTCTTATTGAGTATCTTTAACAATAAACCAAAACACATTTTTCTATGGAGTGTAAATACATTTCTATGAAATATGAACAAATCTTTATGGAGTGTGAGAGCGAAAAACCTGTCTGGCAGCTTTCTTTCCAAATATCCATCAATCAATCAATCTATATATCATTGCAGACACTGGAATGTAGTCCACTACACTTCATCTCCTCAGCAGTGTCGACTTCCAATGCAATGTCGATGATGGAATCTGAACATTTCCACACCTTCCTTGTTCCACTTCCTCCAGTCCATTCATATTGTCCCTTCATATTGTCCATGTTTGAGTATTTGAATCCCCTCTACACATTCCCACATATGCTTCTGGAAGAAAATAAAATACCAAACAGTATCTTTTGCAAAACAACACATTCAAATTAAAACATCACTATCAACTAAAAATGATATATAAAATGATATATAAAATGAATCTCATACCATTTCCCCCCTTTGGTTCATCACAAAATACTAAAATCACCATAATATTTAAAAACGTGAAAAAATGATCGGATATTCAAAATTGATATCTATAAATCAATGCTCCTTTGAGTCTTGACAGAAGGTTAAACCCTCTTATCGTTTCATTTGCAAAACCCTTCAAATTATATTATCTATGTTATCTTCCCAAATTTTACACCATACCATTGAAAAAGTCCCCACTTCTCTCCTAGACTTATCCTCCAATGGTAGCTTCCAGACTATGAAATTCCTCTCTGTCCCTTTTCACCCTATTTCCAAACCTAGACTCAGATTTATCAGTGTCCGGTGCTTCCCCTCTTTTAATGGTAAAAACCTCATATGGAAGCTTCAACGTCGACATGTAACAACATCCTTTCCATCCATAGGGTAAGAATATATTATTTCTCACCACAAACCCCAGATGTTTCTAAAATTCCCAATAGCCACATTACTATGCAAAAGCTGATCTTTCACCATCAAACTCCTGCTCTTCTTACTAAATGAAACATCAAAAGTGACATTATATTTCTCATTACTAACCTTATGTTCATGCTTACCCAAAGTCATCATATAATCATCACCATCTGATATTCCCCTAAACATCATCTTTCCATCATATGTTTTATTTTAACAAAAACAGTTTTTAGCCCTCACTGGTTTCACCTCCAATGCTTCATGAAGCGCTGTTAACTGATTTTCCTTCCCATCTAACAAATTCACATAGGGTAATTCATTTAACCAAGAACACTTAAACCTAGGCCTAAACAAATGCTTCGACAACGACATTATTGTATCTGTTAATGATTGTTGCTAATACAACAGCCATGATAAAGCATAAGATTGACACATACTTTATAGAGGTTGAGCTACCTTCTCTAAGATTCAACCCCATGTTCCTAGTGCTGGAATTCTCAACAGACATGGACCCTCAAGATTCCTCACTGATCTTACAGTATGAATTAACTGCTGGAACCAAAGATTCCTACCTGCCCATCCATCTTTAATTTCCAAACAGAAGAATTAAATCCAAATGCCTTCCATTTAGTTTCTCTCTTCCCTAACGAACAGTATTGATCAGATATATATTCTTGTCTTCCATCAAAATCAAACAACTCATCCTATACCTCCATGATAGTATTCTCCCTAATCTTCCCTCTAACATTATTCAAAATAAGTTAGCAATCACTCATAACCCTCTTCCACTTCATATTGTTGTACAAAATATACTTCCTTTCACTAGGTGACACAGCTTCTACTTCTGGTCCTCATAACAACACTTCTTCTCCATAATTATCTCTCCACATGAGAGGAATATCACCTCTACACATTCCTTCTCGATTGGCTCCCTTGTAATCAAATGTGATATATTTATAGCTTTAATAACTATCAATGTTGAAAGAGTTGAATTGCTTCTCACCGTTGCTATAATAGACTGAAGTGTTAATGTCATTGTTGTTGATCCATCAATTTTCCCTAAAGCTTTGAACTCTTTACTTGTATTTCCATCTATCACCACTAGTGTCACTACATTAACTCTCAGTCCCAACTCTAATCCCTCACTTTCAAACTGTTGATTATAAAAAATACATTTATAATCACCTTGATCTTCCTGCTGGGAATCGTAAACATAGATACTGCAATCACCCTCAATCTTCATTCTTCTCTTATCATTCAACAACGCATACTTTCTCAATGCAACTGCTCCAAACAGATCTAAACTCCTGCCATATCTATCTTCCCACTGAACTCTAAATTTCCCTTCACCACTGTTCTCTCTCGTGCACTTACATTGAAGCTGAGCTGACCGTCCTAGAGTTCCTTCAACCCTAGTTTTCTTAACTTTTTTGTCTGACTTTTCTTCTAACTTTTCAAAAACCATTTCACTGATTTATCCACAAATTCCTTTCCCACTAATTTGAGGATATGTGATCGGGAAGTCCCCAGCTGCTTATGACTTCTTTACACACAGACTTGGCAAACGACTGAGCATCTTTTAGCTTAGTTTGAAATCTTATTCCCCTCTTGGTGTAGGAATGTAACCAAGAATAACAGTCACCCCCTGTAAACATTACTTTTCAGACAGATTGTGCACCTTCCTATGATATAGTCAATCTGTTCAAGCAAATATTATTCCCAAAAACCCTACTCCTTTTTCATATTTCTCCTAATCTCCCCCCTTGCAACATTAGCTAACCCCTAGCTTCCTAAATCATCAGACCTAATAGGTCCAGAGGCGCTACTATCAACCCCTCATGGTTTCTCCCCAAAACAACAATTTATTCCTACTCTAAGGATTTTTTTATTTTGTCTTCAAAACACCTGCTTTTGAAAGTCCTTCAATTTCTGGTTCAATCCCTTGGATTGCTTCATCTTTCAATGGATACTGATTCTTCCAAGGAGGTCTGGCTCCTAAAAATCTTCACTGAGATTTCCAATCCAGAATACTGTAGACAAATCCATCTCTGTCATCATTAACAATTGGTAAACCTATTCCTTTGGCACTTCTACCAGACAGCCGTCTGGTGTATATCTGATTGTACAATTCAATTTCCACAATGCATCTCTTCCCAACAATGCAATAGGTGTATGTTCTGATACCAGTATGGGTATTGTAATTATTATTTTTTTATAGCAGAGCGCAATTGGTTCCGTAAGAGGAATCAGCTGTTTTACTCCCTCGAATCCGATTGTCCTAATTAGTTGATTTGACATAGTGAGATGTCTAACCTCTTCAGGCTGAACACAGATAAAAGCCTTTCCGCTATCCACCATCACTTCCATCTTCCTCCTCTTCCTCTTTCTAAGTCTTCTCGTCCTCTTCCTCTCCAATTCTTTATCTTTTCAGAAACTGTCTATGGATATGAAACAACTGGTACAGCTATTGTGGCTGGTACAATTGCATTTGACCTTGTTCAGTTGAAGCTGTGGCAGTGATTGTTGATTTGGTGCACACTGATTCTTCATAACCAAAGCTTTTCTTCTCCTTCTTAATCTCGCCCAGTTGTATTTCATCAAGTTTTCTGAGAGTTTCTTGGTCCTGTTCTTTCTAGTTGTTGACATATCGGTATTCTTCAAAGGCTTATATTCTAAGTTCTGTCCTCGAAATATCATCTTGCATCATCTTCTTACTTGTGCCCTCTTTCCTTGGCCTCAATGTATACTTTTTCTCCAATTCTTGGGATCCTTTTCTCAGCAGTTCTTTCTTCTGTATCTTCAGCTTCTTGAGTTGTTGTTCCAGTTCTCTTACTTCTTCTAAATTATTCCCCTTATCCAGGCATGATACGCATCGGTCTATATCTCTTTCTATTTCTTATTTGCTAATCATTGTAGGATAAAATCCTCCTGAACATAAAGCACCTTTAATCTCCAAATCTTTATCGCTTTCTCCATCTTCACTTTCATCAGAAATCGAATCTCTAGTATCCTTCTTCCTTCAACTTCCATCAGAGATCAAATCTCTAGTATCCTTCTTCTTTCCTCTCTTGCCAACTTCCTTCTGATCACAGAGTCATATCCACCCATGATCTCTTCTCAATCACTCTGATCATCATCATCATCTTCATCTTCAAGTTCCATCATCCTGAACCTCACTCCACCCTTAGTTTCCAGACGTCTCGTTTTCTTCTTAATTTTGGAGTTTGGATTCATCTTTATGGTAGTTTCTATAGTTTTTATGTCCTTTTCCACCCTTGTAACAACTCTTTTATAATCCTTTATTGTAAATTATTTCATTATTTTAGACTATGTAGCTTATTGTTCCCTCTTTTTTTTTTCTTTTCTTTTTTTCTTCCCCAAATTAATTAATTAATCAATAAATTTATTCATCAATTTATTTATTTGTATCAATTTATTTTATTTTATTTTACCAAATTATTGATTAGTGGCAATCTTACCACATCCGATCAGGAAAAGTAAATGAAAGTAGTCAACTTCAGAGCAATCCAAAAAATAAAGACCTCTAATCCTGCAACACTACAGTACTCACAAACCCCAATGCTTAATAAGCACCCTATTACCTTAATTTTACAGAATAATGTCAGAACTCGATTTCCCCACTCAACTCTAATCAAACCCACTCATGCACAAAAACTCCAAAATACAATTCTTAATTACATCAATTGATCAGTCTGTTGCCAAGTCCTTGTAAAATTGTCATAACATCAAATATGCTAGGCACCCAAAATATCCTCTATGGGAAGGTACGTTTTGTGAATAGAACAGTACTAGCCTTGATTTGACTTGATCCGTTGCAGCACACTCTGTCGCATGATGCACTCGTCAGCACTTCCTCTCTCTCTCTGTCTCCTCCTTCTTATCGTCTCTCATATCACAGAAGAACAAAGAAACAGACAATAATTTAGTTGTTTATGCACTCACTGGGTTATTTCAACCATTCAATACCCCTCTGTTCACATTCGCTCTGAGAAATAAGCAAACAACTTAACTCAGGAATTGTATAAATAGCTCAATAACATTTTTTTTTTTTTTTTTTTTTTTTTTTTTATATCCGTCAACATATCTCTCTCATTTATCAATTCAATAGATCTCAACAAATAGTTTCATCATTAAGCAACAGCCAATTTAACAAACAGAACATTCTATTCGTGTTCAAATCTCCCCCACTCCCTGTCTGCTCCGAGTCTGTGTCTACCAGCAACTCAGTGCAGGCAGAGGAGCGGCACATTCGCTCCACGTAACTCCAAACCCACAAAATCACACGCATGCGTAGTACATTCACCAGTGCGATTTCAGAGTGGAGGGAGCTCTCTCCCAGCTCTCTCCCAGCTAGACAACAGAAAGTAGACAGTCCCGATGCACTTCCTCTCTTTCCCCCCATAGACAAACAGTAACACTTAACAGAACTCACAAACCAACATAAAACATCGAACACAAATCCTACTCTCTTCTACACACATACACATACAGTTTAAGAGGCTTTTCCCATTCCTATGGACCCCTAAGGCAGTATGCTACCTCCATTGCGCCGTATATTTTCATTGTTCCTACATTTCTGCTACCACGAGTTCGCGGACATTCGATGAGCGGTTACATCAATCATATACTTCGTCAACTATAAGTTGAGCAGTAACTTGCAACCGAATATATATACCACAGCCCAAAGTCCCCGGGACTTACCTAAATTCACCTAACGTGCTTTTAGGATTTTTCGGCCCATCCTTATGATCGCCTCGTTAGAGGGCTTCCATAGATTCGCAATGTCCTAATTTGTATACATTTTCCTTGGCCTTATTCCTTCATTCTATTCTTCAATAGTTATAGACACTCCCCCACTGTTTGCGTTGTTACCAGCACAAACAAATTTAGAATTTTAGAACGGACTCCTATCCCACAGCAAATAAAAGCAAAACTTGCACACATAAGTACAACGGTACATCTCTCCAGCGCACACACCCTCATAAGCAAGCAAGCGAACCAACCAACACACAAAATTGTGAGAAATCTCACCTTATGAGCCAGCGTCTTGAGCGGGAGTCACTTCGCAGCTCATGAATGGAACACTGGAGAGACGCATCACGCCCCAAACGTTCCTCGTCGCCATTCTGTTGTTTCTAAATAATGATGCTAATCTTTGCTGTGAGAACAAGGAGTCCGCTTACACTGTACTTTGATTATAAAGGTTTATTTATATCACAAGATTTCAGCGTAAGTTTACAGACATCTGCAGGCATCTGGAGAACAACGACCCAAAATAATATGTTGTTCTGTCCTCCTTTGTCTCAACCAAGTATTTATAATCTTTACCATGATATGGGTGGTTTCCCCTAGAGACCAATCCCATGACTCCACACAACAGACTTCCTCTGTTTTATGGGGTGCCCCTATAAAACTGCTCCCCAGATGCTTCCCTAAGCTGAATCAACATCCTCCAAGATACCATTTGCAAACGTTAGCAAAGTCATAAATTCCTTAGACACCACACCTCCACTGCCATACCTTTCCCCAGTATGGAAGACCATACTGGGGAAAGACACATTCAGGGTAATTAGGCCTAGTGGACATAATTTAACTAAAAGATCCTCAAGTCCTCTCTCTGGTAGCCTATTTCATTGAACACAGCGAACTACACAGTGCCTCTTCTCCTTCCAGGTGAGTAACTGAATCAAAGCCAGTATATCCTAACAATATTAAATCCACTTTTTGTATTGAGTGAGAAATGCCTCTTGCATTTGTGTAGATCTTTGTTTTGGTCACACTGTGTGATGTCATTTAGGCTACTTCCAGAAGTGGCCACAGATGCTTCTCATAGAAACGACTAGTTTCTGCAAAGATGTTGGGAAATACGAGACTTGCAGCAGCTAAGATGATGAGGAACCTCCTTGCACTGTGCAAAAAGTGGATTTAATATGTTTTCCTGAATTTTCTCTCTATTTTTGAGTAGGCTACCCCCTGCAACTGCACACAGATGTTTATAAGAGACGTTTCTTCTGAGGTTAGGGGTCTATTATTGTAAAATGAATGTATTTGATTTAATAACCAGTCTAATCTAACTATTTTGGTCGTTCATCTGGACTCTTCATTGTCATCATCAACATACTATAACACTTTGAATTACCTAGGAATATTACTATAGCAACTGGTTGCTAAGGGAAACGAGACACCACCATGATCCTCTTGTTGTGAGACTGAGAGGGAGTGAGATTTGAGAAGTGCATAAGGAGAGGTGGGAAGCAGAGAAGACAGAGCCTGGTTGAAATTCCACCAAATGGATAAGAAGAGGCAGACAAAGTTTGGCACATTTATGCTTTCAGTGGTTGACGGACACGAATGAACGAGTAAACGCAGTTTTTAGCCTAGTAAGGTATCACAAATTAATACCTCAGTATTAATTATCCAGTGCGCGGAATCTCCATGAAGTCTGCATGACGATTTTCGCGTAAAGAGAGGCAGCGCTGGAGAGTGGACTTGTAGCCTGGCAGGTATGTTGTGCTATTTTGAATAAAGCTAGCAATACAGCTAATAAAAGTTTTAGGGTATTATTAATTTCGTACAGGTAACTAAATACATGGAGCTATCTAACAGCAATGCTGTTGTGGGCTTTCAAATGTAATTAATTACAACCGAGCCTATAAAGTCAGTTTTTCAGTCAGTCCTATCATTTGTATTGAAAATAGGTTATTATAACAAAAGGTAAACACACACATTTACAATAATAGTTAGGTCTATGTTAGTAGCCTAAAATGTACTGATACAAGTACAGAAACATTCCCTCTGACATAGC
This sequence comes from Coregonus lavaretus, assembly GCF_964263955.1. Classification (NCBI taxonomy): domain Eukaryota; kingdom Metazoa; phylum Chordata; class Actinopteri; order Salmoniformes; family Salmonidae; genus Coregonus; species Coregonus lavaretus. The sequence goes on along the minus strand of NC_140022.1, from coordinate 5,800,892 downwards.
CAGAGGCAACCTAGGCTACACTGCCATTAATACTATACTTATTATATACACGTTATGTTCTACAGTACTGGTTTAAGTCTAAGAACAGGGTTCTCTCCCATAAAATCTTATCTCTGTCTCTATCACAGACATGCATGACCAAGGAAGATAGGCTACATAGAAACAGATAAAATAGAGAGAGATAAGGTGCAATAGAGACAAAGGTAGATAATAAACAGTGGGAGGGCAAGAATTGGAGAGCACATCAGCACCGGAGCTATGCCTAGTTTAATGTAAGGAAGTAGACTACTCAATTGCCTCTCCAGTGTGAGGGAGATGAGGCCAAACCAGGGACCTTGTATGTGATCAGACCTGTTGAAGGTGGGGTTCATGTGTGAATGTGAGTATGAAAGTGTGAGTATGTATAGCTAGTATCAATGTAAACACTTTGCCATTTGAGTTTGGACACAATGTACTAGTATCATCCAGATATATCGGTGCATTTTGTTTAAATTATGTTTAATCATGAATTCAAAGTAACAAAACTGTGTGTGTGTGTGTGTGTGTGTGTGCGTGTGTGTGTGTGTGTGTGTGAAAAATCTTCAAATACGGGAAGAGGCATTTTGGAAGACTGTTGGGAAACTTGGATAGAAGTGACCATACATACAATGCCTTCGGAAAGTATTCAGACCCCTAGACTTTTTCCACATTTTGTTACGTTACAGCCTTATTCTAAAATGGATTAAATAAAAAAATCCTAATCAATCTACACACAATACCCCATAACGACAAAGCGAAAACAGGTTTTTTAGAAATTTTTGCAAATGTATTAAAAATATAAAACAGAAATATCTTATTTACATAAGTATTCAGACCTTTTGCTATGAGACTCGAAACTGAGCTCAGGTGCATCATGTTTCCATTGATCATCCTTGAGATGTTTCTACAACTTGATTGGAGTCCACCTGTGGTAAATTCAATTGATTGGACATGATTTGGAAAGGCACACACCTGTCTATATAAGGTCCCACAGTTGACAGTGCATGTCAGAGCAAGGGTACTAAAATATTTCTGCAGCATTGAAGGTCCCCAAGAACACAGTGGCATCCATCATTCTTAAATGGAAGAAGTTTGGAACCACCAAGACTCTTCCTAGAGCTGGCCGCCCGGCCAAACTGAGCAATCAGGGGAGAAGCGTCTTGGTCAGGGAGGTGACCAAGAACCCGATGGTCACTCTGACTGAGCTCTAGAGTTCCTCTGAGGAGATGGGAGAACCTTCCAGAAGGTAAACCATCTCTGCAGCACTCCACCAATCAGGTCTTTATGGTAGAGTGGCCAGACGGAAGCCACTCCTCAGTAAAAGGCACATGACTGCCCGCTTGGAGTTTGCCAAAAGGCACATAAAGACTCTCAGACCATGAGAAACAAGATTCTCTGGTCTGATGAAACCAAGATTTAACTCTTCGGCCTGAATGCCAAGCGTCACATCTGGAGGAAACCTGGCACCATCCCTACGGTGAAGCATGGTGATGGCAGCATCATGCTGTGGGGATGTTTTTCAGCAGCAGGGACTAGGAGACTAGTCAGGATCGAGGCAAAGATGAACGGAACAAAGTACTGAGGGATCCTTGATGAAAACCTTCTCCAGAGCACTCAGGACCTCAGTCTGGGGTGAAGGTTCACCTTCCAACAGGACAACGACCCTAAGCACACAGCCAAGGAAATGCAGGAGTGGCTTTGGGACAAGTCTCTAAACTATGTCCATAAACTATTCTCATTGCTTCTACAGATTGTGAATTAAAAATAAACATTTTTGCTAAAAGTATTATTATATTATTTATCGATTGACTATGACTTTTCAGATCACCCAGTAATGCTATCTGCAAGGTTAGCTCCAGGTAAATATTGCAATCCTTTAGCCATTCCTGGACATGTCCAAAAACAAGCTACAAATGGACAGAACCAAAACAAATGATCTAATGATTCTGTCTCTTCACAGCAAAATCTGCAGAGCTGGGAAGATTGTATTCCCCATATAAATAACATTATATTGGTAGCAAGAATATTATATAATAATTTAAATTGAAAGATTCTAATTTTTGAATCCGGTGTCGTTTTGCGTGTCAGTTCATAAACACTATGCCATGGGATCGGTACGTCAAAAATCTCTTCCCAACTATTTTGCAATCTATATGGGACGGCTGTCAATCCTTTGGTCCTTTAGTGAAACTGATATACTTTTTTATTTATCACAGTTTTCCTTAACCAATTATGTTCTTTAATGCAAAGCCGACAGACAAGTTCCTTACTTTCTCCCCCTTCCACTTTCCTCTTCCACTTTTGCAGTAAGGCTGCAATTATTTGGTTGTAATTTTGGGTAGAGCAGACATTTCCATATGTTTTTGTTAGCTGCATGTGCGACATAACTCCACCAGTCGTACCGATGATATCATTTACGAAGATTATACCTTTTTTAAACATTCTGTCAAAAAATAAAGGTTTTTTGTCAATTAGTATATTTGAATTTAACCACAATATTTGTTGCATTATTTGTTCTGTCGTTTCTGGAGGATTAAATTGCCGCAACCACAATGATTTCTATATTTTCTCCACCTTGGTAGTGCCATTAATCACCATTGCGATAAAGGCCACAAAGTCCACATTTTTAACCTTTCAAATGTCAGGATCATCTTGGTGAAAGGCAACCCCTGCAGCTTTCATTGAAGGCCTATCCACCACCATGGACTCTTCAGGAGCACCATTCAAACCCTCAACCCTTTTAACCGCTGCTGCATTGGAAATGCTCTGTACAACCCTAACTTTGGCCTCCTCATTTTCTTTCACCGTGGCTTCATGGTTCCCACCACAATTGTAACATTTCACTTTTTCATCACTTTTATAACACATTAAATGATATTTTCCACAACTTGGACATCTCGGTTTCTCCCTTCTGCAAACCCTTGACACATGACCAAAAGCTTTACAGTGATCACACTGCATTGGTCTTGGGATAAATGCTCTGACTTTGTAGTTTATATACCCCAACTGCACTTGAATAGGGAGAGACTCCATATCAAAAAACGAAAGAACAAATAAACTCTTCACTTTTTCATCATTCACCACTCGATTCATCCGACGTGCATCAATCACTCCAGGAATATTTTTCATCTCTTTAACATCGACTTCCCACGAGACCCAATATATTACCCCCTTGAGGGGTGCCCTGTTCCGAAGAGACACTCACGACACGTCAAACTTTTTCCGCAACACACGTTCCTTCTGATCCGCAGAAGTACAAAGAATCGAAACAAACCCGCCTCTCATGACCCTCACATCCTTCACTTTACCCATCACTCTCTCCACCAGTTTGGATAGCTCAAATGGATTCTTCAAGATTGGTATTTGGATAAGCTGCTCCTCATTAACAAACCTTCTTCCTACAAGATATAAAGGGACGTTCTCATCACTGTACCCTACTTTACTCCATTTTCCATTTTTTTGAAAAAGACTCCAATCCTCCTTGATTCTACCGCCATTAGATTCACAATCCACTTCATCCTCCGCCTCCGCCATCTTTTCCAATCTCACCTACAATTGCATCCCTTCCTCCTTGCTTCCTTTCTCCCTTCCCTGGGGTTAGGTTAACCACTGATCTGACAATACTGATATTTTCAATTATGTTGCAGGGTTTTAAATGTTTTATAGGCTACATTTAAATTGTTTTATCCTACAATAGAACGTTTCTCAGATAGAGATAGATGTGTGATAATCCGTTTTCACCCTCGAATCTCAGAGGGAGGTCGGAAAGCAGTGAGAGAAGAGTAATAGGCCATTGGATGCTTTCACTTGACATACATTTCACCATCATTTCACCGTCAGAATCAGAATGTACTTATTCACCAAGTACATTTACTCATACCCAGCAATAGACAAATATACAGACAGAATACAGACATAGGAATTTACACGGTCAACATACATAATATACAATATAAATACAGTAAACATAAAATACAATGGATGGTAAATTGCATTGCTTGAAATTCTACCTTCCAGCGAGGCTAAATCATCCCTAAACAGCTGACTGTAAATGCCATGGCTCTTGGCGCCTCTAAAAATGGTCGGGAGCAGGGAGACACAGAGGGGAAAACAGCAAAGATCAAATTGGCCAGCTGCAGATGGGGCGGTGCACAATTGGCCCAGCGTCGTCCAGGGTAGGGGAGGGAATGGCCGGCAGGGGATGTAGCTCAGTTGGTAGAGCATGGCGTTTGCAACGCCAGGGTTGTGGGTTCAATAAAAATAATGTATGTGCTAACTGTAAGTCGCTCTGGATAAGAGCGTCTGCTAAAATGACTAAAATGTAAAAAAAAACATGTAATAGTAGTGTATGACCATTAGAGGGAGACAAGCGGTTGCACCTGCATTGAGGAATCATCAGGACTGTTGTTAGAGTTACTGGGAAGGGAAAGGGGGATAACTAGTCAGTTGCACAACTGAATGCATTCAACCGAAATGTGTCTTCCGCATTTAACCCAACCCCTCTGAATCAGAGAGGTGTGGGGGGCTGCCTTAATCGATGTGCTCAGGGAGTGAAATAAATACAATTAACCATGTTTTATTGTCACATACAGCAGATAGGGGCAGACAGTGAAATGTGTTGTTTTACAGGGTCAGCCATAGTAGTATGGCGCCCCTAGAGCAAATTAGAGGTAAGTGCCTTGCTCAATTACACATCGACAGATTTTTCACCTTGTCTGCTCGGGTATCCAAATAGCATAATGCAGTGTCTACAGTTTCTACAGGAGTTCTCCTTTGAAGCCAGATCTGCCCTCTCCTCCTTGTCCACATCAGAGACCTGTGACAGTGATGTGTACCTGGCCTTAGCGGTCAGACACCATTAGTAGCAGACAGCCTTGATATGCTTGTGACCTGAAGCAGCAATATCAAACACTATGAGGATACCTTTTAATACAATTCTAAACAAAAAGTGCATTTCATACTATGTTTATGAGCATCAAAATACATGTTTTTGAAACGAGAAGCCAATTAACACACACACACACACACACACCGTGTGCTTCCCCGAGCCACAAGCCGTAAGGGAACATATAGCCAAACAGAACTGACAGCTAAGTTTAAACCTGCTCTTCATGCCGTCCTGCTGGCCAGGCTGAGGCTGAGGCACATGCACAAGAGAGCTCCAGGAACGGAAGATGAGAGTGAATGCTGAGTCATAAATATTTCTTTTTTTAAACTGTCCGACTGGGCCCATCACACTGAGGGAGAGAACGGGGAAGGGAGGGGGTGTGAATCTGAGCTTTACAACACTTGCTTCCTGGAGGTTAGGGCCAAGGGAGGAGATGGAGAGTCACATGACTTTACATGGCACCTTTCTACTCTTCCCCTGGGAACAAGCCCCTTAGTTATTCCACTGGGAACAAGCCCCTTAGTTATTCCACTGGGAACAAGCCCTTTAGTTATTCCCCTGTGAACAAGCCCCTTAGTTCTTCCCCTGTGAACAAGCCCTTTAGTTCTTCCCCTGTGAACAAGCCCTTTAGTTCTTCCCCTGGGAATAAGTCCTTTAGTTCTCCCCCTGGGAACAAGCCCCTTAGTTCTTCCCCTGTGAACAAGCCCTTTAGTTCTTCCCCTGGGAATAAGCCCTTTAGTTCTCCCCCTGGGAACAAGCCCCTTAGTTATTCCCCTGTGAACAAGCCCTTTAGTTCTTCCCCTGGGAATAAGCCCTTTAGTTCTTCCCCTGGGAACAAGCCCCTTAGTTATTGCCCTGGGAACAAACCCCTTAGTTCTCCCCCTGGGAACAAACTCATTAGTTCTCCCCCTGGGAACAAGCCCTTTAGTTCTCCCCCTGGGAACAAGCCCTTTAGTTCTCCCCCTGGGAACAAGCCCTTTAGTTCTCCCCCTGGGAACAAGCCCTTTAGTTCTTCCTCTAGACACCAAAACGTTTTCTTTTCAAAAATTCTGTGAAGCAGAAATGTAGTTTCACACAGGCAAAGTAACAAAATATAAATGTTAGCACTAGTTGGGAAACTAGAAATCCCATATGGTATTAAACATTTGCAGGATGAGCAATAGCTTAACAAATAAACTGTCAAAATGTGTTTTTTCTTTTTTCCCCGTCAAGCATCTGTAGCTCATTCTGTCAATAGCACACAAGGGGGGGATTCCACTATCAGCTATGCTTCCGAGACCCAGGCTGGCAAAGTGATGTCCTAAAAATGAAGTGAAGTGTATTAAACAGTCATCACATTGAGAATAGACAGTAGGGTAAAAAGGTAGTCGTCACCATAGAGTGCTTTTACAAATGCACCACCTGTCTCCTTCAACTGTATAGCATTAAGCTAACGCTGGCTGGAGAGAGCAGCTGTGAATGGTCTTTCTGGGAAGCATCTCTGCACCAGAGAGCCTTTTATTAGCGATAATGGCCCATTTGTTAGTGTGTGTGTGTGTGTGTGTGTGTGTGTGTGTGTGTGTGTGTGTATGTGTGTGTGTGTGTGTGTGCATGCGTGCATGTGTACTGTTTGAGTCATTTTGGGATGGAGCACTAGGCAACGTCATGTCTGGCAGGGACAATGAAAAGCACTTAACTTTGTCTGAGGTCAAAGGCATAGTATTGTGCAGCACAGCAGCCATTATGTGATGGACAACAACAAAATGGGAGAGGTGGAGAGAGGATGAGGTCATAGAGTCCTTAAAGATCTAGCCTATAGGGGGAGGAGCTAGAGGTTGATTCTAGACAGGGCCTCATGCCTCATTGGCCAAAGTACCCTAGTCTATAGGTCAGTGGTCTAGACCTGCGTGGGGTTGATAACCCATATATCCTTCAGCTTTCATCATAAGTATGCTCCATCCAGACTGGCCCATGGTACGCCTGAGGAGCATGCACCTCTCTGGTTACCAGTCCTTGGTATTGGGGTCTATTTCTGGAATGCACCTCCCTCCCTCCCTCTCCAGGTGGAGGTGTTATATATACATACACTCAGTGGGATGGATCACAGCTCAGACCAGGGGGTGCGACGGAAATAGCCTTCCCCCTCCTGCAAGGCTCCCGGCGGGCTGGGTGGCGATGAAAGATGGGCAGGTGGGAACTTCTAGCCCTGCACATTCAGCTGGATCACACTGGGAGCTGTCAGTGAGGTTAATTTTATGATGCTTGTGATTCGTGGGCATGGTTAAGTTACGCCTCAACAGTCACTCATATTAGCAAACTTATTTCAAACTACACATTTCCTAGTAGGGCCCTATGGGTTATTTATTATAATGAACGATATCAGCAAAATGTCCACGATAAGTGGTTCGGTTTATCGTCCCAGGTCTAGGATGCTTCAATGTCAATATTCTATCCGGCTCCCTTTATAGAAGTCAAGATATTTTATAGCCATTTTTCTTCAGTTGACAATTTCTTGCTGATGACTGAAAGTAACTGATGGCTATATGAACTTTCTTACTTCACTTTGTCAGTTAGAGAGGATGTTAAATTGCTAGGCTATGTATCGTAAATAAACCTAGCTGGGATATAAGGATAGTACATCACTCTCAAAATGGCTGACATAGCTGTCAATGAAATACATCAGCGCAGGCATTCAGCACAGCATCCCCAAGAGGCAGATCACATCCATCATGCCACAGTGACTGGCCGCAAGGCCAACGATGAACTAGTTATATCTGAGGGCACAGGAGCTAGCCTGAGTCCCACATCTGTTTGTGCTGTCTTGCCAACTGCTATGTCAACGTCACGCCAAAGTTGGCAAGACAGCACAAACAGAGTTGGGAGTCAGACTAGACAGGAACGTCCCTCAGAGTTCATTGTGAATTGATGAATGATGTGTGTCTTTGGCAACTCAATGTGTTTTTTGAACTGTGCACACTATAAAGAGACTCCTCTCAACTCTCTGGAAAAAGTTAGCCTGGCTGTATAATCTATTTTCCTGTATTCCAACAGTTTCATTTACAGTGGGACTGAGTGTGTAGTGACATGCTGTCCACTACCCTGCCTTATTGTTCTCCTGAGAAGGACAACAGGTGGCTCTGACAATACAGGCACCGTCACGTCTCCATGACAACCCCCAGCACATTGTAAATAAGCTCAGAGACGATGGGAGCCCATTGAGGTCTAAATCTATAAGGGGATATTTTCTACCTCCCCTAGCGGGGATTGTGAGGCCCAGCTTTTAGTCTGTTTCTGAGAAGATGTACGTGTGTGTGTGTCAAGGAGAAGTTCAGATGACAGCTGGGGACTGACACAATGGAAGCCTCGAATGTGCCTTGTCCTCACCACACACATAGTTTGTGTCAGTCCAGAAACACTTGCAGACACTGAAACATTGACACCACTGCTACTCAAGAGGCCAGAGGAAAAGCCTTCCCACCCACACACCCACCGCAGCACTGCTCACTGATTGAAAACACAGACCTGCATAGAGCCAAGGACACATTGAAAGGAGTCTGAGATGAATCCCGTTGTTGCAGTGTGGTTGCCGTGGTGTGGTCGGACAGAAAGTAGTCCCACAGGAGAGCATGCCTCAGTGAAGGTCCAAGCGTAGAACATTATACTTCTGGAAGGAACCCTAGGTTTTAAAGGGGAAAGAACATGCTGTGAAGTTCAGTGATTCTTTGAAAAATACAGTTTTCAATTATTTGCAGAGTTGGCTGGCAAATGAACATAGAATCTGGATATTGTTTTTGAATACTACTATGCTCCTATCAGACAACCATTTTGATTCCCCACATGCAAATCAAATGCCTTGTCCTAAGGTACCAGACCAGGTGACATGGTCACCCAGACTCTATTGTCATCCAGAATAGACCACCTGAGTCAAATAAAAACTACAATGTATTTTACTCTGTCACCTTGTGTCACCTGTTGTTTAAGCTGTGGGTGATGTGGGTACCAGTGGCTTCACTAAAACTAAAGTCCTGATTACATGTAGGGCTCAGCCTTCCAAAGTGCTGCCTCTTGTTAGTGTCTGTCTGTCTGTCTGTCTGTCTGTCTGTCTGTCTGTCTGTCTGTCTGTCTGTCTGTCTGTCTGTCTGTCTGTCTGTCTGTCTGTCTGCATGTCTGTCTGTCTGTCTGTCTGTCTGTCTGTCTGTCTGTGTCTCTCTCTCTCTCTCTCTCTCTCTCTCTCTCGCTCTCTCTCTCTCTCTCTCTCTCTCTCTCTCTCTCTCTCTCTCTCTCTCTCTCTCTCTCTCTCTCTCTCTCTCTCTCTCTCTCTCTCTCTCTCTCTCTCTCTCTCTCTCTCTCTCTCTCTCTCTCTCTCTCTCTCTCTCTCTCTCTGTCTCTCTGTCTGTCCTGATGAAGGTAGATGCCATCAAATGACATGTACAATCATATAGAACTAAAGGATGTGTATGGTAGATGCAATTAGGGTCTTACTGGCCAGTTTCTTTCAACTTGGAAACCTGTCTATACTTCATGTTCCCCTGTCAAGGTTTTCACTCTCTTCATAAAACAACAATCACCCAATCGGACTAACCTACCCCTGGGCACTTGAAACAAGTTACCCCCCTTTCTCTCTCTCCTTCCTCTCTCTCTCTCTCCACGGGGACTGTCCCAGACTCCTTAGGGATCAGTTCCCTGACAGGACCATCTGGCCAAGTGTGTGTGTGTGTTTGTGTATGTACTGTGGAAGGGGGCTAGAGGTGTCATTAGGGGTGGGTTAAATTTAGCAGCAAGGCTGATATCTGCATGCCAGGTCCTATCCCTCCCTCTACCCTCTCCCTCCCTCCGTCCCTCTACCCCCTCCTCCCTCTCTCCTTCCTTCCCTCCCTCCCCAGTCATTTCTCTCCACTGCACCACACTGTCCTTCTATCCACTCCTCTATCACAGCAGCGTCTCATTCCCCCTCTTTCTGTCTCTCTCTCCCAGGCACGCTCCCTCTCTCCGTCAGCATCGGCGGGAGAGTGATTCACCCCCCCCCCCCTTCTCCTCCTCCTCCTCCTCCTCCTCCCCCCATCGCGCTAACTGGATTGTACAGACAGAGGCAAGCTGAGGACACACAGGAGAGGAGAGAAAGGGTTTGATCAGGGAAGGAAGACGTGGAAACACTACACACTGGATAACATTTCCTCTCTGCTGGCAGGAGGCTACAGAGCAACAGAGTGACACTGCAGCAGTAGCAGTAGCAGCAGTCTGGACTACAGCTTTGACTCACCGCTCCCTGAGGTAAGACTGGTTGTCAGCTACACGCTGCAGCTACACCCAGAGAGGGAGGTCAAACTACAGGGACTTCTCTCTCTGTACCCATGACAACCCTCTGTGTCTACAGTACTTCATTCACTTTATCATGTGCATTCTGCAGTGTATGGAGACAGGCTGGTGTTGAGTGCGTGTTGCAGTGACGGTGTTGTGGCTAATTAGACAGGGCAGGTAGATATAGCTACATGTACTGACTGCATGAGGGGAACATTTAGTGATCACAGAGACCACTCTGCTCACTGTTGTATTCTCAGTGAGATCAGCTGAGGGAGTTGCTTTACAGATCCACTATCAATCCTATTCACTCCTGTTGAGTTGACATCGTTGCATGATTATTGATGTATTTGGTGCATATCTGCATGATTATTGATGTTTTGGGTGCATATCTGCATGAGTATTGATGTTTTGTTTGTGTATCTGGATGGAATACTGTACTGAAAAAAAGATGCTATCTAGAACCGAAAAGGGTTCTTCGGCTGTCCCCATAAGATAACCCTTTGAAGAACCCTTTTGGTTCCAGATAGAACCTCTTTGGTTCCCTTTCCACAGATGGTTCTACATGGAACCCAAAAGGGTTCTACCTGGAACCAAAAAGGGTTCTACCTGGAACCAAAAAGGGTTCTTCTATGGGGACAGTTTCCAGTTAAACATAATACCATGTGATTGACTGCAGCTAATATGAACATATCTATCTATTGTCAACTGAGAAGTGCAGAAAGTAGTTGCCACCAAGTCCACTGGGCAGTAGTGATGTTAAGTTCTGATGACCTTCTAATCAATTTCCTTACCACACATCAAAGACAAATATCAACAAAGATGGCCTATGGATGTTCTACATTGAAGTGGTACATATTGATAGCAGCAGGGTATTTCCAAAGGGCAGCGGGTCCAGGCTTAGGTCCCTGTGCGTCTCAGATCACCAGGGGGCTGTGGGGGCTATGGGGGGCCAAACCCAATCGGGTTATCAGGCCTTCACCCAGTAGCTCCGTTTTGAAAGTGTCGTCCCAGGGCAGGGAGAGGGAGGTGGATGCCTGGCTGTCATCAGTACATTTTAGCAGCGATCAGATCCTTCTGGCTGTGGATCAGACTGGCGCAAACATTGCGCCCAAAACAAGCCTGTCTGTGTTTGGTCGTCACTTCTCAAGCTAGAGCAGGTCATTCCCACGTTTACAGTAGCTCATTTAGAGGGTACAGTATGGTCAATATGTGACCCAAGATGAGTCAGTCATTTAGGGTTCCTAATCTGAAGACCCTTAGAATTCCTTCAACATTGTTAACATTTATGTTATCAATTCCTGGGAGGCTCCAGGGGTTGGCATGGCAACCATGCAGTGGTAAAGCACATTGGATGTTTGTGTAACATGAAAAGGACCACAAAATCTTCGGTGACAGTACAGACCTTTAGGTTTATCCCTCTTGCTTTAAGTGTGAACATTAACGGTCACCAAGGCATTCGGGGTCAATGCCTACCTTTCTCCTTGTGGACATACTTTCTATAGTACAGAACAGAATGTCAACCCCTCTAGCTTTAAGTGCGAACATTAGTGTCACCAAGGCATTCAGGAAACAAACAGCTATAGCTTTGGTCAATGCCCTCCTCTCCTCTCATCTAACCTGCTGACTATAGTTCATAACTTTATGTCAATCCCTCTAGCGTTAAGTCTGAACCTTAGAGGTCATCAAGCTATGCATAAAACATGAATGGACTGTGTCTGTGTTTTCCCTCATCTATAACCTGTTGAAGCTCCATGCCCCTGATCAGCCTAACACTAAACCTAAACCTAACACTAATCTGTGCTGTAAGCAAATATGTGTCCTTACAGAAGGACACCCAGCTATGCTCCAGATGAACTTTTAAAAGGCTTGAGACCCAACAGAGTGGTTTGTAAGTCCAAGCGACAGGCTAGCACATACAACCAGGCCTGACCTGAAATACTTTAAGAATTGAGGAGATGGGAAAAGCCACTGGATTCATATTAACGGCCATTGTGTATGTTGCCCGTACGTTGTCAATGGGCTGTGCGCTGCATTCTGGGTACAATCCTACAAGTAGGGCACTCCTTCAAGGAGTCAATGGGAGTCAATTGGGTGCCAGCTCAAAAATCCACCATTAGCATGAATTACGTGAACAAGAAGCACAACATTACAAATATTTTCAGAGATGTGAGATAATTAACTTGTTCTCTGTAATATCGTATAGCTTTGAAATCGTGACATTACGTACTTTTGAGGAAAATAGGCAGGATTCTCGACTCATACCCTCATACCCTTTTATTATTACCTATTTTACTTTTCTAATATTTCTCTATTTTCTTTCTCTCTGCGTTGTTGGGAAGGGCCCGTAAGCATTTCACTGTTAGTCTACAGTTTACGAAGCATGTGACGAATGCAATTTTATTTTATTTCGACTTTGAGGAGAAAGGGGTCAAGGAACAGCTGCCCAGGGATTTGGGGTTATAAATTCCATTGGGCCATTTGAACAGAGTGATGGATTGGGTGGGATACTGATGCAGTGGTTACTGTAGAGATTGTTACCTTGGTTTGGCAGTTTGACAGTTTGGGGGAGGTGGGGCAGTGGGGCAGTAATCAGTACATCAGACTGACAAGCATTAGTCACACCTCCTGCTGTCTAGAGCTAGAAGGGATTGGGTTAGTGATCTGTTTACCTTCAGAGGTGTGTGTTTGTGTGTGTGTGTGTGTGTGTGTGTGTATGTGTGTGTGTGTGTGTGTGTGTGTGTGTGTGTGTGTGTGTGTGTGTGTGTGTGTGTGTGTGTGTGTGTGTGTGCATCCGTGCAGGTATCAAATGAATATATGAACAGGTACAGCTGTAAGACCAGATATGAAGCCATGTCTGCAGGCAGTGAGAACTTCACAAGCTACTGCCACCATCATTCTGTCTCATTAACATGTGCTGTGAGGCCGTGGCCCCTAATACCAACCATGGCTGTAGACTCCTCCCTTCTTCCCCTCAGCCAAATCCCTTCAGTAAGGGTTTAACGGGGGCTGGCAGGGGTGTTTGCCAGGCTTCATCAGCACTTCATCTGTCTTCCTCATGACACTAGTTGGATTCTGCTGTAACACTTATTTGGCCCCAATTGCAGATTAACTGAAACCGCACAGGGAGTTTCTTCAGAAAGTTGACACAGGTTATGACTGCATTAAAAGCGACACACCCCACAAGCTGCCCCTCCTACTGCTGTGGACATTGATACTGTGTATGCAGGCTTTTGTTCCAGCTCAGCACAACCACACCTAATTCAACTAATCCAATAGCACCAAGCCCTGGACTCACTGAACCCGGTGTGTTAGTGCTGGACCAGGTCTCGGGGTTTGTCCATCATGTGGTCTGAGGGAGGCCATGGAGGGGTTTGGTCAGAGAGACAGGGGCTAGAGAGGGGCTGGGGTTGAGATGGGGGCTAGTCAGAGAGACAGGGGCTAGAGAGGGGCCGGGGAGATGGGGGCTGGTCAGAGAGACAGGGGCTAGAGAGGGGCCGGGGTTGAGATGGGGGCTGGTCAGAGAGACAGGGGCTAGAGAGGGGCCGGGGTTGAGATGGGGGCTGGTCAGAGAGACAGGGGCTAGAGAGGGGCCGGGGAGATGGGGGCTGGTCAGAGAGAGGGGCTAGAGAGAGGCCGGGGTTGACATGGGGGCTGGTCAGAGAGACAGGGGCTAGAGAGGGGTTGAGATGGGGGCTGGTCAGAGAGACAGGGGCTAGAGAGGGGGTTGAGATGGTGGCTAGTCAGAGAGACAGGGGCTAGAGAGGGGGTTGAGATGGGGGCTGGTCAAAGAGACAGGGGGTAGAGAGGGGGTTGAGATGGTGGCTAGTCAGAGAGACAGGGGCTAGAGAGGGGGTTGAGATGGTGGCTGGTCAAAGAGACAGGGGGTAGAGAGGGGGTTGAGATGGGGGCTGTAGCGGGGTTGACCAGTGCCAGTGGGACCTGAGCCAAGCACATGTAGTTCCCCAAGGAGCAGCGAAGTTGCTTCCTTTTTAGACCAGCTATCCTGTTTCCTCACAGAATGCCACTGGTGTAGTCTCTGGGAAAAGAGCTCTATATATATCTGAAGAGAAATTCTAATGTTGTTCACCCCCACATGGCTTTGTCCTCCTCCTCCTCCTGCCTGCCAGCCACAACGCTGTGCCTTGCTGCACATTGAAGTTAAATATCAGCATGTTTATTTCTAATCCTCTATTTGTCATTTATAATCACAGCATAGCTTCAAGCTGCACTGCAGTTGTTGTATCTGTGGGTTGAAGGAGAATTCAGTGCTGTAGGGACTTCTCTCTCCCCAGTCAGAGAATATGTGGGGAGGTAGAGAAGTGAGTTGTTTACTAGTCCCTCTTGAGACCTTCTGCCCTAGAGTTCTATCAAAACAAGCCTGCACTGCAGTATTTACACAGTTCAACATACCTTTTTCCCTGTAGTCAAGTCAAATCACATAATGATCTTTGGGTACTGCATTGTAAAAACAGCTGATAGACTCCTCTCACAGATAGATAGAAATAGGTACACTCTTAGAAAAAAACCTAAAAGGGTACTTTGGCTGTCCCTATAGGGGTACCCTTTGAAGAACACTTTTTGGTTCCAGGTAAAACCCTATTGGGTTCCATGTAGAACCCTTTCCCCAGAAGGTTATACTTGGAACCCAAAAGGGTTCTACCTGGGACCAAAAAAATTTATCCTATGGGGATAACCGAAGAACCCTTTTGGAACCCATTTTACTAAGAGTGTACAGATTTCAGGATGAGACAGGTGTATGTAGCCTATGTGTTGGTAGGGGTAGGGCTTGAGTAAACAAATAAACACATTTCAATGGTTGGTCTGATTGTATCCTGCTCTGACTCCTAAAGCCACAGAGCAGGTGGGGAGCGGGGAGCATTGGCCACTCGCTGCATCTACACACAGTACATTAGGCCTAGTGTGACGGATGAGCATCCGTGCTGCATTAGAAACTCAGCAGCAGATGAAAAGGCCTCATTTTAATGTCTGAAAGTGCCATGCCTGTGGAATCCTATAGCTGGGTTGTTACAGGGTGAAGTGAATCCCCAGCTTATAAACTTTTCAGAGGAGTCTGGACCTGCTTAGCCTGATGTCCAGACTAAGCCTGGTGTGAGACATATTGCTGGTGAGCTACTGAATAAAGAAGGGATTTGGTTTTAGGCTGATTGGATGACCCATTCCTGGAATTGAACATATACAGTGCATTCGGAAAGTATTCAGACTTTTTCCACATTTTGTTACGTTACAGCCTTATTCTAAAATTGATTAAATTGTATTTTTTCTCTCATCAATCTACACACAATACCCCATAATGACAAAGTGAAAACTGTTTTTTAGAAATGTTTGTTATTTTATTAAAAATAAAAAACAGAAATAACTTATTTACATAAGTATTCAGACCCTTTGCTATGAGACTCGAAATTGAGCCCAGGTGCATCCTGTTTCCATTGATCATCCTTGATGTTTCTACAACTTGATTGGAGTCAACCTGTGGTAAATTCAATTGATTGGACATGATTTGGAAAGGCACACACCTGTCTATATAAGGTCCCACAGTTGACAGTGCATGTCAGAGCAAAAACCAAGCCATGAGGTGAAAGGATTGGATAAGACGGCATAGGTACTGGGTTCCCTGCTAAATGTGAGCTAGTGAAATAATAAAAGGTCATTGAGTTCCAATTGGTTAAAAACGGCCCCACTGGTTGCAGTGACCCTTGTTGTTGTCCTGTCTATGACATCACGTCGCTAGGGATGGTCATACTAAAAATGACAGAGAGCTTAGCTTGTCACAGCCACAACTCTGGAATTCATCAAATGACAGGAGCAATTATCAGGCTATTTTCTCCCACTAGAACATTGTTCCCCTCAACCGTTCCCCTCTTATTTAACGGTACTGATTGACTGAGGCATGTTACACACACACACACACACACACACACACACACACACACACACACACACACACACACACACACACACATACACACACACACACACACACACACACACACACACACACATCATTGGATATGAGCTCTGGCCTCCAGGACACAGCATGGTGCAGTCTCAGGCTGGCATGGGGCCCAGAACTGAGCTACACATGAGTTGTGAGGATGGTACAGTACACCATCTGTCTGCCATAGTGCCCAGTTAAACCCTATAACAGGCCTGGATAAAGCAATGGCCCAATCTCTCTTAGACAGCAGCTTCTCTCCATGTCGTCTTTCCCTCAGGATAGCAGTAAAGGAAGTAGGGCACAGTGGTGTGGAACATTCAGATAGAAATGTATTTAGTAGAACAGACATGGCTCTATTACACGTAGAGTAAGGAATCATGTCAGCTCTATTCATGACATGTCTATCTGAATGTGACTCAGATGACCTGTTTATTTGGATCCTCATTAGCCTTTGCAGAAGCAGCAGCTCCTCTTCCTGGGTTCCACTGCTATAGCACTACTACAACAGAACGTGTAGATCTACAGCCATGCTTCGCTAGCTAATAGCTGGATCATTGTCAGGAATAATCAACCTGGGCCCGGTTTCCCAAAAGTGTTGGCATTTAGGCTTACGGGTGTTTTAACGATGCATCTTTTCTACAACGGCCGAAGTTGTAAAATAGGTTTCCCAAAACGGCATACTGAGGGAACGTTCGCAAAGTGCGTCATTGAGGCATGTGTCGATACTGATAGGATCGAAAGGCAACTGCTCTCGGATCAGCTTTCTCTATTAAAATCTTACCTTAACATTTAAATTATTTCACAATACTGACGACGGATCAGCTCCTAGAAAGATATTACCACCTATGGCTGCAAATATTAGGTGGCTTATTATAATGCTTACCCTATAATAATGCTCAAAATCAAGATTTGGCACATCATTGCGCACATCATGAAAATATATTGAGACAAATTACAGACAGTAGCATACAAGTATCAAAATAGAACTCAATTGATTGAACATTAAATGTATTTCAATATGATTTACATAGGCCTATAGTCTACTGTAGACAACTTTGTATTTGTAGTCAACTTTGTTCTGAAGTTTTCGGCAGTCACAGAGAGACAGATAAAACATGGGATTCTATGTTTAGCAGAGATCTTCTGTGTATAAAGTGACGTGGTAGGGTAAAATAAAGCATCTAACGACGCACTTAGCTGTTCTACGAGTGGTCTGAGGCAGGCGTTAGATTTAAGAGTGTTCTCAAGTGCAACGTTAATAATGATGGTTTTGGGAAACAGCTCAGAGATTTAACGATGCTCCTACGAAGGTTCTAACGATGAACATAGCCTTAAGATGCTTTTGGGAAACTGGGCCCTGGTGTTTTTTATCTTAGATTTGTTAGTGTAAAGGTTAAAATCTCCAAAAAGAAGACACCAGTGTTAGTCAATACATTAGGATCAATACAAGTGAGTGGTCTTAAATAGCCGATCAATTCCCTCTTTCCCAGCGAGTCAGTCAATGAGGAGATGCTTAATGATTAACTAATCACCATCAAGGGGGAAGAATGACATCCATTATGACCTCGACAGCTGGTCAATGTCTTAATTGGTTACCTCAGCTTGCTGCGCTAGCAAATAACAATATGTGTTATTCTTAGTAAAGAGTTCAAAGCCTATTGAATTGATATTATAGCTGTCCAAATTTGTAGATGCATGTTAGAGATTTCAGTCCGACAGATGGACAGACAGACAGCTACCCTTGAGGGTCTGTTGCCGTGAGCAACAGTGAGCTAACCTGGTGATAAATCAATTGTGGAGGTTTTCACTGTGTGGCTAACCATTTAGTTTGATTTAAAACACCACAAGAGGCTAATGGATTAAACAGAAAATATCACAATCACAGTGTCAGGCTGGTATAACACTCCTATAACCTATAACACTCCTATAACCTATAACACTCCTATAACCTATAACACTCCTATAACCTATAACACTCCTATAACCTATAACACTCCTATAACCTATAACACTCCTATAACCTACAACACTCCTATAACCTACTGTTGTTGTTGTAGTTGTTATCTGCTAAACTCCACATACACCAGCATGGCATATGTTGTACATGTAGTAAACATGGTTGTTGGGACTCTGGTGCTCTGAGGTCACAGATAACAAAGGAATGAAGCCAGTGCTGCTCTGGTAAACACAAACAAACAAGCACATGCTGCACACACAGCTCCCTGGTGGCAACTGTATAAATTATTAGGAACTACAACTCAATGATCCAACTTTTGCATGCAAAAAAGCCTACTGCTAGCCCCCCACCACCCACCCAGTAGCCTACGGCCAGCCGGTTGGGGTCCCGCACCCTTTGCTCCACTACAGTGGGGCGGATCGAATGACCCTAATTATAGCAGGCAGCGGGCCGTTGGGCGGGCGTGGATTACAGAGATATCATCCCGCCTCAAGTCTGGGCACATAAACACAGTGGGGGAATGCGGAGAAGGGATCAGTGGGGCAGCAAGCACAGAGGCTTAATAACGGCAACATGAGCACTGCAACAGCTAGCACAGGCTAGGCTAGTCCCACTCCAACAGCTAGCACAGGCTAGGCTAGCCCCACTCCAACAGCTAGCACAGGCTAGCCCCACTCCAACAGCTAGCACTGCAACAGCTAGCACAGGCTAGGCTAGCCCCACTCCAACAGCTAGCACAGGCTAGGCTTGACCCACTCCAATGCTAGCACTGCTGCAGATAGCACAGGCTATGTTAGGCTAGCCCCACTGCAGCAGCCATCACAGGCTAGGCTAGGTTAGACTTGACCCACTCCAACAGCCATAGAGCATATATGCGTGAAGGCTATGCTAAGCTAGCCCCACTCCAACAGCTAGCAGAGCCGAATTAGCAGGATAGCTAATAGCCATAGCCGTGTCTTGCACAACAGACTATAAACTGTGGGACATGTTAAGGACAAAGCATAGAGATGGTTCACAGTTCTGTGGAGCCATTTCTCTTTTTTGGGCCTTCATGCAGGCAAGACTACTCATGACTCCTACTCAGCAGAATGAAGCCAGTGATATCTTATTATCCCATGTGGGTATTTTGTATAGGCCTGGTGTTTACTGAGAAGGAAGGGACCTTTGCAATATAGCCTAGTTAGCCTCTTCACAAATGAGCCTTTCACTGTTTGGATTGCCTGATTACATACCTGGTCTACATTCCTAGCATCAATGTGTTCTGTATTATTTATGTTTTACCAGGTAAGTTAACTGAGAACACATTCTCATTTACTGCAACGACCTGGGGAATAGTTACAAGGGAGAGGAGGTGGGATGAATGAGCCAATTGGAAGCTGGGGATGATTAGGTGGCCATGATGGTCAGATTGAGAATTTAGCCAGAACACTGGGGTTACCACCCCTACTCTTACGATGAGCTCTTTAGTGACCACAGAGAGTCAGGACACCCGTTTAACGTCCACCCGAAAGACGCACCCTACACAGGGCAATGTCCCCAATCACTGCCCTGGGGCATTAGGATTTTTTTTTAGACCAGAGGAAAGAGTGCCTGCTACTAGCCCTCCAACACCACTTCCAGCAGCATCTGGTCTCCCATCCAGGGACCGACCAGGACCAACCCTGCTTGGCTTCAGAGGCAAGCCAGCAGTGGGATGCAGGGTGTATGGTATGGAGGTCTAGCTGAAGTTCCACCATTACTTCTCTCCTCTTCCAGACTGCAGCTCCACTTTTTGTTTGACATGTCTGGTTCCCCTTTCCCCAGTAGGGGGCATAAAGCTCCAAGCTACGGTCTGAGAAAAGGAACTGGGAGTTTTTGACATCAAGTGGACTGAGTTTTAATTGGATCATAGTATGCTGAACTTATTCTAGTATTCTTAGATTCTTAGAAAGGACCTGTTATTCTTAGTACTATGGTTGGCACACAGTGCCATGACATTCATAGTCCCCTATCATACAATTGTAGAAGCACCAAAATACTGAGGATATATATAGATAGGCTATCATTGTAAGATTGAACGTGGGCGGAGAGAGGTATTCTGTGCTTTTATGGGAAGAAATAGACCAGAGAGACGGACATGGGACTCTTACAAGATGAGACAACAGAAAAGGTTTTCAAGAGTTACAAGGTGGAGTCACTCCTCTCCAATAGATGGATGGTCAGAAAGAGTCAACCAGAAACTGAGATATTAGAAAACCCTACAAAGAGGTATTTTCAACCTCCGCAAACGGATAGTTGTGTGTAGTTCAGTTGACGTGACGATGAGAAGGAATGAATTGGCTTGTCGTGAGGTCACTCGGGGTCATAAGGTTGTAGTGGTAGGTATCTCTCGGACAGGTCAGGGTGGGTAAGGCCAAGACATGGACAGTTACAGGAAGTGGTGAAAGGAGGAATCACCATGCAGAGGGCTCTAGGCTGTATCAGAGACACTGACAACCTGATGACCAGCCTAATGGACCCTGTTACCCATTACTGCGTTCTTGTCAGACCTCTGTCAGAAACACTGATCTAAGGTCAGCTTTACATTTCTTTCCCTTATGGTAAATGTAAAGATTGGGGAAAGGTCACTAATCCTAGATCAGTGTTTACAGGAAACTTTTGCCCAGAACTGTCACAGCAGCCAGAGAGGATAGGCTCATTGGTAGGAGAGTCATGATACCTGCATAGTGCCTTTAAAAATGATGTTATTGACAATCTTACTCAGTGCTGCTATGGCGCTTGAGTGTGCAGGATAAAGGACAAAGTCCAAAAAGTTACAAATTGCTGCCCTCTGCTGGTTATCCATTAAAAGCATCACCAGAATGTACAGCTTTAGGCCAATGCATTTTTTTTCTTCTTCACATTTCAGTAATTTAGCAGACGCTCTTATCCAGAGCGACTTACTGTAGTGAGTGCATTTTTATACTGGTCCCCTGTGGGAGTGAGCTCCACTCTTTGTCCTGCATGGGAAAACAGTATAGAGGACGCTACAACTCATGTTTACGCTGTAGACTGCCCTAAAAGTATGTCAGACATTTGAGAGTAACATTTACCATAGAGATTTACGATAGGCGATAATTTCCAATGCTGGTTGAGCATAGCCTAGTGACATCTCTATAGCTATATGAGATAGCACCACCAGACATGGCAGCTCTGCTTCTAGCTCCTAAGCAACTTTGCAGTATTGTAAAACAAATGTAGTGTTATTTCTTACATATTTTTTGTGTTATTTCATACAGCTGGAAATAACTTATATTTCTTAATTCCATTCTTTTACTTTTAGATCTGTGTGTATTGTTGTGAATTGTTAGATACTACTGCACTGTTGGAGCTAGGAACACAAGCAGTTCGCTACACCCGCAACAACGTCTGCTAAATATGTGTATGTGACCAATATATATTTGATTTGATAGCATAGAACATGTCCCAGGTGAGGTTTCATGTACAGGGCAGCAACAAGCACAGCGTGGGTTCTTGACCATACTATATATGGAGGAAGGAATGGAGAGTACCAGGCTGGCTGCACCAGTAGAGTTCATCATGATTTGTCTTCTGCCCCGGGACGGGGGCCCACACGCTGATAGAACATCCCAGATATTCACACCCAACCCCGGTGGGTCCTGTCTGCGACTGCCAACCGCTGTGGTGATATGCCAGTGCTCCGGGCCGGGGAAAGTGGATATTTCCCTAAGAATGCATCTGCTGGTCCCACATAATACTGTATGTGCTTCAGCCAAATATTGTAATATAGCCTGGTCCCAGATCTGTCCCAGGTATGTGCAGTGTGCTTCAGCCAACTCCTCTGCTCTGACTACTGTTGTCATGTTTGGCATCACCATGAGCGAACATAGCAGAGAGGATCTATACAGATCTGGGACTAGGCTCTTTGTACCGTATTCCCAAAGAAGAGACCCAATATTAGTGGGCATGACCTAAAAACATCCCTTCTACTGTGTCTGTCTCCCCATCTCTCTACAAAAACACATCCATGGAAAATCCAGGAACATCTGTCTGTGTCAGTACTGGGGGTTTGGCAGCTTCCTCCCTGGGCTCTGGTGTCAGCTGCCTGCAGGGTGTGAAACCAGGGGGTGGTGGGTGTCACTAACTGACACCTCTCATCATAATCACCTGCATAAATTAAAAGGTACAGTGTGTTGCTAAAGATGATGTTGCGGTTTGCCCCCATTGCCAACTAATGAAACAAGAGAGTCAGTATCAAATATGATGTATGGAAGAGCACACTCACAGAGATAGACAGACTCATGAATACCAAAGCTCAAAAGTACAGCACAAGGCAATGAGTTTATTCTTTATAGACTGAAAAGTACAGAGCAGAGCAGTGCATAAACAGACAGACAAACAGACATACAGTGGGGGAAAAAAGTATTTAGTCAGCCACCAATTGTGCAAGTTCTCCCACTTAAAAAGATGAGAGAGGCCTGTAATTTTCATCATAGGTACACGTCAACTATGACAGACAAAATGAGAAAAAGAAATCCAGAAAATCACATTGTAGGATTTTTAATGAATTTATTTGCAAATTATGGTGGAAAATAAGTATTTGGTCAATAACAAAAGTTTCTCAATACTTTGTTATATACCCTTTGTTGGCAATGGTTTTCTGTAAGTCTTCACAAGGTTTTCACACACTGTTGCTGGTATTTTGGCCCATTCCTCCATGCAGATCTCCTCTAGAGCAGTGATGTTTTGGGGCTGTCGCTGGGCAACACGGACTTTCAACTCCCTCCAAAGATTTTCTATGGGTTTGAGATCTGGAGACTGGCTAGGCCACTCCAGGACCTTGAAATGCTTCTTACGAAGCCACTCCTTCGTTGCCCGGGCGGTGTGTTTGGGATCATTGTCATGCTGAAAGACCCAGCCACATTTCATCTTCAATGCCCTTGCTGATGGAAGGAGGTTTTCACTAAAAATCTCACGATACATGGCCCCATTCATTCTTTCCTTTACATGGATCAGTCGTCCTGGTCCCTTTGCAAAAAAACAGCCCCAAAGCATGATGTTTCCACCCCCATGCTTCACAGTAGGTATGGTGTTCTTTGGATGCAACTCAGCATTCTTTGTCCTCCAAACACAACGAGTTGAGTTTTTACCAAAAAGTTCTATTTTGGTTTCATCTGACCATATGACATTCTCCCAATCCTCTTCTGGATCATCCAAATGCACTCTAGCAAACTTCAGACGAGCCTGGACATGTACTGGCTTAAGCAGGGGGACACGTCTGGCACTGCAGGATTTGAGTCCCTGGCGGCGTAGTGTGTTACTGATGGTAGGCTTTGTTACTTTGGTCCCAGCTCTCTGCAGGTCATTCACTAGGTCCCCCCGTGTGGTTCTGGGATTTTTGCTCACCGTTCTTGTGATCATTTTGACCCCACGGGGTGAGATCTTGCGTGGAGCCCCAGATCGAGGGAGATTATCAGTGGTCTTGTATGTCTTCCATTTCCTAATAATTGCTCCCACAGTTGATTTCTTCAAACTAAGCTGCTTACCTATTGCAGATTCAGTCTTCCCAGCCTGGTGCAGGTCTACAATTTTGTTTCTGGTGTCCTTTGACAGCTCTTTGGTCTTGGCCATAGTGGAGTTTGGAGTGTGACTGTTTGAGGTTGTGGACAGGTGTCTTTTATACTGATAACAAGTTCAAACAGGTGCCATTAATACAGGTAACGAGTGGAGGACAGAGGAGCCTCTTAAAGAAGAAGTAACAGGTCTGTGAGAGCCAGAAATCTTGCTTGTTTGTAGGTGACCAAATACTTATTTTCCACCATAATTTGCAAATAAATTCATAAAAAATCCTACAATGTGATTTTCTGGAGAAAAAAAATCTCAATTTGTCTGTCATAGTTGACGTGTACCTATGATGAAAATTACAGGCCTCTCTCATATTTTTAAGTGGGAGAACTTGCACAATTGGTGGCTGACTAAATACTTTTTTTCCCCACTGTACTAACAAACATACAGACAGAAACACACACACACCCTCCAACCCATACACCCTAGGTCCTTCTGCATTCCTGGTCGATCATAAAAAGTGGGATTGGAGTTCGGCATCTGGCACAGACCATGAGATCATGTGATAGAATCCCCATGGCAACAACTACACCTCAACATAAGCAGACAGACTGATACACACACGCATGGACGTCTTCTCAGACAGACCCAACTCCTCAACCCAAATCTGGCAGGGCCTCTGTGTAGAGACAGGATCTGTCCTTCCTCTCCTCCCAGGGGGGACGTAGCCCTTTGTCCTTCTGTCAACAGCTTGTGTCATGCTACTGGAGTGAGGCCTGAGACTCTAAACACATTTCTCTGTTTGTTTTGGCCGCTGCGTGGGAGTGCGAAGAGGAGGAGGAGGTTTGGATGTTTGCCTCCAGCACAGGGTTGTGTTGTATTTTCATGTGTTTTGTAATTCATCTTCAGGTTTCCCCCCTCGTCTTCTCTCTTTCTGGGGACCCTTGGGGCCGCGCTGCACTAACGCATGTGTCATGTCATATGTCACTGTGTGTCTATTGTGTACTCTGGGACTCGTGTAGTTGTGATCGTTCTTGGCATGAGTTGTAGCCGTGCTGTGTTGAAGGTTGTATTTTAATTCAATGAGCTATAGGAGTGGTGACAGAAATGATAATGTACTGACGCAATGTACTTTAGGCTTAGATCTGGAAAGACAAAGTCCACTCATAACAATCTCAAGAGGCACTCCTGCAAAGTAAAACATTTGAAAGTCAACACTACCATTATCTCTAGATAACTAAACTTGATTCGATTGCATCACTTGGAGCACTGCAAAGCTCGTTGATGCAAAAACTTGCAATGCACACAGTCTTTCTGTGGCTGAGTATTTACACTCCCTGCTATAGGCCCACACGACAGCAACGGAAATATAGGTCTATAACAATGTCATATATAGAGGCTTTTTAGAATGGCATACTTTATGGCCACCCTAAAACATCCTGTTCGCCTGACCCGCTCCTGAACATCTCTCTGGTCGGTTTGGAGGAATTACAGCCGTCTGTCCCCAGCAATTGATTTATCTCAGAGTTGTGGAATTCCCAAATGAGTTCTCTGTTGTAGCAAGAAACTCAGGGAACGGTTTTATTGGCCGCCGCCCCATCCACCTCCAAGTCTGAGCTGTGATCACTGCCCGTAACCAAGGAGATCACTCTGCTGTTTGTAAACAATTCATTTTCTAGGGGCTGGCGCTGGACAGAAAAGCCTGTAGGCTCTTCCCACTTTCAGTTCACAGTATTTGGAGAGAAAATTAGCCCTTATTCACTACTACTCGCGCTAAATAACCACACATGCACAAACACTTACTGAAATTAACACTAACTTTAACATAATAACAAGTGTAGATAGTAGCCATGTTTGGAATTCAGGATGGGAATATCCAGATGATTATGAAACTCCATAGGCACAGCTATAAACAGTTTGGAGGTCGCATGACTGTGGTATGCACAGAGTGTCTCGGGCCAAGGAGCTGGTGTGAAATACCTCAGGAGCGTGATAAAGGTGAATCATGGAGTAGAGTATAAAGCATCATGGAGGATTGATGATGGTCAAATACAGAATGACAGTAGGGTGGCATCTAGGTTACGCATCAGCTGCTAACTTTACTGTATCACTAGGTTACGCATCAGCTGCTAACTGTACTGTATCACTAAGTTACGCATCAGCTGCTAACTGTACTGTATCACTAGGTTACGCATCAGCTGCTAACTTTACTGTATCATCTAGGTTACGCATCAGCTGCTAACTTTACTGTATCATCTAGGTTACGCATCAGCTGCTAACTTTACTGTATCATCTAGGTTACGCGTCGGCTGCTAACTTTACTGTATCACTAGGTTACGCGTTGGCTGCTAACTTTACTGTATCACTAGGTTACGCGTTGGCTGCTAACTGTACTGTATCACTAAGTTACACATGGCTGCTAACTTTACTGTTTCAATAGGTTACGCATCGGCTGCTAACTGTACTGTATCAAATCAAATCAAATCAAATTGTATTGGCCACATGCGCTGAATACAACAGGTGCAGACATTACAGTGAAATGCTTACTTACAGCCCTTAACCAACAGTGCATTTATTTTTTATAAAAAAGTCAAATAAAACAAAAACAAAAAAGTGTTGAGAAAAAAAGAGCAGAAGTAAAATAAAATAACAGTAGGGAGGCTATATATACAGGGGGGTACCGGTGCAGAGTCAATGTGCAGGGGCACCGGCTAGTTGAAGTAGTTGAAGTAATATGTACATGTGGTTATAGTTAAAGTGACTATGCATAAATAATTAACAGAGTAGCAGCAGCGTAAAAAGATGGGGTGGGGGGGAGTGCAAATTGTCCGGGTAGCCATGATTAGCTGTTCAGGAGTCTTATGGCTTGGGGGTAGAAGCTGTTGAGAAGTCTTTTGGACCTAGACTTGGCACTCCGGTACCACTTGCCGTGTGGTAGCAGAGAGAACAGTCTATGACTAGGGTGGCAGGAGTCTTTGACAATTTTGAGGGCCTTCCTCTGACACCGCCTGGTATAGAGGTCCTGGATGGCAGGAAGCTTGGCCCCAGTGATGTACTGGGCCGTACGCACTACCCTCTGTATTGCCTTGCGGTCGGAGGCAGAGCAGTTGCCATACCAGGTGGTGATGCAACCAGTCAGGATGCTCTCGATGGTGCAGCTGTAGAATTTTTTGAGGATCTGAGGACCCATGCCAAATCTTTTCAGTCTCCTGAGGGGGAATAGGCTTTGTCGTGCCCTCTTCACGACTGTCTTGGTGTGTTTGGACCATGATAGTTCGTTGGTGATGTGGACACCAAGGAACTTGAAGCTCCCAACCTGTTCCACTACAGCCCCGTCGATGAGAATGGGGGCGTGCTCAGTCCTCTTTTTTTCCCTGTAGTCCACAATCATCTCCTTTGTCTTGGTCACGTTGAGGGAGAGGTTGTTATCCTGGCACCACACGGCCAGGTCTCTGACCTCCTCCCTATAGGCTGTCTCATCGTTGTCGGTGATCAGGCCTACCACTGTTGTGTCGTCGGCAAACGTAATGATGGTGTTGGAGTCGTGCCTGGCCATGCAGTCATGGGTGAACAGGGAGTACAGGAGGGGACTGAGCACGCACCCCTGAGGGGCCCCCGTGTTGAGGATCAGTGTGGCAGATGTGTTGTTACCTACCCTTACCACCTGGGGGCGGCCCGTCAGGAAGTCCAGGATCCAGTTGCAGAGGGAGGTGTTTAGTCCCAGGATCCTTAGCTTAGTGATGAGCTTTGAGGGCACTATGGTGTTGAATGCTGAGCTGTAGTCAATGAATAGCATTCTCACGTAGGTGTTCCTCTTGTCACTAAGTTACGCATCGGATGCTAACTTTACTGTATCACTAAGTTACGCATCGGCTGCTAACTGAACTGTATCACTAAGTTACGCATCGGCTGCTAACTGTACTGTATCACTAAGTTACGCATCGGCTGCTAACTTTACTGTATCACACTACGAGAACACAACGTACACACCAGTGTCTGTGTCTGTGTTTGTCTGTGTCAGTGCATAGGTCAAGTCAGAGAGGATATGCAGGGATGAATCTCCTATTGTCCCATTGTGATAAACAACAATACAGTGTGAAGCAGAGAATACTAACAGTCTATACAAACTGAGGATGGGAATCTGTTACCTCTGGCATTTAGACTGGGGGAAAACATCCAATAACAAATAAGAGATAGCTCTCGTAAATCATTGCACAAAAAGTAATCTACGATTACACAGTTGAACAACTGACGTGAATGATCATTTAACCACCCCTGCCTGTAGTCAGGCTTCTTACACAATGCTCTGTGTCTGAAAGAGAGGGAGAGAAGAGAAATCTGATCTGGTTTTGCATTGCAGTGACTTTATAATGCTCTCTCTTTCCTAGACTTACATTGTGTTGTAACGTACCATACCATCTGTCCTATTCTGCCTCCTCTAGTTCCTTATCATGTCTCCAGAGAGAAATGCTATAGCCTACGCTATAGAAATGGAACATTGGAATGAACAATTAAAGCCTGAAATGCCAGCGCTGAAATAGTGTGATAAAAGTTATATAACTCTGACACCCCTGCTCTAGGACTAAGCTCATGGACACTATGATACATCCAACACACAAACTCATTCCATGGAGGGCCTAGTGTCTGCTGGGTTTTGTTTTTTTTCCTTTCAATTAAGACCGACACAATCAGATGAGGGGAGTTCCTCACTAATCAGTACAAGGGAGAAGCGAAAACCCGCAGCCACTCGGCCCTCCGTGGAATGAGTTTGACACCTGTGTCTTAGAGAGTTCAGGATCAGTTGACTGTGGTGTGTTATCTAAACAGAGGGATTAGAGACAAGCCTATAGCTACAATTTAATTTATTTGAATAAAACACAAAATATGTTGCTGTAGTTTGTCCATATATCATAAAGGTATACTAGCTGAAGTTTACATTAAACTACAATATTTATTATGTACAAATACAGCGTCTGTGAACATGTCTCATTATTGTAACACTTCTTCAAGTTGCTGTAAAAATTCCAATCAGTTTTTAAATAAAGTTTTATTCTCCTATGATGCATCATCCAGAGGAGTAGTCCTTAGATGAGCACTAGTTAAGTTCATTTATTCACTTAAATGCCTTCAGAATTAGGTTCTTATTTAAAAAAAATAACTTGTTTATAACTTTTTGGGACTTTGAAAACTGTTGCGGTAATGAGAATTTTGTGGAAATCGTAGTAAAATGCATAATATCTGATAAAAAAAACACAATAATTATTATGAAATAGATAAGTACAGCTCTCAGTGATCCAAGAGGAAATCTCAGTGATCTAAGAGGAAATTGTCTAATTGTCTGTGTATGCACGTGTGTATGTGCATTGCATACATGTGCGTGCGTGCATACTATGTGTGTGTGTGTGTGTGCGTGTGTGTGTGCGTGCATGTGTGCGTGCGTGTGTGCATGTGTGTGCGTGTGTGTGTGCGTGTGTGTTTGTGTGCGTGTGTGTGTGCATACGTGTGTGTGTGCGTGTGCGTGCGTGTGTGCGTGCGTGTGCGTGTGCGTGTGTGTGTGTGCGTGTGCGTGTGTGTGTGTGTGCAAGGGAAAAAGAGGAAAAGGAGTATGTTAGAAGCACACCTGCATCCTCACCTTTCAACCTCTCTGTTTAACTCCTCCCCACTCCTCCCCACTCCTCCCCACTCCTTCATCCCCCCGTCCCTCCACCCCTCCTCCCCCTCCCCCCATTCCTCCTCCATGCACATAAAGTGAAGTCATCACCATAACCCTATCTGTGTACCGGGACAACAAATACTCCTTTTAAAGTCCATGGACTGACTTCTGGTAAGAAATAAGTTAATGGTAAATACATTGCGGTCTATGGAATGTGAAGAGTAGGCTTGAAATACACTATCAGTCTGCGTTACTCAAACAAGTGTTCCAGTTTGTGTGTGTCCATATGGGACAGGTCCCACGGTCAGGGTCTGGAGAGCAGAGAGGTTTCATGGGAGGATGTGTTTTGTCTGGACCTTCTCCTGGACTCTAGTGCAGGTGGCCAGGACCGCTATGTGTGTTGCGAAAAATCGTCAAGATTTAATCGTCACCAAGTAATATATATGTAAGAACAGACCACGGTCTGAATTACAAGCAGCAGCTCCTGTCCTGAGCGAGAGAGAGTGAGAGAGAGAGAGAGAGAGAGAGAGAGGGAGAGAGGGAGAGAGAGAGAGAGAGAGAGAGAGAGAGAGAGAGAGAGAGAGAGAGAGAGAGAGAGAGAGAGAGAGAGAGAGAGAGAGTTGCCAGGACCACAAATTCCATCTAGACACCGTTGCCCTAGAGCACACAAAAAACTATACATACCTCGGCCTAAACATCAGCGCCACAGGTATCTCCACAAAGCTGTGAACGATCTGAGAGACAAGGCAAGAGGGTCTTCTATGCCATCAAAAGGAACATCAAATTTGACATACCAATTAGGATCTGGCTTAGACCACTGCGCCACTCGGGAGACCTGCTTAAGCCAGTACATGTCCAGGCCTTTATGTTTGTGAGGTCTGGGGTCCGCTCACCAACCAAGAATTCACAAAATGGGACAAACACCAAATTGAGACTCTGCATGCAGAATTCTGCAAAAACATCCTCCGTGTACAACGTAAAACACCAAATAATGCATGCAGAGCAGAATTAGGCCAATACCCGCTAATTATCAAAATCCAGAAAAGAGCCGTTAAATTCTATAACCACTTAAAAGGAAGCGATTCCCAAACCTTCCATAACAAAGCCATCACCTACAGAGAGATGAACTTGGAGAAGAGTCCCCTAAGTAAGCTGGTCCTGGGGCTCTGTTCACAAACACAAACAGACCCCACAGAGCCCCAGGACAACAACAACAACAACAACAACACAATTAGACCCAACCAAATCATGAGAAAACAAAAAGAGAATGACTTGACACATTGGAAAGAACAAACAAAAAAACTGAGCAAACTAGAATGCTATTTGGCCCTAAACAGAGAGTACACAATGGCAGAATACCTGACCACTGTGACTGACCCAAACTTAAGGAAAGCTTTGACTATGTACAGACTCAGTGAGCATAGCCTTGCTATGGAGAAAGGCCGCCGTAGGCAGACCTGGCTCTCAAGAGAAGACAGGCTATGTGCACACTGACCACAAAATGAGGTGGAAACTGAGCTGCACTTCCTAACCTCCTGCCAAATGAATGACCATATTAGAGACACATATTTCCCTCAGATTACAGCGATCCACAAAGAATTCGAAAATAAACCCAATTTTGATAAACTCCCTTATCTACTGGGTGAAAAACCACAGTGTGCCATCACAGCTGCAAGATTTGTGACCTGTTGCCACAAGAAAAGGGCAACCAGTGAAGAACAAACACCATTGTAAATACAACCCATATTTATGTTTATTTATTTTCACATTTGTACTTTAACTATTTGCACATTGTTACAACACTGTATATATACATAATATGACATTTGAAATGTCTTTATTCTTTTGAAACTTCTGAGTGTAATGTTTACTGTTAATATTTATTGTTTATTTCACTTTTGTTTACTATCTACTTCACTTGCTTTGGCAATGTTAACATACGTTTCCCATGCCAATAAAGCCCTTAAATTGAAATTGAATTGAATTGAGAGAGAGAGAGAGGGCGAGAGAGAGAGAGAGGGCGAGAGAGAGAGAGAGAGAGAGAGAGAGAGAGAGAGAGAGAGAGAGAGAGAGAGAGAGAGAGAAAGGCAGGGCATCAATGTAAAGGTCAGGCGCCTTTGACAAACTTTGTTTCCATTCAGTAAGAGAGAGGCTGAGTCTAGTTCTGCCAGGTCTGTGACCTCACAGTGCAGCCTTATAAACCCAACCTCACATCCCTCATATCCCCCCAAACTCACAGCACTCTTTCCTAGGTCATTACTCTGGCAATAATCACATCAGGATGTCATGACACATTTGCACCACAGAGGGAGTCTTGCCAAACGATTTTCTACTCTATTTTAGACAAAGTTTGTGTTGAGGAATGATGACTATGTTATGTTACAGGTATATTACAGATATGTTGCAGGTCTTTCAGGCAAGCTTTGTGTACTGGCTATAGAGGTAGTATCTACAGTACCTACCTGTACTAGTTAGTACCAAATGTGTGTGTGAGAAAGAGAGGTGTATGTGTGTGCGTACTGATATTACTTAAAATGCAAAGTATAGGCCTATAGACATGAGCAAGCATGAGTCCATGTTGCGTGCTTACGTTAATGTCCTATCTGCCAAAAGCAATAGCTAATCCTCTGCAAACAGTATGAAGTGCTGTTTATCATTCCATCACCTTTTGGCTGTGATCCTACTCCTATTGTGGTCCTGTAGAAGAATGAGACAATGAGACGTGAAAGGGCCTGAGCCGGTTTGACACAATGACTGTGTTTGCGTCCCAAATGGTAACCTATTCCCTATGCACTGCACTCCTTTTCACCAGGACCTATTGGGCCCTATGTAGGTAATTAGGGGCCATTTGGGAAGCAGCCTGTGTGATGATAAACTGGCCAGATTAGTAGGAGAACAAATCATGATTAAGTCATCTCTCTGGGCAGATTCGCACACGTTACAAACTCTTTCATTCATAGTGTCACAGAGTATGGATGTCAAACTAGTCTGATCAGTTTACTACATGGAGGGGGAGAAGACTGTCATTGCATTGTGCTTTCTTCAGTGCTCCCACTGGGCACAGACGTTAGTTCAACGTCCATATTTGATTTACATTTGATTGAGTTGTCAACTAATGTGAATTAAACAAAACATTTCACCATATCATTGGATTTAGGTTCAAAGTTGGGTAAAAAAAAGTTTTTGCCCATTGGGTTTACTGTAGTGTATCAATATTTCATAACAATCACCTTCCCTAGACAATTGTATGTGAGTTGACTTTAAAGGTACAGTCTGGGGATTGGGAATCTGTTCAGTGGTCATTTCAATGTTACAGATTGTATTGTTATGAACTATCCCCAGTATTATACTTGACGTGAAGATGTTGTTTGCTGTTCAGAACACTATGGAGGAGGGGATGTTCTGGTAAAATAATACCACTGTGGTGCACCTCATCATCAGCAGCAGTAGAAGAGGCCATGCAAGGTCTCTTACCTAATGTGGTGACTAACTAGTTACAGACTTTGTGTTCTGGCAGATTCCTCTTCACACCTTGGCCAAGCTGACAGGCAGCAAAACAAATGTGTTCATCAACAAACTATGTTTGTGGTTTCATACATAGCGTACACAACAACAGTAAACCATGCTCATAGTTCATACATAGCGTACATCAGCAACAGTAAACCATGCTCATAGTTCATACATAGCGTACACAACAACAGTAAACCATGCTCATAGTTCATACATAGCGTACATCAGCAACAGTAAACCATGCTCATAGTTCATACATAGCGTACATCAGCAACAGTAAACCATGCTCATAGTTCATACATAGCGTACATCAGCAACAGTAAACCATGCTCATAATTCATACATAGTGTACATCAGCAACAGTAAACCATGCTCATAGTTCATACATAGCGTACACAACAACAGTAAACCATGCTCATAGTTCATACATAGCGTACATCAGCAACAGTAAACCATGCTCATAGTTCATACATAGCGTACATCAGCAACAGTAAACCATGCTCATAGTTCATACATAGCGTACACAACAACAGTAAACCATGCTCATAGTTCATACATAGCGTACATCAGCAACAGTAAACCATGCTCATAGTTCATACATAGCGTACATCAGCAACAGTAAACCATGCTCATAGTTCATACATAGCGTACACAACAACAGTAAACCATGCTCATAGTTCATACATAGCGTACATCAGCAACAGTAAACCATGCTCATAGTTCATACATAGCGTACATCAGCAACAGTAAACCATGCTCATAGTTCATACATAGCGTACACAACAACAGTAAACCATGCTCATAGTTCATACATAGCGTACACAACAACAGTAAACCATGCTCATAGTTCATACATAGCGTACATCAGCAACAGTAAACCATGCTCATAATTCATACATAGTGTACATCAGCAACAGTAAACCATGCTCATAGTTCATACATAGCGTACACAACAACAGTAAACCATGCTCATAGTTCATACATAGCGTACATCAGCAACAGTAAACCATGCTCATAGTTCATACATAGCGTACATCAGCAACAGTAAACCATGCTCATAGTTCATACATAGCGTACACAACAACAGTAAACCATGCTCATAGTTCATACATAGCGTACATCAGCAACAGTAAACCATGCTCATAGTTCATACATAGCGTACATCAGCAACAGTAAACCATGCTCATAGTTCATATATAGCGTACATCAGCAGTTACATAACTGGTGTTTTTGTTTCGTGCTCTTCTGAGGATAACCTTTGACTCTGAGAAGTTCAGGGATAATTCCAAAAACATCATCATCATCATCATCATCTCAAACTGTGCTTTCATAAGGCTTGCTTGAATCACTGGTGCTTTCCAGCAAAAGTCACTCTTTGCACATTCTTGTTAGTTTTGTTTCTGTTATTGTTGGACTATAAAATGATAGGGAGAGAGTGATCTGGGTGAGAGCTTCCAAAGGAAGGTAGGCTCTAAAAAGAAAGTGTTACCAACGTTTCTCTAAAAGTAGTGTACTAAGCAAAGCCAGTATAGATGTGCCGAAGGGAGTGATCCAGCCTAGGATTGGAACCATAGACACTCCCAGTGAGAGGTTCTAAACAGAAGTATAGTTCGCTCACAGTATAGGAGTATAGTATAGTATAGTATAGTATAGTATAGGTTTCCCAGCACTCCTACGTCCAACCACTACAGTCATGGAACAGGGCAGCCTGTGTGACTGTCAAACCCAACGCTGACCAGTAGCATTGGCCCTCGGCAATGTTTCCTCTCAAAACACACAGCTTTGTCTGGGAAGTGAGCGCACAACAGCCAGGGTTGATATGGAGACACGCCAGACACTCCACTCCAGCCAGCTTTATTTCAGTCTCACACAAACACACACAGCACAGCAGAGAACACTGGGGCATATCTGGGATTTCAGGACAGTCAATAAAAGAGATTGTTAGATATTTTTATACACCCACTGAGTACTCGTCAGGTTTGGCACTTTGGCAGTACACTCTTAGAAAAAAGGGTTCCAAAATAGTTATTCAGCTGTCCCCATAGGAGAACCCTTTTTTCCACCCTCTGTGGAAAGTGTTCTTCATGGAACTGAAAAGGGTTCTACCTGGCTGTCCCCATAGGAGAACCCTTTTTTCCACCCTCTGTGCAAAAGGTTCTACCTGGAACCAAAAGGTTTCTTCAACGGGTTCTCCTATGGGGACAGCCGAATAACCATTTTAGGTTCTAGATAGCACCTTTTTTTCTAAGAGTGTACAATGACCCGAGTTGAACTCTTTGGAGGTGTTGCGTAACCAGCTCCTTGTCGACCTGGATCCCAGCTGTGCCCTTTGTCTGTTTGAACAGCTCAAATGTTGCGAGACTAACTGTGAGTAATAGCTGTGATCCATTAGGACCAGACAGGGTCTGATTGCTTTAGTCTCTACTGTGACACAGTTTACTCATCAACAGAACCCTGATGAAGGTTGACAGAGTTACACGCTATCCTCCAGGGACTAGTGCATTGTGATGGTGTGTGAGCAAACACTCACTAACGGATATGGCTGCTCTCTGCTCTCGCCTGGAGCCCAGATCTCTTAGATCTGTTCAAGCAGACTGCTGCTTGTGGTGATGACATCATCCCTGAATCATTCCGTGCCTTGCCTGTGTACATATGCAGTCAAACAGCTATCCCTCTTCCTAATAAACTGTCAGCCAGGCCAGGCCACTAATACAACTGGTGATGTAATGAATGATTCAAGGGGTTTTCTTCAAGGGGTTTTCTTTTTTTCCTCAGATCAAACACACAGGACAGAGATTGGCCTATGCCTATTCAGGATTTATTTTCACAATCACTTTTTCATCAAGGTGTACGTATACCTTTCCCGGTACTATACAACTCAGAAAACGATAAATGACACTGTGAATGGAGCTTAAGACTGTCGGGCCATTCATGGCTTCATCATTGTCATGAGTCAGTGATTTAACCAAACCACGGTCTTATCCAATGATACAAAGCCTGGACGACTGCGCTTCGGGGCTGAATAAAACAGATCACTCCATTCACAGCACAGCTGTCTCCCGCCCCAACCCACCAACCCACCAACCCTTTACCCCACGGCTACACCCCACCCCACCTATTAATCTCCTCCCACTATGTTCCTTCCTGTTCCCCCCGCAGGTAAACAACCATGCGTTCCCGTAGCAACAGCCTAGAGGACGCCGCCAAGGCCAAGCTGGCGCAGCATCAGGCAGGATCGCGGCGGCGGGCCACAGAACGTGAGGAGCCACAGGGCAGGGGTGCAGGACGGGCCAGACACAGGGAGCCTCCCGATGACACGGGCACAAACACAGGCACTGTCCAGAGGAAGGACAAGGAGGGCAGTGGCAGCAGTGGGAGTGGCAGTGCCAGCAGTAACAGCCGGAGGGAGAAGGCAGCAGGCGGGAAGGCCAGGGACCTCTCCCGAGATGACCTTCTGTTCCTGCTGTCTATGCTGGAGGGAGAACTGCAGGTGAGGAGAGACTGTGAGACTAGGGCCAGGGTTTGGCTGGACTGGGCTGGTTCATGGGTTATTAGGTGAGGAGACACTGTGAGAGGGTGGACCACTAGAGACTGGGCCAGGTGTGGGCTGGACTGGGTCAGATTAGAGTATAGTAGTTCATGGCTACACTAACAGGTCATATGACCAGAGTAGCATAGAGTAGATTAGCTACTGAGTCATGTTAGATTGAACATGGTGAGGGCTTGGCATTAGACTGGGTCCTAACATGAGTTATCTGGGATAAGGGTCAACCGAGCCATGGGTAGTCTAGCTATAGGACAGGCTTCTTGGTAATACTAAACCATGGGTAGTCTAGCTATAGGACAGGCTTGTTGGTAATACTAAACCATGGGTAGTCTAGCTATAGGACAGGCTTCTTGGTAATACTAAACCATGGGTAGTCTAGCTATAGGACAGGCTTCTTGGTAATACTAAACCATGGGTAGTCTAGCTATAGGACAGGCTTGTTGGTAATACTAAACCATGGGTAGTCTAGCTATAGGACAGGCTTCTTGGTAATACTAAACCATGGGTAGTCTAGCTATAGGACAGGCTTCTTGGTAATACTAAACCATGGGTAGTCTAGCTATAGGACAGGCTTGTTGGTAATACTAAACCATGGGTAGTCTAGCTATAGGACAGGCTTGTTGGTAATACTAAACCATGGGTAGTCTAGCTATAGGACAGGCTTGTTGGTAATACTAAACCATGGGTAGTCTAGCTATAGGACAGGCTTGTTGGTAATAGACAGACAGATAACAGCTGGGGAGCTGTAGAGGGTTTCTGACATCAGACAGCTAACAGTAGACCTAGTAGTCTCACACTGATGGATGGTGCAGGCATCAATAGCACAGAGACCTATAAACAGAGATGAACCCACAAGATGAACCTATTAAATTGCAGAGCAGCGCATCTCCAACCTTATAGAAATCCTGAAGACTTCAGGTCTAATCCATCCTGCAGACATCAAGAGGCTCAAGATATGTCCCAAGTGGCGCTCTATTCCCTATATAGTGCACTACTTTTAACCCGGCACCATAGGGCTCTGGTCAAAAAGTAGTGCACTGTGTAGGGAATAGGGTGCCATTTGGAACGCATCCTCAGAGCCCTGGTGACCTTGGCTGGAGGAGTGGAGAGGTGGCGCTCATTTGTGATGGAGCGTGACTCTAGGCATCTGGAGAAACGGAGGGATGGAGAGAGGGATTTGTGGTTTGATCTGGGGCATGGTGCATGGTGCTTTTTTCCTTAGATTCATGCTCATAGAACTCTTTCCTCTCTCTCTCTCTCTCTCTCTCTCTCTCTCTCTCTCTCTCTCTCTCTCTCTCTCTCTCTCTCTCTCTCTCTCTCTCTCTCTCTCTCTCTCTCTCTCTCTCTCTCTCTCTCTCTCTCTCTCTCTCTCTCTCTCTCTCTCTCTCTCTCTCTCTCTCTCTCTCTCTCTCTCTCTCTCTCTCTCTCTCTCTCTCTCTCTCTCTCTCTCTCTCTCTCTCTCTCTCCCCGAACACAGGCCAGAGACGAGGTGATCACAGTGTTGAAGGCTGAGAAGATTGACTTGGCCCTCCTGGAGGCCCAGTATGGGTTCGTCACCCCACAGAAGGTCCTTCAGGCCCTGCAGAGAGACACCGTCCAGAGCAAGGCTGAGACCTTCCAGGAGGACATCTACGAGAGGCCCATGGCTGAGGTAGCACAGTCACAACACATTCAATACAGCAGCTCAGTAAAGACTGGGGTCAGTGAAGTGTAGCACCCTGATAAGGTGACGTGGAAGGGTTGAGACTTGAGACTTATAACTTCAGCTACAGTAGGTGGGCGGTGGGTAGCCTAGCGGTTAAGAGCGTTGGGCCAGTAACCGAAAGGTCGCTGGCTCAAATCCCCGAGCCGACTAGGTGAAAAATCTGTTGATGTGCAATTGAGCAAGGCACTTAACCCTAATTGCTCCTGTAAGTCGCTATGGATAAGAGTGTCTGCTGAAATGTATATGAAGTAGCTACTTTGTAGGTTCAAAGATTGACTATGGGATTTTGTCTCATGACTGGACAATCATGTATTAAAATACATTTATACATCCTATATCACCTCACATAGAGGAGTGGTCAGTAAATGCTCTGGTCTGGCCTAGCTGGACAAGCTGGTGGAGAAGCAGAGGGAGACCCACCGTCGCATGCTGGAGCAGCTGCTGCTGACTGAGCAGTCCCACAAGCACGCCCTGTACAAGCTGGAGGACGAGAAGAGGAACCATGGAGACTTCATGAGGAAGAGCGACGAGTTCACCAACCTGCTGGAGCAGGAACGAGAGAGGTCTGTTTGTTGCTCTGTTTCTCAACTTAACAAACATACATTACCGTTCAAAAGTTTGGGGTCACTTAGAAATGTCAGGTCGCTAGTTGAGTATCTGGAGCATGAGCAATTGTGGGTTCGATTACTGGCTCAAAATGGCCAGAAGCAAAGAACATGCGCAGAAGCAGGCACGGACTCATGTATGAACACACACACATACGGATGCACACACACTCACACACACACACAAGAGCTGAGCACCCTCCTCAGAAAGGTTCCTCAAGGTGTTGAATGAATGATCTTGAAATTAACACCTACATGCCAAAACCTTTTTGGATGGTTTGTAATTACTGTTTTCACTTAGAAAAGAGGGGCTTTAAACCAAAAGCTTGATAAATAATTTAATACATCAGTGTCAGGATGCCTTTGATTGGTAATCCCCTTATAAATGATCTGGCTGTATTATAACCCAGGTTGTGTTGAGACATGTTATCGTAAGTTGATAGAGTGATGCATAATGCCAAAGAAGCTTTACTCATTGGCTTCCAAAGCACAATTGACCAACCCTGAATAGTTAGAGACAGATTCATACTGATGTTTGTGTAGGCTAGATATTGGAGTAATACATGCTCTTCATGGTTAGCTGGTATTTACCTGGAATTCAGAACGACATTATGAATAGCAGACTGTAGTTACATACAGAGAAATCGTTCTTGAAGGTTCCCAGTTTTACACACGTTTAGCTTTCAACCAGGTTTCTGCAACTCTGTGATAATTGACCTGTAATATACTCTATGTATAATATTACAGGAAATTAATGGGCATGCCAAGGAGATGTCAAAAACAAACTCTACATTACACTCTATACACGTTAACAGATCATCTGACAGAGTCCAGTTTTCCCCTATTATAGACATTAATAGTGTCGTAACTCAAACATGACCCACACTCATTTTGGTACTTAGAAACTCGACCATAGTTTGCAGATCGGGACTGTGGAAGTCAAACCCGATGACTTGGCCCAAAATGAAACTGCCTTTGCCGTTGTTATAAGCAACATCTCCCTCTCTCTCTCTTGAGCTCTGCAAACACATACTCTGGCAGATTCTCTGTGTCAAAGTAATGTCTTTATATGGCAAAGTCAGTCAGTGTGAAGTGAAGTCAGAGAGATCTGGCTTAAGTGTATCCAACCTGACTGAGAACATTCAAGCCCTAACAGGGAGTTCACCTTCTGACTGAGGCTATGCCTTCATGTAGAGACATCTATCATTGTAAATTGGTGTAAAACGGACTAGACTGTACCATACAGGTACAGTATGACCCCCTCCCTCCATCTCTCCCTCCATCTCTCCCTCCATCTCTCCCTCCTTCCATCCATCCCTCCCTCTAGCGGTCTCTGCTGCTTCAGCCAGATTACTTTACACGTCCACCAAATCACTTCAGAGAGAGAGAGAGAGATTTGGCCATCAGCCCGGTCCAGAGCGAGGTGCCCTAATTATGTTGACCGCATTATCAGAACCTCTCTGGGTCGGTCGGTGTGTTTGGCTTGGCGGACCGCGGCCACGGCCTGGGCCTGCAGTACTGGACTCAGTCACGGTTCGGAGGAGCGTGTCAGGAAGTGATGGAGTGCCATGATAAATATCCCTCCGTCCAGGGATCACGTTAATTACTCTGTGAGAACAAGGCGAAAGATTTATACAGGAGAGAAAGAACACAGTGGTCGAGGAGGAAAAGAGCATTAATCATACTGCATGTTCAACAAGATGTCAGGTCGCCATGGTAATGATTAAAGTTTGGCCAAAGCTTTGTAGACTAGAGGACATCCAGATTTCGGCTTGAGTGTGTAAACTGTAAAGAAAGTAGAGCTGGAAGTTTTCTTCTACATCTGCCTTCGTCATCTGGCTTCGCTCGGAGACAGGCTAGAGCAGAGCTAGAGCAACATGTGAAGTGCTTGGGGAACAATGGTAGAGTAAAGGTGGGTGTCTCTGAGGTGTTGCCTTACCTCATCTAATCCCTGGTTGTTTGTCTAGACTATCCTCAAAAGACCGATTTTTACATGGCTATAATCTGGGTAATTATGATATTATGCTATACTCTTACAAACTATCAAATATCTACAGAGTCAGCAACCCTTAAGATTACTTAAGGGTTCTGTTCTATTACGACTGTATCCTTTAGGCTCTTAATAAGTAGCATATATGACGAACAGTGTTTATTCAAGCAAAACAAAATAACTAAATTAAGTTGGGCCAGAACAAAGAAACAGTGGAGTCACTTGTCCAAAGTAACTCTGCATATTTACATTCAATAGCCCACCAGCACGTACACAGACTGTCACATGTGTTACTGTCTTGTCTTGTGTTTACCATTTGGACCAAACATGGACATGAACCAGGGGGTAAAAAGGCTTATTTGAACCATAAACCTTTTTGGTCAAAATGGAAACACATTCTCTTGGACTCTCTTGGGTGTCTGCAGCAAAAATAATTCCCCGAAGCAACTTCAATAAATATTGTAACTGTAGCAGGGACCTCATACGTCGTGTGGCAGCTTCTGTTCTGAAGACAGACATTCCAAAACATTATCACAGGGGGCAGAAACACAAATCAGCAACACAGCAAAACCTCAAAACACAGAATGTAGATAGACAAACCAATTATCATTCGTCTGAAGAGAGCAACAATAGCCTCTGTGATCTAAGTACTAAAGCTTGGCTACAGTTCACCTGTTTGAAGAGCACTGCGCAGCACCAGTTTTTGATTTCATGCCCGTTAATCCATTGTTGTATGATGCATTTTCGCTGGATGCAGTCATTTCCTTTCTGGACCATGCTGGCAAACAGCAAGTGTGATTACATACTACGAGGGCTATGTGTAGCAGGGATTTGAGAATGGACGAGACACCAGAGCTCCCTTCCCCTCTCTCTCTCTCTCTCTCTCTCTCTCTCTCTCTCTCTCTCTCTCTCTCTCTCTCTCTCTCTCTCTCTCTCTCTCTCTCTCTCTCTCTCTCTCTCTCTCTCTCTCTCTCTCTCTCTCGTCTCCTCTCTCTTTCTCTCTCTCTCTTTCCGTCTCCTCTCTCTCTCTTTCTCTCTCTCTCTCTGTCTCCTCCTCTCTTTCTCTCTCTCTCTCCGTCTCCTCCTCCTTTCTTTCTTTCTTTCTTTCTTTCTTTCTTTCTTTCTTTCTTTCTTTCTTTCTTTCTTTCTTTCTTTCTTTCTTTCTTTCTCTCTCTCTCTTTCTCTCTCTCTGTCTCCTCCTCCTCTCTTTCTTTCTTTCTTTCTTTCTTTCTTTCTTTCTTTCTTTCTTTCTTTCTTTCTCTCTTTGTCTCTCTCTCTCTCTCTCTCTCTCTCTCTCTCTCTCTCCGTCTCTTCCTCCTTTCTTTCTTTCTTTCTTTCTTTCTTTGTCTCTCTCTCTCTCTCTCTCTCTCCGTCTCTTCCTTTCTTTCTTTCTTTCTTTCTTTCTTTCTTTCTTTCTTTCTTTCTTTCTTTCTTTCTTTCTTTCTTTCTCTCTCTCTTTCTCTCTCTCTCTCCGTCTCCTCCTCCTCTCTTTCTTTCTTTCTTTCTTTCTTTTTCTCTCTCTCTCTCTCTCTCCGTCTCCTCCTCTCTCTCTCTATCTCCGTCTCCTCCTCTCTTTCTCTCACTCTTTCTCATTGTCTCTTTCTTCCTCTATATTTTGGCACTGAGCCTCCAACTGTTGGGTTGGAAAGCCTGGGGGTTAGAGGGCAAGGAGGGAGAGGGAGTTTGAGGGGGTTGATAGAGGTCAAGCAGCCCCCTCTGATTAATTGGCTAACGAGCCACGTCCAGGCCTGATGACCTCACTGCAGTGTACAGTGTGTTTGTGTGTGTGTGTTTTCGTGTGTGTTTGTGTTTGTGTGTGTGTGTGTGTGTGTGTGTGTGTGTGTGTGTGTGTGTGGTGGGGCTTGAGAGCAGAGCAGCACAGAGCACTCTAACCATCAGCAGATGTTGCCTAAAACATGACTTCAACACGCGTGTTACGTATGGCACAGAGGTGCTTCAGCACACTCAGTCTCTTTTGGGTTTGAAAGGTGAAAGGTTAACTTGGTTGACTAGGATGATAATATGCAAATCTGGATGTTTTTATTTTCTTGCTAGTGGGTGACTATACCTTTAGACAAATATGATGTTTGTCATGAAAAA
This sequence comes from Coregonus lavaretus, assembly GCF_964263955.1. NCBI lineage: Eukaryota > Metazoa > Chordata > Actinopteri > Salmoniformes > Salmonidae > Coregonus > Coregonus lavaretus. The sequence goes on along the minus strand of NC_140022.1, from coordinate 5,758,139 downwards.
GTAGCACTCTGGTCATTGATTTGACAGCACAGTAAGATGGATGGGTGTTCTCTCTCTACCTCTCTAAAGTCCCATCTCACACACAGGGGCTTAGTGTGCCGGCCCACTGACTCTGTCATGATTACATCATTCAGGTGCATCTGGAACATTCCACTGCCATGCCATCATTCCTGGGATGCTTATTATCTGCCTTCGTCCCAAATGGCACCCTATTCCCTATGTAGGGTACTACTCTGGTCAAAAGTAGTGCACTATATAGGGAATAGGGTGCCATTTGGGACGTACATCCTTCCCAGTTCTCGAAGATAGAACATTGGGTGTTTTGATCTTCTTCCATGAATTCATTATAATTTATGAGCAGGAACAGCATACCTCTCTCAGTATGGCTACACCTTCATGGTAGGTTGTGAGAATCGACTACAAATGTCCAGGACTATGTTTTAAGAAGTTATCATCCAGCTGTTACTGGTGCAAGCACAAGCAGGATCCCCTGTCACATCTTGACTATCTCTGTTAGATGCTATTACTCTCTCATTAACTACTAGAGGCAGCAGAATGATGAATCATCTGTTGCTGACCAATTAGATTCCAGAGCATCCAGCCAAGACTCTAACAGTTGGTCATGACTTTAATGAATAGCACACCTGTATTGCCACGGCTCCCAGAATGCTTTGCTACACTTACGCATGCTGTACATTCCTGTTTGGAATTTCAGTGTAGGGTTGAAGGTATAGAGCAAACATGACAGAATGTTGTGACTTGCCAGCAAAATGTTTATCCCCAGCAAGGAGTAAGATGAACAAAACATGATATCATCTTTAGTGTTAAATTTTTTATATGATTGTTTATTTCTGCTTTTTGATGTGGAAAGAGAAAGAGTTGCAAACATAGAGGTCATGGACGTGGAAGGGAGAAGAGCAAAGAGAAACACACTTGCAGTAAGCAAACTCTCAATGACTTTGTTTTACATGTGTGGAGTGGTGACGTTGTTTGAAATGTGTGTAGTAGTGTGCTCTAAGGCCCGACCACAGGAACTGTGGTGAGGTCCAGAATCATCACACAACTATGACATATCCACCAACTCCTTCTAAACATACAGATGGCACAGACTCCCTTCGATATGCTTTGTCCAAACAAAGCGGGCTGTAACTCAGCTCCAGTTGCGTCAGTACATCTTTGACCTTCCACTTCTGGGAAATACGGACTGAGTACATTTTGCAAACATACCTCCATGCATTCAGAATTTCTGCAAGTGTGAGAGTTGTGTCAGTGTCCTAGGAGTCATCCTTTGAAAACTGCCATTCACAATAATACTGCTTTTTTTGTATGAAAATACCACACCTATTAACCAGACTTGTTAGACGATTATTGTAGTTAATGTGGTTTGTTTTATGACTTCCTCTCTGAATAGTTTATTGTCTGAACTTGAAAAGCCTGTATATATTTTTTATGGCAGTTCACATTATACAGTGTGTATTCAGGTAGAAACGTATCCTCTTGAGGTGGCTGTAGCTACAAACTAAACTAAAGATGGAACCTAAGGGGAAATCCACCTCTCTCTCTTCTTTTATGTATTTGCAGTTACAGTTGTAGGATCTTAATTTGATCAACCTGTTGAAAACTTTTTTTTTTTTTACTTATATTTGTGGTGTGGTTTTCATATACAGTTGAAGTCGGAAGTTTACATACACCTTAGCCAAATACATTTAAACTCAGTTTTTCACAATTCCTGACTTTTAATACTAGTAAAAATTCCCTGTCTTAGGTCAGCTAGGATCACCACTTTATTTTAAGAATGTGAAATGTCAGAATAATAGTAGAGAGAATTATTTATTTCAGCTTTTATTTCTTTCATCACTTTCCCAGTGGGTCAGAAGTTTACATACACTCAATTAGTATTTGGTAGCATTGCCTTTAAATTGTTTAACTTGGGTCAAATGTTTCGGGTAGCCTTCCACAAGCTTCCCACAATAAGTTGGGTGAATTTTGGCCCATTCCTCCTGACAGAGCTGGTGTAACTGAGTCAGGTTTGTAGGCCTCCTTGCTCGCACACGCTTTTTCAGTTCTGCCCACAAATTGTCTATAGGATTGAGGTCAGGGCTTTGTGATGGCCACTCCATTACTTTTGACTTTGTTGTCCTTAAGCCATTTTGCCACAACTTTGTGTCATTGTCCATTTGGAAGACCCATTTGCGACCAAGCTTTAACTTCCTGACTGATGTCTTGAGATGTTGCTTCAATATATCCACATAATTGTCCTTCCTCATGATGCCATCTATTTTGTGAAGTGCACCAGTCCCTCCTGAAGCAAAGCACCCCCACAGCATGATGCTGCAACCCCTGTGCTTCACGTTTGGGATGGTGTTCTTCGGCTTGCAAGCACCCCCTTTTTCCTCCAAACATAACGATGGTCATTATGGCCAAACAGTTCTATTTTTGTTTCATCAGACCAGAGGACATTTCTCCAAAAAGTACGATCTTTGTCCCCATGTGAAGTTGCAAACCGTAGTCTGTCTTTTTTATGGCGGTTTTGGAGCAGTTGCTCCTTCCTTGCTGAGCGGTCTTTTAGGTTATGCCGATATAGGACTCGTTTTACTGTGGATATAGATACTTTTGTACCTGTTTCCTCCAGCATCTTCACAAGGTCCTTTGCTGTTGTTCTGGGATTGATTTGCACTTTTCGCACGAAAGTACATTCATCTCTAGGAGACAGAACATGTCTCCTTCCTGAGCAGTATGACGGCTGCGTGGTCCCATGGTGTTTACATTTGCATACTATTGTTTGTATAGATGAACATGGTACCTTCAGGCGTTTGGAAATTGCTCCCAAGGATGAACCAGACTTGTGGAGGTCTACAATTTTCTTTCTGAGGTCTTGGCTGATTTCTTTTGATTTCCCCATGATGTCAAGCAAAGAGGCACTGAGTTTGAAGGTAGGCCTTGAAATACATCCACAGGTACACCTCCAATTGACTCAAATGATGTCAATTAGCCTATCAGAAGCTTCTAAAGCCATGACATCATCTTCTGGAATTTTCCAAGCTGTTTAAAAGCACAGTCAACTTAGTGTATGTAAACTTCTGACCCACTGGAATTGTGATACAGTGAATTATAAGTGAAATAATCTGTCTGTAAACAATTGTTGGAAAAATTACTTGTGTCATGCACAAGGTAGATGTCCTAACCGACTTGCCAAACTATAGTTTGTTAACAAGAAATTTGTGGAGTGGTTGAAAAACTAGTTTTAATGACTCCAACCTAAGTGTATGTAAACTTCTGACTTCAACTGTAAGCCCTTTTGGGCTTCCAACCTCACCTAAACCTAAACCAGGGAACTTTCCTTCAATGCATGACATTTAAAACTTGTAGTCTATTTGAAGTTTTAAAACTGATTCTAAAGTTTGTAATTACCACTTAGAAATTTCAAACTTCATTTTCCCTTATGAAAAATGCATCAACCCATACAAAAATGTCCAATTAATTATAATCCACATAATAATTCACATTTCCTGTTGCTGCAGGATTACGTTCCTGCTGTGAGGAACTGGTCAAATTAAGATCCCACACCTGTATACACTGTCATTGTTTCACACAGGCGTGGCCTTGGACCGATTGGAAAATGTGAGCTGATTCCTGATTGTGACCTAACAGACTAGTCTGCCAACACTCCGTCTTCCTCTTCTACTGTCAGATAGTGAAAGGATTGTCTAGCCATGGACGTGATGATGATGCGACCAACATTTTGATCAGTGTGCTCCACTAAGGTCTGCCTCTAATAGAACTGAAGCAGATCCCACCAGGTTACGTATTGTGCCGAGAAAGCCTGTTAAAAACCCACTGCACAACTAATGGACAGTTTTAGTGCACCGTACTCAATACACAAGATCTACAATGATGTCCATCTTGAACCTCAACCTGTAATGTGTCTAGGAGGTGAACTATAACTAAAACCTTGGACATAATGATTAAAGGCCCGTTTTACGACATGTAAGTGCTTTTCTTAGTGTGCAGAGCTGTCAGACGTTTCTCCGTTCCCTCTGTAAATGTGTGGGCCAATTAGGTCCGGGGAGCCGTCATTGTATGGCGTCATGTGATTACATATCTCTGACAGAATGCAGTGATTAGCCTGGCAGACCACAGAGTACATACTCTACTCTCAGCTCCTATTTTCCCCCTGAGAGAGAGAGAGAGAGAGAGCGAGAGAGCAAGAGAGTGTATTACTTTGGATGATTAAGCATATCAGTGCTTTGCATAATGAACAATGCCTCCCACTCCTTTCCTCCCGCATTTTCATGCACTGTAAAACTCTCCAACTTTTGGGGAATTTAAGCCCAGTTAAGATTTGCCAAGTTTGTGTCACTGTCCCTTGTATAAATGGATTCCTCCCTTGCGTAAGTATGTCCAGCTATTAGGGTTTCATTTCACTCCCCCAGAGGTATTCCAAAAAGTAAATGGAACTTTGGAAAAAAATCTATCAGTTAACACACCAGTATGCCTGAAATGTCTTCCCCATGTTCTGCCTCCGTATGATCTGGTGAGTGAGTAAAGACAAGTCTTCGATTACAACAGAGGAGCAAAAATGCCAGGAATTACATGTTGAGGATACTTTTACCAACAAAGGATAGCTTTTCTGATTAATCTCTCTGTAGCAGTTGTTTGAGTGGATAGCCTACACAGTACCTCTTAAATTATGACTGGCACAACATGGGTAAAGGAAGTTCTTTTCATATTGTCAGGCTGGAAGGAAGCGCCCGACAGCGAGAACTTTGGGTGTGTCCCAAATGGCACCCCATTCCCTATATAGTGCACTACTTATGACCAGAGCCCTATGGACCCTGGTCAAAAGTATAATGCATTATAACGGGAAAAGGGTGCCATTTGGGACGCAGACTTGGACATGACGTCTCTGAGGCTGGCAGCAGCAGCTGTGTCTGTCTGTACAATGTGCTGGTGCTGCTCACGCTCTCCCGCCAACATGGTGTCAAGATAGTGAGTGAATTATGGGGAAAAAGGAGCCCAGAGCTGCCAGCTGAAATCTCTTGTCATGGTGAATGCATTCTCCATTCTCCGGGCCGGACGGCTCTCTCTCTGTCTGGCTGAATTGTGCAAACGTTTCATTCAAACTTGGATGTGGCAAACATTTCTTTCTGTTTTGATGGCGTCTGCCCATAATCACAGTGGCATTTCACGCTAATCTTTTCGGAAGAATTATATTTGCAATCTAGTGTCATTCTGTGTTCTGACGTGTCATTTGACATTCAGCCGTCAGTAACAACACATGCCAAAAGAGACATGAAAATGTTTTGTACAAGCGAGGAGGCTGGGTCACTCCAGAGTTAAGGGGCTTATCTCTGACATGACTTGCCCCTGATGTAAGGTCTAATGGTTTATGTCAAGTACTGTGTGTAGCTTAAGCTCTCACTGTTTTGACACCAGTCTAACAAATTACACTCTCCCAGGAAATTCATGTAATCAGCACCTTATGACCTCACATCCTCTTTCTACCAATGGGATCTGGGATGACGAGGGCCACAGACACTAGGCTGTAAAACAAAAGTCACTTACAACTCTGCATTGTTACAAACACCAACAGATTCTAAGCCATAACTCTTTGGGTTACTTTAGATACTTCTATTCCACAGATGTAAACGTGAGCATTCACCATATACTAGGAGTAATGTTCCAAGGCCATGTTGTGTACGTCCTCTATGAGTCAGTGTTGGATTTATATCTGCTATTATTCATTGGGTTATCCCATCAACATGGAAGGCAATGTGGTGTACACACTTCCAGCCTCTGTGTGTACACACCGTTTTATTAACTTTGTATAAAATCTAAAATCGACCTCGTAACTCGCGCAAAGCGTTAGGAAACTGCTAATTTTGAGGTGAGAACTGTTCATTACTAACATTTATGGGGACGGAGTTTCAATTTACTTTTCCTTGACGGAATTCGTCTGCTGACGTAGACTCGACATGGCCATCATCAAGTTTGTTTACTTGTTTGGTGTGAATGCAGCCCTTTGTTAGAGGCAAGCTAGGTCAGTCTGCTAATAACTGTTATCTAACATGTCCCCACCCACCACTCACCCTCTCTAACACAGGGAATTTACAAGTGTGAACTTTCAAATGTAACAAGTCCAAGAAGAATAGACTGGCTGAAACTGAGACAAGGGGTTGAGTTTGTGGTTACAATGGGACAGATGAATAGTTTGTGGTTAAAATTGGAAAGATTAATTCAAGGCCATATCCTGAAGCCTTGGGAGAACTTGTCGAGACTGAAGGTGGTCGGATGTCAAGTCATGATATAGAAACCAAACCGTAAAACTAGACGAGGTGTTTGGCTGAAACAATAAAGAGCTGTCACAGGGACCGCCCTGTCCCAATGCATCTTGGGGGCTTTGATGAGATGTTTCAACCAGGGAAATAAGAGCCACAGTAGTCTTAAATGTCTCCGTCCTCTTCTCTTGGCTCAATGCAGGTGTCTGTGATGATTGATGAAGACCTTTTCCATTTATTCTAAAGGTCACATGAATGAAGACGATTGCGAAATCCGTCTATATACAAAATTGGATACCTCGGCTATGTAGCAAAACCTGAAAAATGCAACACTTGCGATGGCAACACAACGACACACAATACAAGACAACCAGAATAATGTAAGTTCTTCACAAATGCCACGTGGACCAAGTGTAAAAGCGCTAAATCAAAACATGTTAACATTTTACAAGCCCACCAAGCTTCTTGGAGAACATTACAGAAATGTAATTCAAATCGTGTGAATACCCCTGGCTTAACATAAAACGAAATCCAGGCTTTTTACGACAGGAATTCAGAGATTTGACCAGTTCTCAGTCAATTGTAACAAGTATACAGCAGGCCCAATGGCTGGAACGGCTAATTATAGTAGTTTTAAAGGCCACACAACTCAGAAGACTACTTACATCAACTGCAGCACTATAGAAAAACAACATCACACAGAAACATCATCTGATTACAAGATAGTGGTTAGCAAATCCATCCTTGGCACAACTGCTTTTGAGCAACCATTTCAAATGAATAATCAAGTTCCTGCTCTACCCTCAGCCGTCCTATCTTTCTACACGACTGAATAAGCAACACACTGTGTGTTATTATCCTATTATGTTGGTGTTTGAAGCAGATCTTATATTATTCTCTTGATGTTATGAGTGGTTCGGGGGGTGGGGGTACAGTTTACCACAGCTTTAGAGAAACCTGAGAGGGCAATTTGTGAAACATTAAAGGATACAGCAACAGCACATGAGGCCAGGGGGAACTGAACAGGATCAGATATCTACAGTACCATTGACCCCCCCCCCCCCCCCCCCTTACTTTTCTCTCCCTCTACATAAAAACATATGGTCAGACTGTGTCAAGCAGCAGCAGCAGAGGGAACCAATATCTGGAGATAAATGTGTGGGGGTCACTCCCCAGGTAATCCTCTGGCAATAAAAGAGGTGCCTTACTGAGAACTTTAAGAGTTGGAGTGGGGGGCGGGGTTCACAATAAGTTCATGCTGGAGTCTAGTGAGTTGAAGAGGCCATAGAGTTGGCTTAGTGAGAGAGTGAACTGGGAAGTAACAATGCAAGAGTGAGGAGGCTGAACACAAGTCAGGTTCTGACACTGTTAGTCTCTGTCAGGGATGCTGCTGGTTGAGGTGGTGTTATATCAAAGGGTTTACAGTCTTTAGTTACTTTTTTGTATTTTTGTATTTCTTGTATTCAATATTTCAGCCTCCCTCAAGTCATAAGAAAATGGTTCCAAATGACACAAAATGTAGCCGTAAACTGAAACGTACAACACTATTGTAAAGTTTGTTGTTACCATGTACCATAGATACTACAGTACATCTGCAACTTGGGATCCAGATGTAGTTTCAACCACGGCAACAAGTTGGTACCACACATACCAAGACATTGACATCCTATTTACAATTCTAGGGTTAGACTGAGGACATTGCACAGCACTCCTCCTCCACCTGCTCTTCCCTGGCTTGTATCATCAGTATGAATGGTTTATGACAATACTCATAATCTTTCAGTACGTAGCTAGAAAGAAGGTAGAAATTATGTGGACAAGCAAGCACATGAGAATAAAACCCCATGCATAAACACTGTTCTTGGATCTCTAATTTAATGTAAGTATAGTATGACCTCATATTTTAAAGCACACTCATTTTTAAAACAAAGAACATAATGATCTCACGTTTTAAGCTCCCATATATTACTGGCAGTTTTATGATTACCCAAAATAACAAAGACAAAATCTGATATAGCTTTTTGGCTCAGTGACTGCCAGTAAAGTTTTGGCTCGGTTCCGTTTGGCACCGCCGCACCGGGGAAGTGTCCAAACTTGAACATCCTATTATAAATTGCGGGTATAATTGTTTGTAGACAACGTGCATTAACTTGACTACAGTGATTTTGCTCTAGGCTCAATGGCAGACCTTTATATCAAACCTAAAAGTATTCCTCTATATGTCTTCCTTCACACTTGGGAGGGGCCAGATGGCCTAGGCTGGGTTAGGCTAGTTTGGTCGCTCTACAGTCCTCTCTCTCATCTCTCCAAGGTTTCCCACTGTAGAGACAGACACAGAGAGCAGGGCCCCAACCCACCCCCCCTCAAGGGCCCAGACAGATACAAACCATCTGTTGTGTCTTGTCATTGAGGTGAGAAAACTCTCGGCCCAGACGATGACAGCATCAACATGGGCCGGGTGAGTCGTGAGTGCAAGGGAAGCTCTCATTAATAAATCAACACTGATCCCTAAGTCTATGCCAGCCTGACATGGGCCTGTAGTAGTGATGTCCACCATTTCCTGTTTATCATGACTACAGACCTCATGTTAAGGAAAGCTTGATGAATTCAAGGAGGGAGAGATAATGGCCGTGGTGAGGGGGGTGTTTCAGACACTCAATGAGAGCTGAGCTGCCTGGACAGGAGACAGCTAGACAATAGAGTGAACTCTCTCCAACTAACCAGGATCCCAAACCACAGCCCTCCTCCTCCCATCCTCCCATCTCTCCATCCTCCCATCCCTCCTCCTCCCATCCTCTCATCCCTCCTCCTCCCATCCTCCCATCCCTCCTCCTCCCATCCTCTCATCCCTCCTCCTCCCATCCTCCCATCCCTCCTCCTCCCATCCTCTCATCCCTCCTCCTCCCATCCTCTCATCCCTCCTCCTCCCATCCTCCCATCCCTCCTCCTCCCATCCTCCCATCCCTCCTCCTCCCATCCTCCCATCCCTCCTCCTCCCTCTTATGGAAGCTCCAGGAGGGGGGATGATGTCATTCTCAGTCAGACACAACGAACCACAATCTCAACCTAAACACACACACACACACACACACACACACACACACACACACACACACACACACACACACACACCACCGAAGAAATCTGTCATCTGCCGTCCAGAGTCTCTGCTAAGTAAATTCACGCCTAAAGCCCCAATCACCATCATTTACATTCCTAGTCAACACACAGACTCACATCTTTATCTGTTGTCTAGGCCAGTGGGTTCAACCCAGAGCTCCAGCTAGCAGTTGGTTGGCTTGCTGTAACGGAAAACCTGACTAGCCAGCTGAATGATAAGGCAGGGACTAGGGAGGATTAGGGAGTGGACAACTCCTGTAATAAAGCATGTTAAGTGATGCTGTAGCGATCCCTTGGTTGTCATTGATGTGTCTTAATGTGCCATCAGAGGCCTATTCATGGAACCAGCCCACAATCTGAACCCACCTTGTCGGGGTTATAACACATGTACAGTAGAATAGCATCGTCTTCTTGAGACCTGGCACTCTTTTGGGTGGCTGGTTAAAATGAAAGCTTTGTTCTAACGCTGGTTACTTCTTCTGTAGAACATCATAATCTAATTCTAGAATTGTTTCCAGAGAAGAGACAGAAAAGTTTCCCCACGGTCCAGGGCTATTTTGAAATAGCTATGCGATGAAGTTGTGTCACTGGGGGCATATTTACTTCCTAATAGGGGATATAGCCTGTGGATTCTTCCACCAATGCATCACAAAATAATGAAACCATGGATTAGAAAACCATTTCCGCTGCATATAATCACTGACCACTGTTTATAGATGATGCATGCAGAGGGAAATGACGAATATATCTTTATTAAGAACCACTTTAGTCCCAGGCAACAGCAGCAGCAGCCCCCGGTCGCTTGCGTTTAACAAGTGTTGCTTATGTTAGCCGTAATCTAACGCAGCTCCGGTGTTTTTTGACTTTGAAGTGCAGGTATGTTAATTACACTAATTCTAGCCCTGTATTGTTTCAAGCTGGGACCTTGCTGGAAGGAACACTATACACTTAGAACAGCAGTATGGGTGGAAGGGAGTGGCTGTACAAGTTAAACAGCAGCTTCCTCTCCTTAGCACCTTTTCCCAAACCGTAAATAACAAAGGCAACCGGTGATTTAACGCTTAGCAACAGCATATTTGAGGTTTATTGAATTATCGTTCTACCTACAGTAGCTAGGCCAAGCATATCAGTTCTGGATTCATGTTCAAGAGGATAGGACAGACAGGGAAAGACATTGAGGATTATGAGCAGGGCATGTCCATATATCAGACATATTTACAAGTTCATGGGTAGTGACAACAACAAGTTTCCATCTGGAGCATATGAAAGATGACTGGAATACAAGTCTGTAGAGAGATACATGACTACTATTAAATAATACAGGTTTATACACAACATATAAGTTTATGATCAGAGCCTTTAAACCATGAACATGGTAGCAGTTGCTGATCCAGGGTCAGATCTACAGTGCCTTCGGAAAGTATTCACACCCCTTGACTCTTTCCATTGTGTTACAGCCTGAATTTAAAATTGATTACATTTAGATTTTTTTGTCACTTGCCTACACAAAATTAATTAAAAATGAAAAGCTGAAATGTCTTGAGTCAATAAGTATTCAACCCCTTTGTTGCATGGACACCACTCAGGGATTCTACCATGAGGCCAATGTTGACTTTAAAACAGTTACAGTTTAATGGCTGTGATAAGAGAAAACTGAGGATGGATCAACAACATTGTAGTTACTCCACAATACTAACCTGAATGACAGAGTGAAAAGAAGGAAGCCTGTACAGAATAAAAAATATTCCAAAATATGCATCCTGTTTGCCATAAGGCACTAAAGTAAAACTGCACAAAAATTGACAAAGAAATTAACTTTATGTCCTCAATACAAAGCATTATGTTTGGGGCAAATCCAGCACAACACATCACTGAGTCCCACTCTTCATATTTTCAAGTATGGTGGTGGCTGTATCATGTTATGGGTATGTGTGTCATCGGCAAGGACTAGGGAGTTTTTTTGGATAAAAATAAAAGGAATAGAGTTAAGCACAGGCAAAGTCCTAGAGAAAAACCTGGTTTAGTCTGCTTTCCATCAGACACTGAGAGACAAATTCACCTTTCAGCAGGACAATAACCTAAAACACAAGGCCAAATATACACTGGAGTTGCTTACCAAGAAAACATCAAATGTTCCTGAGTGGCCTAGTTACAGTTTGGACATAAATCGGCTTGAAAATCTATGGCAAGGCTTGAAAATGGCTACAGTGGCTTGCGAAAGTATTCACCCCCCTTGGCATTTTTCCTATTTTGTTGCCTTACAACCTGGAATTAAAATGGATTTTGGGGGGGTTTATCTCATTTGATTTATACAACATGCCTACCACTTTGAAGATGCTATTTTTTGGGGGGGGGTGAAACAAACAAGAAATAAGACAAAAAAACAGAAAACCTGATCGTGCATAACTATTCACCCCCCCCCCCCCAAAGTCAATACTTTGTAGAGCCACCTTTTGCAGCAATTACAGCTTGAAGTCTCTTGGGGTGTCTCTATAAGCTTGGCACATCTAGCCACTGGGATTTTTGCCCATTCTTCAAGGCAAAACTGCTCCAGCTCCTTCAAGTTGGATAGGTTCCGCTAGTGTACAGCAATCTTTAAGTCATACCACAGATTCTCAATTGGATTGAGGTCTGGGCTTTGACTAGGCCATTCCAAGACATTTAAATGTTTCCCCTTAAACCACTTGAGTGTTGCTTTAGCAGTATGCTTAGGTTCATTGTCCTGCTGGAAGGGTAACCTCCATCCCAGTCTCAAATCTCTGGAAGACATACAGGTTTCCCTCAAGAATTTCCCTGCATTTAGCGCCATCCATCATTCCTTCAATTCTGACCAGTTTCCCAGTCCCTGCCGATGAAACCATCCCCACAGCATGATGCTGCCACCACCATGCTTCACTGTGGGGATGGTGTTCTCGGGGTGATGAGAGGTGTTGGGTTTGCACCAGACATAGCGTTTTTCTTGATGGCCAAAAAGCTCTCATCTGACCAGAGTACCCTCTTCCATATGTTTGGGGAGACTCCTACATGACTTTTGGCGAACACCAAACGTGTTTGCTTATTTCTGTCTTTAAGCAATGGCTTTTTTCTGGCCACTCTTCCGTAAAGCCCAGCTCTGTGGAGTGTACGGCTTAAATTGGTCCTATGGACAGATACTCCAATCTCTGCTGTGGAACTTTGCAGCTCCTTCAGGGTTATCTTTGGTCTATTTGTTGCCTCTCTGATTAATGCCCTCCATGCCTGGTCCATGAGTTTTGGTGGGCGGCCCTCTCTTGGCAGGTTTGTTGGGGTGCCATATTCTTTTCATTTTTTAATAATGCATTTAATGGTGCTCCGTGGGGTATTTTCAGAGTTTCTGATAATTTTTTATAGCGCAAACCTGTACTTCTCCACAACTTTGTCCCTGACCTGTTTGGAGAGCTCCTTGGTCTTCATGGTGCCGCTTGCTTGGTGGTACCCCTTGCTTAGTGGTGTTGCAGACTCTGGGGCCTTTCAGAACAGGTGTATATATACTGAGATAATGTGACACTTAGATTGCACACAGGTGGAATTTATTTAACTAATTATGTGACTTCTGAAGGTAATTGGTTGCACCAGATCTTATTTAGGGGCTTCATAGCAACGGGGGTGAATACATATGCACACACCCCTTTTCCGTTACTTATTTTTTAGAATTTTTTGAAACAAGTAATTTTTTTCATTTCACTTCACCAATTTGGACTATTTTGTGTATGTCTATGTATAAAAATCTATTTAAATTACAGGTTGTAATGCAACAAAATAGGAAAAACACCAAGGGGGATGAATACTTTTGCAAGGCACTGTATCTAGCAATGATCAACAGACAACTTGACAGAGCTTGAAGAATATTGTACAATCCAGGTGTGCAAAGCTCTTAGAGATTTACCAGGAAAGACTCACAGCTGTAATTGCTGCCAAAGGTGATTCTAATTGTATTGACTAAGGGGTGTGAATACTTATGTAAATGAGATATTTCTGTAGTTCTTTTTCAATAGATGTGCATAAATGTCTATAAACATGTTTTCACTTTGTCATTACGGGGTATTGTGTGTAGATGGGTGAGAAAAAAATAATATTTCATCCATTTTGAATTCAGACTAACACAACAACATGTGGAAATAGTCAAGGGGTATGAATACTTCTGAAGGCACTGTATTTCATGCTCCTTATGGTTAAGGTTGGGATTTAGGGTTGTGTAATCTGATCCTAGATCTGTGGTAACCTGAGACTCCTGATAATCCAGGAGAAATAATAGATAGACAACTGACAGCTGATCTGGATCTAAGGATCGCCCAGGCAGACCCAGATCTGTTAGTAATGTCTGTTTATCTCTTCTGTGCTTCCTATACAGTTTAAGATGCGAGAGCCATGCAGATACTGCGCTAATCACTGGCTGAGGATAGGGAGTAGAGACTGCGGCCAGCCAGAGCTATAGGAAAATAGCATGTTATGTAGCCTAAGTAGTGTGTTTTCCCCTGCAGTGTGCTCTCATTGGAAGCCATAGTGGCTTAGTGGCTGAACTGCTCCTCAACCGACTGACCACACTTGCGCCCTGCCCATCTGTAGTGTGTGATATGTGATCTGTTTAGCCAGGCCAAGGCTCTAGGGTGAACCTCAAATGGCACCCTATTCCTTATATAGTGCACTACTTTTGACCAGGGCGCTGTGCTTTATAGAGAATAGGGTGACATTTGGGACGCAGGGGAAGGCTTATTCCTGCCAGCAGCTCACTAATATGTATGTAAGAGGACCAGGACGTCTGTCTGTAATGGCCCCAGGACCTCTGTCTGTAATGACCCCTGGACCTCTGTCTGTAATGACCCCTGGACCTCTGTCTGTAATGACCCCAGGACCTCTGTCTGTAATGACCCCAGGACCTCTGTCTGTAATGGCCCCTGGACCTCTGTCTGTAATGGCCCCTGGACCTCTGTCTGTAATGGCCCCAGGACCTCTGTTTTTAATGGCCCCAGGTCTCAGGACCTATGTCTGTAATGGCCCCAATCCATTGTGTCTCCTGTGAAAACAGCCATTGGAAACATCCTCCTCCAAAGCACTCCAGAGCTGCAGGATCAGTCAAAATACTTGAGAAGTAATTATTATCAGCTGCCTGCGCCCAGAAATGGCAACAGACACACGCCCTGTCGACACACACACACACACACACACACACACACACACACACACACACCCCTCCTCTCACCGAAGGCTAGAACAAGAGTGTGTCCTTTATGAGGTGATGGTAGTTATTTTGTCCTAAATTATGGCCTGTTTGGTGTCACTCTTCAATCTCAACTGTTACATTGTCATTTGATATGTACCTATAATCGTCTCCTGGTGATGTCACACCATGGAGTCATTTGTTTTGTCCATTATGCCACTGCCTTGATATAGATATATTATAAACTGGGTGGTTCGAGCCCTGAATGCTGATTGGCTGACAGCCATGGTATACCACGGGTATGACAAAACATGTATTTTTACTGCTCTAATTACGTTGGTAACCAGTTTATAATAGCAATAAGTCACCTCGGGGGTTTGTGATATATGGCCAATATATCACAGCTAAGGGCTGTGTCCAGGCACTCCGCGTTGCGTCGTGCTAAGAACAGCCCTTAACCGTGGTATATTGGCCATACACCACACCTCCTTGGGCCTTATTGCTTAAGTATACCATGTATAGTATAGCCTGCTGTAAAAACACGGAAATGTTTCCAATGGTTTTTCCGCCATTCATTTTTCACATCGTGAATTCTACAAAAAATTCAAATGAATTGTGTGTTTAATGTAGGCTTACCTTGGCATGACGTATTGATAGCCGTGTAATTCTCTCTCGGACAAGGTGAGTTTTATCAATATATTCGCCTCAATTTACTCAAAACAATTCGCAATGCTAATTGTTGATCAAAGTTACCTTGTCCGAGGTCAAAACGTCACGCCAGGGTAAGCCTACACGAAACACAGACCTTCTATGAAGTAGTTCTAAAATCCCAGATGGAAAAATGAAGGGTGAAAATACGATTGGAACCATTCCCGTGTTTTATGACTCATACTGTACTCAATACTATATATTATGTAACACTGATACAATACTATCAGGTAGACTATTTCTGAGACAGTATAACTGGGAAGAAAGACATACATTTTACTCCCCTGAGGGGTTGTGGTGGTGGTGAGGAGGGGTATGGGGGTGAAGGTGGTGTCCATTTAAACACCTGTAAAGCAGCCCTCAGGATGTTCAGACTCCACAGCCAGCCAGGTTATGTGCATTTTGTTACGAGGTCAAAGGATCCCAGACTCACCCTGGCCTACTACATACTCAGTTCTGCCTTTACTGAGAGAGAGAGAGAGAGAGAGAGAGAGAGAGAGAGAGAGAGAGAGAGAGAGAGAGAGAGAGAGAGAGAGAGAGAGAGAGAGAGAGAGAGAGAGAGAGAGAGAGAGAGAGAGAGAGAGAGAGAGAGAGAGAGAGTGAACACACAGTAGCCATATGGATGTGATTAAGGGACTAGTGATGTCATATGTGTCAGGTAATCAGGCCCCAGGCATGGAGTGAGGATCACGCAAACATGTGTCTCAGTCTGCACATTCCCACAGCACTTGCAGCCTGCACACTCCCACAGCACTGACAGTCTGCACACTCCCACAGCACTGACAGTCTGCACACTCCCACAGCACTGACAGTCTGCATACTCCCACAGCACTGACAGTCTGCACACTCCCACCACTCACAGGGTGCAGAGAGTCCATTTGTCATCTAGGGGCATGGTTTGATTCCCAAATGGTGGGTCATGGTGGTTCTTCCTATATGGTATAGAACTTGTGGCTTGAAACATTGGTTTTATTCACTTGGCAAGTCTCAAGAGAAGGTCACTTGAACCAATAATGTCTTACAAAGGCCTGATGAAGCCATGAGACCTTTATAAGACCTACATAAATGCTTTACAAATCATGTATAAGAAAATGTAATATAGACATAAGCGATATTCAGCACAACACACTTTGGGAGCTGTGGATACATACAGTGCCTTCGGAAAGTATTCAGACCCCTTGATTTCTTCAAAATGTTGTTACGTTACAGCCTTATTCTAAAATGGATTAACTAAATACAATTCCTCAGCAATCTACACACAATACCCCATAATGACAAAGCAAAAAATAGGTTTTTAGAAATTTTAGCAAATGTATTAAAAATAAAAAACATAAATACCTTATTTACATCAGTATTCAGACCCTTTGCTATGTGACTTGAAATTGAGCTCAGGTGTTTCCATTGATCATCCTTTAGATGTTTCTACATTGGATTGGAGTCCACCTGTGGTAAATTCAATTGATTGGACATGTATTGGAAAGGCACACACCTGTCTATATAAGGTCCCACAGTTGACAGTGCATGTCAGAGCAAAAACCAAGCCATAAGGTCAAAGGAATTGTCCGTAGAGCTCTAAGACAGGATTGTGTCGAGGCACAGATCTGGGGAAGGATACCAAAACATTTCTGCAGCATTGAAGGTCCCCAAGAACACAGTGGCCTCCATCATTCTTAAATGGAAGAAGTTTGGAACCACCAAAACTCTTCCAAACTGAGCAATTGGGGGAGAAGTGTCTTGGTCAGGGAGGTGACCAAGAACCCAATGGTCACTCTGGCAGAGCTCTAGATTTCCTCTGTGGTGATGGGAGAACCGTCCAGAAGGACAACCATCTCTGCAGCACTCCACCAATCAGGTCTTTATGGTAGAGTGGCCAGATGGAAGTCACTCCTCAGTAAAAGGCACAGACCGCTTTGAGTTTGCCAAAAGGCACCTAAAGACTCTCAGACCTTGAGAAACAAGATTCTCTGGTCTGATGAAACCAAGATTGAACTCTTTGGCCTGAATGCCAAGCGTCACGTCTGGAGGAAACCTGGCACCATCCCTATGGTGAAGCATGGTGGTGGCAGCATCATGCTGTGGGGATGTTTTTCAGCGGCAGGGAATGAGAGACTAGTCAGGATCAAGGCAAAGATGAACGGAGCAAAGTACAGAGAGATCCTTGATGAAAACCTGTTCCAAAGCACTCAGGACCTCAGACTGGGGAGAAGGTTCACCTTCCAACAGGACAACTTCCCTAAGCACACAGCCAAGACATTGCATGAGTGGCTTCGGGACAAGTCTCTGAATGTCCTTGAGTGGCCCAGCCAGAACCCGGACTTGAACCCAATCGAACATCTCTGGAGAGACCTGAAAAAAGCTCTGCAGCAACGCTCCCCATCCAACCTGACAAAGCTTGAGAGGATCTGCAGAGAAAAATGGGAGAAACTCCCCAAATACAGGTTTGCCAAGCTTGTAGCGTCATACCCAAGAAGACTCGAGGCAGTAATCGCTGCAAAAGGTGCTTCAACAAAGTACTGAGTAAAGGGTCTGAATACTTATGTATTTAAGTTTTTTATTTTTTATAAATTAGCAAAACTTTCAAAAAACCTGTTTTTGCTTTGTCATTATGTGGTATTGTGTGTAGCTTGATGAGGGAAAAAAATATTTAATCAATTTTAGAAAAAGGCTGTAACGTAACAAAATGTGGAAAAAGTCAAGGGGTCTGAATACTTTCCGAAGGCTCTAGGATTGTGTGTCCATGGGAAATGTTCTCTGAAACCACACATTTTCACTCAATCTAGCTGATTCATGATACTCTACATTCCATTTCGGAGTGTCAGAGGAAGACTCATGTACCAAGACATTACATAAAACAGGGATTCGTTTTTCCACTATTTATAATTTGGCAGATGCTTCACATAGAGAACATGTTTGTGTGGCCAACTTTCATGTTCAATGAAGAACATCTGGGATCAGGAGCACTCTGTCTAGGATGTGTTGGAAATGTCCCGATTCAGAAATAGACAAATTCTAATTGGGCTTTCTAAATGAAGGAATGTGTTTACGTCAAGAACAAACAAATTGTTATAAAAATTCTAGAAAGATCATGACAGAGTCAAATGTAATCAGTATTTGGTTGTTTGGTCCGTTGTATAATCGGGGGTTATCACCACAAAATGTTCTCAAGAAACTTGATTGCACCGTGTCAAATGACGTATTTGTTTCATTGTGGTTGCTGCAATTTTCAAACCACTAACAAGGAGGGAGGGGGTTGTTTGGTTCATTGCTCTCTGGCCTTCAATGGACATCTCTATTCTACATTGTCTTGACAGTATTTCTTAATTTTCTACAGCTTGGCAACCAAGCTTTGGCTCCCATTGTGAAGCTGTGACATCTGATTTAGAGGATTTTGGGACAGGAAGTGTCCCAGCGTTTCCTTGATTCCTCCTAACGAGGATGATTGATGTCATGTTAGGTCCGTGCTGTTGCTGTGGACTCCATTGTTTCAGCGAACAGCTGATGTTCTGTCCGACGATAATAGGGACATTGAACCGATACGGGAGGACAATTTACTCAATGATCTCTATTAGCAGGCTATGTCCAGGATTTTTGGCCGCTGAACTTAATGCAGTTGGGTACTAGCTCAGTCTAAATTAGAGTGTAGTTTGCTGCCAGCTATTTAGTGTGAATCTATTATTTTGCTTGCGTGAATTGAAGTGGAGAGAGGAGTCTTGGTAACAAGGGAAAGATAAGCACACTGTAGAATAGATTGAGAAATGAGCCGTCTGTGATAATACGAGGGCTGTAAATGTGAATTGTGAGCTGTAAATGTGAGGACAGTTTCTAGATGAACGGTCATGCAATAAAAGTCCTGACAGCACTCGATTAGCAGTCCCTAATAACGGTCTTACATTCAATCCATCATTATGGATTAGTAGAGTACCATATACTATTGCGGTATGTTTGTGTTGTCGATTGTGTGAAGTGTTGCATGTAAATGTTTGGCATGTTTCTAATTCGGTTCGGATCTAATAGTGTAGTACAATAATACATTCCATACACACACAGATTTCCTTACTAAACACGGTTGTCGGTCAAGTTAATTGTGTATTTTCTTCCTCAGTTGAATGCATGACTCTTACTGAGGAAAGCCAGAAGGAAATGTTGTAACCTAAAGCGCTTGTCTCTCCTCACCCTCTGCCTCTGGAGTATAGACAGACCAGAGAGAGCAGATATTTCACACGTTACAGACGTCGCTCAACACTTTTCCTCTCTATTCTTGTTATAAAGCCCACACCACACCTAGGTGGACACACACACACACACACACCACACCTAGGTGGACAAACAAACACACACACACACACACAACCACACCTAGGTGGACACACACACACATACGCTTAAGCCCACATGCAAATAATCTGTCTCTCTCACACACACACACACACACACACACACACACACACACACACACACACACACACACACACACACACACACACACACACACACACACACACACACACACACACACACACACACTGAAACACATACACACACACACACTCACACACACACTGAAACACACACACACTGAAACACATACACACACTGAAACACACACACACACACTGAAACACACACACACACTGAAACACACACACACACACACACACACACACACACTGGAGCACACACCCCTTTGAGAGGCAGGGAGGCTGTACAACACAAAGTTCCATATAAGGGCATGTTGATGATGTAATGCTCCAAAGGCAGGGAGCATGCAGTGAGACATCTCTTATTGTTTGGTCTCCCTGCTGGAATGTCCACATCACAGACCGCTGTGTGAGAGCTGAGAGACAGAGAGAGTACTGCAACATAATGAGCTTCAATCACTGAGGCTGCCACCGGACAGACCTATGGAACAGGTAGGAGGCAAGGCAACTTTAACTCAACTTAGCTGCTCTGTTGGTTCGTTATGGAGCACTGTGACTGAGTGCAAGGGGGATAAGTACAGCTTTGATATTTACATATTCCGTTCGGTTAGTGTAAAGAATTGATTTCTGACTCTGGGAAAGTTTTGTCTTTTGGGATAAAATTATATGCAATCTGTTAGAAATAAATGTTTCATTCAACAAGTTCATGAAAAAATGCTGAAACAATTTTGACAAATTTCAGTCTGATATTTTGGAAACTGTGATTACAATTGAAGGGATGCTAAGTACAGTAACTAAATATTGTAACAATTTGTGCACAATATTAATTCCCTAATTGTGATTTTCAAACGTACCATTGAGGGAGGACATTGGTAGAAGCTGATTCAGTGTGTGAAGTCATGAGTTAAAGCTATGGTTAATTCAGTGGTTCATTTCGTAAGTGTAGTTGAACGGGCCACTCAACACTCACACGACACTCTGTCTGTGAAAATCCGGGGGAAATGTGCATGGTGAAATAAAAAAGATGATAAATGTTATTTGAACCTGCTCTCCTGTGAAAGATTAATCACTTCACATACTCCATGATCTTTGTTTCTGAGTGGTACGTTTATGAACCAACAAGTTAAATTAAGTTTGAATATAAAACTCAGATATTACAATGAATTCAAGAACCTGAAAAATAATTGTTTTTATTATGAGCTATTGATTATGTAACATACAGCATAGCCAGCTAAACCCCTAAAATGTAACTATTAAAAATAAAATATTAAACTAGCACAGTCATTCAACTAAAGGCATACAAATACTGCCTATAATTTTATGAACCCATACTGCTTACTGATTGCCCTCTGCTGGACGTATCCTGGCTAGCTTCCTATGTCTCTTTCATAACGCACTCCAGGAAGAATCCTCCTAACAGACTGACTGCTTCTATCTATTTACACTAAAAACAGGCTTCAGGATCAGACATGAACAGATCATTGTTTTATAATGTATTTTGTAAAGTATGTGTATGCTCCTGTGTGAAAGAGGAATAGAAGCTTGGTCTTAAAGGGACTCCCTGTTAAAATAAAGGTAAAATACAATCTGGTGTTTTAAGGAAATGGCAGGAAATTGACTTCTATAACAACGGCATTGTCTTGGACATTAACTTCTAAAACATACACACAGAATACTGCCATGTCCTGTATCATCTCAGCAGCAGCACTGTTTACTGCCATGTCCTGTATCATCTCAGCAGCAGCACTGTTTACTGCCATGTCCTGTATCATCTCAGCAGCAGCACTGTTTACTGCCATGTCCTGTATCATCTCAGCAGCAGCACTGTTTACAGAGTCTGAGCCATAGTTTCCAGCTCTGAGGCCACTGGCCACAGCTGCTTATTTAAATGTGAGGAAAGCCCTCTGTGGCCTTCGCCGTAATAGTGGGCATGGTGACATCCTGCTGCTGGCTGTGTGTGTGTGTGTGTGTGTGTGTGTGTGTGTGTGTGTGTGTGTGTGTGTGTGTGTGTGTGTGTGTGTGTGTGTGTGTGTGTGTGTGTGTGTGTGTGTGTGTGTGTGTGTGTGTGTGTGTGTGTGTGTGTGTGTGTGTGTGTGTGTGTGTGTGTGTGTGTGCGCGAGCGTCTGTATGCTGATGTTGCTCAGAAGAGGTCAGTAGGTGAATGGTTGGTTTTGGGTTAATAGCCATCTGCACCCGCACCCACTTCTCAACTGCTTACCATGCAGAATGCACCACTCTATTTTCCATGACATAGAAACTCCTTATGGGAATGTACCGTTTTAGACAGACTGACTCTATTTGGAAAATTGGCAGTGACAAAATAAATAGTTCAATCAAGTGTGGCCTTGTAATCACCATTCCTGTAAAATCCCAAAGGTAATCGCGCAATAGAATTCATTCATTTAGAATAGGATTCGGTAGTTTTTCAATGATTAATCAACAAAGTTGCTGTTCTCTGTAGCTGACATCTTGTATAACCAAGTTTGAATGCAAAGCCATATAAGGATGAACTGGGTAAACTAATACATCATTCATTGGCAACCGTTGAGAATTTCAAGTGGTAACTGTCATGCCTCTCTTATTTGCTTTTCAACCATATACATTTACATTTACGTCATTTAGCAAACGCTCTTATCCAGAGCGACTTACAGTAGTCACAGTTGACCCACTGGCAGTTGAACTTCTGCTCTCCCAAGTTTTGTTATTCTATTGTCAAGTCCCACTTGTCCAGCAGACTTCTGAGTCCATGGGAAACAGAATCCAACGATTGTCCCTTAGAAGGGATACAGTATTCTTATGTCAAGTGATCAGGATCCTAGGGAATACATGCCATTTCCTCACCAGAGACATCATATAGCCTACTATGCCTTGGCTGATCTCAAGCACCTGATTAATAATACATGGAAGTTTCCCTGAATGTATCTTCTGTTTGCATAATGTATCTTCAGAACGTAACCCTTTCTGTTTAAAAATGGGGAAACCAGGTCGACTTGTACTAACTAGCAGAGTCTGAAGTCCAGGACCTCGGCTCAGTTCACATTCTATTCTGGTTTGATTACATCACTGGGAAAATAGTGGTAGTGGAGATAACTGCTAGAGTAAACAAGGATATAAATAAGGCATTCTAGCTACATTTGAGGACTTTCTATGGCTGACAGTCCTCTGCTCTGTCTTAACGTCTCAGCAATATTAATAGCCTATCATGATTTTCAAAATGTCTTCAGATATTGTAGAACTGATTATCCCACAAATTCCCATTGTGAATTTTCTCAGTGGGGACACTAAAAGCATTTACAAACTCCTCCCCATCTGATGCTCCCCTGCTGTACATCAACTTCAAGCTAATCAGCTTTGATCATCAGATCTCTGGCACAGTGGAACATGTGGAGCATATGGAACATGTGGAACATATGGGACATCATAGGATTAACATCATAGGACATTAACCCCTCCACCTCCTCCACTCGGAGTTGACACACAGTAGGGGGACGGGTACAGGAACCTGCCCTAGCCCCAGCTCTACCATGCTGATGTAATTAGTGATCACTGAGAGAAGCCCTCTGTTTATCCAGCCGGGGGGGGGGGGGATTCCTTCAAATATATAACCAGAGAGAGAGGGAGGGAGGGGGTAGTAGAGGAATCCCTTAATTAGGGGATTGTTCCATGCCAGTTCGACATCTGTGCTAGCACGCTGGCAGCTGCACATGCAGCAGTCATAACATCCCCTCCAACGCTGCCTGGAGCGGAGGCACACTGGCCCGGTGAGATGCATACCCTGCCAGCCACCGTGACCCCAGCTTCCCCTGTGATTCTGTTACATATGCTGTGCATACAGTAGACTGTACACTTACATGGGCCGACGCTTACACAAGTGCACACTATGAACTCAGTATTACTCTAGACATTAAAATAACTACAATGTAAGTTTAGTTGTTTATTTAAGCAGGGTAGGTGCTTCTAACAGGTATGAAAGAGGACTGTACTCAGTGGGACATTTCAAAAGCAGCAGTGTGGTTGAATAAAGGTTTAGTCTACAGTTTGATTTGGGCTGATGGGAGTATTCTTGTCAGATACGGATCAGGGTAAACATTCAGCATTCCAGAAAGGTCTAGCCACCAAAGCCAAAGATCAGAGTGCATTTGGACAGAACATCCTCACACAGTAAAAACATTGCATTTTATCCAATCTCTATTCTCTTTTTATTTTTTTAAGTAACAGTAGATAAGTAATACGGGACATAAGTAATGCAAATCCAAAATAAGGGTAATCTAGATATTTTAGTTGTAAATCAATTTGTAAAAGAATGACTATAAGAAGTACTATTTTGGACTCACATGTCACATTTACTACAGCATGTAGAGTTTCCAACCCATGTGAGAGTTAACTGCTATCGGGGGATCTAAAAAGGAACACTGCAAGTGTATGTCAGGCTACCGATCTGGGAAAGTTACAGCACAGCTATATTTATCATCTGTTAAAGTTTCCATTACAAAAAATGTCAAACCCCTTCAGAAATCCATTCAGTATGGTCAGACAAATGTGACACCCATGAGTGTTCATGGTCTATCTGCATTCCTACTAATAATAGGCCCGATGGCACTTTGGGAATAAGAATTAGACACATTTCACATTTCACAAGCAAACAAACAATGACAACTGTCTACCAAGCTGATATACTGTATATTGTTTATATTATATTATTGATATTTTGTTGTGTTGTGTTACGTTGCTCCCTGTGTCATCCATCACTTTCTCCACCCATCTGTCTGTTGTCCAATGTGTGTATCTGTGAAAAGTTCAACATTCTTTCTTTCTTCTAACTTTTTTTCTTATTTTCTTCTTCTTGTGTTTTTCTTTCAGACTGAAGTTGCTCATTGACCAGGAAAAGGCCTATCAGGAAAGGAAAGAGGAGGAGAACAACAAGAAGGTCACCAGCCTAAAGGAGGAGCTGACCAAGCTGAAGTCCTTTGCGTTGATGGTCGTGGACGAGCAGCAGCGCCTCACAGAGCAACTGACCCAACAGACTGCTAAGGTCCAGGAACTGACCGCCAGCGCATCCCACGCCCAGGAAGAGCTGAGTTCCACTAATGCAAGGGTGCAAGAGGGGGAGGAGAAAGTTTTTCGCTTGGAGACGGAGCTAGGCGACCAAGCCAGTCGCTTCCACCAGGAACAGGAGACCATGACAGCCAAACTGACCAGCGAGGATGCCCAAAACCGGCAGCTCAAGCAGAAACTGTCCATGCTCAGCCGGCAGCTGGATGAACTGGAAGAGACCAACAAGACCCTCCGGAGGGCTGAGGACGAGCTCCAGGAGCTGAGGGACAAGATCAGCCGCGGGGAATGTGGCAACTCCAGCCTCATGGACGAGGTGGAGGAGTTACGGAAAAGGGTTCTGGAGATGGAGGGGAAGGACGAGGAGCTGGTCAGAATGGAGGACCAGTGCAGGGACCTCAACAAGAAGCTGGAGAAGGAAGCCAGCCAAAGCCGTAGCCTGAAGGCTGATGTGGACAAGCTGAACCACAGGATCATGGAGCTGGAGAAACTAGAGGATGCGTTCGGCAAGAGCAAACAGGAGTGCAACGCGCTAAAGTGCAATCTGGACAAAGAGAGGACCGTGTCAAAGGTTCTGTCCAGAGAGATGGACGTCCTGAAAGCGAGGGTTAAAGAACTGGAGGCCGTGGAGGGTCAGCTGGAGAAGACAGAGCTTACCCTAAAGGAAGACCTCACCAAGCTAAAGACGCTGACGGTCATGCTGGTGGATGAAAGGAAGACCATGGCTGAGAAACTGAAAGCGATGGAGGACAAGGTCCATAACAGCACTGGAAAACTGCAAGCTGAGCAGGACAAAGTCACAACAGTGACAGAGAAGCTTATCGACGAGAGCAAGAAAGCCCTAAGGTCGAAGGCTGAGCTTGAGGAGAAAATGTATGGCGCCACCAAGGACAGGGATGAACTCAAGGCCAAGCTCCAAGCCGAGGAGGAAAAGAGCAACGACCTGCAGTCCAAAGTTACCATGATGAAGAAGAGGTTGCAGTCACTGGAAGCTGCAGAGAGGGAATTCCTGAGGAACAAAGCCAAAGAGGAAAGCATCAAGGCACCCATCGCCAACCGCTCCCAACAAGAGGAATACAAAGTCAAAGACCTTACACAGGAAGTTGAGCGCCTGAGGCGAAAACTTAAAGATATGAAGGTCGTCGAAGACGACTTGTTGAAGACTGAGGATGAGTTTGAGTCGATGGAGAAGAGATACTCCAAGGCACAAGAGCGAGCAAAGGCCTTGATGGAGGAGTTGGAAATATCCAGGAACGAGCTCTCAAAGTACCAATTGGCAGAGAAGCAAGAGTCCAACCAGGAGCACATCCTCTACAAGCGTCTGAAAGAGGAAGAGGCTAAGTCCAGCCATCTGACCCGAGAGGTGGCGGCCCTAAAAGAGAAGATCCATGAATATATGGGCACAGAGGAAAACATCTGTCGCATTAAAAATGACCACTCCACCTTGCAAAGAAAACTGACTCTGCAAGAGGTGAGAAATAAAGAACTGGCCAGAGAGATGGAGACCCTCAATCGGGAGCTGGAGCGATACCGTCGCTTCAGCAAAAGTCTCCGCCCAGGCATGAACGGCAGGCGTTTCTCAGACTTACAGGTGTGCACCAAGGAGGTACAGACAGATCCAGCAGACTACCTTCGACCCAACTACAAGAGCATCGCCCCACTGGAGCGGGCCGTGGTGAACGGAAAACTGTACGAAGAGAGTGACTCTGAGGACGATCCAAACTACAACAATGAGTTGCCCCTCGCCCAATGTAACCCCTCCCTCATCAACAATGTCAACAACCTCAACAACAACATCAGGAGAGCCAGAGTCCCCTTCCTCAAAACCAAAGAAAGCCACAACCCAGTCAACGGGAAAGTGCAGGTTCCCAGACAGAATGGGAACCATGTGCAGCAAGGAGACGTGTTTCTGACACACAGCCCCGGGCAACCACTGCACATCAAGGTAACCCCAGACCACGGGCATAACATGGCCATGCTAGAAATCACCAGCCCCACCGCGGAAAACACACAGTCATACACCAGCACTGCAGTCATCCCCACAAGCGGTGGTCCACCCAAACAAAGAATCACCATAATTCAGAACGCATCCATCTCCCCGACTACCAGAAACAAAGGTCAAAGGTCCCCCTCGTCAGATGGTTCCCCCTGCACTCCCGATCGAGCCATATCTCCCTTCACCATGGCCACCTACTCCAGAGCGATGACCCCAGACTCCTCTGGGTCGGTCACTCCAGACAGGGCCATGTCACCCATCCAGATCGTGTCGGTTACAACAGGCACTCCTGACCGGTCCCTGTCCACGGAGCCGGTAGAGGTTGTGGGAGGTCACGCAGTCTTCAGGGTGACACCAGAGAGGCAGAGCAGCTGGCAGGTTCAGAGGTCCAACAGCTCCGGCCCCAAAGTCATCACCACGGAGGACAACAAAATCCACATTCACTTAGGGAGTCCCTTCATTCAGAGCTTAAACACTACACCCCAGCCTGTGAGCCCATGCTACTCACCTGGGCAGGAGCAGAGAACTCCTATATTATCCAATGGTGCCCCTGTCAAAGGCAACAGCAAAATCACAAGTAGCATCACTATAAAGCCAACATCCACCCCAATCAAAAGGCCTTCACAAATTACAGTAAGTAATGCCTATGATTGACTGATTCCCCATCCCAAGATACCTAATTAGTAAACCCTAGTTTGCTCGCCACCCACTACCATCGCCTATCCCAACCCAACCTCCTCAGTCCCTAGTCATCCTATATTGCTCCCTCCACCTCCATTTGACTTGATCTGTATGAAGAGAGTCCGACCTAAGCGCTTCTCTGTTTGTGTTTGGGGTTTGTTTGGTTGGTTCTGTTTGGAAAGATGTTCGCGTGCATGAATTGTCGTTCAAATACAAACCAAAACAATAACCCTTTGAAGGCACTAGTAGTAAGAAACTTTTACTGAACACCGGGGTAACTTTACTGTATATGCTATTTGGTAAATATACCATGTACTAAGACTATTCACTGATGGACCGTTTCAATTCTGTTTAAACTTCATATTACACTACTTGCATTTTGTTTAAGCCGATTTATTTTCTAAATATTAAAGTGTGCAAAAATGTCTGTTTTAGTTTGTCATCCATGCCTGCATATTTCATTTACTCATTCTAAAGTGGAAACCCTGCATGCTGAATGATGAAAATGAGGAATATATTTCAAGATTCAAATATATATATATAAATGTGATTTCTGCATGTTTTCTAACTCTTAGTTTTTATATTTTAGTTTTCAGTGTGATCTAATTTTCACTGCTCAAGTGCTACCTTAACTATTTGAAATAGTATTCAATCAATACAACCTCTGATAGCAGTCCATTGTCCTTCAACCATCAAGACACAAACATACAATGAATAGGGCATTTTAAAGCCACTTTTATATATATATATATATATATATATATATATATATATATATATATATATATATATATATATATTACTAGAAGGCCTCTCAGAAGAACTCTTGTGTTAACATCCATAATTTATAAGAAAATGAAAAAAAAAAAAAAAGGCCAGAGAATTCTGACATGTGTTTTCTTGGCTGAGTTAAATTCATAGGCTGGTGATGTCATAGTTTCTCCTTCTATCCAAAACACAGAAACCCAGTTACCAAGAGTAAAGACTAGCATGAGTGAATTTGAAGTTCCTCTTTAATGATACCATGGAAAGTACATGGAAGTCAGCTTGGACAAACAAGAGGTGCTTTAACTATTGAGGGTATTCTCCAAGTGGATGTTTCTTTGCTGCAACTCTCTGTATCAATGTGAATCAATGATTTTTATGTTCATCAGAGTGTTGTATGATTCTTTTGCAAATACATACAGTTGTTTTAATGGCATATTATAATGTATCCTACACAACAATGCAAATAGATTGCACTATAGTAATGATGAAAAACCACACTCATCACTCAAAGCACTGGCTTATCATGAAGAGACTTCAGATTAACATTGGTCATTTAAAGCTCACTTGAATGAAACATAACTGTGTCCGATACATTCACACGTGTACACGCCACACAATCCAAATACCCTCTGAGTCAGTATCACTATAAAGAGCTGTCTATATCAAGCTTTAGGTCAATTCAGGCTGGGAGCGTTGCACTTTGGAAACAGGATCCCAATCTCTCAATGCCCAAAATAATTTGCAGGCTAAACAAGATGCTATTCATTAAAGGGATCAGAGAGGCTGTGTCCTTAAATATCCTCCATGTCATTATCTATCTGATCGTACTTATTCACATCTAGTGAGGTCATTGTTTGAGCCAGATCATATGTTCTGATGTAAAAAAGAACATCATAGTCCATATCGAATAAGAGCAAAGTGCAAGTAGTATGGATGATGGCGTCATAGTCCGACACACCCTTTCCTTTTTTATATCTCACTTGACTCATGACCTTTGACATGTCAGCTAAATCTAAGGTCTATGAAGGCTATACAATCACACGGCACCATCATCCACTGTGCTGTTTTTCAATACAGAAAATACAGTAGCCAATCAGAGGCGAGACTAATCTTCAGTGTACGTCACAGGCTAACCTAACGTAGCATGCGTAAAAAGACGCCTGAGCGGAGTTCCCACATCTGTTATTCAGGGGAAACAGAAGTTAGGTTGAAAAGACTATATCCCTGAAAACCGAATGTTAGCGGTTTCTGGCAACCCTGCATAGGCTAATCACAGGCTAGTTTAGGAGTTGATGGGATTCACGTGTAGTTTACAATAACGGTCATCATTACAATGGAATCCAAACACCTTGACCGATAGGCCCAATGAACAAGGAGAGGAAAATAAACAGACAGGGCTGGGCTCATTTCAAACAAAGGCCTCATATTGTGAATGAACGAGGATCCTGAGGCCCAGTAGTGTGCTGTGAAATAATGTCTCCCACCTCAATCCAAGCACCAAACAAATCCTGTGTTTTGTAGCCATGGAGACAACCGTGCATCTTTGCCAGTATTGCAGAACGCAGGCCGGCCTACTGAACTGCAGTCTGGTCTGTCCGTGGCAGAGGAAGTGCTTTCTCTAGTACTCCTGTTGCATGGCTCCAAAGGGAGGAGGCTTATAATTAAAGGTCATTCTGTGTAAAATCAACATGGCCCCCTGACACGACCCACACAGATTTTCTGGTCCATTAACCTCATTTTCAAAACACATTTCAAATTTATGTCCTGCATGGATTTAAGGACATGGTTCATTGCACATTTTAGAATTAATTTTCGAAACCATAAAACACTTATACACACTCACTTACAGTTGGTCTTTAACAGTCTTTAACCACTCACACCTTGGACTGGGATTGATTCACTCAATAGCTTTCAGCACGAAACTGGAGTGTCTCACAAGAGGTCTCTCTCAGAGAAAGAAAGAGTGATGAAATAAGCTGCAATGTTCAAAACTACAGTATAATAACCTACATTATGCAACAGGTCTGGGAGAATGCCTTAATGTGCATGATGATCTGCCTCCCAAATGGCACCCTATTCACTAAATAGCACACTACTTTTGACCAGAGCCCATAGGTAATAGGGTGCAATTTGGGACGCAGATATCATCTATTCTCCTTCTTGTCTTTCTTCGCTCTAAGTGCCCTCATCATCATCCCTCTAGTCTCACATGCAGTTACATAAATCCAGAGGAGATAGAGAGGGGTGGGGGGTTTAACTGAGCAGAGAGAGTGGGGTTTAAACTGAGCAGAGAGAGAGAGAGAGAGAGAGAGAGAGAGAGAGAGAGAGAGAGAGAGAGAGAGAGAGAGAGAGAGAGAGAGAGAGAGAGAGAGAGAGAGAGAGAGAGGTTTAAACTGAGCAGAGAGCAGAGAGGGGTTTAAACTAAACGCAGAGCAATGACAAACATGAAGATCTCCTACGGTGACATCACCTTCTGGCAGAGCTGAGACGGAGAGCTAGGCGCATTAGACGACAGTTTAAGCTGATTGTGCAGTAAACAGTGCAGTGATGCAAACCCCTCAGGAGACATTTCCTGTCACTGTTTTGGCAGTTGGTGCTAAAATACGATCCAACACCTGTCTCCGAACATTTTCCGTCCCCACTCTCTCTTATAGGCCTTCTTTAGGAGCAAAACAATGACTTGTGTGTGAATAGCTCTATAAACTCCAAAGACAGTATTAGAAAGAGAATCATGGATTTCTTTAGTTCCATTCTTTACAGCGGTTGTGTTGAAAAAAATGTCAAAGCTTTACTTAAATAGTAATGTTTTATTAGTCTACTTGTTATACTGCACACATATATGGGCATCTACATGTCTTAATAAGCATGTAATGAATGATTTTGTCATGTGTTTTGTCGAAAACTGCTAGATATTGGCTACTGTATGCCAAAAAACATTATTTGGCACCATCTTGTGGTCAGTTTCATAAACAACCTACATTATGTATCGTAAGTATATTGATCCCTGTTTTCTCTCTGTCTATTCTCAGATCCCCTTGGAAGCATTCCGACGCCCAGGCCCAACCAGGATCCCCAAACCTAAAGCCTACAATACAAAAGGGACAAACAGTGCGGTCAATCCAGGGCAGAGCAATAAAGGACAGCCGGGGTACTCAGAGTGCAGCCAACAACCTAAATATGGTCATCCGCCCCACTAGAATATAACATCACACATTTGGATGTATCTTCACATTATGATCTCAATTATGATGTATTCCTGTTGCTACAAAGACTTCCGCTTTTTGTGTGCCTCGGTATTGATAATGAAAACACCAAAATAGGAAGATTAGTAGGCCTAGGTTGCCTAGCATTTGTGTTTCACAAAGAACAATTCACTGATCTGTCTGTGTGAGCAGTAATTGCAGTAATTGATCAATTATGATATATATATATATACAGTACCAGTCAAAGGTTTGGACACACCTACTCATTCAAGGGTTTTTCTTTATTTGTACTATTTTTTACATTGTAGAATAATAGTGAAGATATCAAAACTATGAAATAACACATTTGGAATCATGTAGTAACCAAAAAAGTGTTAAACAAATCAAAATATATTTTGTATTTGAGATTCTTCAAATAGCCACCTTTTTGTTGCCTTGATGACAGCTTTGCACACTGTTGGCATTCTCTCAACCATCTTCATGAGGTAGTCACCTGGAATGCATTTCAATTAACAGGTGTGCCTTCTTAAAAGTTAATTTGTGGAATTTCTTTCCTTCTTAATGCGTTTGAGCCAATCAGTTGTGTTGTGACAAGGTGGGGGGTATGCAGAAGATAGACCTATTTGGTAAAATACCAAGTCCATATTATGGCAAAAACAGCTCAAATAAGCAAAGAGAAACGACAGTCGCAAAAACCATCAAGCGCTATGATGAAACTGGCTCTCATGAGGACTGCCACAGGAATGGAAGACCCAGAGTTACCTCTGCTGCAAAAGATAAGTTCATCAGAGTTACCAGCCTCAGAAATTGCAGCCAAAATAAATGCTTCATAGAGTTCAAGTCACAGACACATCTCAACATCAACTGTTCAGGGGGGACAGAGTGAATCAGGCCTTCATGGTGCAAAGAAACCACTACCAAAGGACACCAATAAGCAGAAGAGACCTGATTGGGCAAAGAAACACAAGCAATGGACATTAGACCGGTGGAAATGTGTCCTTTGGTCTGGAGTCCAAATTTGAGATTTTTGGTTACAACCGGCATGTCTTTGTGAGACGCGGGGTGGGTGAACAGATGATCTCCACATATGTAGTTCCCACTGTAAAGCATGGAGGAGGAGGTGTTATGGTTTGGGGGTGCTTTGCTGGTGACACTGTCTGTGATTTATTTAGAATTCAAGGCACACTTAACCAGCATGGCTACCACATCATTCTGCAGCGATACGCCATCCCATCTGGTTTGGGCTTAGTGGGACTATCATTTGTTTTTCAACAGGAAAATGACCCAACACACCTCCAGGCTGTCTAAGGGCTATTTGACCAAGAAAGAGAGTGATGGAGTGCTGCATCAGATGACCTGGCCTCCACAATCCCTCGACCTCAACTCAATTGAGATTTTTTGGGATGAGTCGGACGGCAGAGTGAAGGAAAAGCATCCAACAAGTGCTAAGCATATGTGAGAAATCCTTCAAGACTGTTGGAAAAGCATTCCAGGTGAAGCTGGTTGAGAGAATGCCAAGAGTGTGCAAATCTGTCATCAAGGCAAAGGGAGGCTATTTGAAGAATCTCAAATATAAAATATATTTTGATTTGTTTCACACTTGTTTGGTTACTACATGATTCCATATGTGTTATTTCATAGTTCTGATGTCTTCACTATTATTCAACAATGTAGAAAATAGTAAAAATAAAGAAAAACCCTGGAATGAGTAGGTGTGTCCAAACTTTTGACTGGTACTATATATATACAGTGCTATGAAAAAGTATTTGACCCCTTTCTAATTTTCTCTAATTTTGCATATTTGTGATACAGAATGTTATCAGATCTTCAACCAAAACCTAATATTAGATAAAGGGAAAATAAGTGAACAAAGAACACAACAACATATTTATTTCATAAACAAAGTTATGCAACACCCAATTCCCCTGTGTGAAAAAGTAATTGCCCCCTTACACTCAATAACTGGTTGTGCCACCTTTAGCTGCAATGACTCCAACCAAATGCTTCCTGTAGTTGTTGATCAGTCTCTCACGTCGCTGTGGAGGAATTTTGGCCCACTCTTCCATGCAGAACTGCTTTAACTCAGTGACGTGTGGGTTTTCAAGCATGAACTGCTCGTTTTAAGTCCTGCCACAACATCTCAATTGGGATTAGGTCTGGACTTTGACTAGGCCATTCCAAAACTTCCAATTTGTTGCTTTTTAGCAATTTTCATGTAGACTTGATTGTGTGTTTTGGATCATTGTCTTGCTGCATGACCCAGCTGCACTTCAGCTTCTGCTCACAGACGGATGGTCTGACATTCTGCTGTAGAATTCTCTGATACAGAGCAGAATTCATGGTTCCTTCTATTAAGGCAAGTCGTCCAGGTCCTGAGGCAGCAAAGCATCCCCAAACCATCACACCACCACCATGCTTGACCTTTGGTATGATGTTCTTACTGTGGAATGCAGTGTTTGGTTTTCGCCAGGCATAATGGGACCCATCTCGTCCAAAAAGTTGACTCAAGTTTGCCAAAAAGCACCTGGATGATCATCAAGACTCTTGGAAGAACATCCTATGGACAGATGATTCAAAAGTATAACTTTTTGGACGACATGGTTCCAGTAATGCCTGGCGAAAACCAAACTCTGCATTCCACAGTAAGAACATCATATCAAAGGTTAAGCATGGTGGTGGTGGTGTGATGGTTTGGGGATGCTTTGCTGCCACAGGACCTGGACGACTTGCCTTAATAGAAGGAACCATGAATTCTGCTCTGTATCAGAGAATTCTACAGGAGAATGTCAGACCATCCATCTGTGAGCTGAAGCTGAAGCGCAGCTGCGTCATGCAGCAAGACAATGATCCAAAACACACAATCAAGTCTACATGGAAATTGCTAAAAAGCAACAAATTTGAAGTTTCTGAATGGCTTAGTCAAAGTCCAGACCTAATCCCAATTGAGATGTTGTGGCAGGACTTGAAACGAGCAGTTCATGCTTGAAAACCCACACGTCACTGAGTTAAAGCAGTTCTGCATGGAAGAGTGGGCCAAAATTCCTCCACAGCGACGTGAGAGACTGATCAACAACTACAGGAAGCATTTGGTTGGAGTCATTGCAGCTAAAGGTGGCACAACCAGTTATTGAGTGTAAGGGGGCAATTACTTTTTCACACAGGGGAACTGGGTGTTGCATAACTTTGTTTATGAAATAAATGAAAATAAATATGTAATTGTTGTGTTATTTGTTCACTTATGTTCCCTTTATCTAATATTAGGTTTTGGTTGAAGATCTGATAACATTCAGTATCACAAATATGCAAAAGTAGAGAAAATTAGAAAGGGGGCAAATACTTTTTCATAGCACTGTATATATATATATATATATATATATATATATATATATATATATATATATATATATATATATATATATAGGCTACTGTTAAATGCTAATATCATTCAAATATGAATGTATATTATCCCCTTGAAACATTAACTGTATTGCTATTTTAATGTGGTAGACCTATCTAATTTACATCCACTACTTAATTAGTCTAATTCTATGAATGGCAAAAAAAGGAATGCTTTAACAGTGGCAATAATGTACATACATGTGTATTATTCATATTTTATGTTGAATGCGACCTCCTCAGTGATGATCTCTGAAATGTAATGATCAGCCTATTATTTGGTTATCAATAAATATTGTTTTTATACCTACATATACATGTATATGTACACTTACATACTCATTTTATTTTATATATAAGAAACCCAGCTTGCTCTTGCCAGAAATATGGGACATAAAAAAAAACACCCAATCTGGTGGGAATATGAATAATGCAAGCTAATAATTGTGTTTTTGACATAAAAAAATTTAATTGGTATTTCTCACACTATTCCATCACAGTATTTGACCCCTGTGTACATGCAGGCCTACCTGTATTTCAGAGGCTCTCATCATGGTTCAATTCAAAATTACATCCTCCAATTGCAATGCACACACATGTTTCGACGATGACCATTCATGTTGATGGGTCAATCAGGTGATCAGAAAACCTGCGAGATGCAGATTATCTGTAAAGTTTTCTCAGCAGTAGCCTCCAACCTGTTATATGAGTTTTTTTTAAATATATTGTAAAGTGGTTGTCACACTGGCTATCATAAGGTGAATGCACCAATTTGTAAGTCGCTCTGGATAAGAGCGTCTGCTAAATGACGAAAATGTAAATGTAAATGTACTCTAAATTCATGCCCGGGTGAGACAGATGGGTATCCAGATAAGTTTTGCTTGGGTCCCGGCTCATGTGGGGGTGGAAGGGAATGAGGAAGTAGACGTGATAGCTAAACAGGCCCTTAGGAGAGAGGAGGTGGATGTGGAGGTGCCGACGAGCAAGGAAGAGGCTTAAGGGAATAATATGGACAGTGGTGGTGCAGAGATGGCAGGAGCAGTGGAACAGAGACACTAAGGGCAGGCATCTATTCCAAGTACAGAGGAAAGTCGGGAGGGGAGGACGGTAGGAAGAGACAGAAGAGAGGAGGCCATCTTTACAAGGCTAAGGGTGGGACACAGCAGGTTGAATAATACATTAAATGTGATAGGAAAGCATCCAACAGGAAGTGGTTCTGACTATAGGTAGTACAGCTAAGACCAGACTTTTTTGTGGCAGGTTAGGAGAATTTACGCAGCAGGTTAGGAGAATTTACGCAGCAGGTTAGGAGACTTAGGTTAAGGTTAGGAAAAGGGTTAGGTTTAGCTAAAATGCTCTGCTAACCTGCTACAAAAAGTAACTTCCAGTCAGAGCTGTACTCCCTCTAGTCACAACCACAGGAAGGTGTGATTGCTGCCAGGAAACAGAGACAGTTGAGCATGCACTGATACAGTGTGGGCAGTATGAGGGGGAAATAGAGAGGCTGAGATCCAGTATGAGGGAGAAGGGGGTACAGGAATTGAGTTTAAAGATCATACTGAGTAGAACATCATTAGATACAGTCTCAAATATGTTGTTATCTTTTAAAAGAGAACGGGGCTGGCTGGTAGGATTTAGTTCCTGCCTCTCTGGCCCACACGCCCTTACAAAAAAATATGCAGTAACTGCAGTCGACTGTGGTATTTTGGAAGCAGTAATACTGCACTCTAACTGCATTTACACTGCAAAAATACTGCGGGGGGAAATGTTTTTGTTATTTTGGAAGCAGTATTTACACTGCACTAACAGCAGTTATACTGCACTCTGACTGCAATCTTTTTTCGTAAGTGGCCAGTACAGTAGGTGGCGTTAATGCTCCATAACGTTGGATGCCAACCTCCGATAAACCCCACAGAAGAATATTTTTTAATTTGTAGCAATGATTATTATTATAATGCATTTGTTGTCATTTGTTTGCTACTTGGCATCTGCATGTTATTAAAAGAAAGTACATCAATGGTCACCCACAGCTTCTGCTTGCTAGCTAACACAACAGAACTGGTGAAATGTTTGCAAGTGCTATGTCTTTTTGCTATAAAGTAGCTAGCTAATTATCCCCACAGCACAGCCAAAAATTGCAGGTGTGTCTGACTTCAACCACTTCACAAATGGTTATATAAGTCATATTTCACAATAGTACATGTGCCGGCCTACCGTATTTAAGCGGCTATTTTGTTTGTATTTCAACACAGCGCAATTCAAGATCCCGTTCTCCAATAAAAAGGCACGCGCCTGTTTCGACAATGACCAATCAGGTTGATGGATAATGAAACCACGCCCGCGCGGTAAGTTCTTGCGGCAGTATTTTATCATACATTCGCGGGAGAAGAGCTTTGCAAAGTTTTGTCAGCAACGTGCATATCCCCCAATGTCAAGGACTATTTCATTTTATGGCATTTATTTGAGTTACTTGGCAGGCAGTAGCTGCGTGTTATTAGTACAACCTTTACAGTTTGTTGGCTGTGCACTACTAGACAGCTTCCTAGCTAACTAGACAGCTAACGACATAACTGGCTAACTTTTTGCAGGAGGTCTGTCGTTTTGATCCAACGTATCTAATATGGCAACCATTTGTCACTCAAGACGTGCCCTGGTGGAAATCCCAGCTCCACAGCCGAAAATTGCAGGTACGTCTGACTTCAACAACTTCACAAAGTAGGTGGCTGGCTAGCCAAGCTAAATTTCCCTCCACTGCAGCATCATAACAGCTGTCCTCGGTGAACTAAGCGCGCGCCAAGAACAAATGTGGCTAACTAGCTAGCTAACGGCAACTTTATATTTTGTAACAATTTTTCATCATAGCTGTATAGTCAGCCAGTAAGATCCAATTAAACACTAAGTCTGAACAAACAAATCATGTCATATTGAAAATGGCAATTTAACTTGTGTGGTCAACTAGCTAGTTAGCTAGCCAGCTTTAAGTTAGCAAATGCATTGACACAACATGGTACCTATTGTTAGCCTTTGCTAACAACTATTTACCTAATTATAACTAGCTGATATTGGACATTTAGCTAAGCAACAAATGGAGATTGTTGACTGTGGGTGAGCTGTTTGTCATTTTGTTTGTAGTTATTAATTCAGCAAGAACCAATACATTGCATCTGCTTTGCTATCTAACGTTAGTACAACTAGAATATTATAACTGGGTTATCTATGATCCTTTAGTAGTCACAAATGCACTCTAAAGTTATGCCAAATGTTTTTTGCAGCTCGTATGCGAAGGTCCTACCTGGAGGTTCTAAGTTCACGCATGGCTCCATTGTCAAACACATCTAGAGGCAGAAACATTACCAGCAACTCAAAACGTGGGAATTCATGTTAGTAAGCAAATTAAATGGATCATGTCACTCAGTTTCTAGTCTTATATTAGTTGGCTTGTGACTAATACAGTGGTGTGTTTTGCAGTGGACCCAGCCATATACAGAACATGGAGTAGTCGGAGTGAGAGAATGGAAGACAACCAGACACCCCTGTCCAACCAGCAGCTTGTGCAGCTCATAAGATCTCTCATCCTAGTAGAACAGGGGCAGAGGCAGGAGCCCAGAGCCCTCATTACAGACCTGAAGCCGTTACAGGATGACTTGCACCTGAAGAAGACCAATGTCTACAGATCTATACCGTACTCACGCCTGGGGTCCAACAGAGACGCACACTGTTACAGAAAGGCATATCCACACCTTGTGGTGTTTAAAGTGAGTATCAACATTTTAGTTATATGCTCTTTAAGTTGTCCTTATGTGAATGTAACTTGGGTAATTGACCTGAAATTGAATCTCCTTGCATAATTGACCTGAAATTGAATCTCCTTGCAATAAATAATAAGTATTTTAAGACTTGCGCTCTAACTTTATTTGAGCTGATTGTGTGACTTAAGTGCTTCTAAGATGGTTGAATAGCTAGAAATTCTTGGAAAATCTCCTTGCATTGTGCTCGACTTTTGATAAACTGGGTTGTGATTGGTATGAAGCTGGGTCACCTGCTGTGTGTCTGAATGAACCTTGGCATTTTCCTCCTCACAGGTTTCCTGCCAGGAGTGGGGCCAGCTGCTGCTGCAGAACCAAGAGTGGGAGTCTGCTCTGGAGCACGCCCTAGTGGCGTGGAGGTACACCAGCGAGCTGCCACAGTGGGACACCAGCAGCCACAACTTGGTGAGAGAACAGTGTTACAGCATGCTGGCAGCACACTGTATCACAGCTCTACAGCACTACTGCCCAGAGCCTAGCAAAGCCAGAGAGCTGCACAGGAGGTAAGTCCTCCTTTCTTTGGAAGCTTTTCACAGGTCATAGGTGTTCTGATTGAATTGTTAACACTGTATTGAGTTTAAACTGTGTTTCCTTTGACCGGTAATTGCCGGCTTTTGGAACGGTAAAAATGCATAAAACCAGATAAAAACATTCTGCTGAAAATAAATATGCTCTATAAATCACTTTGGCTATGCATGGAGGTTGGTTCTGGTTGTCTTTCAATCGCATCATCTCTCTACTCTGTCAACTCTGCCTGTCAGTCTTGAGCTCTTGCTATAGCAAACTTGCAACACTGTATTACCTGATACCAGCTCAAAGTTTCCCGCGCCAGTGAGTCTGTGACAGACGAGGCTCAGGGCTCTACACTGAGACCATTTTACTTGCATATGCGCCTAAATATTTCTGCTGTGCGACCTGGAATTCTAATTTAGGGCACCAGTGCGTGACTAGCTGTATTGCCTCAAATATTCTTCATTGTACTCCTACATTTCTTTACTTAACACTTATTAACCATCACTTATTCACTTTAATAAAATATTTAAGTTGTGTATATGGCTTTTGTTTTATTTGATGACTTTATTTTTTCATTCCAAGTCATCTCATCTCTATAGAGCTGCTGTCTGACAAAATCACAATTTTAGTAGTTCTTCAAATTTTGACTGCTGAATACCAACTTTCTCACTTAGGTCATATATTTTTAGGTCGAGATGCCTCCCGAAGCAACTGCTCTCTCCCACATTCTTCTCTCCATGTCTGCCCCACACTAACCTAAAGTAGCAGGCGTAAAAGAAACAGACTGGAAAAGTAGGCATGAAAGGGATTATGGTCATTAGTTAATTGCCATGTTTTGTGCTAAACTATGTAGAACATTGGCCTGTTGGAAACTACAACTCCCTCCTACGTCGCACAGTTTTGGCCTGATCTGATTTATCGCCAAAGAAACTGCGCATTGAGCTCACAGGAAAAAAAACGAACGACATGGAATTCTAATAATTAGTTGTTTAAAACCCACTGGTGGCAGTGGGCACTTCTAAAAAAGCATAACCCTACACGTGGTGGCATTTAAATGGGTTTTCTATTTGATACGGCCGGTAAATCTCGCATTTGTCTGTCAAATTAAAATATGTTCGGACATTTGACCGGCACAACCTTTTCCTAATGGAAACATTGTATACGCTAGATGTGTTTTAATCCCAGTTCTTGTGGGAGGAGAACGTCAGGCCTTTTCTAACTATGAAAAGATAAATCAATGGGAATACTGCTCCTTTCAACTAATCTTTTCTATAACTCTTTCCTTCAGGTTTAAAATGGCACAGCTGCACAGTCAGTTGATCTCTCCTTGTATTCAGGAGCTAGAGAGGAGCCTCGGAGAAGCACAGGTTTGTTCCATGAACACACACTGAAATGGCCAAACCACTGAAATGGCCAACACTAAGATCGGCTGACAACAATCAGCACTGCTTCCAAGTCTACGGGGTTACACTATTGAGCAGCGTATATCAGTGGTTGCCATTCAACGAACTATGTGTGGTATCCTTGCCTACAGTATTCCCCCTTGCCTACAGTATTCCCCCAGAGTAAATACAAGAGAAAGCTTTGAATTTTGGTAAGCTGTTTTTTAAATATGAATTTAAGCTTTTTGTATTTAAGTTTTGTAAAATGTGTTTGCGGAACTATTGAATGTTATCATAAGGAAATTATGAAATGGCCTTTAAAATGTTAAATGCTGTCATAGCGAAATTATTAACTGGCCTTTTCTCCCGTAGATGTTTTATATGGAGGGATGTTTTTGTTGATGTGTTGAAAAATTCCACGATACTTGAAACTGCTGCCTTTTTTTCAACTTTGCTGAATGCTTCCTGTTTTGTAAATATGTATGTCTGAAATAACTGTTGCACTGTTATTTTCTTCATCCTGGAAACTTGACATTTTTGATAAAATATAATCTAATTTAATTCTTTGTTTTTCAACATTCTGTTAATTTCTGGTTGTTTTGTCTCGCATGACACTGATGACTTTGTATTGAGACATTGGAAACCTGCTTTGTCACTGCATTAATTCACTGATTCTCCCCATGCGTTGTTTTGGGGGGGGTTGTATTTCTGTATTTCTCTCCCCAATTTCAATCTTGTCTCATCGCTGCAACTCCCCAATGGGCTCGGGAGGCGACGGTCGAGCCTCCAAACATGACCCGCATAACCACGCTTCTTAACACCCGCCCGCTTAACCCGGAAGCCAGCCGCACCAATGTGTCGGAGGAAACACTGTTCAACTGACGACAGAGGTCAGCCTGCAGGCACCCGGCCCGCCACATCGCTAGAGCGCGATGAGCCAAGTAAAGCCCCCCCGGCCAAACCCGGACGACGCTGGGCCAATTGTGCTCCGCCCTATGGGACTCTCGATCAAGGCTGATTGTGTTACAGCCCGGGATCAAACCCGGGTCTGTAGTGACGCCTCCAGCGCTGCGATGCAGTGACTTAGACCGCTGCGCCACTCGGGAGGCCCTCTCCCCTTGCGTTTTGTCTCAATCAGAGGACAGAATTTCAGTGCAAGCATGCGAGGAGAATTCCATTTTCTTCTTGTTTAGACTGTCTGTGACTGACTACATCTCATCAACGTTCCCCGTAGCGATACTTCTTCGCAATAGAAGTGGAACAGTGTCATGAATAGAACTGACGTGATTCCTCAGTCTGCACGTCACAGGGACATTTGTTCGATTTAACAATATTTCTATCAGAATGTTCCTCAACATTGTGTCCTGCTGAACACTGCAGTAGTTGGTTGTCCTGTACTCACATCAAATGTTATTTGTCACATGCGCCGAATACAACAGGTGTTGACCTTACGGTGAAATGCGTAAATAATAATAATATGCCATTTAGCAGACGCTTTTATCCAAAGTGACTTACAGTCATGCGTGCATACATTTTTGTGTATGGGTGGTCCCGGGGATTGAACCCACTACCTTGGCGTTACAAGCGCCGTGCTCTACCAGCTGAGCTACAGAGGACCACAAGCCCTTAACCAACAATGCTGTTTTAAGAAAGAATACCTAAAAATATAAAATAATTAAAGCGCATCAGTAAAATAACAGTAGCGAGGCTATATACAGGGGGTACCGGTACCGAGTCAATGTGCGGGGGCACCGGTTAGTCGAGGTAATACAGTGGGGAGAACAAGTATTTGATACACCGCCGATTTTGCAGGTTTTCCTACTTACAAAGCATGTAGAGGTCTGTAATTTTTGTCATAGGTACACTTCAACTGTGAGAGACGGAATCTAAAACAAAAATCCAGAAAATCACATTGTATGATTTTTAAGTAATGAATTTGCATTTTATTGCATGACATAAGTATTTGATCACCTACCAACCAGTAAGAATTCCGACTCTCACAGACCTGTTAGTTTTTTCTTTAAGAAGCCCTCCTGTTCTCCACTCATTAACTGCACCTGTTTGAACTCGTTACCTGTATAAAAGACACCTGTCCACACACTAAATCAAACAGACTCCAACCACTCCACAATGGCCAAGACCAGAGAGCTGTGTAAGGACATCAGGGATAAAATTGTAGACCTGCACAAGGCTGGGATGGGCTACAGGACAATAGGCAAGTAGCTTGGTGAGAAGGCAACAACTGTTGGTGCAATTATTAGAAAATGCAAGAAGTTCAAGATGACGGTCAATCACCCTCGGTCTGAGGAAGGTGAGGGATCAGCCCAGAACTAAACGGCAGGACCTGGTCAATGACCTGAAGAGAGCTGGGACCACAGTCTCAAAGAAAACCATTAGTAACACACTACGCCGTCATGGATTAAAATCCTGCAGCGCATGCAAGGTCCCCCTGCTCAAGCCAGCGCATGTCCAGGCCCGTCTGAAGTTTGCCAATGACCATCTGGATGATCCAGAGGAGGAATGGGAGAAGGTCATGTGGTCTGATGAGACAAAAATATAGCTATTTGGTCTAAACGCCACTCGCCGTGTTTGGAGGAAGAAGAAGGATGAGTACAACCCCCAAGAACACCATCCCAACCGTGAAGCATGGAGGTGGAAACATCATTCTTTGGTGATGCTTTTCTGCAAAGGGGACAGGACGACTTCACCGTATTGAGGGGAGGATGGATGGGACCATGTATCGCGAGATCTTGGCCAACAACCTCCTTCCCTCAGTAAGAGCATTGAAGATGGGTCGTGGCTGGGTCTTCCAGCATGACAACGACCCAAAGCACACAGCCAGGGCAACTAAGGAGTGGCTCCGTAAGAAGCATCTCAAGGTCCTGGAGTGGCCTAGCCAGTCTCCAGACCTGAACCCAATAGAAAATCTTTGGAGGGAGCTGAAAGTCCGTATTGCCCAGCGACAGCCCCGAAACCTGAAGGATCTGGAGAAGGTCTGTATGGAGGAGTGGGCCAAAATCCCTGCTGCAGTGTGTGCAAACCTGGTCAAGACCTACCGGAAACATATGATCTTTGTAGTTGCAAACAATGGTTTCTGTACCAAATATTAACTTCTGCTTTTCTGATGTATCAAATACTTATGTCATGCAATAAAATGCAAATTAATTACTTAAAAATCATACAATGTGATTTTCTGGATTTTTGTTTTAGATTCCGTCTCTCACAGTTGAAGTGTAAAAATTACAGACCTCTACATGCTTTGTAAGTAGGAAAACCTGCAAAATCAGCAGTGTATCAAATACTTGTTCTCCCCACTGAATGTACATGTAGGTAGAGTTATTTAAGTGACTATGCAGTGAAGATATCTGATTTTCCTGTTCCCTGTGCCACCACTGTGTGGAGCCCATGCTACATGATTTATCCCGAGCACCAGCCGCTGTATAAACCCAGCACTCTCACTGGCATTCAGAAATACCCAATGGTTGCCTGCTAATTCGTTTACACTCTTACATGAAAAGCCTCATCACCAGATGTGTGGCAGTACAGACAGTTCTAGCAGTAACATTCATTGCTTTTTGGAAGAGCAATCTGAATGAAAATGACACTATCCAGCAGCAGATAAAGCCTTGTGTTCACACTCAAACACTGTGATTAGCTAAACTCGCAGGACACGGCCGGGTGTTGCCATCTCTGCAGTGTGTTATCAGTGTCCTTGGCAACAGCTCTAT
Source organism: Coregonus lavaretus (assembly GCF_964263955.1). Classification (NCBI taxonomy): domain Eukaryota; kingdom Metazoa; phylum Chordata; class Actinopteri; order Salmoniformes; family Salmonidae; genus Coregonus; species Coregonus lavaretus. The sequence goes on along the minus strand of NC_140022.1, from coordinate 5,713,914 downwards.
TATCAGAACGCTCTCGTTTCATCAGCGTCGTCCATAATAGTGTCTGAAAACGTTCCTAGCTGTCCTAAATCCTTGCTTCCTTGTTTCCTCAAAGCTCTGGGGAGGAGGAGGTCCGAGGAGCCTCCTCACATTTGCTTTGAGAGGAATATTGAGGTAAGGAAGGAGGATGCAAAGATTTGATGGCTAGTGTTTTCAGACACAACCCAAGTACTCTGATGCATTGCTGCTATTTCACTTCCACTATGTATTCCTTGACGATTTCATTCCATTACATCCATCTCACAGCATGTCTCTGTGGTAAAGTCTAGAGGAGTATTTGAACCAAGAAATAAAAGTATGTTTAAAAAAAAAGTCAGAATTTATGTTTTAAGAAGTAGGTAATGACATCGGGGATGAGCATGGAGGGAATGTTCTTTCTGAATTCCCTCTTATAAATCAGTTTGACAGGCAATCACATAGAGATTGCTATTTAACCATAGTTAGCAGCCTTGATCACAATACCCTCCTCCTAACAGAACATTTCAGTTTAACTCTAATTGGCGTTCCCAGTGAGACAGCCATGTGCTGGTTGCTTGTATGGAGCTGGGATGGGAGTTAATGCCGTCAGTGATGGGAGGAGAGAGATCTTTAATGCACACCGCACACTGGTGATACATACAAATGTAAATTTCCTGTCTGGGAGTTTGATTCTAACTGGCCATCTACTGGAAAATGTGATCTTGCTACATCAATTGTTTACTCCTGTCAGAAAGTAAAATGAACAATGAGTAGATTTAAAAAAAGGTGCAGTTTTCATTTCGGTATTCATTATCCTTCTGCCCTTTTCACGTTCAACATTGACCTGCGTTTATGAGCCATGTACACTCCCGTACCAACCTTCCTTTATGAGAACCAGGGCTGACTGTTGCATTCGGATGAATTGTGAGGGCTGTTGTTGCTGTCTGTGTATCCAGCCCTCAGGGCCACCTGGGGAGAGAGAACAGGAGACGATCTGACAGCCGTGTCTCCGACTGGAAAGCAAAACGAAAGCAGAATAACCTTGTAAAGAAAATCTCCAACTTGTAATGAATAACTTCACGCATCTTTAATTCCTTCTATATTCATGAGCACCTGGCTTATTTGACCTGGGGAGCAAACAGAATGAGACTGCATGTTAAACATCAAAACTATTTTGGAATGTTTTGGAGCTTGGGTTTAGAGCTCAGACCATTGCATTCATTTTTTTTTTTTTGTTGCTTTATTGTCTTATGTGGGGGGGGGGGGGGGGGGGGGAAGGTTTCCATAAAAAAAAAAAATTAAGACATTCGATCATTAACTGCCCATGCAGTCCTTTTCAGACACGGATCCCTGTTGAGTAATAACACCCACTCTGAGAGGTAGAGATGGTTTCATTACGGGGACATTCTCAGTCCTCTCACTTTTGTCCATGTGTGGAGGGTGGGCCGGCCAGCTAAATAACACGGCAGGTTTCCCTCGAGGCAGGGTTGCTGACCTGAGCCTTCCCAGGGTATTGTGTCATTAGACAGTCTCATTTCAGCGCTGGCAGCTTAGCAGCAGGAACACTGATGCTGTTTTCATGGCTGACTGGGGACAGCGCTTTTGTCCAGTATGTTTCCTCACTTTACCTCTCTCCAGGAGAGTGGCCCATCGAACAAAACACAGTACGGGCAGCAGTCCACCTCTCTCTCCGTCTCTCTCTCACACACACACACAAGACCTGAGCGACAACGCTCCTTAGAAAGATTTGTGTTGAATGATCTAGAAATCAACACCTGCATGTTAAAGCCCTTTCACTGATGGTTTTTGACTGTGTTATTGACTGTGTTATTAGTTATTCGTTTTGCAATCAGGTGCTGTAAAATATTTATCTTGTAATATAGTGTGATAAGCGTGTAATTAGTTCATGCATCAACTCATAATTTCCCCCCTAGGACTACAATGTCATTACTGATTCAAACACTCCCATGCTAGATTCTGATTCAGAGTTCATGGTCTGTATTGAACAATTTAGGTAGTTAAGCAGTATCCAATACGGTTACATTTTGTTTCCTTCTTACAGTCCTACTTTTCAATCATCAATGTAGTTTCAATGAAATCGCATCATTAAACGGAACACAGTAGAAACGCAATCAGTCAAACACACCTTGTACTCTCAATAAATCAGCAAGTGCCAAGTTTCCATTTGAATTTATATCAGGCACATTACAGTGATAGGCATGAAGGATTTGGTCTAGTGAAAGGTAAATTACCAAGAAGATCTCACTTCAGTATTCAATGTTTGTCCGGGGGGTTAAGTTTAGACATTCATTCCGACTGATTAAGGTTTGGGATAGGGTTAAAACAGAAAAATCAAAAACAGGTGCCCAGCCCTGGGATTGAACCTGCGATCCTCTAAGACTAGATCAGTGGTTCCCAACTCCAGGCCTCGTACCTCCAACTGCACACATTTTAGTTGTAGCCTCCAGACAGCTCATTGATTCAGATTCAGATGTTTTAACAGTCATATGTACAGGGTTGCAGGTGTGATTGCAGGGTACAGTGAAAATCTTAAGCTTGGAGCTCCAACAAGCAGGACCAAGTGAAGTAAAAGAGTGAAAATGGTAATAAAAAACAATAGAAATAGAAATAGCACTATATACATCATAACAACTGTTGCAAATAAATGTCCATTGGGGTGGAGGCAGAGTAAAGACTGTTGAGGGGGTGGGGTGGAATGACCATAGAGGTACCAGCAGCATGATATATATATATATACATACATGAGGGCCTGTTGATTAGTTGATTCCGGTGTGCTTGTCCGGAGCTACAATAGAAATGTGTACTGTTGGGGGTACATGAGGACTGGAGTTGAGAACCGTTGTACTAGATGGTAATAGGTGCTCACGTTGCCCCTAGTGGACGTATTAAACGCATCTCACGACGTCCTGGGGACTTGGACAAACATTGAATACTGAAGTCGATCTGGTGTGACCTGGCTGAAATGACTGTGACCAAACCGGCACAGGGAATTGCTGATCAAGCTGAAAGCAGAATGCTAGCTAGCTGTAGCTGTCCAAAGTAACTACTGTAAAATTACATAGTAGGCTTGTTGAGCCGATGATTAGGGATAATTATCATTCTCTAAGGTGGGAGAACTCTATTTCAGAAGTTACCAGCATAATACCCACAAATACAGGGCTGGAGTTGAACCGCAGTGTCTGAGAATGACTGACGTGGCCCTTTCAATCTATACCATACTTGGTGAGGTAAGGCCAGTAAAACATGTGCAGTAATAACTCCCCACTAAGCATTGTATCTAGTTCTGGGATTTTGGAAATGGTTAAATTACTTACTGAAATTTAGCTGAGCTCCAAATCATATATAGATATACTGTATATATTTGTATTAACTAACCATCATTAAAGAATTTGGTTAGTAAACCAAAAAACACAGAAAATGTTTTTATTTATTAATGAAATAGAGCAAAACTCACTCTAAAATTCCCATGAAGCCATATCACTGGAAATAACTTTGACTGACAGATCAGGTTGTGTAGCGCCAGTGCATGCAGTTTCAACTTGCCCTCTACAGTCAGTATGATACCAGTTTGCCAGGAACATCAAGTGTGAGCACCCCTCCCCCCCCCCACCCAGTCAGACCCAAACTCCACCGTTCCTCCTCATCCAGACAGGAAGTCATTACTGAGGCTCTCACCTTTTCACAGATGGCCATTTAACACATCACTGGCAACTGCAAATTAACCAGGGTCCTGCAGGCACTATCTCCAGCAGCCTTGGATTGCATAAACTGTTATCACACACTCACCTGCACTTAGGAGAAGGAAAGGTGTACTTACTCAGTCTCACCCGACCGCAGTGGCACAGAAATAAACCCTCGTTCTATATTACTGCCCCGGCCAAGGAGGATTGTGATTTAGCCTATACAACATGGCATAGTAGATTTACTTTCTCACTTCTTGAAGCTTTTACGTAGTAACAGACAGCATAGATATAGAACAGCATATATATAGAACAGCATAGATATAGAACAGCATATATATAGAACAGCATATATATATATAGAACAGCATAGATATAGAACAACATAGATATAGAACAGCATAGATATAGAACAACATAGATATAGAACAACATAGATATATAACAGCATAGATATAGAACAGCATAGATATAGAACAGCATATATATAGAACAGCATAGATATAGAACAACATAGATATAGAACAGCATAGATATAGAACAACATAGATATAGAACAACATAGATATATAACAGCATATATCTAGAACAGCATAGATATAGAACAGCATATATATAGAACAGCATAGATATAGAACAACATAGATATATAACAGCATAGATATAGAACAACATAGATATAGAACAGCATAAATATAGAACAACATAGATATAGAACAACATAGATATAGAACAGCATAGATATAGAACAGCATATATCTAGAACAGCATAGATATAGAACAGCATATATGTAGAACAGCATAGATATAGAACAACATAGATATAGAACAGCATAGATATAGAACAACATAGATATAGAACAGCATAGATATAGAACAACATAGATATAGAACAGCATAGATATAGAACAACATAGATATAGAACACTGATATATTGTCTATTGGAGACTGGCTGTAGTAGGCTCCAGTGTCTACAGCCAGGAGTTGGGAACCACTTGGTGGTGGTGTCTGTATTCATTCTCTTTGCTATTCGGTCCAAATGTGTTATTGTCATATTTGCACTGTCAAGTTGCTCCAGTGTCTCGTGGTGCGAATGGGGATTTCAATGGCGATAAAAAAAGACGAAGCCGAGTCTGACAAGTTAGAAATGAGAAAAGTGACTGTGACCAAAGCCCTGGAGACAGACAGACAGAGTGGCTGTGTCTCAGTCATACGATTTTGTTTACTCTCCGTCTACATTGTAACTGCAGCATGGAACTCGTCTCTCCCTTATGTAGCCTACTATCAGAACCGACAAAAGAATCAGGGAAGAATCTGAATTTTCCCTTGAGGGTATTACACCATATCACCATCCAGTGGTGACTGAATGATACAGACAAGTGTGAAGATATAGATTAGTGATTTGGGTGGGTGGAGGAGAGTAGTATATTGATTAGGATTATCGTTCTCTCCCTGTTGGGCAATCATTTGTGCTTCCTGTATTTTTCCATTTAGCTTATAATGTCTTGAGATCTCCTTTGGTGTGTGTGTGTGTGTGGTGTGTGTGTGTGTGTGTGTGTGTGTGGTGTGTGTGTGTGTGTGTGTGTGTGTGTGTGTGTGTGTGTGTGTGTGTGTGTGTGTGTGTGTGTGTGGTGTGTGTGTGGTGTGTGTGTGTGTCTGTGCGTTGAGTGGTGAAGTTGTGCATGACAAATTAGTGTGAGGATGAGGGTTTCTGGCAAAGCCAAGTTTCTAAATCACAAGCAGCTCTCCAAAGGACCTCCCCAGTCGCCATGCCACAGTGCCATGTCTGTCCTGTCTGTCGCCTCCACAGATGGAAGGCAGTGGCAGCAGTGCCCAGAGGAAGAGGATCAACTGTCGGATAAACGGAGAGAGGTACAGGGTCCTCTGGCAGATCAGTGCCTACTCCTCAGAAGAGAGGAGGGGGAAAGAGAGAGAGCGAGGGGGCCGGCAGCTGATTCTCTATCCGTGTCAGTGCCATCAGGAGGATAACATGAATACAAGCCAAACAATCAGTGATGTCTGGCAGTCAGTCATTCTTCCATGGGCTTACTCTTAACACACAAGTATGTTTTGTTATTTGGCGCTGCTCTACCGTGGGGAGTAAGGCAACGCTAGATGCTCATCTGTGACACTGATCTGACATGAGTGTGTGTCATTTGTCAACAAATCAAGCTCAGACAGCTTAATGTGATGACGGGGATATTAGATACATTGCTAATTCATGTGAACAGCGGAAATTAGGAAATGTCAATAAAAAACGAAAGATAAAATACCAATTTAATTAAAGTTATACCCTTAGGTATTTAACATGAAGAACTTCTGCACTGCTAGTGCATTATTGTTAGTGCTGTGGATAACTTGTACTGAAGGCACTGACGATTTGCTGTAGATAAGAGGGTACTCTTCGATATATTGAGATGTTTACAAGAAATTGCATGAGATTGTATTTGTTCGCCTCGATTTTCATTTTATTTAGAGTCTCTGGTTTCTGGTTTTCTGAATGTAACATGCAGTCTAATTATAGACTGGGTATAATTAGACTTGACATAGCTTGCTGTCTGATGTCAAGAGTACGGCACATTTTATATCATTAGTCTATAAAGGCTGATTGGATTTAGAAGAATACCTTTTAGAAATACATTTTCAGGAAAACTTTCTTCTCATCCACAGAGGTATATTTCTGAGAACGTCACATTGAGTGTGCACGTGCACTGCCTCCCGTACTGCAGGCTGTGTGGTGTGTGCGTGTGCCGCATGTTGACAACAATCACCAGAGATGTACAGTCAGCCCAGCTCAGGCATCTGATCAGGACAGATAGGACCCATCTGTGGTACCAAACTACGAATAGCACGTGTCTCCTCCAGCCATCCCTTCTAGTAGAGGAGGAAGTGCATGTTGCCATTCGGGTAATCTAAATTAACCCAGAATTAAAGTATTGCGTAATTGGTCAGATGCTCTATTAAACTCTCGGTCCATGCGTGTTAAGAGAAGAGAGAGAAAGAACATCGGAACCGGAACAAGGAGCTCCACCTTCTCTCCACCCATTCCTTAATTCAAAAGATGCTAACACCTGCAAAATCGTGATTTCTCCAAATAACTAGTGACGTAAAACCTAAGGACCGGAACTAATGCTGCTCTTTATCGCACGCATCCCGTTGTATCATGACATATCAACGGTACCATTTATGTTTACGTAGTCTGTCCACAAGAGATTACCATAAGGGGTACTTATGGCCTTCTGCCATAACCAGTTTAATATCCAATTATTACTGTACGTACCAGCCTTTGTGTGTCCACTATTTTTATTTCACAGATGGAGGCAGTCTCTTCAGTATGCTCCACACAACCTGTGCTGAATTAAGGAAGATTTTCAACTAATAGCAAACCAAACAAGTCCTTGAGTCGGCTGGTGAATGGCTGTGCTTAGCTATGGAGGTAAAATTCCTCCCTAATTCCACATAATCATGCAGCCCCAATTGACAGCTGTTATTGGCTAATGGTATCACTGTTTCAGAATCATTCATTATTTATCGAAATGACATCATCTATTTGTTATGCTGATATTGCTAAGGGTAAGGAAGCCATTTACGGAGGACATTATATCTAGCATCAACCTGTGTGCCAGGTTTGATGTATGTTTGTATTGAAGAGCAATAGCATTTTTATTGGAGGCGAAAAAGCCACATGCATCAATACCCATTGAAACTCAGTTCCATATCAGAATTTTTATACCTAAATAATAAAAGGAAAAGCTTGCACTTCTTGCAGTTGCTTTTTATTTTGTATTTAATTTTTTTACAAAATGCTGTGCAGTTTCCAATCCTAGTGTTATTGTCAAAGCATAATGTTTATTTTTTTATTTTTTTACCAGCTGTACATATTGATAGCAGAAGGAAGAGATGCGCTCTTATTGCCACTGTCAGACTCCTTCTCTCCTTCCCTTGGCAGTATTGTGTCAGAAGATGGCTTGCCCAATATTCTCACTCCAGAGACATTTCTTTGTGGCCTGTCCAGATAATCCTTCTGGGTAAAAAAATAAAAATACTTCTGCTTCGTTCCTTGAGGGGTAGAAAACACACTTCCCAGAATATGATATTTTCTAAATGTACAGTATTCTCCCGGCTCCTGCTTGTATGTTTGCCATGCACTGTCTGATAGACAGCGATGGAAGTGAAGTTGATATATTCAAGTTGAAATTCAAAGATTAAACCTGAAACTGACAATATCTCGGTAAGAGTACCAACATCATATGGATTGAAGAAGGGAATTATTATTTTTATTTAACTAGGCAAGTCAGTTAAGAACAAATTCTTATTTTCAATGACGGCCTACACCGGCCAAACCCGGACGACACTGGGCCAATTGTGCGCCACCCTATAGGACTCCCAATCACGGCCAGTTGTGATACAGCCTGGAATCGAACCAGGGGGTCTGTAGTGACACCTCAAGCACTGAGATGCAGTGCCTTAGACCACTGCGCCACTCGGGAGCATTTGGATATGGTTATTTGTTTGATGCATCCAGAGTTATATCACGGGCTTACAAATGTATTGGTGAAAGACATCTAGTAATCTGGTGCCCTACACAAAGAAAAGTGTTCGGAAATGGACAGTATATTATGAACAGTGGGAGAGGTTGGTTTTGTGACATGGGTTGTGTGTGCGTGTGTGTGTGTGTGTGTTTCACTCTGAGCCCCCTGGCACTAGGGAGCATCTGCAGCCCCTCTTCTTCATATGCCTCATGTCTCTCACCCTCTCTCAATCACTAATTCATTGGGATAATGAATTAGCAATTCACCATTGCTCATTTTCCTATTATATTCCTGTTTTCTCATCACAAGATGTCCTGGTTTGAAAACAAGTACTTTAGTTGGTCTCTGAAGGACCCAATAAAACTGTTCTTGACATAGGACATTTCCGGAAGGAAAATAACTGTCTTTGAGTGATATCGACAGCAAGAGATACAAATTCTGGTCCACATATTGTCACAATTGTCTTCATCAGTCGTCACTAAGCTGAGAACATTGTGTAGAAATTGTTTTGGAGTTTGTGAAACATTTATGGCATGTCTACAGCCTAGTCTGAGTACCCAAAATCCATGTTTTCAGACGAGACGAATAATCTATTTTCACAAAAATATCTACAGCCTAGTCTGAGTGGAAAATTCATGTTTTCAGACAAGATTAATCATCTATTTTCACAAAAGTATCATTGCATTCACACTAAATTGTCTTCACTAGGTATTGATATTGTTATATATTTAGATGTTTTTATATATATACATTGAGTATACCAAACATTAGGAACACCTTCCAAATATTGAGTTGCATTTTGTACTCAGAACAGCCTCAATTCTTCTGGGCATGGACTCTATAAGGTGTTGAAAGCATTCGTGATACACACAGGAAACTGTTGAATGTGACAAACCCAGCAGCATTGCAGTTCTTGGCACAAACCGGTGCGCCTGGAACCCACTAGCATACCCCATTCAAAGGCACTTAAATGTTTTGTCTTGCCCATTCACCCTGTGAATGGCACACATACACAATCCATATCTCAATTGTCTCAAGGCTTAAAAATCCTTATTTAAACTGTCTCCTCCCCTTCATCTACACTGATTGAAGTGGATTTAACAAGTGACATCAATAAGGGATCATAGATTTCAACTGGATTCACCTGGTCAGTCTATGTCATGGAAAGAGCAGGTGTCCTTAATGTTTTGTACGCTCAGTGTATTGTAGCATTGTAATTATGTATTGATGTTGATTGTTTCCTGCCCAGGAACTACAGATGAAAATGAGCTATCAAGCTAAATCTGGTGCAACGACATGTTGTACATGGTCCCTGACAAATAAACAAATAAATAAATAAGCTGAGAACATTAGAGATTGTTTTGGAGTCTGTGGAAGCATGTATGGTATCTCTCTGGAAGCATGAACGGTACCTCTCTGGAAGCATGTATGGTATCTCTCTGGAAGCATGTATGGTATCTCTCTGGAAGCATGTATGGTATCCCTCTGGAAGCATGTATGGTATCTCTCTGGAAGCATGTATGGTATCCCTCTGGAAGCATGTATGGTATGTCTCTGATGATGACCATCTTGCTGCTGTCTCCTGCTGAGAGAAATTCACCATTCAACATAGAGGGAGAGCTGTTCACCTTGGAAAGGATGGAGAGGCCTCTCATTTCAAAGAGGCTTTAAAAGGTAATGGCCGCCTGGGCACCGGGTTGGTGATCGAAGTCGTGTACCTGCCCTGGGTGAGTCTCGACGTGTCTCTCATCGGCTCTCCTTCAGCCCTCATTCCGACTACCCCCTTCTCCTCCAATATCATCTTTAATTCCTCTCTGGATTTTTAATTCACTCTCTCTGGAAACAGGTTAGCTGATAGACTGATTCAGACAAGGGAGCACATTAGAGCCTGTAATGCAGTTTTTGGCAGGAGGAGACCCAGCATTCATTACACTAGTCTTTCTTTATTTAGGAGCAGCTTCATCAGCAGCTCCTGTCATTTAAGGACAAAAGCAGCCCAGTTTAAACAGGAGCCAGGAGTGCATGGACAGACACAGGCTGAAGCTAGGGGAGTGAGGCTGGGGCTAGGGAGAGTGCCAGACAGCCAGGGACTAAACAACAACATTCCCATTTCACCTCATCTCTCTCTCTCTCTCTCTCTCTCCGTGATAAATAGAGGATCTGTCATCGTACCGGCGCTTGACACCAATGTTGTCATCACATTCGCCCTGCTGTACTAGCCTGTCCTGCTGTGTTCTGATAGGATTATGCAATTTATCAAACACCGAATTACGGCCCTAAATGAGGGTAAACACAGGAATGAGGTGCAGTCGCCACATTTCAGGAAACAGGCAGGGATCTGTAGTAGTAGTAGTAGTAGTAGGAGTGTATCCCAGGTATTCCAGTCACCTTCGTCTTGCATGCTGTATTCTCTCTGAGTGCTGAACTTGCTGCTAGTGCTCATAGCCAGGGTCTGGTTAGTACTACAGTATATCACGTGAAGCGGTAATCCATCTTCAGAGCTCCTCTCTCTTTCGCTCTGGGATTAAAGGCAGTGACAGTAGCCGGAATATTGTATTCATGAAAAATTTGCCCTGACAGCAGTTTCGCCTCAACGCTGTAAAATGGTGGATAGAAAACGCCGGTTGGCTTGGTGGCACTCGGAGCCCTCGGGCCAAGTGGCATACCTCTGAGATGCCATCGCGCCCCCCTAGGGTGATGGGAGAGTCAGCGGAGGGCGCTGGAAGGTAAAGGCCGAGAACTCTGTCCTTAATGAGGTTAGTGCTTAGAGCTAATAAGCTAACAAGGCTGACCTCGGTCAGAAGCACATCGTGTTATATAGAGACTGGAGTCCTGGTGACAGTCCTTCTAGAGGATCATCACGTAATATATAGATTGGAGTCCTGGTGACAGTACTTCTAGAACAGGGCCGCCCCCCTTTTCATGGCCATTGGATCAACCCCCCCCCCCCCCCCCAATAAAACAACAACAAATAATTATTATATACTTACTGTTGCGAGTTAGAGTAGTAGAATACACAAGGTGCAATTTCTAAATTTGGTTGTGCATCAGCAGTTTTTCTCTGATTATGTCAGTCTCGGATAGTCAGTCAATTAGCCCATGTCAGCTAACATTTTAGTTAGTTTAGCGGCCAGCTATCTCAACTTGTTATCATGGTCGAATTACCGTCTGGGGGGCAACCATTGATTTTGTTAGTCAGTCTCACTCAGCTATCATATTAAAAACTGCAAACATTTCTCTCCACCCTATGGCAAAATGTGTAAAACTGTTAAATCTTCTCTCCGCCCCATGGCAAAATGTGTAGAATTGCAGCAAACTTGCAACATTTTCTCTACACCCCATGGCAAAAGGTGTAGAATTGCACGAAATTAACTCTAAAACGTTCTCTCCGCTGTCAAGAGGGGGGCCACTAAAACGTTTTGCTTGCAGTGTGTGTGTGTGTGTGTGGGGGGGGGGGGCCCTCATGTAACTGCGGCCCCTCATGATGAGTACCGATTTTTTGTTGCCCCCACCCCCATCAAAGTTGCCCCTCCCTGTTCTAGAGAATCATCATCAGACAGTACCTGACAGGCAAAGAAAGTCAGTGACAGTGGCAGTCGGCCAGACAACAGCAGTTAACGTCTAATGTCCCCCTCTCCTGTCTTTTAGAGCTCTGAGTCCACAACTGTCGGAAGCCATATTACATCAGTCATATTATAGCTACGGGGAACTTCCTTGTTAGTACATTTCCTAATTGTATCACTTATCTGAAAAAGTACAATTAAGGGCCATCTCGTTCTTACGTCACAAGAATGTAAACTCATTCCCACTACACTGTCTGCACACGGCTGCCTTTGCTGCCCTGCTCCAGCAGATTTCAGACAGCAGCATGTTACGATGACAGTATGTGATTCCCTGCCTCCCTCCCTGGTCCTGATGAGATTATTCCAACAGGCTGTCAGAGCGGTGGAGAGTCATGGCAGTAGCTGAGAGGTAATGGGCCAGATGTGTGGGCCACCTGGTGGACGCAGTGCCTCCGTATGCCGCCCATGACGGAGGCAGTCATGCAGCTCATGGGCACACTGCACACTGGTCCTGACTGTACTGGCTGCTGGCTGATGACTTACAGGGACGTTTGCTGCATCTTCCTTATGAATGAGGCTCGCTGATGGAATTTCTTCAAATAAATAAATAGTTTGTAGTTAGGTTACTGAATGTAGAAAACGATACACTGAGTGTACAAACCATTACGAACATTGAGTTGCACAAACATTGAGGTATTGCTGTTGTTATGTATATATATATATACCTACTTTTTTTATGCATACATTGAGTATACCAAACATTAGGAACACCGTCCTAATACTGAGTTGCATCCCCCCATTTTGCCCTCAGAACAGCCTCAATTCATTGGGGGCATGGACTCTACAAGGTGTCAAGCGTTCCACAGGGATGCTGGCCCATGTTGACTCCAATGCTTCACACAGTTGGCTGGATGTCCTTTGTGTGGTGGACCATTCATGATACACCTACTACCATACCCTGTTCAAAGGCACTTCAATCTTTTGTCTTGCCCATTCACCCTCTGAAAGGCAAACATACACAATCCATTTCTCAATTGTCTCAAGGCTTACAAATCCTCCCCTTCATCTACACTGATTGAAGTGGATTTAACAAGTGACATCAATAAGGGATCATACCTTTCACCTAGATTCACCTGGTCAGTCTATGTCATGGAAAGAGCAGTTCCTAATGTATTGTACACTCAATGTATATTGTTAGTCACTGACTGACTTACCATAGAGCGACACATTTCTCTAGATTTGTAATGTTTCATTCAATCAAAAGCCATACTGCCTATACCCTTCCTCAACTAAGACCCACACCTGCTCAAATCCCAAGGAATATCACATCCTGTTCAGAATGTTTTGTACACTCAGTGTATTTGGAACGTACTTCAGTCAACTGACTTGTTTACTTGCTTTCTTGTTTACATGGACATTGATCTCAACACCATGAAGTCTTTAAGGAAATGGCTGAGGAACGTTAACTAGTCGATAGTACTATAGGATCATCTATTGTTCCATACTAGAATGATTCTAATGAGAGACTTTTCATATTTCATCAGGAAAACGTAGCGTGTCTTGCTTAATATTATTTCTTGTTTCTCACAGAATAGTATCCAAAGCCCTTGCAGACTGCCCCTTCTTTCAGCATCATAAACTTTTCCCACAGAGCCGCCGACAGCCAAAGCGATAAACACACTCACACAACCCGATATCTCTCTTTCTCCAGGCCAAGGGGAGGGGCTGCAAATATCTTATGGTTTGGAGTTAGCTACAGTGGTTTGGCGAAACGCCCATTCAATTAATTTAACCTTGAGCAAAACAGAGCACCTCTGGCAAACACCATAGAAACAAAATAGACTACTGAATCTTGATTCTGGAGGTAAATGAACTGACGGGTGGGTCTGGAGGTGTGTCATCCGTCTCTGCCTCGGAGCTAGGGGCGTTCATGCTGATACAAGCAGCCAGTTCTCTGTGCCCCCTGAGAGTTTCACTGTACATAAAGGCTATATAGCCTGCATGCATTTAGATATTCTGACAGTATGCTATTACATGTAAGTGTATGTGCTCGGTGGGTAAAAATATAATGGTCTTAAGACAAATCTCCTGACAGAGGCATAATTCATATGTTATTGCTAGGGCTAGGGAAAAGAAGATAATGTGTTTCTGAGGGCGCTGTGGAACACATGTATGAGATAAAATATTCATGTAACCAGCACACAGTGGCTGTGTGTTGGCTGTGATCTACATCAGCAATAAGTTATTGTCTGTGCTCTGGTCGACAGTACTGCCTCCCAGCCACAAAGTTAAACAGGGATCTATGAATATGATATGATGACCTCCCAGTCACGATTGGCCATTTGACATTTGGCAGTAGAATGACATTTAAATCAAAAACCCTCTCTTGCCGTAAATCATTGCACTTCTATTAATATTTATGAGTAGAAACTGATAGAGATCAAACTATATGTTTGACATTTTGCTTTGTGGCAGAGTTTGTATGTAGCTTCTTAAGTATGTAGGCTAGATGTAAGAGATAATTAAAGTCATCCACCCTTTTTTGCTGTTCTTAAATTTCTTTTTTGCGTCTTTTACTTTCCGTTTTGTACACCAGCTTCAAACAGCTGAAAACACAATTTTGTTTATTGAAAATATATTTCACAGAGGTTTTGTCACATAAACTGAAATTAGGCGAACTATTAGAATTTTAGCAACCAGGAAATGGTGGAGCGATTTCTGCATAGTGCACCTTTAAGGTTTTAGTTGATTATCTTTTCAAGGTCATCATTAGTTAGTTATAAGAAGACAAAGTCACAAAGCTTGAACATGACCTATCCATTTGTTATTGTTGAAGTAGATTGATGACAAAATGTTAGGCTACTTTTACCTTTTAAAACTGTAGCCCAACCCACCGTGGCTGTACAGTTTCATTGAGACTGTAGAGTGAGATGGGGGTTTGGCAGAGGGTAGAAGGGGTAGAACCTGGCACAGGGCCTGTGTGTGCTTCTCCAGTGCCAACCCAGAGGACGGCTGTACTCTACAGAGGAGGAACAACGGGAGACATAGACTGCACCCAAATGGCTCCCTTTTCCCAATTTAGTGCACTACTTTTGACCAGGGCACATGGTCAAAAGTAGTGCACTATATAGAGAATGAATAGGGTGCCATTTGGAACGTACCCACAGCAGCCGGATCTGATCTATCACGCTTCCCCTTCAGTCACCCATCACTGTCCACGGCTCTCTCTCACCCTGTCAGTCCCTGGCTGGAGCGTGGCAGCGGCGTGTCGCTAGACTATTCAGCACCATTCAGCACCTCCAAAGATGATCACTTCCTGCCCTTCCCCATCACACCTTTGTCCCATCCCTCGCTCCACCCTGACAAGGTGGGGACGAGTTATCACACCTGTCAGCTTTATGACTCCCTGTCTGCCTGTGCTGAGGTAATAAAGTCTCACTGCAGCTTCTACCAACATGGGGGTGAGTCACTGTGCCTGATGGGAAATTGGTCAGTGGAGTGTCGTAGTCGGAGGAAAAGAGCATTCCGCCCTATGGGTTCCTTTAGACGTATTGTTGTTTGATTAATAACTATGGGAGGAAACAGCCATACCTTACAGGGGGTTTCACCTGGGAACCGGGCCATAAAAGTGCCTAATGAAAATGGAATTTATACTAGTAGAGAAACTGAAACGATACAGGTAAAATTTGTCTTTACTTCAACTGGCTCCAAGTTGTAAGTGTGTAGTTCGAGATAGACTATAACTTATGGTTAGGTAGGCTATGTTGTAGTTTTTTATGATGATATTTTTTGAGATGGTGAAACCAGCTTCAATTATTACTTCATGCATTGTAGCCAGAAACCACTTTTGGCTCTTCAGCTTCTCATTAAATCAATTGCCTTGTAATAATTTGGACATAATGTCTAACCATTTCAAATCAGATGACAGACTAAAATGCTGAACATTCTATGCTCATTAAACTCACAAATCTGTCATGTTCTCCTAAAATTGCACCACAATTACCTTGTAATTCGCCTCTCTTGACTGCCTTTGCTACCTTTCCATGTTATCCAGCATACGGTTACAAAACAAGGCTCTGCTACTGAGCACGATGGCAGTGGCACATATGCCCTGTTTCCATCTAGGGACAGTTTTGGGGGTCAAAGGTCATCTACATCTCTGACAGCATGAGGCAGGGGGTCACAGGGGGCACAGGGACACAGCCCACCCCATCAGGGCTCTTTCCCAGAGGGCTCTTTCTAGAGAAAAGCTGTGTTGGACAGGACCTGAGGCCCATAGCATGGTGCTGGAACCCCTATGTGTGAACAGTAATTACACTCTGTACATCTGCTAGAGAGAATAAGGCTCTGCCCTATGGTTCCATACCTAGAACTCACTGGGCCACAGCATATGGGTCTGTACCTTCTCTCATGGTGAGAGCTGTTGACAAATGATGGCTTAACGTTTATCGGCCATTTCATGTCATCCCACCTCAGTGAGAACTACCTCAGCCCCACCATAGGGGCTTTGTCAACTGCACTGCTTTAATTACTAAGCTTGCTGGGGGTTTGTTGTGTAAATTAAAGTATCTGTAACCTTTAGTAGACAAGTTTGATACAGTTTGATATAATTTCGTCTACAATAACTATGACGAAAAATACTCGTCAATTACCTATTTTTCCTGACTAAAACTATTATGATAATGAGAGGATACCCTGGAATAAACCTGATAACTTTTACAAATGACTATTAATTTTAGTTGCCGAAAATGTGACTAGACGATAATTCCTAATGGACATTTGACATGAAGCTCCTTTTCATCTGTTTTGTCCAATCACAAGCATGCATGCAGAATGTCATGCAATCCTCTCGTTGGCAGAATTAACATATTTTAGTTGCATCTGATTGAGCTGATCTGCGCGGCTCTCCCACACAGCTCCCAGGCGGTGTCTTCACTCACTCGTCAATCATTTGAACTGATGCGAAGCCAGGACACTTCACTTGTAACTAACCTGAACTAGAAACAATAGTGATTACTCTCCCTCTTACTTTCATGTAGGCTATTTTTTGCTTTGATCTCATCAGAAGCTCTATTTTCCCATGTGCGCTGTTGTTCATTGATGCGGTCTCTTGCAGTCCACAAATGCGGGTTGAGGTTGCTTTTTTCCTATGGGAAAAACAAATGCTATTTGTTGAATATTAGGAGTACAAGTAATACTTCTGGCATTTCTGTGAAGCTTTAATTATCCCCTTTTCCCAGGAAACCACTTTTATTTACCCCCTTGATGGTTATGATGGGGAGAAAATCTGAGCTTTATAGTGTATGGTTAATTATGACTGGCATTGGTTACAATCTACCACAATATCAATGTAGCCAGTTAAAGTATGCAAGGGGATAGTAGGCCTAGTTGGACAAGGCTATCTGAATGTGCACATAATGGAAGTTACAGGTAGCCTGAATATTGGCCTAATTACTTAATAAAAAAGATTGCACTGACTATTATGTGACTGAAATGGCTGTGCCTAAGGGAGTGGAAGCTATTATGTTCATGATGGAAGTTAAGTTAGAGGTTTGTATGAGCTATTTAATAAAACAAAAGAAAGTTACAATTACTAAAATAAGACTAAAATGACTGTGACTAAAACTAGACAAAAATTGTCCCGAGCTTTAGTCGATTGATAATAACTAAAAGTAAGAAGGATGAAATGACTAAAATGTGACTAAGATTAGAAAGTGTTTTAGTCACAAAGACTAAGGCTAAAACTAAATCTAAAATAGGTGATGAAATTAACACTGGATGTGTAAAACGAGTAAGTTAAAGAGAACTACAAGCTTAGGACAGTCATTGGCGCCATGTTGAATATCTCAGTCATGGTTTCCAGGCGGTGTCCAGAAACTCAGAAACCTACATTAGTCTTGTGGTATTTTGTGAGTTTTCTATTCTTCACATGAGCTGCATGATGTAACCATACAACATTTTAATGTGTTTTCTTGTCGCTAATCACTGCAAGCCTGAAGAAAGTTGTAGATTATTACACTGTAAATACAATGAATAATATGAATCTGTGCTCAAATGCATCCAGTCTGCAATTTTCAGGTAGATTCCAAATAAGAAGAGATGAAAACATAGGTAGTCTCCTTTCAGATGAATCTTTGCTGGCATGTATGTAGTGTAGTCAAATCGATGTTGATTATGATTGCAGAGATAGATAGCCTACCTCCTCACTCCCAGCCATAGAGAACAGGAGAGTGCTCCTCCAGAAACCAACCAGGAGGATCTGAGATATTCATATCTCCCTCCCATCCATGCAGTGTAACTACATTTATATTTTCTATTTCAATATCCTTTCATGTTATTACAAAGTGGTAAATGTTGCTTGTAGCCTCGGTGGGTGAATGATTTACTGCTGGAAATAGATTGGAGATAAGGAACGCCTGCCATCCACACTCAGTTAAGTAAACTCCATTTGGTTTATTCATATTGATTCTTGTGAGTGTATAGCCAAACATAGGTCATTCATATAGACCCAGTAGACACTAATGATGCTGATAGTTGACGTGTCTCCTTGCAGGAGATGACGGTGTTAACCAGACATCACCATAGGTATTCTGGGTAGAACGCTGATAGTGTTTGTGTCATGCCCAGCACAATATAACCTCTGTTTGAAATCACAGACCCTGACTACTTCACTGTCTCAATGGATGCTTGGGTCTCATGGTCTTTGTGGAGTCCCAGAAGAGGCGGTTTATTGGAGGGTCAATTGAAATGGTCCATATTGTTGGAGGAAGTCCATCAAAGCTCTCCCTGACACAATAGAGAAAGACCCTGGGGTCTAGCCAATGTGATCTGGCAAGTCTCCATGCCTCCATCTCCTCGGAGTTCCTTGAAGGAAGGAGCAACATATGGTCCCCGGAGCGGTGTAGCCTACATGGGTCGCCTGCCTCCATATAGGAGGAGAGGAGGAAGCAAGGCCCACTTTCCCATCTGTTACAGTTTTTGCCCATTGCTTACACACTAAAACCGAATGCTTAGACCAAAGCCTCAATACCTAAACTTCTTGTAGCATACCTTAAACACAGTGTAACCATAGCTTAAACACAATGTCAACTTTGCACTTTGTTTGCAATTCTGTAACACACTTATTGCGAAACACTACACACGTTTTCTTACATTAGACACTTTGTTCAAAAACGAAATCACCTGTTATCATTGGGAAAACACTCTGTTCAAAATGCAAAACTCATCTGGCAATTGTATGCACTTACATACACACTTGAAAACACTTGCACAGAAAACAGAACACTAATCAGTCTGAGCCTTAGCACTACAAATAGGCCTCAGGTAAGCCATTTTTAGAACTTTGCAAGCATGGAGGCAATGAGAGTCAGAGTAAGATGAGGACAAAGAGAGAGAGGAGTCGGGTGTGGAAGAGGACGTGGAAGAGGATGAGGACCAGTGCGGAGACGTATATCAGATGACATCAGGGCTACTCTGGTGGACCATGTGATAAATCATGGCCGGTCCATGAGGGAGGCTGGGCAAAGAGTCCACCCTAATCTCAGTCGCTACACAGTAGCATCGATAATAAGGACATTCCGACTGGAGAACAGGTATATCTTCAAGTTTCTACTCCAGACTGTACCTCCTGTATGTGTCACATGATTCTGTATCATATTACAGTATTACTGTACTAACTATACCATACAAAAATGGGTAGTGCTGTGAAGTACTGTATATGTAAAGGAATACCATTGTGATGTTGCAGTACTGTGTACAGTTTGAAAGTACAGTATGTGAAAAATAACCTAACCAATGACATCTTGTGGTGGCATTTTCTACAGAATGGTTGGACGACCTCCTCAAGGTGGAAGGGAACGGCTCTTCACTCAACAACAAGAGCTTGCCATCATTGAAATGGTGCGAGAAAATAATGCAATCCGACTTTGTGAGTTGCAACAACGCATAATTGCAAATGGAAATGAATTCAACAATATCAACAGGGTCAGCATTTCTACACTAAGTCGCATCCTACAGAAACATAACTTCAGAATGAAGCAGCTGTACAGGGTGCCATTTGAGAGGAACAGTGTCAGGGTCAAGGATCTGCGCCATGATTATGTGCAGGTATGTGTCACTTTACTTTACATACTATATATTGTGATGTGGGAATGAGGGTTTATGCTGCCACCTGCCCTGCCTGTAGCTTGTAGTTTTTTTCTATACTCACCCAACCCAGCCCCTACTTGTGTGAAAATATAGACATTATGTGTTTTCAGTAACACTATTCAATATTTTCTGTTACAGACAGTTCTGGAGTTTGATGCCGCCGAACTGCCGCATGAGTTCATCTACGTGGATGAGGCAGGCTTCAATCTGGCCAAAACCAGGCGTCGGGACCGTAACATAGTTGGACAAAGGGCTGTTGTAAATGTCCCTGGGCAGTGTGGAGGAAATATCACCTTGTGTGCTGCAATTAGTGTCCAAGGAGTCCTGCATCATCATGCCACTCTAGGTCCCTACAATACAGGACAGATCATTGCATTTCTAGATGCACTACATGCAGTTGTGCAGGACAGACCACAGCAGCCCAGGTTTGTTGTCATCTGGGATAATGTTAGTTTCCACCGGGCTGCTCTGGTCCGAGATTGGTTCAACAACCATAATCATTTCACAGTTTTATACCTGCCCCCTTACAGCTCCTTTCTAAATGCAATCGAGGAATTATTTTCAGAGTGGCGGTGGAAAGTATATGATCGGCAACCACATGCCCGCATGACTCTTCTGCAAGCAATGGAAGAGGCATGTGGAGACATTGAGGTGCGATCAATCCAAGGGTGGATTCGGCACACAAGGCGATATTTTCCCCGATGCCTAGCCCGTGAGGACATCGCCTGTGATGTTGACGAGGTCTTATGGCCAGATCCGAACAGAAGGCGTGATCCATAAGCCCCCCCGCCCCCCACCATACACACGCACACACACACGCACACACACACAAAACAAGTATATGTTTTTTCCCCCAATAGCAATTTATCCAGTAATTTTTTATTTTTTTTTACTTTTGTTTTGTTGCTAAATTTGATGTTAAGAATTTCTGTAAGAATGTTTGTTTTTTTGTAAACTTTTTTGCAAATACTGTTTGATTACTGCAGAAATTCTACATTTGAGTTTTACAGAAGACAATGACAATAAAATGACAATAAAAATAGAAACACAAAGACTGCAGTGTTTTATATAAAGCCCATCAGTGTGTTGCTGGTGATATGAAAGAGTAATTCAAATGTTGCTTGTGTGTATGGTTTTGTTGCAAGAATTTCATTTTTAGAAAGGAGTGTTAAGTTTTGATTGCAGTGTTTCATTTTGGCATATATGTGAGTTGTTAATCTCCAAGTGCTATGTCTGATTGGCTTGTGTGTTGAGTTTTGACAAAATGAGCCAAATTCTGCAAAAAGTGTGTAAGCAATAGGCAAAAACTGTAATAGACCTGGGGTGTGGAGCTGACACACTCCCAATGAAGGAAAACCAAGCTCTTGGGAATGGTGTCATTTTAGGAATATCCCATTCCTGGTATTTTATGTAATTTGTTTTCATGTTAAAATGACACATACAATCTCTTAAAGCTGGAATCCTTAATTGGTGAAACTGCCACGTCCGTTTGGGATATTACAACAACAAAGAAGTAACTGCAAACAATGAACACAGTTTTTTCCCCTCTGACTTCATCGCTCGTGCGATAAAAGAGCACAATATGTACTGCATTTTTTTTTTTACCATGCTGCCTGACGCTCCTCAGCTCTGCAACTAAAAACAATAACATCGTGGTGGGGCTGCCAGTGGCGCTGTTTCCCCTACTTCAGAACCACCCTCTGTGGTTCCAGAATTATAATATTGTTGCAAAAATATAGTTAGTGCTTTCCCCCACAATTTAATGCTGGGATCCTTGATTGGTGAAACTGCCAAGTCCGTTTGGGATATTACAACAACCAGGGGTGCAACTTTGGTCTTAGAAGTGGGTGGGACATACATTTGTAATTTTTTTAGATTTCTTTTTTTGTCGGATAAACACTTCAAACAGCCTACCCGACTCCTCGGAGGAGTCCACATGGTCCTAAAGCACACCCAGCGTCATTTTATATCACATTCCAACGATAAACTGGGGGGGGACAAAAATGCAATTTCAGGACATGTCCCCCCCGTCCCCAGGGAAAGTTGCGCCCCTGAAAACAACTAAGAAGTTACTGCACACAACGAACACTGTTTTAACTTTCCCTCGGACATCATTGCACGCGCGATAGAACAACAAAATATGTACAGCAATTTTTCTTTGCCATGCTGTCGGACGCTCCTCCCCTCCATTCTCATCAACAAAACAATAACAATAAAAAAGGTTCTGGGGCGAACAGCGGTGCTGTTTCCCCTAATGCAGATTCGATCTTTAACCATGTATGGAGAATTCCTCTCAGCTGATTTTCATGAGAGATGGCGTCTCTGTATGTAAAGCAAACTAACAACATTAATGATTAATTAATTGATTCATGCTAACTGATCCAGAGCTGGAGGTCATGGTTGTGCAGGCAGGCCAGCCCTGCCCTGGCAGACTCCTCTGGCCATCTGGAGGAAAGGGGGAAAGGTGTTGCTGGACTACTAGACCGTTTTGTCAGAACCCAGATAACACCTTGCCCACTTGATTTGGCTGGTTCGCCCTCTGCCTGAACAGGATGTGATATTCCTTGGGAGTTGAGCAGGTGTGGGTCTTAGTTGAGGAAGGGTATAGGCAGTATGGCTTTTGATTGAATGAAACATTACAAATCTAGAGTGTGGTCCTCTGTAGCTCAATTGGTAGAGCATGGCGCTTGTAACGCCAGGGTAGTGGGTTCGATCCAAGGGACCACCCATGTGTAAAAATGTATGCACACATGACTGTAAGTCGCTTTGGATAAAAGCGTCTGCTAAATGGCATATTATTTAGAGAAATGTGTCGGTCTATGGTAAGTCAGTCAGTGACTAACAATATACGCTGAGTGTACAATACATTAGGGACACCTGCTCTTTCCATGACATAGACTAACCAGGTGAAAGCGATGATCCCTTATTGATGTCACTTGTTAAATCCACTTCAATCAGTGTAAATTATGGGAAGGAGACAGGTTAAAGAAGGATTTTTAAGCCTTGAGACAATTGAGACATGAATTGTGTATGTTTGCCATTCAGAGGGTGAATGGGCAAGACAAAATATTTAAGTGCATTTGAATGGGGTATGGTAGTAGGTGCCAGGCGCACCGGTTTGAGTGTGTCAAGAACTGCAACGCTGCTGGGTTTTTCACGCTCAACAGTTTCCTGTGTGTATCAAGAATGGTCCACCACCCAAAGGACATTCAGCCAACTTGACACAAATGTTGGAAGCATTGGAGTCAACATGAGCCAGCATCCCTGTGGAACGCTTGACACCTTGTAGAGTCCATGTCTCGACGAATTGAGGCTGTTCTGAGGGCAAAAGGCGGTGCAACTCAATATTAGGAAGGTGTTCCTAATGTTTTATACACTCCATGTAGGTTAGTTTGCTTAGTCTAGTTAGTATATACATTGTTGCGTGCAAACAGTCACACGTGTAATCTGAGTGAACAGTCCCTTTCAGATAGAGAAAATTAGTATTGTGTGATTTCAAATGTCTCAATTTTCCCAAAGGTTAAAAGAATAAAAAAAGATCAGCAATTTTACACTCTCTCTTTCTTCCCCTCTGTACCCAAAGCCACACACCATGCGGTCAATGCTCTGTTTCAACTACATGAGTTAATGTGACTGTTTAACCTCTTACATTTGTGTGAATTGGTCTATATGGATAGGGCTAAATTGAAATGTTTCTAACAGAAGAAATATGAAAAGCATATGCATAACCATGGTAGCAATTGTAAGGGAACAGTTTGGAGATTATGGGAACATTATTAGACTAAAGGTGAGGACACAGCCGTTTATCTGACACAAGACTGAATCCAAACATTACACTGTTGATTTTATGTGCATTTTACATTTTCTGTACTTTTTGCCGCATCTGAAAATCCTCTGGATACATTCAGTAACATGATAAGAATATTCCTGGAAAACGTCAGGTAGGTGCAACACAAGACACAAAAATTACAAAGGTTTGAGTGAGACTCTGGTGTCTCCAAGTGGCCACACACCTCTCCAAAGAATGCACAGTTCCTAAGTCATTTCAATGCACTTTTATGACTCAAAGAAGAGCTGCATTTTTGTAGCTCAGTCACACATTTGTAATATGGGCAAACAGTCCCTTTAAGATAGAGAAAATTAGTCTTGATGTGTGATTCCCCTTTTAGGCTTCACACGTCCCAATTTCCCCAAAGGTTACGTTTAAAAATAATAATGATTAGTGATTTTTCACACTCTCTTTCTTCCCCTCCTTACCCAAAGCCATTGCTGTCAATGGTCTTTGTAACGGCGGATTGTAGTAAACTGTTTCAAATACATTAGTTAATGTGTATGTTTAATGCGTGAAGATACATTATTTTGTATGATGAGTGCCATGTCATCTGAGCATTGAACACTGAGAATGCCTCAATGTAACCTCAAACACTGACACACCACTTAATAATAGTAAGCCTCAAGGCTCTGAATATTACAGTATTTAGAACATAACTGTCTTGTATAACACACCAGTCTAACAGCTAACCTTTTTGTATATGTTTTTGAAAATACAGAACTCTCAGCGTAGCTAAATCCTGGCTAAATTCCCAATCTGGCCCTCATACCATCATGGCCACCTAATCATCCCCAGCTTGCAATTGGCTCATTCATCCCCCCTCCTCTCCCCTGTAACTATTTCCCAGGTAGTTGCTGTAAATGCGAATGTGTACTCAGTTGATGAAAGATCTGTTGTAGTTGTTTCACTTCACCTTGGACTACTCCTCTGATAAATTAGAGAACCTGCAATGTACTCATCTTTGGGTTCTGTTCATATTCAATAATGCTCTGGAGCATTTGTAGTTCGTTATGACCTTCAGGAACACACTGAATGATGAGTGTCTATAAATCATTTAACTGTTATGATCTACACTGAAGGCGTGCCGGGTCAGTTCTATCTCTCCCAGTGCTTGGTGGTTCACTGACTGATGAGTAGATAGTGCCTTCAGAAAGTATTCACACCTCTTGACTTTTTCCACATTTCTTTGTTTTACAGCCTGAATTGAAAATGGATAAACTTTTTTTTTTTATGTCACTGGCCTACACACAATACCCCATAATGTCAAAGCTGAATTATCTTTTTAGAAATTGTTTCAAATTAATAACAAATGAAAAGCTGAAATGTCTTGAGTCAACCCCTTTGTTATGGCAAGCCTAAATAAGTTCAGGAGTAAAAATTGCTTAACAAGTCAAATAATAAGTTGCATGGACTTACTCTGTGTGCATTAATAGTCTTTAGCATGGTTTTTTCATGACTACCTCATCTCTGTACCCCACACATATAATTATTTGTAAGGTCCCCCAGTCAACCACAAAGACCAGGGAGGTTTTCCAATGCCTCGCAAAGAAGGGCACCTATTGGTAGATGGGTAAAAAATTTAAAAGCAGACAATGATATCCCTTTGAGCATGGTGAAGTTATTAATTACACTTTGGATGGTTTATCAATACACCCAGTCACTACAAAGATACAGGCGTCCTTCCTAACTCAGTTGCCAGAGAGCAATGATCAACAACCAATTTGACAAAGCTTTTTGAATTTTGAAAATAATAATGGCCAAATATTAATATAATTAATTTACAATCCAGGTGTGCAAAGCTCTTAGAGACTTACCCAGAAGGAGTCACAGCTGTAATCTCTGTCAAATCGAACATGTATTGACTCAGGGGTTGGAATACTTAAGTAAATGAGATATTTCTGTATTTCATTTTCAATAAATGTTTGGAAATGTCTAAAACCATGTTTTCACTTTGTCATTGTGGGGTATTGTGTGTAGTTGGGTGATAAATCAATGTTGAATTCAGGCTGTAACACAACAAAATGTGGAATAAGTCAAGGGGTATGAATACTTTCTGAAGGCACTGGAAAAACAATGTGAGGGTGTGTGTAGGCTATTCAAGTGTTTCTGTGTTGACATTTGACCAATATGAAGTACTTGTGTTCTGATCTAGTTCTTTACTGTGGTGAAAGATTCTGCTGGTATAGTTGAATGATTATGAGTCACAGCTGGTTAGATTCCTGAAGCAGGCCAGAAGGTTTCCACAAGGTCAGGGGAGTCAACATTATCCACAACGCTCTTGTGTGAGTGTAGTGTAGGTGGATGACACTACATCTACAGGTAGCTACCAAAATAAAGGAAACACTGGAGTAAATGAGGGATACAAAGTATATTGAAAGCAGGTGCTTCCACACAGGTGGAGGCTGCTGAGGGGAGGATGGCTCATAATAATGGGTGGAATAGAGCAAATGGAATTGCATCAAACACATGGAAACCACTCATTCCGATCCAGCCATTACCACGAGCCCGTCCTCCTCAATTAAGGTGCCACCAACCTCCTGTGTTCCACACAGGTGTGGTTCCTGAGTTAATTAAGCAATTAACATCCCATCATGCTTAGGGTCAACAAAACACCAAATTAATGTATCATGGAAGAATGGTGTGGCATCCCTCAAATAGATTTGTAGAATCTATGCCAAGGTGCATTGAAGCTGTTCTGGCTCGTGGTGGCCCGATGCCCTATTAAGACACTTTATGTTGGTGTTTCCTTTATTTTGGCAGTTACCTGTACCTGTCTACAGAAAGGAAGATGTACAGTAAGCAGTAAATAACATAATAAACAGCAGTGAGACGCTCCTCACAGCAAACACACTATCACATGTCTAGTCTGTTACCGTGGACCACATGAACCTTATATATTAATATCCCTCACGAAACAGACGCAAGTGAGCTCTGCCAAAACATCCATGATAAATAAATAAATGTATTTCACTTTCTATTTCAATGCTCTAGCTAACTTCCCTTGGTGGCGTTGAATCCAGCCCAGCCTACTCACTATCTTCCTTGCTGTTGAAATCAATCCTCTGTGCCCAAGGCGGGTTATGTGATGAGTCAAATGCAACGGTTACTTTACCCATTTTGACAAAGTGGAAATGTGTGAGTTTTCTCATTGTAAGAGAGCCACCCACTCATGTTCTTCTGGTGTAAAGTGAGTGTTCTGTCCTGCAACACTGTCACAATGAGCTGTTCTGTGGTCAGGGACTAAAATAAAACCAAAGATTTGCTTGATACACTAAGTAGGGGGCCTAGCGTTACATAAATCAAGGGCTACCTCACTAACTCCACTCAAAGAGAGTGTTTTTTGAAAACCTGAACATTGGACAGCAGTTGACCATTTTCAAGGTCTATTACGTATGATTTTGAGAAGATTGTGAGATAACATCGTGTTTTTTTCTTTGTCATTTTTGAATGACAGGGATTTAGCATAGGCTTGCTCTACCAATGAGGGTTGTGTCCGGGCACACACGAGTCTGTATAGATTACAGTCATTATCTCCGTGCTACTGTTAACCACCGCCATCAATGCTCACCAACTACCTCAGCATCTGTGATCTCTCTCTGTACGCACTCTCAAACTTTCTACCTCACATCATCTTTTGTTTTGTTTTATTCAGCTAATTGTATTGTAAATGTCCATTTTCCACAACTAGTTATCTTTGAGCCCAGTCTATGCATACCATGCTATTCTATTTCAAATAAAAAAGGTATTATTTCTACTGAGATAGGTACCAATTTCTCATTGGTATGATACAATATGTCATTATTGAAGCATCCATTATACATCCTGTCAACTCTGTATTGGCCTACATTAAGTGGTGGGTAATTGTCTTATTCTCCATATAAACATCCTCTTCTGAAGGACAATCCCTCAACCATTTGTTTAGACAATACAGTATTAATGACATCAATCGCAATTCCTGTGCAGACTAATGAAAAGATCACTCTCTAATATTCAGTAATGGAAGTTGAACCATTTATAATCCTGCCTCTATTCCCTGTTTTCCCCAACTAACTAGTAATCTCTTCCTCTTTTATAGTTTCAAATTCTCTCTCTCTCTCTCTCTCTCTCTCTCTCTCTCTCTCTCTCTCTCTCTCTCTCTCTCTCTCTCTCTCTCTCTCTCTCTCTCTCTCTCTCTCTGTCTCTGTCTCTGTCTCTGTCTCTGTCTCTGTCTCTCTCTCTCTCTGTCTCTCTGTCTCTCTCTCTCTCTCTCAATTCAATTCAATTCAATAGACTTTATTGACATGGCAAGTAAAATTACTTACATTGTCAAAGTATAGATATAACAAAAATGGTGGGACCAACAGCAATAATAATAATAGTAGTAGTGGAAATGGGATTACCATTAACAGCAACTACAACAACAATATTAATGAGAATAATAATACATTAAAGCAATAGTAGTCGACCAATCTCAACATGACTGAGAAGACACATTACATGGTATGAAAGCCAAAACAAAACAGGAAATATTATTGACATTACATTACACTTTTCACTGGCTGTCCCTCAGGTTGTGGCAGGAGGACACAAATTTGGAATTTTGGCTTTACACCCAATAAATATTGGATTTTTTCTTCCTCTTTTATAGTTTCAAATTCTCTCTCTCTCTCTCTCTCTCTCTCTCTCTCTCTCTCTCTCTCTCTCTCTCTCTCTGTCTCTCTCTCTCTCTCTCTCTCTCTCTCTCTCTCTCTATCCCATCCCTCATCCCACTCTTTCCCTCCTTGTATCTGCTCTGGACCAGTTGGGAACTTTAATTAAAGGCCCAGTATTTCACAGGCTTAGTGAATAAATCAATGGCCATCCTTTATGGTTTGATGACCCCAGACTGATGTTGATTTAGCACCTGGGGAGCATTCTAACAGCACTGCTATAGAGTGATAGAGAGTAGAGTCTGTGAACTGATCCGACTGAACCAATGCAACGAATATTAACACAATGGGTGTATGTTGGAGGAGCACAATATGGAAGGAAGCTATTGGATTGCTTATGAGAATGTTGCTAGTGTCAAATATAGCTATGTGAATCTGATCCGAGATTTTTTCTCGTGAGCATTATTGTTATTTTTGTCTCATTAGAAAAGTATTTAAGCAGATTTAGATACCAAAAATAAAACAACATTTCGGGTGTCATGGCAACAATTACCCTATGAGTCGTTGTCAGCTGATCCGATCCAACCAACCAGTGGTGATGCAGGAAACTAGCTAGTGCATGCACTCGGGCTCATTTGCATGTCTTTGATTGTTGCTCTCCAGTGTACCGCTCAGGCCTCGTAATTACCCCCCACCCACAGAAGGGGCCGCAGTAATAATAGTTTGGAGATCTTTTGTCTAATTACACAACCATCATTGAAGTGGAACAGGATATGGGGAGAAACTCCACAGCTAGAGGCAGGAGTAAGGCTGGCATTAGGAACTGACAACAAGCTATTACCCTGAGCCCCTCGCTGGTAAGAATAGATGTTGTTTCCTGCCACCCCTCTTTGATTTTGTTTTATCTGGGGTGATACTTTTTTCGAATGCACCTTTATGGAGCATACTTTAGTTGTTCTATTTGGAAGCTTTTTGTTTGTGACCAAAGCAATCTGTGAATAGAGGTATGATACATGAAATCAAGCTTGAAATGAACCATTTTGTTCTAAAGTGGATATTTGAAAAGGGATGAATATGGCTGAATATTTCAAAATTCCTATTGCAGTACTTATCTGTACCTGCAATGCTGTGAAGGATCAAAGTATATTGAATTAATTAATGATCTATCTGCCATCAACTAGTACCATCAACTAGTAGCTATTTAATAATATAAACATTTATAAACATTTTATAAAGACATTACATCTGCGAGGGCGTGTGATTATTCACTCTTTATTTAAGCCAGACATCTTTCATTGTGTCATATTGAATTAAATGTGGAAAGAAATCCTCTGATGCGGTAGAGATTCTGAAAATCTCCTTGAACTGTGTTGCTATCCCAGCTGCCTAGAATATCTCTCTTTAATGTGTGCCACAGCATATTTTCCACCCCGAGGATTCCAGGATCTGTCAAAGAGTAGCTGAAGCATTAGACTTGACCTTTCAGCTCAAGAACAATCAAAGGAAACAATTGAAGTGGCCCTAAACTCCGGTGAATTACACTGTAATTGGAAACCCTCAGTAGAACATTTCATTTGAGACTTAAAAGGCCAATCCACAGTTGAAACAATAACAAAGTGTGCACCTCGCCTCTGTTTTGGTAAATAAAGAGGGATGGGCCATGAGAAATGTAACCACTCTGTCACGCTCGTCGAACACAGTGGACCAATGCGCAGCGTGATAAGTGAACATACTTTTATTTAGATTCACCACACGAACAAAACAACAAAACGATAACGTGACGTCCTTGGTTACAATACAAAACCAACACGGAACAAGATCCCACAAAACACTGTGGAAAACAGGCTGCCTAAGTATGGTTCCCAATCAGAGACAACAAGCAACAGCTGATACTCGTTGCCTCTGATTGAGAACCACCCCGGCCAACACAGAAACACATGAGCTAGATAATCAACCTAGAACACAAAACACATAGAAACAACACATCTTGGCTCAACATAACAGAGTCCCAGAGCCAGGGCGTGACAGTACCCCCCCCCCCCCCCAAAGGCGCGGACTGCGACCGCGCCAAACATAAACCGAACAGGGGAGGGCCGGGTGGGCATTCCTCCTCGGAGGCGGTTCCGGCTCCGGGCTTGACCACCACCCTCCGTAGCGCCCCTGGTCCGGTCTGGCCCCGCTGGCTGGAGCTGGACATCGGTGAAGCGGATTGCTTAGGCTCCGATGTGGAGCAGCTGACCGGTACCTGACCAGGCACCGGTGACCCAGGCACGGGCTGTGCCGGACTGACGACGCGCACCACAGGCTTGGTGCGGGGAGCAGGAACTGGCCGGACCGGGCTGACGACGCACACCACAGGCTTGGTGCGGGGAGCAGGGACGGGCCGAACCGGGCTGACGAAGCGCACTACAGGCTTGGTGCGGGGAGCAGGAACAGGCCGGGCCGGGCTGGCGACGCACACCATTGGCTTGGTGCGGGGAGCAGGAACAGGCCGGGCCGGGCTGGCGACGTGCACCATTGGCTTGGTGCGGGGAGCAGGAACAGGCCGGGACGGGCTGGCGACGCGCACCATTGGCTTGGTGCGGGGAGTAGGAACAGGCCGGGCCGGGCTGGCGACGCGCACCATAGGCTTGGTGCGGGGAGCAGGAACAGGCCGGGCCGGGCTGGCGACGCGCACCATTGGCTTGGTGCGGGGAGCAGGAACAGGCCGGGCCGGGCTGGCGACGCGCACCATTGGCTTGGTGCGGGGAGCAGGAACAGGCCGGGCCGGGCTGGCGACACGCATCACAGGCTTGGTGCGAGGGACAGGAACAGGCCGGACCGTACTGGGAACACACACCACTGGCCTTACCCGGGGATCAGGAACGGGCCGGACCGGACTGGCAACACACCTCAGTACCTCTCGCCGTGCCTCTACATTTTCCTTCCCTCTACTCGCCAATGGCTCCCGTAACCCAGTGGCCTTCTCTCCTCGTCCACTAACTCGCCCCTTATCTGCCTCCAGCAGTCCCGTCGTCCAGGGTGTGAGCCCCCCCCTAAAAATGTATTGGGTTCGTCTCTCCCCCGTGGCTATGGCCTCCATGGCTCTCGCCAGACTCTCCAGCCTCTGCTCCCAAGTCCAACCTCTCTCCTCCTCACGCGGCTTGACCCAGTCGAGGTTGATATCCATTAGAGTCCTCTCTGGCGTTGGCTCCTGGACACGCTGCTTGACCCAGTCAAGGTGGACATCCATTAGATTCACCTCTGGCGTTGGCTCCTGGACACGCTGCTTGGTCCAGTTATGGTGGGATCTTCTGTCACGCTCGTTGAACACAGTGGACCAATGCGCAGCGTGATAAGTGAACATACTTTTATTTAGATTCACCACACGAACAAAACAACAAAACGATAACGTGACGTCCTTGGTTACAATACAAAACCAACACGGAACAAGATCCCACAAAACACTGTGGAAAACAGGCTGCCTAAGTATGGTGCCCAATCAGAGACAACAAGCAACAGCTGATACTCGTTGCCTCTGATTGAGAACCACCCCGGCCAACACAGAAACACATGAGCTAGATAATCAACCTAGAACACAAAACACATATAATCAACACACCCTGGCTCAACATAACAGAGTCCTAGAGCCAGGGCGTGACACACTCTTAAATTCATAGACAGAGCTATGGATGCAAAGACTGCCCATCCATGATATCAGCATTATAGTTTTAACACTGTTTTGAGGCTATACAGTGTTTTATTACATTTACAATGTTAACAAACATTGGAGTAAAACAAGCTTATATTTTAGGTTCTGATGGAGTGTGACAGTTGAACTAAGCTCATGAGGCATTTATAAGTTATATTCTTCAAGGACCAATGGGTACATACCATTCATTTATAAGTCCAAAAATGTATGTTGCAACAGCAGATTGCCCCTTTAAGAGTCTGACACACTATGAGATCTGTCCTCTTACTAACAGCTTCTTGTCCAACATATTATTCAAAGAGAGTGAGAGAGAGGGTGGAGAGAGGGAGAAAAAGAGGGGAGTGGGGGAGAGGGTGGGAACAGCAGGTGAAACCAGGAGTCTTGTCACTAAATGTGTGAAGAGGTAACACCTGGCTGTGACTCTGCTCCCAGCATGACCAACCACTTTTCAAGAACTTTCCAGCCATAGCCTATAGGGAACTGCACACAACTCGATGTAGATACATACTGCAGCAAATTTGACAAAAGGATTGACGGTCGGTAGTCGTTAAGCGCTAACATAGCCATAGCGTTAAGAGTGTTGGGGAGTAGTGAACTACATGTACAGTGCCTTGCAAAAGTATTCATCCCCCTTGGCGTTTTTCCTATTTTGTTGCATTACAACCTGTAATTTAAATGGATTTTTATTTGGATTCCATGTAATGGACATACACAAAATAGTCCAAATTGGTGAAGTGAAATTAGAAAAATAACTAACGGAAAAGTGATACGTGCATATGTATTCACCCCCTTTGCTATGAAGCTCCTAAATAAGATCTGGTGCAACCAATTACCTTCAGCAGTCACATAATTAGTTAGATAAAGTCCACCTGTGTGCAATCTAAGTGTCACATGATCTGTCACATGATCTAAGTATATATACACCTGTTCTGAAAGGCCCCAGAGTCTGCAAAATCCACTAAGCAAAAGGCACCACCAAGCAAGCGGCACCATGAAGACCAAGGAGCTCCAAACAGGTCAGGGACAAAGTTGTGGAGAAGTACAGATCAGGGTTGTTTTTTTTTTAAATATCAGAAACTTTGAACATCCCACGGAGCACCATTAAATCCATTATTTAAAAATGGAAAGAATATGGCACCACAACAACCCTGCCAAGAGAGGGCAGCCCAACAAAACCCACGGCCCAGGCAAGGAGGGCATTAATCAGAGAGGCAACAAAGAGACCAAAGATAACCCTGAAAGAGCTGCAAAGCTCCACAGTGGAGATTGGAGTATCTGTCCATAGGACCACTTTAAGCCGTACACTCCACAGAGCTAGGCTTTACGGAAGAGTGGCCAGAAAAAAGCCATTGCTTAAAGAAGAAAATAAGCAAACATGTTTTTGGTGATGTGGGAGACTCCCCAAACATATGGAAGAAGGTACTCTGGTCAGATGAGACTAGAATTGAGCTTTTTGGCCATCAAGGAAAACGCTATGTCTGGCGCAAACCCAACACCTCTCATCTCCCCGAGAACACCATCCCCGCAGTGAAGCATGGTGGTGGCAGCATCATGCTGTGGGGATGTTTTTCATTGGCAGGGATGGGAAACTGGTCAGAATTGAAGGAATGATGGTGCTAAATACAGGGAAATTCTTTAGGGAAACCTGTTTCAGTCTTCCAGAGATTTGAGACTGGGACAGAGGTTCACCTTCCAGCAGGACAATGACCCTAAGCATACTGCTAAAGCAACACTCAAGTGGTTTAATAGTTATGCACGCTCAAGTTTTCAGTTTTTTTGTCTTATTTCTGGTTTGTTTCACAATAAAAAATATTTTGCATCTTCAAAGTGGTAGGCATGTTGTGTAAATCAAATGATACAAACCCCCCAAAAATATATTTTAATTCCAGTTTGTAAGGCAACAAAATAGGAAAAATGCCAAGGGGGGTGAATACTTTCGCAAGCCACTGTAGTCCAACTAGTAATTAAACTACATTTTACAGTTGCTTGGTGGTAGCTGAACTAAACTAAAATCTTGGTAGTGTTTTCAGTAGTTAATTACTTTTTGTTTGGGTGGGGGGTTAAGTAGGCAATAATTATTTCTTTTTCGGCATTAGACCTGCCTAATTCTCACTTGAAACATATTTGTTTGCGTTTAATATAATAAATGACACATTCTGTTAACATATGACTACAGAGTGATCTGTTGTTGCTATTCGTATTCTATGACATTTCAGATTTAGATATGATAATTTTTCACGAAGTAGTTTGGATGTAGTAAACTGCTTTTTCAAAGTAACTTTAGTTCAGTAAACTATAATTTTCTTAAGGGTAGCTTTAGTGTAGCTTTTCTTATTCCAGTGTGAATGAATTGGTAGCTTGGTAAACTATATTTTCAGAGTAGCTTCCCCAACACTGATTGCTGACCTATCACCCCTCATCCTGGAAGTGCATTCCAATGGAATGATGCGACATCACACTTCTGACACCAAATGCAGAGAATTTCGGATGATAAAGAGCTTAGAATCATCAACCCTCTGGTCTGAAGGCCAGTACACTCTAAACATTGCCAAAGTACTTTAAGACTAGGGATAGTATTTTAAGTTTAAGTAATTTCTCAAACTTAAATTGGAAACATGGCCTTGGGTGACATTTTTTAAATTCTGTTTAAAATGCTTGATATTTCTAAAGTTTTCCTTCAATGTGTAGTGGGTGATGGTGACGGAGTCAGGCGCAGGAGGTGTGAATCACAGAATATGGTTTATTCGTCCAAATACAGCAGTTCGCAGCAATGCGAAAACCAAACACAGTGCAACTTAAATGCGCACTGGGAAAACAAAACACACGGGTGAATATTTTGCCGACAAACGTAACAAGAATGCTCAACCGAGCTAGCGACACCTCCACATCACACACAAAGACATGGGGGGCAGAGGGAATACTTATACATGTACTGATGAGGGGATATGAACCAGGTGTGTGTAATAAACAAGACAAAACAAATGGAATGATGAGATGAGGAGCGGCAGTGGCTAGAAGGCCGGTGACGACGAACGCCGAAGCCTGCCCAAACAAGGAGAGGAGGCAGCTTCGGAGGAAGTCGTGACACAATATGTGTGTTCATATTTTAATTGCTTTCGAAGAACAGAGGGCAAGTCAAACTGCATTGATATCCATCCCTAAGGTCTTTCTATAACAAGATGCTCCCCCTCCCTTTATTTGGAAGGTCCTGACCCAAAAAGTAATCTTTAGGTATGTTATTGTAAAGTCCATTTTGGGACAGAAAGGAAAAGAGTGATAGCATGTGTATTCATTTGAAAGATGGAGAGCATTTGGTAAAGGGTCTGTATAAGCCTATCTGTCTCTGGCAATGCTCGTAACAAACAAAGTTATGCAAGTGCTCTCTCTGTCCTTTCTTTGTGAATTTACCTTGAACCCATTATGACAACATCACAAGGTTCAAAGCAAGGAGGGGAAAAGCCACTAGGGAAAAGGAGAGGAGAATTGGCTTTAATTAAATCCAACCATCCCTATTCACGCTGATGTCAAACTGTTGGCAACATAAACCAGTACAATTTCAAGGATAAGGATACAGTTTATTTGAACCTACATACTCATACAGAGTTTTTAAGTAATTCAACTCACGGCATGAAAGCTAATTTAGGCAAATTATATAGGGATTGTGTTATTATTGGTACAATGTATTGTGAAGCTAAATACACTGCTCAAAAAAATAAAGGGAACACTAAAATAACACATCCTAGATCTGAATGAATGAAATAATCTTATTAAATACTTTTTTCTTTACATAGTTGAATGTGCTGACAACAAAATCACACAAAAATTATCAATGGAAATCAAATGTATCAACCCATGGAGGTCTGGATTTGGAGTCACCCTCAAAATTAAAGTGGAAAACCACACTACAGGCTGATCCAACTTTGATGTAATGTCCTTAAAACAAGTCAAAATGAGGCTCAGTAGTGTGTGTGGCCTCCACGTGCCTGTTTGACCTCCCTACCATGCCTGGGCATGCTCCTGATGAGGTGGTGGATGGTCTCCTGAGGGATCTCCTCCCAGACCTGGACTAAAGCATCCGCCAACTCCTGGACAGTCTGTGGTGCAACGTGGCGTTGGTGGATGGAGCGAGACATGATGTCCCAGATGTGCTCAATTGGATTCAGGTCTGGGGAACGGGCAGGCCAGTCCATAGCATCAATGCCTTCCTCTTGCAGGAACTGCTGACACACTCCAGCCACATGAGGTCTAGCATTGTCTTGTATTAGGAGGAACCCAGGGCCAACCGCACCAGCATATGGTCTCACAAGGGGTCTGAGGATCTCATCTCGGTACCTAATGGCAGTCAGGCTACCTCTGGCGAGCACACGGAGGGCTGTGCGGCTCCCCAAAGAAATGCCACCCCACACCATGACTGATCCACCGCCAAACCGGTCATGCTGGAGGATGTTGCAGGCAGCAGAACGTTCTCCACGGCGTCTCCAGACTCTGTCACGTCTGTCACATGTGCTCAGTGTGAACCTGCTTTTATCTGTGAAGGGCACAGGGCGCCAGTGGCGAATTTGCCAATCTTGGTGTTCTCTGGCAAAAGCCAAACGTCCTGCACGGTGTTGGGCTGTAAGCACAACCCCCACCTGTGGACGTCGGGCCCTCATACCACCCTCATGGAGTCTGTTTCTGACCGTTTGAGCAGACACATGCACATTTGTGGCCTGCTGGAGGTCATTTTGCAGGGCTCTGGCAGTGCTCCTCCTGCTCCTCCTTGCACAAAGGCGGAGGTAGCAGTCCTGCTGCTGGGTTGTTGCCCTCCTACGGCCTCCTCCACGTCTCCTGATGTACTGGCCTGTCTCCTGGTAGCGCCTCCATGCTCTGGACACTACGCTGACAGACACAGCAAACCTTCTTGCCACAGCTCGCATTGTTGTACCATCCTGGATGAGCTGCACTACCTGAGCCACTTGTGTGGGTTGTAGACTCCGTCTCATGCTACCACTAGAGTGAAAGCACCGCCAGCATTCAAAAGTGACCAAAACATCAGCCAGGAAGCATAGGAATTGAGAAGTGGTCTGTGGTCACCACCTGCAAAACCAGTCCTTTATTGGGGGTGTCTTGCTAATTGCCTATAATTTCCACCTGTTGTCTATTCCATTTGCACAACAGCATGTGAAATGTATTGTCAATCAGTGTTGCTTCCTACGTGGACAGTTTGATTTCACAGAAGTGTGATTGACTTGGAGTTACATTGTGTTGTTTAAGTGTTCCCTTTATTTTTTTGAGCAGTGTACATATGTAAATTATTAGAAATGAGGCAAGTGTGTAGAGACACAGCATGTAAAAAGTATGAAAAATGACCTCAAAGGTAGCAGAGGCAGAACTTTAAATGAAAGACCCTAGTAATAAATAAAACTGGTCAGCACTAACGCTTTCAGCTTTTGTTTGGTAAAAAAAGAACAACAAGGCTTTAAACAGCGCTTTAATTTGAGGCCAATCCAATCTTCAAAGAGCCCTGTGATTATGTCATTAATACATGTTTGATGCCGCTGTAGATAGTGTAAAATCTTCCTGTGCTTTTCAGGCCTGCCCCACAGGTCTCTAACAGTAAGCAGCTTAGCAACAATATTGTACAGTGCTGCACATGACTCCAAGGGGTCTAAAATGGAGGGGGGAAGCCAGCATCATAATCCATCTCAGACTGGTCCCTTTCATCTGGATTGGTTGGAGTGATTGAGATGTTTTCATTGGCAAATTCTATGCTACCTCTATGCATGGCAGAAATAACATCATTATGCAACAACAATCATTTGAATGAAACAATTGTTACTTTTCATGTTAAGTTCAAGCTGCTGCTTGATGATTGAAAAAGTAAAAATACAAAGTACTGTTTTCCCAAAAAGCCTGATAGCGCTAAGATCACTGTTAGAACCTTCGTAAGAGCTATTCTCCAAAACCCTCATTAATAATGTGTCACTTGAAAAGTGTTTGATGAGCTCTTTCACTCACATTCAGACCCTTCGCTGCCACGGGTCACACGTTGCCATAAGGAATTATCTATGGATTCCTCCATGAATTAAGGATTTGATAGAATTTGAATTAATCAAAAATAAATCAATGTGTTAATTAATCTGTGTTAATTATATGATTGTGGGAATAAAAGTGGCATTAATAATTTATGCAATAATTAATTGACTGTAATTAATAACGCAATGATTTCAATATTAAACACCTCTGTGATAGCGGGATAAATTGCTTAGCAACTTCCATTAGTTTTATCAGCTGTGACATAGCTTTATGACGAAACCATGTAGCAGATTGCACTCATTAAGCTGTAATTACTTGTCTACTTTATACACTTTGAAATATATTTACTCGATATACTGTAGTATTGTTAGCTACTTGTGATCAGGTAAACAGGTGATCAATAATCTGTGACAAAATACATTTGCATTGAACAGTAACCTTCCCAGGTCTGACTATGATGAAAGAAGATTCCCAAAACAACTACCAGTGAGAACTACCTTTCATACATACTGTAAACCACAGTAGGACCATGCATACTGTAAACCACAGTAGGTCAATACATACTGTTACCACAGTAGGTCCATACATACTGTAAACCACAGTAGGTCCATACATACTGTTACCACAGTAGATCCATACATACTGTAAACCACAGTAGGACCATACATACTGTTACCACAGTAGATCCATACATACTGTAAACCACAGTCGGACCATGCATACTGTAAACCACAGTAGGACCATTAATACTGTAAACCACAGTAGGACCATACATACTGTTACCACAGTAGGTCCATACATACTGTAAACCACAGTAGGACCATACATGCTGTAAACCACAGTAGAACCATGCATACTGTAATACAACAGTAGGACCATGCATACTGTAAACCACAGTAGCTCCATTCATACTGTAAACCACAGTTGGTCTGCTGTAGCAGGAAACACAAATAAAGAACCATCCATCCATCAGCGAGATGTTTCTTTTGCAATACACAGCTGTTGGGGCAAGACATTTATATATATTATATATTTGACATATTTATATATTACACACATTTTATTTTCTTATGCAGTCATACATACAGTGGCTTGTGAAAGTATTCACCCCCCTTGGCATTTTTCCTATTTTGTTGCCTTACAACCTGGAATTAAAATTGACTTTTTGGGGGTTTGTATCATTTGAGTTACACAACATGCCTACCACTTTGAAGATGCAAAATATTTTTTTTGTGAAACAAACCAGAAATAAGACAAAAAAATGGAAAACTTGAGCGTGCATAACTATTCACTATACAGGTTTCCCTAAAGAATTTCCCTGTATTTAGCGCCATCCATCATTCCTTCAATTCTGTCCAGTTTCCCAGTCCCTGCCGATGAAAAATATCCCCACAGCATGATGCTGCCACCACCATGCTTCACTGTGGGGATGGTGTTCTCGGGGTGATGAGAGGTGTTGGGTTTGCGCCAGACATAGTGTTTTCCTTGATGGCCAAAAAGCTTAATTTTTGTCTCATCTGACCAGAGTACCTTCTTCCAT
This sequence comes from Coregonus lavaretus, assembly GCF_964263955.1. Lineage (NCBI taxonomy): Eukaryota > Metazoa > Chordata > Actinopteri > Salmoniformes > Salmonidae > Coregonus > Coregonus lavaretus. The sequence continues at coordinate 5,674,266 of NC_140022.1, read as the reverse complement.
GTGTTTGGGGAGTCTCACACATGCCTTTTGGCGAACACCAAACGTGTTAGCTTATTTTTTTCTTTAAGCAATGGCTTTTTTTCTGGCCACTCATCCGTAAAGCCCAGCTCTGTGGAGTGTACGGCTTAAAGTGGTCCTATGGACAGATACTCCAATCTCAGCTGTGGAGCTTTGCAGCTCCTTCAGGGTTATCTTTGGTGTCTTTGTTGCCTCTCTGATTAATGCCCTCCTTGCCTGGTCCGTGAGTTTTGGTGGGCGGCCCTCTCTTGACAGGTTTGTTGTGGGGCCATTTTCTTTCAATTTTTTAATAATGGATTTAATGGTGCTCTGTGAGGATGTTCAAAGTTTCAGATATTATTTTATAACCCAACCCTGATCTGTACTTCTCCACAACTTTGTCCCTGACCTGTTTGGAGAGCTCCTTGGTCTTCATGGTGCCGCTTGCTTGGTGGTGCCCCTTGCTTAGTGATGTTGCAGACTCTGGGGCCTTTCAGAACAGGTGTATATATACTTAGATCATGTGACAGATCATGTGACACTTAGATTGCACACAGGTGGATTTTATTTAACTAATTATGTGACTTCTGAAGGTAATTGGTTGCACCAGATCTTACTTAGGGGCTTCATAGCAAAGGGGGTGAATACATATGCACGCACCACTTTTCCAAAATCCATTTAAATTACAGGTTGTCATGCAACAAAATAGGAAAAACGCCAAGGGGGATGAATACTTTTGCAAGGCACTGTATAGGGCAGCCTTCTCAGAGTGACTCTAGGTCAGAGGATTTAATGTATACTGAACATAAATATAAACGCAACATGTAAAGTGTTGGTCCGATTTTTCATGAGCTGAAATAAAAGATCCCAGAAATGTTCCATACGCACAAAAAGCTTATTTCTCTCAAATTTTGTGCACAAATTTGTTTACATCCCTGTTAGTAAGCATTTATCCTTTGCCAAGATAATCCATCCACCTGACAGGTGTGGCATATCAAGAAAATGATTAAACAGCATGATCATTACACAGGTGCAACTTGTGCTGGGGACAATAAAAGGCCACTCTAAAATATGCAGTTTTGTCACACAACACAATGCCACAGATATTTCAAGTTTTGAGGGAGCATTTAATTGGCATGCTGACTGCAGGAATGCCCACCAGAGCTGCTGCCAGAGAATCTAATGTTAATTTCTCTACCATAATCCGCCTCCAACATCGTTTTAAAGAATTTGGCAGTACGTCCAACTGTCCACACAACCGCAGACCACATGTATGGCGTCGTGTGGGCGAGCGGTTTGCAGATGTCAACGTTGTGGCGGTGGGGTTATGGTATGGGCAGGCATAAGTTACGGACAACGAACACAATTGCATTTTATACCGTGACGAGATACCGTGACGAGATCCTGAGGCCCATTGAGGTGCCATTGTCCTGCCTTTGTAAAGGTATCTGTGACCAACAGATGCATATCTGTATTCCCAGACATAGATTAGGGCCTAATTCATTTATTTCAATTGACCGAAATCTTTGAAATTGTTTCATGTTGCATTTATATTTTTGTTCAGTATAAATGGATGTCAGCAGCAGTGAATTTACTGTCATTGATCTTATTACAATATCATTCAGTGAATATTATTTGACAGCTTGCTATGAATCTTGCCCCGCTTTTACAGATGAAGTTGTCAGTACCTTTCAGCCATCTTTCTCCTGGACAGGTAGAGAATGGGGGGTGGAGGGCAAAGACACTACAGCTGATCATTTGTTCTGCCTTTATACAGGTAAGTCAATTAAGAACACATTCTTATTTACAATGACGACCTGATGATAGAATGAGGTATGAGTGGCTTTGAACAGCGTGCCTTACACTCCTAACACAGTGGTGTTTCTCTTGTGTTTCATCCAAAAGGAGAGCATTCCTGCAGGTCGGTCGCCTGGCAGACCGAGTTGTAGAACACAGTGCTGGTCTGCCATGGTGGCGGAGATCAAAGAGGTGGTTCTATCCCTCTCTATGATTATAGAGACAGACCAGGGGAATCTCTGTAGCTATATCTAGGAATGGAGGGAGGGAGGGAGGGAGGGAGGGAAAGGTGGAAGATATGGCAAATCATGGGTTGGTTGATGATGGCGTGGGAGGACATAACAAGAAAAAGAGAGAGAAAAAAGGAATGGAGGTGTGATGAGAGGAGGGGATGTGACACATCGTTGACATCTTGGGATCGCACAGCCTGATTTGCTGACAAGGTTACTTTATAAAACTAGGAGCTAAGCACGTCTCAACTATCCTGTAAATATAGGCTACAGTGTGCACCTAATAAGTTCTCGAACCATGGCACGTTTTCTACTGGAAACTTAAATGAGCTCATGGAGAATCTCATGAAGCACCAATGAAGTGGACAGGAAGAATATAAAAAAGCTTGTGCTCATATTAAAATATTGAATGCCCATCTGAAGGCTGCGGGCAGGAAGGTTTTAAAATGCATGCCCCGGGGCTGCCAGTTGGCTTGTCGCTGTTGCTGTGATCAGTGTTGGCGTCTGACATGGGCAGCTCTGCCAAAGCTCTGGTTTTGCCCTGGGCTGACGGACTCAGTGAAGAGGAGAGGTCAGAGGTCAGATATCCCTCCCTGCTATGGGGGGAAAAGGCTGCTAGAGCCATGATTAGAAGTAGTCTGATATGGTACAGAGCGTGATCTATAGTTTCAACCTTTACATATGCTTTGTGTGATATTCTCCTAATTAGAGACTACAAAACCTTTTCCAAAACCATACATATATTTGATGTATATTGACCCATATAACCCTAGACATAATGCGTTGTACCACTCCTCCAGCCCTTTCAGTGCACTTAGGCCTGTTGTTGTCATGAATCTATAGCTATTGAAAAGCTCCATTTAACTTTCCTTCAGGTATTACTGTTCTCTACTGCTGTCCCACTTCTCCTCCTTTCTCCCTCCCCAAACACAATGTCATAAATCCACTCCCACAACATCACAACCAGTCATTTAAGGTACACATCCATGAGGAAACAGACACCTTTCACAGATTAATACAGGGTTGTGGTTTTATTTGATAGCCATCAGTGAAGGCTTTTATTTCTGCCGGAATGTGGAGTCAAACACTTAAAGTTCCCCAGGGATAGTCATTTTTCATGCAACGATTCCTCACAAAGCTGCTGCTTAAAATAACATATAATGGAAAAGATTAATACAGACAGACAGAAAGTTTTAGGCTTGTTGAGGAAAGCTGTCGCAGTCCCTCATTTGTGTTCATTCAATGGGAAATACGAATTCCATCACAAACAGGAACCCTGTATGACGTAACTAACAAACAGGAACCCTGTATGACGTAACTAACAAACAGGAACCCTGTATGACGTAACTAACAAACAGGAACACTGTATGACGTAACTAACAAACAGGAACCCTGTATGACGTAACTAACAAACAGGAACCCTGTATGACATAACTAACAAACAGGAACCCTGTATGACGTAACTAACAAACAGGAACCCTGTATGACGTAACTAACAAACAGGAACCCTGTATGATGTAACTAACAAACAGGAACCCTGTATGACGTAACTAACAAACAGGAACCCTGTATGACGTAACTAACCATGCTATTGTTATTATTTTCTGGGCATGCCAGTATTGGATATTCCTTCATCCTTTAGAAATAATGATAAAAGGATAAACACCGATTTATTTTTGAAAGATGCACGTCATATATTTACAAACATGCAGCTAAACATTTAATCATAGCTGTGTGATAGATTAATTAAATGCACTAGCAAACTCTCCCATTCAGATCAATTGGCTGGACAAAACCCCCCTCCATCCAGGATGAATCCTCTTCTAAAACAAAGCAGCGGTTAGAGTTCTCAGCGGAGTGGGGGTGTGGAACGTTCACAAGGCCAGACGGATTACCAGGGCGTGTACTCCAAGTATGCGCTGACCAACTGGCAAGTGTCTATATAGTATGTATAAGCTGGAAGTAGAGGCCTAAGCATTGTTGTTCACTAGTTTACTCCAATTAGGGAAGGGGTGGTGGGGTTGGAAAGTAATAAAGGGAAATATATATTTTTTAAAGGATATGTACAGTGAGGGAAAAAAGTATTTGATCCCCTGCAGATTTTGTACGTTTGCCCACTGACAAAGAAATGATCAGTCTATAATTTTAATGGTAGGTTTATTTGAACAGTGAGAGACAGAATAACAACAAAAAATCCAGAAAAACGCATTTCAAAAATGTTATAAATTGATTTGCATTTTAATGAGGGAAATAAGTATTTGACCCCCTCTCAATCAGAAAGATTTCTGGCTCCCAGGTGTCTTTTATACAGGTAACGAGCTGAGATTAGGAGCACACTCTTAAAGGGAGTGCTCCTAATCTCAGCTTGTTACCTATATAAAAGACACCTGTCCACAGAAGCAATCAATCAATCAGATTCCAAACTCTCCACCATGGCCAAGACCAAAGAGCTATCCAAGGATGTCAGGGACAAGATTGTAGACCTACACAAGGCTGGAATGGGCTACAAGACCATCGCCAAGCAGCTTGGTGAGAAGGTGACAACAGTTGGTGCGATTATTCACAAATGGAAGAAACACAAAATAACTGTCAATCTCCCTCGGCCTTGGGCTCCATGCAAGATCTCACCTCGTGGAGTTGCAATGATCATGAGAACGGTGAGGCATCAGCCCAGAACTACACGGGAGGATCTTGTCAATGATCTCAAGGCAGCTGGGACCATAGTCACCAAGAAAGCAATTGGTAACACACTACGCCGTGAAGGACTGAAATCCTGCAGCGCCCGCAAGGTCCCCCTGCTCAAGAAAGCACATATACAGGGCCGTCTGAAGTTTGCCAATGAACATCTGAATGATTCAGAGGAGAACTGGGTGAAAGTGTTTTGGTCAGATGAGACCAAAATTGAGCTCTTTGGCATCAACTGAACTCGCCGTGTTTGGAGAAGGAGGAATGCTGCCTATGACCCCAAGAACACCATCCCCACTGTCAAACATGGAGGTGGAAACATCATGCTTTGGGGGTGTTTTTCTGCTAAGGGGACAGGACAACTTCACCACATCAAAGGGACGATGGACGGGGCCATGTACCGTCAAATCTTGGGTGAGAACCTCCTTCCCTCAGCCAGGGCATTGAAAATGGGTTGTGGAATGTTATTCCAGCATGACAATGACCCAAAACACACGGCCAAGGCAACAAAGGAGTGGCTCAAGAAGAAGTTCATTAAGGTCCTGGAGTGGCCTAGCCAGTCACCAGACCTTAATCCCATAGAAAATCTGCGGAGGGAGCTGAAGGTTCGAGTTGCCAAACGTCAGCCTCGAAAACCTTAATGACTTGGAGAAGATCTGCAAAGAGGAGTGGAACAAAATCCCTCCTGAGATGTGTGCAAACCTGGTGGCCAACTACAAGAAACGTCTGACCTCTGTGATTGCCAACAAGGGTTTTGCCACCAAGTACTAAGTCATGTTTTGCAGAGGAGTCAAATACTTATTTCCCTCATTAAAATGCTAATCAATTTATAACATTTTTGACATGTGTTTTTCTGGATTTTTCTGTTTTTATTCTGTCTCTCACTGTTCAAATAAACCTACCATTAAAATGATAGACTGATCATGTCTTTGTCAGTGGGCAAACGTACAAAATCAGCAGGGGATCAAATACTTTTTTCCCTCACTGTATATGTGTATGCAAGTGTATGTGTATGTATGTATATATATATGTATGTATGCATGTATGTATGTATGTATGTATGTATGTATGTGTATATCTGTATATATATATATATATATATTTGCGAGAAAAAACGAACATATTGGGGATTGGAAGTGATGAACAAAATAAAAAATAAAAATAAGTCTCTTCACTGGCATTTTCAACCTGTCCCTGACTGAGTCTGTAATACCAACATGTTTCAAGCAGACCACCATAGTCCCTGTGCCCAAGAACACTAAGGTAACCTGCCTAAATGACTACCAACCCGTAGCACTCACGTCTGTAGCCATGAAGTGCTTTGAAAGGCTGGTCATGGCTCACATCAACACCATTATCCCAGAAACCCTAGACCCACTCCAATTTGCATACTGCCCCAACAGATCCACAGATGATGCAATCTCTATTGCACTCCACACTGCCCTTTCCCACCTGGACAAAAGGAACACCTACGTGAGAATGCTATTAAATTACTACAGCTCAGCGTTCAACACTATAGTGCCCTCAAAGCTCATCACTAAGCTAAGGACCCTGGGACTAATCACCTCCCTCTGCAACTGGATCCTGGACATCCTGACGGGCCGCCCCCAGGTGGTAAGGGTAGGGAACAACACATCTGCCACACTGATCCTCAACACTGGGGCCCATGGGGGGTGCGTGCTCAGTCCCCTCCTGTACTCCCTGTTCACCCATGACTGCATGGCCAGGCACGACCCCACCATCATTAAGTTTGCCGACGACACAACAGTGGTAGGCCTGATCACCGACAGCGATGAGACAGCCTATAGGGAGGAGGTCAGAGACCTGGCCTTGTGGTGCCAGGATAACAACCTCTCCCTCAACGTGATCAAGACAAAGAAGATTATTGTGGACTACAGGAAAAAGAAGAGGACTGAGCATGCCCCCATTCTCATTGACGGGGCTGTAGTGGAGCAGGTTGAGAGCTTCAAGTTCCTTGGTGTCCACATCACCAACGAACTATCATGGTCCAAACACACCAAGACAGTCGTGAAGAGGGCACACAAAGCCTATTCCCCCTCAGGAGACTGAAAAGATTTGACATGGGTCCTCAGATCCTCAAAAAGTTATACAGCTGCACCATCGAGAGCATCCTGACTGGTTGCATCACTGCCTGGTATGGCAACTGCTCTGCCTCCGACCGCAAGGCACTACAGAGGGTAGTGCGTACGGCCCAGTACATCACAGGGGCCAAGCTTCCTGCCATCCAGGACCTCTATACCAGGCGGTGTCAGAGGAAGACCCTAAACATTTTCAAAGACTCCAGCCACCCTAGTCATAGACTGTTCTCTCTGCTACCGCACGGCAAGCAGTAGCGGAATGCATTTCAATTAACAGTTGTGTCTTATTAAAAGTTAATTTGTGGAATTTCTTTCCTTCTTAATGCGTTTGAGCCAATCAGTTGTGTTGTGACAAGGTAAGGGGTGTACACAGAAGATAGCCCTATTTGGTAAAAGACCAAGTCCATATTATGGCAAGAACAGCTCATATAAGCAAAGAGAAACGACAGTCCATCATTACTTTAAGACATGAAGGTCAGTCATTACGAACATTTCAAGAACTTTGAAAGTTTCTTCAAGTGCAGTCGCAAAAACCATCAAGCGCTATGATGAAACTGGCTCTCATGAGGACTGCCACAGGAATGGAAGACCCAGAGTTACCTCTGCTGCAGAGGATAAGTTCATTATAGTTACCAGCCTCAGCCCAAATAAATTGCAGCCAAATAAATGCTTCACAGAGTTCAAGTAACAAACACATCTCAACATCAACTGTTCAGAGGGGACTGTGTGAATCAGGCCTTGATGGTCGAATTGCTGCAAAGAAACCACTACTAAAGGACACCAATAAGAAGAAGAGACGAGGTGTGGGTGAACGGATGATCTCTGCATGTGTATTTCCCACCGTAAAGCATGGAGGAGGAGGTGTTATAGTGTGGGGGTGCTTTGCTGGTGACACTGTCTGTGATTTATTTAGAATTCAAGGCACACTTAACCAGCATGGCTACAACAGTATTCTACAGCGATATGCCATCCCATCTGGTTTGGGCTTAGTGGGACTATCATTTGTTTTTCAACAGGACAATGACCCAACACACCTCCAGGCTGTGTAAGGGCTATTTTACCAAGAAGGAGAGTGATGGAGTGCTGCATCAGATGACCTGCATCAGATGACCTGGCCGCCACAATCCCACAACCTCAACCCAATTTATATGGTTTGGGATGAGTTGGATGGCAGAGTGAAGGAAAAGCAGCCAACAAGTGCTCAGCATATGTGGGAACTCCTTCAAGACTGTTGGAAAAGCACTCCAGGTGAAGCTGGTTGAGAGAATGCCAAGAGTGTGCAAAGATGTCATCAAGGCAAAGGGTGACTATTTGAAAATATATTTTTGATTTGTTTAACACTTTTTTGGTTACTACATGAGTCCGTATGTGTTATTTCACTATTATTCTACAATGTAAAAATAAAGAAAAACCCTTGAATGAGTAGGTGTGTCCAAACTTTTAACTGGTGCTGTACATACTACCTCAATTACCTCGACTAACCTGTGCCCCCGCACATTGACTCTGTACCGGTACCCACTGTATACAGCCTCGCTACTGTTATTTTACTGCTGCTCTTTAATTATTTAAATGTAAATGTTTTACTTATCTATTTTTTACTTAACACCTTATTTTTCTTAAAACTGCATTGTTGGTTAAGGGCTTGTAAGTAAGCATTTCACTGTAAGGTCTACACCTGTTGTATTCGGCGCATGTGACAAATAACATTTGATTTGATTTGGAATAACCAGTCAATTGGAATTGGAAAGTTGTTGTTAAAAATAATATCTGATGTAAATTAACGACGGGCCTTAGAGGTTTATTTCCCCTTCATTTCAAAACGTTTTTCTTTTTCCAAGTCTGCCAATGAGCTTGGGTTGTTGTAATCTGGCCCCACAGATGTCTAGTACATTTCCTCATCACCTAGTCCCCAGGGGCTACCTCACTGCTAGGCAGGCATGACCTCCCCCTCACCCCAACTGTTAACTCCTCCATTTCAAAGATCATTGTTATGCTAGAGTGAAGCTCTTCATTGCGTTTTTTCTATCGATAATTAATTGCAACGTTGATTTTATCTGTTTTTTATTCACATATCAAAGTCTAGAGAATCTCTGGTGGTTATATCATGTATATATAATATCACCATCAAATTGTAATTTTATGCCATGATCTACAGTAAATGATTGGATAAATAGAATCATTGCATATCAATGGGATATAGCTAAATGGAAAGATGAATGGTACAAGTACTTAACCTTGAGGTGCTCCGCACTGATTATCTGTGGTGCTATCTAATACATGGAACCCCCGCAGCCCACAAACCATTGCATAAGTGTGGCTCATTCACAGAGAAAGATGTGGGAGGTCTGGCACATTCAGTGGTCCAGGGTGATATACATTTCAGTTACTTTCAACCATGATTCAATCCAGCTACATGTCCGGAAGCTAAACTGAAAATGAAGTTGATTCAGAATCATGTGCTGCAAACTGGCTGTGTCAAAGCATTGGAACATAACACTCTGTGTTTACGAGACAGGGGAACCTTTTTGGAGTGTAAAGTAAGTCTGTCAAATATGCAACAAGCTAACTTAAAAGTCATTGTGCCAGCTATGGAGGGTGCTTACATACACATAATGATCACTATCATTACCAAAATAGACTAAGGAAATACAAGGCACATCCATCAAGCTTCACGTTCTATACAAACAGCCCCTGTTCATCAGGGTAGGCAGTGAAGGTGATTATATTTGTGATCCACTCCTCATTAACTGATGTAACATCATCACATGCCACTAATACACTACAACACTCCAGTCATATTTGAATCACTGGCAGGATCACAGGGAAGGGAAAAGGCATGAGAAGAAAAGAAGACTGAGGTAAACTTACCTCAGACTGTATAGTTATGTAGGTCACTCATTACAAATGGTGTCATGTCTCATTAAAACTGGTTTTTTTAAGGAAAATGGAGGGATGGAATGCTACATGGGAAGGACAATCCCTCCAGCAGGTTCTCTCTCTCTCTCTCTCTCTCTCTCTCTCTCTCTCTCTCTCTCTCTCTCTCTCTCTCTCTCTCTCTCTCTCTCTCTCTCTCTCTCTCTCTCTCTCTCTCTCTCTCTCTCTCTCTCTCTCTCTCTCTCTCTCTCTCTCTCGCTCTCTCTCTCTGTCTCTCTCTCTCACACACACTCTCCCCTGCTGTGTTCTAGTTGAGACATAAGAGGGCAGAGAAACATGGCTAACCTCGAGTCGCTCCCGCTGACAAATATCTGATTAATGACCAAGGGCTGGGTCAGAATACACAGAATGTTTCTCCTGCTCTACAGCTTCTTTCTGTCTACAGCTGTCCCATCGTAATTGTGGGATCATTGCTGATTCTCAGTTTGTGAATGGAGAATAACGATTTTGTTTTGTACTTTTCTGATCTGGTTTGTTTGTCGGTCTCTGTCTGAGAAGCGGACAGGTGATATAGCTGGAATTTCTCTATTGTTGAAAATTCAGTTCTACAGGAAAAGGCCTGTCAATTTACCCAGAAAGGATGATGTCCAGCAAAGCGTATCAACCTGTTAGCTAACATTATATATTCAACTATATAAAGCTTAGAGGCTTAATTTGTGTCCGTGCTCACACCCATTCAGGACATCTACTCTAAATAATGCCTGAGGAAGGCCTGCAGCATCATCAAGGACCCCACACACCCGACCACTAGCTGTTCACTCCCTTAGTGGTTTTACCATTGACACAGAGCTCCAGTCCTATAGAGCACAGGACTAACTGCTTCAACTTGTTGGTTTTACCATTGACACAGAGCTCCAGTCCTATAGAGCACAGGACTCACTGCTTCAACTCCTGGTTTTACCATTGACACAGAGCTCCAGTCCTATAGAGCACAGGACTCACTGCTTCAACTCCTGGTTTTACCATTGATACAGAAATCCAGTCCTATAGAGCACAGGACTCACTGCTTCAACTCCTAGTTTTACCATTGATACAGAGCTCCAGTCCTATAGAGCACAGGACTCACTGCTTCAACTCCTGGTTTTACCATTGACACAGAGCTCCAGTCCTATAGAGCACAGGACTCACTGCTTCAACTCCTGGTTTTACCATTGATACAGAGCTCCAGTCCTATAGAGCACAGGACTCACTGCTTCAACTCCTGGTTTTACCATTGATACAGAGATCCAGTCCTATAGAGCACAGGACTCACTGCTTCAACTCCTGGTTTTACCATTGACACAGAGCTCCAGTCCTATAGAGCACAGGACTCACTGCTTCAACTCCTGGTTTTACTATTGATACAGAGCTCCAGTCCTATAGAGCACAGGACTCACTGCTTCAACTCCTGGTTTTACCATTGACACAGAGCTCCAGTCCTATAGAGCACAGGACTCACTGCTTCAACTCCTGGTTTTACCATTGACACAGAGCTCCAGTCCTATAGAGCACAGGACTCACTGCTTCAACTCCTGGTTTTACTATTGATACAGAGCTCCAGTCCTATAGAGCACAGGACTCACTGCTTCAACTCCTGGTTTTACTATTGATACAGAGCTCCAGTCCTATAGAGCACAGGACTCACTGCTTCAACTCCTGGTTTTACCATTGACACAGAGCTCCAGTCCTATAGAGCACAGGACTCACTGCTTCAACTCCTGGTTTTACCATTGACACAGAGCTCCAGTCCTATAGAGCACAGGACTCACTGTTTCAACTCCTGGTTTTACCATTGATACAGAGCTCCAGTCCTATAGAGCCCAGGACTCACTGCTTCAACTTGTGGGTTTTACCATTGATACAGAGCTCCAGTCCTATAGAGCACAGGACTCACTGCTTCAACTCCTGGTTTTACCATTGATACAGAGCTCCAGTCCTATAGAGCCCAGGACTCACTGCTTCAACTTGTGGGTTTTACCATTGATACAGAGCTCCAGTCCTATAGAGCACAGGACTCACTGCTTCAACTCCTGGTTTTACCATTGATACAGAGCTCCAGTCCTATAGAGCCCAGGACTCACTGCTTCAACTCCTGGTTTTACCATTGATACAGAGCTCCAGTCCTATAGAGCCCAGGACTCACTGCTTCAACTTGTGGGTTTTACCATTGATACACAGCTTCAGTCTTTCTCTTTGCAGGTTATAATAACTTTAGTTTAAAGAAAATGAACAGCCAATCTGAAAGTAGTAATACTGTGTTTCAACATTATACAGGCATAGTTTAAGGGTATGTGTAGCTCAGTTGGTAGAGCATGGTGCTTGCAACGCCAGGGTTGTGGGTTCGATTCCCACGGGGGGCCAGTATGAAATGTTTTATAAATTATGCACTCACTAACTGTAAGTCGCTCTGGATAAGAGCGTCTGCTAAATGACGTAAATGTTATGTTCATTTTTAGAATATTACTGTTAGTTTGATGTTTGAAAAATTTACAGTTGAACGAGGCGACACATTTAAGCACTTTCTCTATATGGTAGCACTTTTATATCCATATTAAACATAATTATGGGAAGTTGGTATATTTTAAAGTAATTTCGATTTTCCAAAGTGAGTTAGGTCCCTGTGGGAATGGAATATTAAACAACACATGCTGATTAATTGACAAGTAAACATTCAATCTTCAGCCACTATGATTTAATGATTCATTACATAAATTACCTCACCACCAGTTACTACATATTACATGGGAAGGGAAACCTCTCCAGCAGGTTCTGCTCTCTCTCTCTCTCTCTCTCTCTCTCTCTCTCTCTCTCTCTCTCTCTCTCTCTCTCTCTCTCTCTCTCGCTCTCTCTCTCTCACTCTCTTTCTCTCTCTTTGTCTCTGTCTCTCTCTCTGTCTCTCTCTCTCTCTACCCCTCCCTCTCTCTCTCTCTCCATCTATGTCTCTCTGTCTCTCTGTCTCTCTCTCTCTCTCTCTCTCTCTCTCTGTCTCTCTCTCTCTCTCTCCATCTATGTCTCTCTGTCTCTCTGTCTCTCTCTCTCTCTCTCTCTCTCCACCCACCTCCCTCCCTCCGTCCCTGCTGTGTTCTAGTAGAGACATAAGAGGGTATGGAAACAGAATGTTTCTCCTGCTCTACAGCTTCTTTCTGTCTACAGCTGTCCCATCGTAATTGAAGGATCATTGCTGATTCTCAGTTTGTGAATGGAGAATAACGATTCGTTTTTAGTTTTATGATCTGACATTACTTTAGTTTTTGGTTTGTTTGCTGGTCTCTGTCTGAGAAGCGGACAGGTGATATAGCTGGAATTGTTGAAAGTTCTGTTCTACAGGAAAAGGCCTGTCAATTTATCCAGAAAGGACGATATTGCAAATTATATATTATATATTAAACTATATGAAGCTTAATTGCTTAATTTGTGTTTTATTTCAAATGAACTCATTGGTATGGGCAGTTAATCCACACACAGTGTTAGAATCTTGACTCTTTGTAGGGTGAGTCTCCATGTAAATGTGTGTCAGGTGTTGAGATGAGTGGACTCTAGACAGGTCAGACACTGGTTGGACAGGTCCCTGTGTGCCCCCTTGTTCTGTCCCAAATTGACAACCCCTCTCACACGTGTACCCCCACACCCACCCATCCTGATCTCTGACATACACTGCCATGCTGAACATTCCATGCTCTCTCTTTGTACTGTCTGTCTGCCGATAGAGCACAGGACTACTCTTGGGTTTTACCATTGATACAGAGCTTCAGTCCTGTAGAGCACAGGACTCACTGCTTTAACTTGTGAGTTTTACCATTGACACAGAGCTCCAGTCTTTCTCTTTGCAGGTTATAATAACTTTATTGTCAAGAAAATGAACAGCCAATATGAAGGTAGTAATACTGTATTTCAACATTATACAGGCATAGTTTAAGGTAGTAGTTTATGTTCATTTTAACAATATTACCTGTTAGTTTGATGTTTGAAAAATTAAATTAACAGTTGAACGAGGCGACACATTTATGCACTTTCTCTATATGGTAGCACTTTTTTTTATCCATATTAAACATAATTATGGGAAGTTGGTATATTTTAAAGTAATTTAGATTTTCTAAAGTTAGTTAGGTCCCTGTGGGAATGGAATATTAAACAACACATGCTGATTAATGGACATGTAAAAACGTTTAATCTTCATCCACTGTGATTTAATGAATTATTCATTACAAATCAGTTACTCACTAGTTACTCCCCAGAAATATTCTCTCCCATTCCCCACCCTAGTCATTTTCTCTGTCTATTATTTGCAGTTTTCCACCATTGATTATGGGCCAAAAGTTAAACATTGTGCATCTTAGTATTGCCTGTTTCTTTATAGAGGTTGTGAATTGGATCATTCTCAATATATTTCTTGAATAGTGAGGAAAGATGGGACCTTTCATTGGGTCCACTGTGCCCCTGAACAAACGCCTTTAGAGAGAGAGGGCAAAAGCCTGACACAGGCTCCATTCACCACTAGGCTGTCTGCTGATGGTGTGGGGCTGATTGCCTGGTGGACATGGCCCGCAGGATGGGCACATTCCCCCCACTAACGGGCACTCCTCCCTGGCAAAGGCCTCTGGCCACCCACCCCTGGGACTGGTGGTCCTGTGTGGGGTGTAGGGGAACAGCTGTCAATTAATTAGAACACCAGCCATTGAGGGAGGAGGGAGAGTGAACGTGACCAAATGGTGTTACAGTAGCGTGTAGGAGAGGCTGAGATGTCAGGAGAGTTACTGTACTATATTTAAAGTACACTGTACTTTTTTAAAGATTTGGTAGTACGTCACAGCTGAAACAAATAAAAAAATGTAATGGAAAGGTTCCTTTTTAAACATACTTGTAACCTGTTTTATTTAATACGTTGCTGGTGTGTATGGAGACGCCCTGGATTACAGTAAAATATAAAACCATGAAACATGCATAGCCTTTCCAAATGACTGTACCTGAACTGAACTGTACAAATGACATGAACAATGTCAAGGCCAATGGCAAGCCGTCCCTAACAAGTTGACACTCAGACCTCTAAAGAGGCTCTTGACACACAGTTGAAGTCGGAAGTTTACATACACTTAGGTTGGAGTCATTAAAACTCGTTTTTCAACCACTCCACAAATGTCTTGTTAACAAACTATAGTTTTGGCAAGTCGGTTAGGATATCAACTTTGTGCATGACACAAGTAATTTTTCTAACAATTGTTCACAGACAGATTATTTCACTTATAATTCACTGTATCACAATTCCAGTGGGTCTGAAGTTTACATACACTAAGTTGACTGTGCCTTTAAACAGCTTGGAAAATTCCAGAAAATGATTTCATGGCTTTAGAAGCTTCTGATAGGCTAATTGACATAATTTGAGTCAATTGGAGGTGTACCTCTGGATGTATTTCAAGGCCTACCTTCAAACTCAGTGCCTCTTTGCTTGACATCATGGGAAAATCAAAAGAAATCAGCCAAGACCTCAGAAAGAAAATTGTAGACCTCCACAAGGCTGGTTCATCTTTGGGAGCAATTTCCAAACGCCTGAAGGTACCACGTTCATCTGTACAAACAATAGTACGCAAGTATAAACACCATGGGATCACGCAGCCGTCATACCGCTCAGGAAGGAGACGTGTTCTGTCTCCTAGAGATGAATGTACTTTGGTGCAAAAAGTGCAACTCAATCCCAGAACAACAGCAAAGGACCTTGTGAAGATGCTGGAGGAAACAGGTACAAAATTATCTATATCCACAGTAAAACGAGTCCTATATCGACATAACCTGAAAGGCCGCTCAGCAAGGAAGAAGCCACTGCTCCAAAACCGCCATAGAAAAGCCAGACTACGGTTTGCATCTGCACATGGGGACAAAGATCGTACTTTTTGGAGAAATGTCCTCTGGTCTGATGAAACAAAAATAGAACTGTTTGGCCATCATGACCATCGTTATGTTTGGAGGAAAAAGGGGGCCCTTGCAAGCCGAAGAACACCATCCCAACCGTGAAGCACGGGGGTGGCAGCATCATGCTGTGGGGGTGCTTTGCTGCAGGAGGGACTGGTGCATTTGACAAAATAGATGGCATCATGAGGAAGGAAAATTATGTGTATATATTGAAGCAACATCTCAAGACATCAGTCAGGAAGTTAAAGCTTGGTCGCAAATGGGTCTTCCAAATGGACAATGACCCCAAGCATACTTCCAAGTTGTGGCAAAATGGCTTAAGAACAACAAGGTCAAGGTATTGGAGTGGCCATCACAAATCCCTGACCTCAATCCTATATAACATTTGTGGGCAGAACTGAAACCTGACACAGTTACACCAGCTCTGTCAGGAGGAATGGGCCAAAATTCACCCAATTTATTGTGGGAAGCTTGGAAGGCTACCCAAAACGTTTGACCCAAGTTAAACAATTTAAAGGCAATGCTACCAAATACTAATTGAGTGTATGTAAACTTCTGACCCACTGGGAATGTGATGAAAGAAATAAAAGCTGAAATAAATAATTATCTCTACTATTTTTCGGACATTTCACATTCTTAAAATAAAGTGGTGAGCCTAACTGACCTAAGACAGGGAATTTTTACTAGGATTAAATGTCAGGAATTGTGAAAAACTTAGTTTTTAATGTATTTGGCTAAGGTGTATGTAAACTTCCGACTTCAACTCAATCTCTGGCATGTGAGACATGTAAAATTAATCTCCATCCAGTTGCATTGTGTTGTGTAAGGCTTTGCATCCCTGTTCCTCCTTCATCTTTACCACCTTCCTTTTTCTCCCCTCTGTGATCTGTCTCCTGGGATCTGTAGTCTCTCCGCCATCCTCTCTGTAGTCTTTGATGCTGTATTCCCAACCCACAACCATGTTCCACCATCAACAGAGGTGTTCCATGTTCAGCAGAAATATTTATCAGTTATTTTGTGATTTTTCAGCCTGACCTCGTTGATTTGATTATTATATCTGACGGCATTTTGGTTCAGGTTGTTATGAAAGGAAATGTCGATTATGAGGTGACCACTTTACCTGTAGAAAGGCATTGTGCTTAACTCGATTGTGTCAAAAAGCCTACCTGCCTTTCCAAATGTTTAATAGTGCCGTTTCTGTCTGTGGGTAGCCTGGTTGACAAAATCAGGCCAACTGAGTTGTAGAATAGACTGTAGAAACGTTTTTATATAGTGTAATGGCATCATATTAAAACTGCTAAAACAGCCTGGTATTTATGTGAGCCAAGGTGACTTCACTGAGGAGTAGGAGGACATATTATAACATTCACACCTTTGAAGGCAGGTTCAAAGTGTTTCATTCCTCCTTTACTTATTTTTCAAACCAATGATGAAAGATTTGGAAATACATTATTTCCTCACCTCAACAGCCTATAACTAACCTCAAAAGCAGGAGAGATTTTTCTACTTGATTTTTCATCTACTGAAGAAAGAAAGCTCTTAATGATTTTCATAACATTGAACTGCACAACACTTGAGTAGATAATGATTCAGAAATTAGTAGGCTTGCTTTGTAATAATTACATGCTTAGCAAAGTAAATCCATCTCTTTTATTGATGATCTAGATAAAAGGTGCCCCTATTCCACTGATTAACACATGACAGATCGACTGCATGTCTTCACAGCTGATCTAAGAGAAAGTCGGGATAAGCCATACTGCATATGGAATGGATTGAATGTCAATATCAAATCAAATCAAAGTTTATTGGTCGCGTACATAGATTTGCAGATGTTATCGCAGGTGCAGCGAAATGCTTGTGTTTCTAGCTCCAACAGTACCTAGCAATACTAAACAATACACACATAATCCAAAAAGTAAAAATAAATAAATTAAGAAATGTCGGAACGAATCCAATTAACAACCCAAATAGCACTGTAACAGTAATTTACACAAGATATACTAAGAATGATATGTACAGCAGTAGATATATTAGAGTGAACTATGTCAAGAATCCAGTATATAAATAAATATGTGCCGTGTATAAACAGTGTAACTTAAATGTATTGTACAGTAGTATAAATATTAGAATGAGCTATGTGGAGAATACAGTATATTAATACACAGTAGAAACCCCCATAGCAAAATCGCAGGAAATTCGCTTCCGGACCTGAGTCCAGAATATAAATAATATATATGTATTTGAATGGTGTGTATAGACAGAATGGACAGTATGCGATTAGAAAAGGTGTGTACAGCAGTATATAAAGATTTTGATTCCATACAGGTAGCTATCTTTAAAAAGCTAAATAAATATGATTAAACCAGACTGTACAGTCGTGGTCAAAAGTATTGGTCTTCACAAAGTTCGCTGCTTCAGTGTTATGAGATATTTTTGACAGATGTTACTATGGTATTCTGAAGTATAATTAAAGTGTCAAAGGCTTTTATTGACAATTACATTAAGTTTATGCAAATAGTCAATATTTGCAGTGTTGACCCTTCTTTTTCAAGACCTCTTCAATCCGCCCTGGCATGCTGTCAATTAACTTCTGGGCCACATCCTTACATAATTAATGCTTGGAGTTTGTCAGAATTTGTGGGTTTTTGTTTGTCCACCCGCCTCTTGAGGATCGACCACAAGTTCTCAATGGGGTTAAGGTCTGGGGAGTTTCCTGGCCATGGACCCAAAATGTTGATGTTCCCCGAGCCACTTAGTTATCACTTTTGCCTTATGGCAAGGTGCTCCATCATGCTGGAAAAGGCATTGGTCGTCACCAAACTGTTCTTGGATGGTTGGGAGAAGTTGCTCTCGGAGGATGTGTTGGTACCATTCTTTATTCATGGCTGTGTTCTTAGGCAAAATTGTGAGTGAGCCCACTCCCTTGGCTGAGAAGCAACCCCACACATGAATGGTCTCAGGATGCTTTACTGTTGGCATGACACAGGACTGATGGTAGCGCTCACCTTGTCTTCTCCGGACAAGGTGTTTTCCGGATGCCCCAAACAATCGGAAAGGGGATTCATCAGAGAAATGACTTTACCCCAGTCCTCAGCAGCCCAATCCCTGTACCTTTTGCAGAATATCAGTCTGTCCCTGATGTTTTTCCTGGAGAGAAGTGGCTTCTTTGCTGCCCTTTTTGACACCAGGCCATCCTCCAAAAGTCTTCGCCTCACTGTAATGCAGATGCACTCACACCTGCCTGCTGCCATTCCTGAGCAAGCTCTGCACTGGTGGTGCTCCGATCCCGCAGCTGAATCAACTTTAGGAGACGGTCCTGGCGCTTGCTGGACTTTCTTGGGCACCCTGACGCCTTCTTCACAACAATTGAACCTCTCTCCTTGAAGTTCTTGATGATCCGATAAATGGTTGATTTTGGTGCAATCTTACTAGCAGCAATATCCTTGCCTGTGAAGCCCTTTTTATGCAAAGCAATGATGACGGCACATGTTTCCTTGCAGGTAACCATGGTTAACAGAGGAAGAACAATGATTTCAAGCACCACCCTCCTTTTAAAGCTTCCAGTCTGTTATTCTAACTCAATCAGCATGACAGAGTGATCTCCAGCCTTGTCCTCATCAACACTCTCACCTGTGTTAACGAGGGAATCACTGACATGATGGCAGCTGGTCCTTTTGTGGCAGGGCTGAAATGCAGTGGAAATGTTTTTGGGGGATTAAGTTCATTTTCATGGCAAAGAGGGACTTTGCAATTAATTGCAATTCATCTGATCACTCTTCATGACATTCTGGAGTATATGCAAATTGGCATCATCAAAACTGAGGCAGCAGACTTTGTGAAAATTAGTATTTGTGTCATTCTCAAAACTTCTGATATGTTTAAGACTGTACATTTTGTCAGTAGCTTTCCACTGCTCTTAGCCAGCCCTCTCTTTCCTGTATGTGAGCAGAAGTCCCGTAAAATAGTGTTTTAGAGGACTTGTGGGGTCCTCGCAGCTTCAATAATCCACAGTGTGTCCCATTGAGGGCTGTCCTCAGGATGTGCAAACCTTGCCTAACAATGCAATTCATTACCATGGTGAGCGAAAGTGCTCCATTGGCCCAAAGCCAGCTCCTTTCTTTGACTTGATGGGGGAACATTTCACTATCCTGAATAGTGGGGTTCCACTAGCTCAAACCCTATCTTTTCATCTCTTGTTAAATCACATTTTGTATTGCTGTCATCGTTTGGCAAACGCTACTGCTTACAGTTGTATTATTTGGCAACCTGAAATGAGTTATTTCAAACTTCTTTCCCTTAATAGAAAGCATTGAGTTCCAGGGTATTGAGGTTCAAAAGAGGGAGGCGATATGTGAAGTATGGTATGTGGGCTGTGTCCAAGAAACGCATGTAATATTTAAAGACTGAGTTCCACCCACCTTCTGTTGAGACTCTGGGAGCGCTGCCATAAATTCAATGTAGGTTACAAGTCTGTCTTTTCCTGCTTACAGTGCCTTGCAAAAGTATTCATCCCCCTTGGCGTTTTTCCTATTTTGTCGCATTACAACCTGTAATTTAAATTGATTTTTATTTGGATTTCATGTAATGGACATACACAAAAAGTCAAAATTAGTGAAGTGAAATGAAAAAAATTACCAGTTTCAAAAAATTATACAAAATAAATGTAGGAAAAGTGGTGCGTGCATATGTATTCACCCCCTTTGCTATGAAGCCCCTAAATAAGATCTGGTGCAACCAATTACCTTCAGAAGTCACATAATTACTTAAATAAAGTCCACCTGTGTGCAATCTAAGTGTCACATGATCTCAGTATATATACACCTGTTCTGAAAGGCCCCAGAGTCTGCAACACCACTAAGCAAGGGGCACCACCAAGCAAGCAGCACCATGAAGACCAAGGAGCTCTCCAAACAGGTCAGGGACAAAGTTGTGGAGAAGTACAGATCAGGGTTGGGTTATAAAAAAATATCAGAAACTTTGAACATCCCACGGAGCACCATTAAATCCATTATTTAAAAAATTGAAAGAATATGGCACCACAACAAACCTGCCAAGAGAGGGCCGCCCACCAAAACTCATGGACCAGGCAAGGAGGGAATTAATCAGAGAGGCAACAAAGAGACCAAAGATAACCCTGAAGGAGCTGCAAATCTCCACAGTGGAAATTGGAGTATCTGTCCATAGGACCACTTTAAGCCATACACTCCACAGAGCTGGGCTTTACTGAAGAGTGGCCAGAAAAAAGCCATTGCTTAAAGAAAAAAATAAGCAAACACGTTTGGTGTTTGCCAAAAGCCATGTGGGAGACTCCCCAAACATATGGAAGAAGGTACTCTGGTCAGATGAGACTAAAATTGAGCTTTTTGGCCATCTAGGAAAACGCTATGTCTGGCGCAAACCCAACACCTCTCATCACCCCGAGAAAACCATCCATCCCCACAGTGAAGCATGGTGGAGGCAGCATCATACTGTGGGATGTTTTTCATCGGCAGGGACTGGGAAACTGGTCAGAATTGAAGGAATGATGGATTGCGCTAAATACAGGGAAATTCTTGAGGGAAACCTGTTTCATTCTTCCAGAGATTTGAGACTGGGACGGAGGTTCACCTTCCAGCAGGACAATGACCCTACGCATACTGCTAAAGCAACACTTGAGTGGTTTAAGGCGAAACATTTAAATGTCTTGGAATGGCCTAGTCAAAGTCCAGACCTCAATCCAATTAAGAATCTGTGGTATGACTTAAAGATTGCTGTACACCAGCGGAACCCATTCAACTTGAAGGAGCTGGAGCAGTTTTGCCTTGAAGAATGGGCAAAAATCCCAGTCGCTAGATATGCCAAATTTATAGAGACATACCCCAAGAGACTTGCAGCTGTAATTGCTGCAAAAGGTGGCACTACAAAGTATTGACTTTGGGGGGGGGGGGGTGGGGGGGTGAATAGTTATGCACGCTCAAGTTTTCTTTATTTTGCATCTTCAAAGTGGTAGGCATGTTGTGTAAATCAAATGATACAAACCCCCCCCCCCAAAATCAATTTTAATTCCAGGTTGTAAGGCAACAAAATAGGAAAAATGCCAAGGGGGGTGAATACTTTCGCAAGCCACTGTATATCATGGCTCAACAAGTAGAGCGCATGTACTGTAGGAAAGGAACATGCAGTTTGCATTACAATATGTTATAACCTACTTACTCAGTTCACTCGCCAACCACATTTCCAGAACATGAAAATGGACACTAAAGTACCTAATTTTGCCACAACTATGTGTAGGCTACCTTCCTTTGTAACTAAAGTACCATGCCAATTATCCTAGAAATATAATAGCTTTCCAAATGCTTTTTAATTGAGTAACTGGACTATAGCCAGCTTTTTGTGCATGAAAAGTAGTATAGTTTGACTTTAATTGTCAGAGGAGCTTGAAACCACATCAGCTAATTGTTATTTAAACCCAAAGTGCTCATGTAAGAGAACATGACCGGCAGATGCTCAGTATGACTGTTGCCTTTTTTTTCTCCATTTGCTGTGATATTGAATGTGGGAGGGAATACAGATTTATGTCCTTTGGAAGCACAACCCAGTCAACAGAATCATTCCCCTTGGTTGTGTCCTCCAACAACGAGTGGATACTTCTTCTCTTAGGCTGTTTTGGAGCCATTTAGGCAAATGTTAGCCAAACATCTTAGGACATCAATATTGTTATCTCTACTATATCATATTGATGTCCTGTAATGGTCATGACTAAGATATCGGTCCAGTTTACATATCTTCTATCTCTCAGTGAAACCATGGTGAGGGAAAGTGCTCTGGCACCTTGTGGCTTCTTGAAAGTCCAATATCTTGAAAACTGCTGAAATGCAAAACATCTTGGGACTGTATCAACAGTGGACTAATGAAAAACTATATACAGGGATTTTCCCTTTAATGCAGTCAGGACATTGGACTTCTCCATTATGATTTATAATGCGATTTCACAGATCTGTGTTGGATGGCAGGGTTATAGGTAGAAATGTCCCGACAACATACTGCAGTCATCGTTAACATCAAGCCTCAGCCCTCGGTGTGGAAGAAATCCATCTTGTGTTTATCTTTACTAAATCAAATGTGGTTACACTAGCTAAGGTTATCCACATTACTCTGATATTGTCCAATATATCTTCTCTCTGAGGTACCAAGGCGCTGGCCTATAAATCACTGTGATGAAGCTTCTGGTACGGCAGGTTCTCTCTCTCTTCCTCTCTCTCAGGTTGAATTGGTTCCCTCTCTCTCTCTTTCCTTCTCTCTATACCCCCCACGTCTTGGTTTAGAGGCCCCTTTCTCACTCAAGGCGAACACACATTCTCACCCCAGCCTCTGTCAATGGGAGAAAAGCTGTGCTCTGCTGTAGGTGGTCACCAGCTTTACTGTAACATCACCTAGCCTCGCCTTGAATCGCCTAGCTGGTCTCTGCCCTCAAATGTTCCAACAGGGTACATAACATCACTTTATCGAGTTATGTCAGTTATGTTGTTGTCAAAGCATAGCTTTCAACACTAGTGGCATGGGTAGCTATCCATTCAGCAAAAAGCCCTTGTCCTACACATTGTATGACAGGGCAACACTTTACTTAACGTTGACAGGTATTAGTAAGCATTATGTAGCAGTTATAATGCATTGTAACACTTGACATAGGCATTTATGACCAACCCCCTCATGGTGTATTACATTTATTACAAGCCATTATAAAGGCTCATACATGCTTATAGCAAGTTATAAGAGATGTGAGTCCCTGTATGAAGGATTAACTCAGGACAAGAGATGAGGGACACTCAAGGACAATCATTTTAACAACTGACACATGACAGCAATTTGAAGATCTTTTGCTCTGTCATATCTCCGCCCACACACGAGGAGGGAAGTCTCATAAAAATGATTTGCGGTGCAAGAATGATTTTACAGTCTTCACTGTCAGCAATGCAGCAGCTTAAAACCTCTATCTGGGTTAAGACCTTGAAATATCTCTCTCAAATATCTCTCCATCTTCGCCCACATAATACTCAGTGGGTGAATATTTGGGGAGATCAATTCAATTGTGATTTCTTTCCCTTTCCGCTCAGCCAAAAGTGTTCCCCCCCAAACTGAATCTTAAGTGCATCTTGTACTCGGCCAATTCCCAGTGATTAATCTGTTAGTACCACTCAGTATTTAAGCTTCATCCTCGGGCCTGGCAGAAAAATCAGCCGTGCATTTTGTAAAGAGACAAAATGCTGTTGTCTTCCAGTTTTTAGGAGGCCTTCATCCTGTTAGCATGAATCAGCTTGTATTTGCTTCCTCTCTCCCTGGCAACATGAATCAGTTTTATTCTGCCTCCCCAGACAGACCTTTACATGCATTGTGTGCAATACCCATCTGTGATGAAGGAGAGAGACGTTTATTTGTTTCTGCTCATCCGACGTCCGACCGTTCAGGTAAAGTACCTCTTTGTGCTAGACGAGAAGACTTACAGTCAACTACAAAATGATTAGTTCCCTTGATAAAGATGAGCGAAAAAAGACCCCAGTGAAACAGGAAGACCACAATGCATTTCCTTAAACTGAGATTAAAAGGAAAAAAAGCAGCATTTTAATTAATGCAGACGTATTCACTACCTCACTAACTCTCAATGTCCTATGGATCTGTAGTTAGGTAGTTAATATGATGTAGTCAGTGCCGTGATTATTCTGACAGTTTGAATCAATTAATCATGCAGTCCTCATCCAAATCAGTATTCTCTTACTACTCTCATAATTGTTCACCAATCAAATGCAGTTATTATCCGTGGAAATGCATATTGATCCGAGATTTAATTCCAAGCCGCCATTAAGTCACATACTACTGCCTCAGTTCGAAATAAGTCAGGAAAATCCAGCCTTTGCACTTCAATAGAAAGTAATGCACGTCTACATTCCAATGGAGTAGATGTGAGAGATACAGAACAGTACCCTTGAAAAGTGAGGATGAAAGGTATCCCAGTCCAGTTTTATTTTTTGCACTTTCTCTCTCTCTTCTATTAACTTATGCATTACCTTGAATTACAAGCATTCAGTGTTCATATAGCGTATAATATGACACCTAAATATGCAGATTTGTACTGTGGAACATCTGAATTCATATACGGATGTCAATATGCCATCTGTGAGGAGTCAGATGGTAGCGGCGCTCGGCGGTGAAGAGAGGCCATGTTGTAATGCTAATAGGAGTGAGCTGTCTTGTACCTGGGGGAGGAGGGGGTGAGGAGGGGTTAGGAGATGAGGGGAGGGAGGAGGCAGGTGTGCCGGCTTTCGCCCATGGACATAAAAACAGAAGGAGATAAATAAATATGGATTGAAACCTTTCTGCATGTGAAAAGCGCAGAGAAGCCTACCAGTGATCTACCACACAGTTCAGTACTTCTGGTTAATATCTGGAGAATGTTTCACCAGGGAACCTCATACATAGACTATAGTACACAGAGCCCTGCCTCTGTCTAATAAATATACACTGCTAGGTGGAATTTGTTGTGCTGCATGTCCATGGGAGAGTTGTCTCTTTTACTTGAAGGACGTGATCAGACTTGCATAACGGAGGATCCTCTCATCTTAAAAGTTCATAGGCAGAGTCGAGAGAAACATCAAGGCATTCCTTTGTTATTCTTAGTACCAGATGCATAGAGAGAGTTGTCTTTGTATAGTGATGAATTTACACGGTTGCAGGTATATCTTGTTCTCCTGATGCCTGTAGGCGGGACTCATATTCCACTAAGCCCATGTCTGTTGCTATCACTCAGACATGCTGCACTCTAAAGAAATCTTCTTGATAATCAAATATTAGTTCTTCACACCAACGTGTGTATTTGTCAAATCCCTCGCTCCAACTGAGACCCAGGATGTGTTCCAAATGTTAGCCTATTACTGTTGACCAGAACCCCTCTGGACCCGGGTCAAAACTAGTGCACTAAATAGGGAATAGGATGCCATTTGGGAAGCAGACCCAGAGTAGGATCAACTAAATAGAGGCATAGTTGAGTTTATATAGGTGTTAACATGGTAACCATACTCTCTTGACATTCAAGTGAGAAAATGCACTCATATAGTCTTAATCCCTCTCTGTGAAGCTGCTAATGGTCAGGATTCACCACAGCTCCTTGTGGACAGGATTCACCACAGCTCCTAATGGTCAGGATTCACCACAGCTCCTAATGAACAGGATTCACCACTCTCCTAATGGACAGGATTCACCATAGCTCCTAATGGTCAGGATTCACCACAGCTCCTATTGGACAGGATTCACCACAGCTCCTAATGGTCAGGATTCACCACAGCTCCTAATGGACAGGATTTACCATAGCTCCTAATGGACTAGATTCACCACAGCTCCTAATGGTCAGGATTCACCACAGCTCCTAATGGACAGGATTCACCAAAGCTCCTAATGGACAGGATTCACCACAGCTCCTAATGGTCAGGATTCCCCACAGCTCCTAATGGACAGGATTCACCACAGCTCCTAACGGACAGGATTCACCACAGCTCCTAATGGACAGGATTCACCACAGCTCCTAATGGACAGGATTCACCACAGCTCCTAATGGTCAGGATTCACCACAGCTCCTAATGGTTAGGATTCACCACAGCTCCTAATGGACAGGATTCACCACAGCTCCTAATGGTCAGGATTCACCACATTTTCTAATGGTCAGGATTCAACACAGCTCCTAATGGTCAGGATTCACCACAGCTCCTAATGGACAGGATTCACCACAGTTCCTAATGGTCAGGATTCACCACAGCTCCTAATGGACAGGATTCACCACAGCTCCTAATGGTCAGGATTCACCACAGTTCCTAATGGTCAGGATTCACCACAGCTCCTATTGGTCAGGATTCACCACAGCTCCTAATGGACTGGATTCACCAGAGCTCCTAATGGACAGGATTCACCACAGCTCATAATGGACAGGATTCACCACAGCTCCTAATGGTCAGGATTCACCACAGCTCCTAATGGACAGGATTCACCACAGCTCCTAATGGACAGGATTCACCACAGCTCCTAATGGTCAGGATTCACCACAGCTCCTAATGGACAGGATTCACCACAGCTCCTTATGGTCAGGATTCACCACGCATTTGAAAAGAAAGGGGGATAAAAAAAATCCACAAAAGACAGTTAGGAAAAAGAAAAAAAACGTTCAAAACCTCCATATTACTTAGAACTGTGCCAAATGAAGTATATTCTTAGTTGGTTGGTTTTTCACTAAAGAACAAAGTATTATTCAAATGTGTATCACTATCCAATCACAGACAACAGGAGACGGGTATCCCAGTGTGGTTACAGCTCCTAATGGTCAGGATTCACCACAGCTCCTAATGGTCAGGATTCACCACAGCTCCTAATGGACTGGATTCACCACAGCTCCTAATGGACAGGATTCACCACAGCTCCTAATGGACAGGATTCACCACAGCTCCTAATGGTCAGGATTCACCACAGCTCCTAATGGACAGGATTCACCACAGCTCCTAATGGACAGGATTCACCACTCTCCTAATTGACAGGATTCACCATAGCTCCTAATGGACAGGATTCACCACAGCTCCTAATGGTCAGGATTCACCACAGCTCCTAATGGACAGGATTCACCACAGCTCCTATTGGACAGGATTCACCACGCTCCTAATTGACAGGTTTCACCACAGCTCCTAATGGACAGGATTCACCACAGCTCCTAATGGATAGGATTCACCACAGCTCCTAATGGTCAGGATTCACCACAGCTCCTAATGGACAGGATTCACCACAGCTCCTAATGGTCAGGATTCACCACAGCTCCTAATGGACAGGATTCACCACAGCTCCTAATGGTCAGGATTCACCACAGCTCCTAATGGTCAGGATTCACCACAGCTACTAATGAACAGGATTCACCACAGTTCCTAATGGTCAGGATTCACCACAGCTCCTAATGGACAGGATTCACCACAGCTCCTAATGGTCAGGATTCACCACAGCTCCTAATGGACAGGATTCACCACAGCTCCTAATGGTCAGGATTCACCACAGCTCCTATTGGTCAGGATTCACCATAACTCCTAATGGTCAGGATTCACCACAGCTCCTAATGGTCAGGATTCACCACAGCTCCTAATGGACAGGATTCACCACAGCTCCTAATGGTCAGGATTCACCACAGCTCCTAATTGACAGGATTCACCACAGCTCCTAATGGTCAGGATTCACCACAGCTCCTAATGGTCAGGATTCACCACAGCTCCTAATGGACAGGATTCACCACAGCTCCTAATGGTCAGGATTCACCACAGCTCCTAATTGACAGGATTCACCACAGCTCCTAATGGTCAGGATTCACCACAGCTCCTAATGGTCAGGATTCACCACGCATTTGGAAAGAAAGGGGGATAAAAAATATCCACAAAAGACTGTTAGGAAGAAGAAGAAAAAATGTTCAAAACCTCCATATTACTTAGAACTGTGCCAAATGAAGCGTATTCTTTAGTTGGTTGGTTTTTCACTAAAGAACAAAGTATTATTCAAATGTGTATCACTATCCAATCACAGACAACAGGAGACGGGTATCCCAGTGTGGTTATAGTTAATCTCAATGGGTTTTCTGCCATCAGGAGTCCAGCTGCTTTATGGCTCTCTGATAACCTCTTTCCAACATCACATCAATTTGCTGTGTACCTACATGTGGTGTGTTATACACTCCGTTAACCTGCCTTGTTTATCTTTAAGGGGTTCTTCACTGTTGGAGCCCAAACAAAGTTTGTTTTCATATTCATAACAAAATCAGCTTTATCAGTTGGTTTATGTTGATGTTGTTGTTTTTCAGAGCTGTCAAGGAAAGGTCATATGAAGTATTGGATAGACTCCAGGAAACAGCAATTACACTACAATGGCACTGTACGTACCTGTAACTACCAAGTAAACACCTCCGATTAGGGTACTTATTGTAAAGTGGGATCATCATTGCAGTCACTCAAGTCACTACTAATACACACAATCAAAACAACACAACATAACGTATCTCCTGTATTCATGACACACTATTGACAACCTCTTTCCAACAGTGTGATCCAATTGAGGATTGTCCCCATCCTGTCCTGTTTAAACCCAGATGGAGCATGTTCCTGGGCTGGGGGGGGCTGTTCTGGTCAGGAGATATGTACAGCCATTTTATCATTCACAGCCATTTTGCAAAGATAACCCTGTGTTCCCCAGACAGGTTGTTTTGAGAGGGCTCCATCCTCCTCGTCCTTTAATTATCTGTGCTGCAAACTGCTATTATCACAACCAACTCTCTCTCTCTCTCTCTCTCTCTCTCTCTCTCTCTCTCTCTCTCTCTCTCTCTCTCTCTCTCTCTCTCTCTCTCTCTCTCTCTCTCTCTCTCTCTCTCTCTCTCTCTTGCTCTCTTGTTATGACATTCATTTGTAACTGAATGGAATTACTTTTGTTTTGTTAAGTGAATTCCTATTCTACCACCATGACACATTCTGTACACATTTTTTTATTCCAAAAATTAACCTTTCAAAACATCACTTAACCTCCACATTACTTAGAACTGTATCAAATGAAGTTATTCTTTAGTTGGTTGGTTTTTCACTAAAGAACAAGGTATTACATATTGAAATGTGTATCACTATCCAATCACAGACAACAGGAGACAGGCATCCCGGTGTTGTTATATTCTGTACAAATCCAGTCATGAATTGACCTGAAGTAATTTCATGCAGAGATGAAAGATGTGCAGATTTTTGACCACATGACTCTGTGAAACTTGTTGCCTCCAAACGTGTGTGTGTGTGTGTGTGTGTGTGTGTGTTGAATTTATGTAAAAACCCACATTACTCACACTAAACACCCTCCACCTGAGCCTTCAATACCAAGAGGAGAGAGATTTCATCTTAGCTCACCCCTAAAACATTATGGCAACTTCGTCCATTCTACATTATATACACTACCGGTCAAAAGTTTTAGTGGTGCACCTACTCATTCAAGGGTTTTTCTTTACTTTGTACTATTTTCTACAATGTAACTACATCAAAACTATGGAATAACACATATGGAATCATGTAGTAACCAAAAAGTGTTAAATAAATCAAAATATATTTTATATTTGAGATTCTTCAAATAGCCACACTTTGCCTTGATGACAGCTTTGCACACTCTTGGCATTCTCTCAACCAGCATCATGAGGTAATCACCTGGAATGCATTTTAATTAACAGGTGTGCCTTCTTAAAAGTTAATTTGTGGAATTTCTTTCTTTCCTTAATGCGTTTCAGCCAATCAGTTGTGTTGTGACAAGGTAGGGGGGGTATACAGAAGGTAGGGGGGGTATACAGAAGATAGACCAAGTCCATATTATGGCAAGAACAGCTCAAATAAGCAAAGAGAAACGACAGTCCAACATTACTTTAAGACATGAAGGTCAGTCAATGCAGAAAATGTCAAGAACTTTGAAAGTTTCTTCAAGTGCAGTTGCAAAAACAATCAAGCGCTTTGATGAAACTGGCTCTCATGAGGACCGCCACAGGAATGGAAGACCCAGAGTTACCGCTGCTGCAGAGGATAAGTTCATTAGAATTACCAGCCTCAGAAATTGCAGCCCAAATAAATGCTTCACAGAGATCAAGTAACAGACAACTCAACATCAACTGTTTAATATGCCATTTAGCAGACGCTTTTATCCAAAGCGACTTACAGTCATGTGTGCATACATTTTTACGTATGGGTGGTCCCGGGGATCAAACCCACTACCCTGGCGTTACAAGCGCCATGCTCTACCAATTGAGCTACAGAGGACCACGTTCAGAGGAGACTGTGTGAATCAGGCCTTAATGGTCGAATTGCTGCAAAGAAACCACTACTAAAAGGACACCAATAAGAAGAAGAGACTTGCTTGGGCCAAGAAACACGAGCAATGGACATTAGACCGGTAGAAATGTGTCCTTTGGTCTGGAGTCCAAATTGGAGATTTTTGGTTCCAACTGCTGTGTCTTTGTGAGATGCGGTGTGGGTGAACGGATGATCTCTGCATGTGTATTTCCCACCGTAAAGCATGGAGGAGGAGGTGTTATGGTGTGGGGGTGCTTTGCTGGTGACACTGTCCAGTTAACCAGCATGGCTACAACAGTATTCTACAGCGATACGCCATCCCATCTGGTTTGGGCTTAGTGGGACTATCATTTGTTTTACAACAGGACAATGACCCAACACACCTCCAGGCTGTGTAAGGGCTATTTTACCAAGAAGGAGAGTGACGGAGTGCTGCATCAGATGACCTGGCCTCCACAATCCCCCGACCTCAACCAAATTGAGATGGTTTTGGATGAGTTGGACAGCGGAGTGAAGGAAAAGCACCCAACAAGTGCTCAGCATACAGTGGGGAGAACAAGTATTTGATACACTGCCGATTTTGCAGGTTTTCGGGGCTGTCGCTGGGCAATACGGACTTTCAGCTCCCTCCAAAGATGTTCTATTGGGTTCAGGTCTGGAGACTGGCTAGGCCACTCCAGGACCTTGAGATGCTTCTTACGGAGCCACTCCTTAGTTGCCCTGGCTGTGTGTTTCGGGTCGTTGTCATGCTGGAAGACCCAGCCACGACCCATCTTCAATGCTCTTACTGAGGGAAGGAGGTTGTTGGCCAAGATCTCGAGATACATGGCCCCATCCATCTTCCCCTCAATACGGTGCAGTCGTCCTGTCCCCTTTGCAGAAAAGCATCCCCAAAGAATGATGTTTCCATCTCCATGCTTCACGGTTGGGATGGTGTTCTTGGGGTTGTACTCATCCTTCTTCTTCCTCCAAACATGGCGAGTGGAGTTTAGACCAAAAAGCTCTATTTTTGTCTCATCAGACCACATCCAGATGGTCATTGGCAAACTTCAGACGGGCCTGGACATGCGCTGGCTTGAGCAGGGGGACCTTGCGTGCGCTGCAGGATTTTAATCCATGACGGCGTAGTGTGTTACTAATGGTTTTCTTTGAGACTGTGGTCCCAGCTCTCTTCAGGTCATTGACCAGGTCCTGCCGTGTAGTTCTGGGCTGATCCCTCACCTTCCTCATGATCATTGATGCCCCACGAGGTGAGATCTTGCATGGAGCCCCAGACCGAGGGTGATTGAGCGTCATCTTGAACTTCTTCCATTTTCCAATAATTGCGCCAACAGTTGTTGCCTTCTCACCAAGCTGCTTGCCTATTGTCCTGTAGCCCATCCCAGCCTTGTGCAGGTCAACAATTTTATCCCTGATGTCCTTACACAGCTCTCTGGTCTTGGCCATTGTGGAGAGGTTGGAGTCTGTTTGATTGAGTGTGTGGACAGGTGTCTTTTATACAGGTAACGAGTTCAAACAGGTGCAGTTAATACAGGTAATGAGTGGAGAACAGGAGGGCTTCTTAAAGAACATATTTGGAGGGAGCTGAAAGTCCGTATTGCCCAGCGACAGCCCCGAAACCTGAAGGATCTGGAGAAGGTCTGTATGGTGGAGTGGGCCAAAATCCCTGCTGCAGTGTGTGCAAACCTGGTCAAGACCCACAGGAAACCTATGATCTCTGTAATTGCAAACAAAGGTTTCTGTACCAAATATTAAGTTCTGCTTTTCTGATGTATGTACTTATGTCATGCAATAAAATGCAAATTAATTACTTAAAAATCATACAGTTGAAGTGTACCTATGATAAAAATTACAGACCTCTACATGCTTTATAAGTAGGAAAACCTGCAAAATCGGCAGCGTATCAAATACTTGTTCTCCCCACTGTATGTGGGAACTCCTTCAAGACTGTTGGAAAAGCATTCCAGGTGAAGCTGGTTGAGAGAATGCCAAGAGTGTGCAAAGCTGTCATCAAGGCAAAGGGAGGCTATTTGAAGAATCTCAAATATATTTGTATTTGTTTAACACTTTTTTGGTTACTACATGATTCCATATGTGTTATTTCATAGTTTTGATGTCTTCACTATTATTCTACAATGTAGAAAATAGTTTAAAAAAAAAAAAAATATTGAATGAGTAGGTGTTCTAAAACTTTTGACCGGTACTGCACTAAACTTGACCCCATTTCAGTTATGACACAGCATATTAATACAACAACACACAGTGAGACACTATAAATACAGATCATGTTTATCGTTATAATGAATTAACACTTTGCATTTAATATGCTCTATGCTCAGCGAATGATGTGTCGTCAGCTCTAAAGTTTGATGGTGAAGAACAGGCCCAGCTGGAGGTTTCTATGAGGAGATGAAGAAAGACGAAGGCTGGCCTTGAACACATTAGCTGAATCAGCGCATTATGTCTCTGTGAGGATGGCATCATGTGTTGGTGAGGATGGCATCATGTACTATGTGTTGGGGAGGATGGCAACATGTGCAATTGGTTGGTGAGGATGGCATCATGTGCTATATGTTGGTGAGGATGGCATCGTGCTATATGTTGGTGAGGATGGCATCATGTGTTGGTGTGGATGGCATCATGTACTATGTGTTTTTGAGGACGGTATAATGTGCGGATGGCATCATGTGCTATGTGTTGGTGAGGATTGCATCATGTGTTGGTGAGGATGTCATCACATGCTATGTGTTGGTGAGGATGGCATCATGTGCTATATGTTGGTGAGGATGGCATCATGTGTTGGTGAGGATGGCATCATGTGTTGGTGAGATGGCATCATGTGCTATGTGTTGGTGAAGATGGCATCATGTGCTATGTGTTGGCGAGGATGGCGTCATGTGCTATATGTTGGTGGGGATGCCATCATGTGCTATGTGTTGGTGAGGATAGCATCATTTGTTATGTGTTGGTGAGGATGGCATCATGTGCTATGTGTTGGTGAGGATGGCATCATGTGTTATGTGTTGGTGAGGATGGCATAATGTGAGATGTCTTGGTGAGGATGGCATCATGTGCTCTATGTTGGTGAGGATGGCATCATGTGCTATGTGTTGGTGAGGATGGCATCATGTGCTATGTGTTGGTGAGGATGGCATCATCTGTTGTTTAGGATGGCATGATGTGCAATGTGTTGGTGAGAATGGCATCATGTGTTGGTGAGGATGGCATCATGTGTTGGTGACGATGGCATCATGTGCTATGTGATGGTGAGGATGGCATCATGTGTTGGTGACGATGGCATCATGTGCTATGTGATGGTGAGGATGGCATCATGTGCTATGTGTTGGTGAGGATGGCATCACGTATTGGTGAGGATGGCATCATGTGCGATGTGTTGGTGAGGATGGCATCATGTGCTATGTGTTGGTGAGGATGGCATCATGTGTGGGTGAGGCTGGCATCATGTGCTATGTGTTGGTGATGATGGCATTATATGCTATGCGTTGGTCAGGATGGCATCATGTGTGATGTATTGATAAGGATGGCATCATGTGCTATGTGTTGGTGAGGATGGTATCATGTGCTATATGTTGGTGAGGATGGCATCATGTGTTTGTGAGAATGCATAATGTCTATTTCTATAGTGCCACAGGAACGCTTTGGTATAAAATGGATATAAAATCAAAATTAGTTAGCAGTGTGGTAAGGTTAGGGTTAAGGTTAGAGTTAGATTGTATGACTTACTGACCACTCCGCAGAGCTGCCTCCAGGGCAAGATTCATGACAATAAATGCCAACCTGCACTTTTTTCATTGAATCCAAATATTCTTAATTTGTACTGGCACCGACATTTAACACAGAGTGTAAATGCCAAGTACCATCACTCCCCAAAGCTTCTGATTTGCTAGAGGTTTATTTAGTAGGCTCGTGACATTCAGTCTTTGAACAAATTCTTGACCTCTGCATTCAATTAAAAACAAAAAGTTGAAAGAGTGGGAGGTAAACATTAATTGCAGGTTTTAAGTGTTCATTCATGCCTGTGTTCTCTAAAGACAGCCTCAAGTGCAGTCATTGTGGAATAAGTAGTTCTCTCAGTATAAACAGCAGGTGCCATTCAGAAGCTAGCCAGAGGAAACAAAATGGTGGCACCGTGACAGCAACAACAGCAACGAAAACAGAGCCTTGCCTTTTTCAAATCCAGTTATTACCGACCCAGCTGGTCATCCATAGAAACAATAAAAGTGTCAGATATCCAAAACAATACTACTTCTCTCCCTCCCAACCAGCCAATGCTGCCTGTCTACCTGCTGCCTCCACATCTAGGAGAGCATTTTTTTCTGGCACTTCACATTTGATAAGAGTGCTCAGGTCTGGAGCCTTGCCAATCTGGCAGCGTGGAGATTTAAACCTCAGAGCTCGTCTCACCACTTAAATATCAAATGTTTGAAATTATTTCACAGCGGTTCGACAGAGAGCCCAGCCTGGTTTGATTAGAAGTGAAAGCTGGAGATGAAGAACAGAAGAATTTGTGAATTGCCCATATTTGAGAGAACTAAATGTATTCACAAAGGGGTGCTACAATACCCTTTGATGGCCAATGGTTTGCAAATTAAGGTCCAAAAGCACATTTTTGTTTTCATTAATTTTTACGATATAGTCAATTATGACTTTGCAGCTGGCCCATCTAGCAGAAATCAATCAGTTCTGCCTCCAGGGCAAGATTCATGACAATAAACATCAACCTTTGAATAAAGTCCCACATTACCGTCAAACAACACAGCACTTGCAACCTTGCGACTCAAAGTAACAGGTTAGGCACTTCTTCATGTTTCTTATTCAATCAAAACACACCACATTTCTGGCTGTAGGGATAATTCCATTCGCTACTTTCACCACAGATTACAACAACACCATAAAAAATCCATCACTGCATATCATGAATTCTAATCTGAAATTAATGCAAACAGCTTTTGGCAAATAATTAAGCTCTGGTAGCAGAGGCAGGGGAATGTCAACTGAAACTCTGCAGACCATGGCTCATCTGGCTTCCTTCTGGGGACTGTAGGCTGTTGCACCAACTCATCACCATTGTAAAACACCCTGTCTTCATCACTCAATATGTAATTGGCAGCACCTGCTTAGTACTGACTGGGCTCCAAACAGAGGATAGGGACAATATGTGCGTCTCAAATGGCACCCTATTCCCTATATAGCGCACTACGTTTGACCAAGTCCCATAGGGCTCTGTTCAAAAGCAGTGCACTATGGAATAAGGTGCCATTTGGAATGCACACACTGTTGTTGTATTCCTCCACTGATGAGGAAGTAAGTTGGGTGTAATATATTGATTGATGACTGACCACATTGCCAACATGACATGAACTACGGAAGCCTCAGAGGATAAACAGTGACCACATCACAGTGGGTCATTGATTTTAAGATTCCAAGACCACGTTGGGTTGGGATAGACATTTGTCCCCATATGGGCTACCCTCACGCTGGTACTGAGCAACACTTCATAGTGGCATTGTATCTGAGATTGGAAAGAGACTGGGCCAGGGATGTCGACACACTACAACAGGCCAGAATAGATGGAACTACGGAGATGAAAAAAGAGGGTACAATGGAATAGTGACAGTGAAGATGGGACGGGGACACACATCGTGTTCCCCTATGTATCGAACCGATGATCAGGATTAGATCACTTCCTGTGTAAGCACAGGGAGTTTAGCCAGGCCTCTCTTATCTTCCCGCCTCTGCCGAAAGTTATGTATTTTTCAGGGGGCTGTGTTGTGTTCAATCTGGACTGCATCTTGCCAAGTCAGGCTCTTTATCAATTTCAACTGATTCTCCAAGGGAAGGAAGACCACCTCTAAGTGTTAGCTACCCTCACGTCCTCTGCTCAGAACCTCAAAGTTGGTTCTGCATTCTCTCAAGGCTTATTTCTGAGATTTTGGAACTGTTGTTATTCTCATATTTTGTTTTAACACTGAATCAGTCAAATACTATGTCAACAAAAAAGTATAAATGAATCTACATCTTATCTTTATATCTAAGGTAAGGTATGTGAATAAGATACGTGCCTGTTCTGTCTCAGCTCAGTAAGAATACAATAAAGTACAGGGTATGGGTGTTTTACAAATACCCTGGCTATTCCAAGGGTAACTGATTCAGATGTGAAATCTTACCGTAAAACAAGACCTTGAAATGTTGTGTGTGTGCGTGTGTGTGTGCACGCGCTCGTGTGTGTGTGTGCGTGTAAGACACAAAACTTCAGTGATTGTACAATGCTCATTAGCTGCTAATAGTCCATCCCTTCAAGGTCACTATTGACATTATAGACCTATAGAGCTCAGACGTTATGATGACACTTAGAGATCTGTCAGATTACTATCTATGTTGCAATAGTTTTATTTTAATATTGCCTCAACAAGTAAACAAGCAACAAGCAAACAAGCAAGCTCAAAGCAATTTGAATTGATACTGACAATTGAGTGCTATAATTCTCATGTTCAAATTGTTAAGCTACTGACACTTACCTAATGATATCACATTAGGTGGTAAAGTGTCGCCAAGGCAACAGACCAAGTTAACCAGAAATAGCAGAGAAACGCACCTCTTCTCGTCCTCCTGTGACTGACAGGAGAAAACAATAAAATGCCAAGCAGCATGCATAGTTAAAAAGGTGGCTGCTGAACCCTGCTGTTCCTCTGTAGCTGTCTTAATGTTTTTCTCCTGTTCTCTTCTCGCTCCTGTGTACTCTCCACTGGAGGCTGTCCCTTGTGGCTGTATGGGGGAGAGAGGAGGGAGAGAGGAAGGGGGGGGGCATCTTGTTTCTTTTTACAGACCACTTTTGTGATAAGATCAAAATTAAACATCGCCTCGGAGGCACAGAATAAATCTATAGAATACTGAAGACCTCCAGTGGAGCTTGTTTTGAAAGTGAAGGCATTCTTTCTTTCTCGAGTGTTGGCTATAAAAAGATAGAGATGGAGGACGGTTGGTCGTCGTGAGGTAGCTATGGAGAGCAGGTAGGTGACTTCACCTGTGTTTGCTGTGTGTGTTAGAAGTGTCAGAGGGCGTTTGTTCGTGGGAGGACTAGAGTAGACGCGGCAGCTCAGCCAAGGAGAAGACGGAGGAGGAACACGCTGACCCACATCTCCATTAGGCCCCACTCTGCTTCGCAAGAGCCATTTTTAGAGAGAAGAAGAGATACTTTACTATGTCTTTCCTTCCTTTTGTGACTCGCTTCAGGATGCCCCTCGGGCTCCTCCCCTCCCCTCACCTCATCCCAGGGAGACGAGAGGGGAGAGGTACAGTAAAAGGGTCTTTGAGAATAGATGGGTGTCTAAGTGGGCATGACCAGAAAAAATAAAAACTGAGCACTCTGGGCTAAAGGGGAGGTGCCGCTCTGCCAAATGCTTAGGGGCGGCCTGACACACTTAGGAGATATGGGCTGAAGTGGGGCGGTCTATCTCGAACGACGCTCGTAGAAATCAGAGGCGTCAATCTAGGTCATTGCCACTGATGCATCGCTAACGGAAAGGGAACTTCAGACACACCTGGCCCTTACGGTGACTGCTCTTTCAATAGTTGTCACATATCTGCCGAGAGAAGTCAATCTTTTCCCTCCGAGACATCCCATTTGTTTGACATCAGTGAGTCAGATTGGTCTGGACGGAAGCAAACTTCAATCCCAGAGTTGACTGGCTTGTATATTTCCTTCCTAAATTTATGCTGAATATTCCTTTAGCAGATGCCTGATTAGAAATAACTCATCACTCTGGGTTTGTTGTGTTTGATGTAACTCATCCCGACAGCTGCATCTGCAGTCATTACAGTGCTTCAAGGTTGATGAAAACTTTGGAGAGCTTCGCTCTTCGTATGGCTTAGGGTCAACGTTGACAAGCTGCATACTGCATATGTGTTAGCTAAATGAGGCCTATGACAGCAGTCAAAACCAATCACAAGCTGAAACAGAACAGAGCTGCCCATATATAACTAGATGGCTATTGGTTCACACATCACATGTGAAGGTTATAACTACTGTCATACAATTGAACCTGAATTGTTTGAAGGAAACTTAGTCCGTAGCCGTTTCCTGTAGTCAATTACCAAAAGTGCCCTCTTTGGCCTCATGGGTGGAATGTTATACAGTGCATTCAGAAAGTATTCAGACCCCTTGACTTTTTCCACATTTTGTTACGTCACAGCCTTATTCTAAAATGGATTTAAAAATAATAATAATCTCATCAATCTACACAAAATATCCCATAATGACAAAGCAAAAACTGTTTTTTAGAAAAATACCTTATTTACATAATTATTCAGACGCTTTGCTATGACACTCAAATTTGAGCTCAGGTGCATCCTGTTTCCATTGATAATCCTTGAGATGTTTCTACAACTTGATTGGAGTCCATCTGTGGTAAATTCAATTGATTGGTCATGATTTGGAAAGGCACACACCTGTTTATATAAGGTCCCACGGTTGACAGTGCATGTCAGAGCAAAAACCAAGCCATGAGGTCGAAGGAATTGTCCGTAGAGCTCTGAGACAAAATTGTATTGAGGCACAGGTCTGGGGAAGGGTACCAAAACAATTTCTGCAGCATTGATGGTCCCCAAGAACACAGCGGCCTCCATCATTCTTAAATGGAAGAAGTTTGGAACCACCAAGACCCTTCCTAGAGCTGGCCGCCTGGCCAAACTGAGCAATCGGGGGAGAAGGTCCTTGGTCAGGGAGGTGACCAAGAACCCGATGGTCACTCTGACAGAGCTCCAGAGCTCCTCTGTGGAGATGAGAGAACCTTCAGAAGGACAACCATCTCTGCAGCATTCCACTAATCAGGCCTTTATGGTAGAGTGGCCAGACGGAAGCCCCTCCTTGGTAAAAGGCACATGACAACCCGCTTAGAGTTTGCCAAAAGGCACCTAAAGGACTCTCAGACCATGAGACACAAGATTCTCTGGTCTGATGAAACCAAAATTGAACTCCTTTCCCTACGGTGAAGCATGGCAGTTGCAGCATCATGCTGTGGGGATGTTTTTCAGAAGCAGGGACTGGGAGACTAGTCAGCATCGAGGGAAAGATGAACGGAGCAAAGCACAGAGAGATCCTTGATGAAAACCTGCTCCAGAGCGCTCAGGACCTCAGACTGGGGTGAAGGTTCACCTTCCAACAGGACAACGACACTAAGCACACAGCCAAGACATCGCAGGAGTAGCTTTGGGACAAGTCTCTGAATGTCCTTGAGTGGCCCAGCCAGAGCCCGGACTTGAACCAGATCGAATATCTCTGGAGAGACCTGAAAATAGCTGTGCAGCAATGCTCCCCATTCAACCTGACAGAGTTTGAGAGGATCTGCAGAGAAGTATGGGAGAAACTCCTCAAATACAGGTGTGCCAAGCTTGTAGCGCCATACCCAAGAAACCTTTTCTTACTTTGGGAAGAATTAGTGTGATTGATGTTGATGAAAATATTGATGTAACCCTTTCTATGAAGTACATATGCATAATGCATTATACAGCATTATTTCTTAAGAGTCTAAGCCAGCTGGGGGGAGGGGGCGGGGGGGGGGGGGGGGGGGGGGGGGGGGGGGGGATTGAGAAGCAGCCCAAGCAAAAATATATGGGGATTTCTTTTACTATGTTACTTAGATTGACACACCGGTGTGTCAATAGACTATACATGTACTCATAATGCACTATGATATAGTCATAATGCAGTATATGCATAGTTATAGACACACATAAAGACTCATGTAGGTTCATAATTCCGTGTACCAATACTCCTAATGCATTATAAGTATAATCATAATCACTTATAATGTAAAGCATCATAGTGCTTCATAATTGCTGGTCACCTTTTCCTCAAG
Organism: Coregonus lavaretus; assembly: GCF_964263955.1. NCBI lineage: Eukaryota > Metazoa > Chordata > Actinopteri > Salmoniformes > Salmonidae > Coregonus > Coregonus lavaretus. The sequence goes on along the minus strand of NC_140022.1, from coordinate 5,633,911 downwards.
GATCATACAGCACTATAATGACCATCAGTGTGATGCATTTCTAACGTTTTTGCCAATGATCAGCACATCATTATATATTACTGCATCATAATCGTTGTTATGGTGTGTTATAGCAAACTTATAAGCCACTATAAAGTAATCTTTGAGTGCTTTAGGAAAAGTGATGAAATGTGGGTTCGATTCCCTCTGGGACCATATATATATATGTTTTAATGCACTCGCTGAACTGTAAGTCACTTTGAATAAAAGCTTCAGCTAAATGCCAAATATATTTGTCAGATATATTGTAGGATTTTGTTGCACAGGGCTTTGACTTTTTCTTTGGCCTTTTTCTTTTTTTGGACTATTTATGTTACAGTTTTTCCCCAATTGTTTACACACTAAAACTGGCCCATGAGGTACAATGACCCAAACCTGTAACTCATTTAGCAGAACCATACACCAAACCTGTACCTCATTTAGTTTAACCATATACCAAACCTGTAACTCGTTTAGCAGAACCATACACCAAACCTGTACCTCATTTAGCAGAACCATATACCAAATCTGCAATACTACTGGCACGTTTTGCTTTACACTCAGATTCCCGATTGATCACTTTCACTCTTCACATCTGCAAACACTAATTGCGTAAATGTTCACTTTGCAATCAGACCTTTGGTATGGATAAAAAGGCCACAGGTGAGTACTCCTGTGTTTGGAGAACAATGGAAGCAAACTTGGAAGAGAGAGGTAGAGGTGGAGGTGGGGATAGAGGTGGAGGTAGAGGTGGAGGTGGGGGTAGAGGTGGAGGTGGAGGTGGAGGTGGGAGTAGAGGTGGAGGTAGAGGTGGAGGTGGGGGTAGAGGTGGAGGTGGAGGTAGGGGTGGTGGTAGAGGTGGAGGTGGAGGTGGAGGTGGAGGTGGAGGTGGAGGTGGGAGTAGAGGTGGAGGTGGAGGTGGAGGTGGAGGTGGAGGTGGAGGTGGAGGTGGAGGTGGAGGTGGAGGTGGGAGTAGAGGTGGAGGTGGAGGTAGGGGTGGTGGTAGAGGTGGAGGTGGAGGTGGAGGTGGAGGTGGAGGTGGGAGTAGAGGTGGAGGTGGAGGTGGAGGTGGAGGTGGAGGTGGAGGTGGAGGTGGAGGTGGAGGTGGAGGTGGGAGTAGAGGTGGAGGTGGAGGTGGAGATGGAGGTGGAGGTGGATGTGGATGTGGGAGTAGAGGTGGAGGTGGAGGTGGAGGTGGGAGTAGAGGTGGCGGTGGAGGTGGAGGTGGAGGTGGAGGTGGGAGTAGAGGTAGAGGTGGAGGTGGAGGTGGAGGTGGAGGTGGAGGTAGAGGTAGAGGTAGAGGTGGAGGTGGAGGTGGAGGTGGAGGTAGAGGTAGAGGTAGAGGTAGAGGTAGAGGTAGAGGTAGAGGTAGAGGTAGAGGTAGAGGTAGAGGTGGAGGTGGAGGTGGAGGTGGAGGTGGAGGTGGAGGTGGAGGTGGAGGTGGAGGTGGAGGTGGAGGTGGAGGTGGAGGTGGAGGTGGAGTTGGAAGTAGAGGTGGAGGTGGAGGAAGACCAAGAACAAAGAGAGTAATCTCGGATTAAATTCGAGCGACTGTGGTGGATCATGTGGTCAACCACGGTTTGACCTTGAGAGGGGCAGCGAGTGCAGCCCATCCAAGTAGTGTAGTGTAGCGTTGCATAATGTAAAGTAATGTAATGTAGGGTAGCGTTGTATAATGTAAAGTAATGTAGTGTAGTGTAGCGTTGCATAATGTAAAGTAATGTAGTGTAGTGTAGTGTTGCATAATGTAAAGTAATGTAATGTAGTGTAGCGTTGCATAATGTAAAGTAATGTAGTGTAGCGTTGCATAATGTAAAGTAATGTAGTGTAGTGTAGTTTTGCATAATGTAATGTAGTGTATTGTAGCGTTGCATAATGTAAAGTCATGTAGTGTAGTGTAGTGTAGTGTTGCGTTGCATATGGAATGTAATGTAGTGTAGTAGCGTTGCATAATGTAAAGTAATGTAGTGTAGCGTTGCATTGAGTTGCATATGGAATGTAATGTAGTGTAGCGTTGCATAATGTAAAGTAATGTAGTGTAGTGTAGCGTTGCATAATGTAAAGTAATGTAGTGTAGTGTAGCGTTGCATAATGTAAAGTAATGTAGTGTAGTGTAGTGTTGCATAATGTAAAGTAATGTAGTGTAGTGTTGCATAATGTAAAGTAATGTAGTGTAGTGTAGCATTGAGTTGCATATGGAATGTAATGTAGTGTAGCGTTGCATAATGTAAAGTAATGTAGTGTAGTGTAGCGTTGCATAATGTAAAGTAATGTAGTGTAGTGTAGCGTTGCATAATGTAAAGTAATGTAGTGTAGTGTAGTGTTGCATAATGTAAAGTAATGTAGTGTAGTGTAGCGTTACATAATGTAAAGTAATGTAGTGTAGTGTAGCGTTGCGTTGCATATGGAATGTAATATAGTGTAGTGTAGCGTTGCGTAATGTAATGTAGTGTAGCGTTGCTTAATGTAATGTAGTGTTGCGTATGGAATGGAATGGAATGGAATGTAGTGTTGCGTTGCATATGGAATGTAATGTAATGTAGTGTAGTGTAGTGTAGCGTAGCGTATGGAATGTAATGTAGTGTAGTGTAGTGTAGCGTAGCGTATGTAATGTAATGTAATGTAATGTAGTGTAGTGTAGTGTAGTGTAATGTAATGTAATGTAATGTAGTGTAGTGTAGTGTATGGAATGTAATGTAGTGTAGCGTTGTGTTGCATTGTGTATGTAATGTAAAGTAATGTAGTGTTGCGTTGCATTGCGTTGCGTATGTAGTGTAGTGTAGTGTAGCGTTGCATATGTAGTGTAGTGTAGCGTAGCGTAGCGTTGCGTAGCGTTGCATAGCGTATGGAATGTAGTGTAGTGTAGTGTAGCGTTGCGTATGGAATGTAATGTAATGTAATGTAGTGTAGTGTAGTGTAGCGTTGCGTGTATAATGTAGTGTAGTGTAGTGTAGTGTAGTGTAGCGTATGTAATGTAATGTAGTGTAGTGTAGTGTAGCGTTGCGTGTATAATGTAATGTAGTGTAGTGTAGTGTAGTGTAGTGTAGTGTAGAGTAGAGTAGTGTAGTGTAGCGTATGGAATGTAATGTAATGTAATGTAGTGTAGTGTAGTGTAGTGTAGCGTATGTAATGTAATGTAGTGTAGTGTAGTGTAGTGTAGTGTAGTGTAGAGTAGTGTAGTGTAGCGTATGTAATGTAATGTAATGTAATGTAGTGTAGTGTAGTGTAGTGTATGTAATGTAATGTAGTGTAGTGTAGTGTAGAGTAGTGTAGTGTAGCGTATGTAATGTAATGTAGTGTAGTGTAGTGTAGCGTTGCGCGTGGAATGTAATGTAAGAGTGAGAAAGCATTTTATTTTATTTTTTTGTTGTCATCATGAAATGTGCAGAACGTTTCACTTTACTGAAAGCCGACAATGACCACTGGATATAATTGTATAGTAAGAGCTTATGGTGTATTATATCTGTCTAACTTAGGCATTCCATCACTTTACCTAAAGCAATCAAAGATGACTTTATCGTGGCTTATAAGTATGCTATAACACACCATAACAACGATTATGATGCAGTAATAATGATGTGCTGCTCATTGGCAAAAACGTTAGAAATGCATCACACTGATGGTCATTATGATGCTGTATGATCCTTGAGGAAAAAGTGACCAGCAATTATGAAGCACTATGTTGCTTTACATTATAAGTGATTATGATTATACTTATAACGCATTAGGAGTATTGGTACACGGAATTATGAACCTACATGAGTCTTTATGTGTGTCTATAACTATGCATATACTGCATTATGACTATATCGTACTAGTACATGTATAATACTGTATTATTATGCATATAGGCTTCATAAAAAGTGTTACCACATCATCTGTCATAAAGAAACATCCTCCTATCCACGAGTACTGTTGCATGTAGAGTTCATAACATCTCAGGCTGTCTTGTTCAGCTTTACTCTATTTGCTGCAGCATAGAAACAGCAACGCCCGCTATGCTTTGGCACACACTAGCTCAGGGCATGTGCAATTAAAGAAAACTACCTGTACTTGTCATTTAAAGAACAGGCCCTGACACCATCAATCAGGTTCATATAAACCTTTTAAATAGCAGCCGGTAGCTGAATTTAAATTGAGTGTGCAGAGAAGGAAAGGGACAACCTGGCAAAGGTTGCAGTGGGGAGAGAAAACCACAGCGCAGTCGTCAACTGACGGAATCAGGGACCTGTATGATGTTTTCACCGGCGCCAAATGGGAAAAGGCATTGCATTGCTGACCTACCTTTACCAGAGTGGCACATCTCACAGACATGAAACCATCAACGATGTGGCTCTGAGGACGCTTCATCGTACACCATCATATCATGCATCGGCCATGCCCTGTGATAGGATAAATCAAGTCGCTAACTGCCGCTTATGGGAAAAATAAAAAGAATGCTTAACACTCGAATCGCTCAGAGACTTCAAGACATCATACCTCTTCTACTCTACTCCATTAACATTATATCTGGACACTTACACTGCCTGCTACACTATTGCTACCCACCTCCAACATGCTGAAGAGCTGTAAAAGTACAATGGGGACTTCCTGGAATGGGCCAAGACCGTCTAATTAAGGCAAGATGTTGGCATGGTGACGTCCCTCTGTGTACCTGGGAGTCATCTTCACGACAGCTCCACTGAATACCTTGACTGAACCTCATGATGTATAATTTAGAGTCGACACGCAAGGGATCTGAGTAAGACTGGCTAATGATGTTGACAACGGCTTCAAAACCCTTAAACTGATTAGTATTGCCATGCAGCGCTCCCTTTGCTCCAAATCAGGGAAGGAAATCTCTAATGGTAGGCTAGCTAGATATCTGTTTCAGGGCAGGGAAATGTGGGAGAGTGTTAAGTTGTGATGATGAGCTGTAACTAATTTTGCTGAATTATTCACCAAGATTTAGACACCCATGGAGGCAGCAATGTAGTATCATCAATATTGATGAATACATTGTTTTTACTGTACATGGCGTGCTGCTTTAGCAAACGCTATTTCCCTAAAGAGAGAGCTTTTTGGCTAACCACTAAACAAGGCTAAACCCTTAGCATTCTATTGAGAACCAACCATTGTTTCCTATCCCTTTAACTCTGTCAACCAACCATTGTTTCCTATCCCTTTAACTCTGAGAACCAACCATTGTTTCCTATCCCTTTAACTCTGAGAACCAACCATTGTTTCCTATCCCTTTAACTCTGTCAACCAACCATTGTTTCCTATCCCTTTAACTCTGTCAACCAACCATTGTTTCCTATCCCTTTAACTCTGTCAACCAACCATTGTTTCCTATCCCTTTAACTCTGTCAACTCCACACACGTCTTCATCCACTGATGAGGAAATGCAGCTGTGGTGGGATGTCTCTCTCCAGCTGAGCTATGGCCAGAGCGAAACCCCAGTCGCCTGTCATGACACTTGGACATTTTCCAGAGTGTGTTACAACATGACCCGGCTGTCTGGTCCTTCTCTGTGAGAACCCAGCAGGGTGTTTTTTAAATCCTCTAACGCCCCTCTGTTTCTCTCTGTCCCTCCACACTCCTCCTTTTATATCCCTCCCTAAAAGACATGACTTACAAATGGAAGCACCCGCTGCCTCAGACAGAAAGTTTGGGTTGATTTGTGTCCAGAATAACTCTGTCTCTCATCCAGAGATTGTGCTCTGCTCTCTGTGGATTCACACTGTTCCATGTTAGCTGCAATATCTTCCTTTAGAATCAATGAGCGAAGTTCCTTCCTCTGCTTTGAAATATATCAATACTGTGATTTGGTATGGCATGATATCGTACCATAGAGTGTGCCACAGAAGCATGTTGATGGTGATATACAGTGGGGAAAAAAAGTATTTAGTCAGCCACCAATTGTGCAAGTTCTCCCACTTAAAAAGATGAGAGAGGCCTGTAATTTTCATCATAGGTACACGTCAACTATGACAGACAAATTGAGAAAAAAAAATCCAGAAAATCCCATTGTAGGATTTTTAATGAATTTATTTGCAAATTATGGTGGAAAATAAGTATTTGGTCAATAACAAAAGTTTCTCAATACTTTGTTATATACCCTTTGTTGGCAATGACACAGGTCAAACATTTTCTGTAAGTCTTCAATGCTCTTACTGAGGGAAGGAGGTTGTTGGCCAAGATCTCGCGATACATGGCCCCATCCATCCTCCCCTCAATACGGTGCAGTCGTTCTGTCCCCTTTGCAGAAAAGCATCCCCAAAGAATGATGTTTCCACCTCCATGCTTCACGGTTGGGATGGTGTTCTTGGAATTGTACTCATCCTTCTTCTTCCTCCAAACACGGCGAGTGGAGTTTAGACCAAAAAGCTCTAATTTTGTCTCATCAGACCACATGACCTTCTCCCATTCCTCCTCTGGATCATCCAGATGGTCATTGGCAAACTTCAGATGGGCCTGGACATGCGCTGGCTTGAGCAGGGGGACCTTGCGTGCGCTGCAGGATTTTAATCCATGACGGCGTAGTGTGTTACTAATGGTTTTCTTTGAGACTGTGGTCCCAGCTCTCTTCAGGTCATTGACCAGGTCCTGCCGTGTAGTTCTGGGCTGATCCCTCACCTTCCTCATGATCATTGATGCCCCACGAGGTGAGATCTTGCATGGAGCCCCAGACTGAGGGTGATTGAGCGTCATCTTGAACTTCTTCCATTTTCTAATAATTGCGCCAACAGTTGTTGCCTTCTCACCAAGCTGCTTGCCTATTGTCCTGTAGCCCATCCCAGCCTTGTGCAGGTCTACAATTTTATCCCTGATGTCCTTACACAGCTCTCTGGTCTTGGCCATTGTGGAGAGGTTGGAGTCTGTTTGATTGAGTGTGTGGACAGGTGTCTTTTATACAGGTAACGAGTTCAAACAGGTGCAGTTAATACAGGTAATGAGTGGAGAACAGGAGGGCTTCTTAAAGAAAAACTAACAGGTCTGTGAGAGCCGGAATTCTTACTGGTTGGTAGGTGATCAAATACTTATGTCATGCAATAAAATGAAAATTAATTACTTAAAAATCATACAATGTGATTTTCTGGATTTTTGTTTTAGATTCCGTCTCTCACAGTTTAAGTGTACCTATGATAAAAATTACAGACCTCTACATGCTTTGTAAGTAGGAAAACCTGCAAAATCGGCAGTGTATCAAATACTTGTTCTCCCCACTGTACATTCCAGTCAATGTGAAATCACACAACACAGACTCCCTTTCCCCTTTCACCCTGCATTGTCCAAAAGTATCAGCCAGTCCCAAACCTGCACAGACAACAACAACTATCCCCAGACTAGGAGAAGGAGACAACAACTATCCCCAGACTAGGAAAAGGAGACAACAACTATCCCCAGACTAGGAAAAGGAGACAACAACTATCCCCAGACTAGGAAAAGGAGACAACAACTATCCCCAGACTAGGAGAAGGAGACAACAACTATCCCCAGACTAGGAGAAGGAGACAACAACTATCCCCAGACTAGGAGAAGGAGACAACAACTATCCCCAGACTAGGAAAAGGAGACAACAACTATCCCCAGACTAGGAGAAGGAGACAACAACTATCCCCAGACTAGTAAAAGGAGACAACAACTATCCCCAGACTAGGAGAATGAGAGAGAGAAAAAGACCTCAAAGCCGTGTTTGTCCACTCTCCATTCATGAAGAAGTCACGTTCCCTGCCAGGCCTGTATGACAGAGAGAGTACACAGTGCAGAGGTTCTGTCTGAGGGGGCCTTTCTTCATCTTAAAGCCCCCTCATCCAAATTCACCTCACAGAGACGGGGACTCAGAGGCCACCGCCTTGACAGGGTTGCCCAGTCCTGGGGAAATCAAACAAGGCCCATAGGGCTTTGGTCAAAAGTAGTGCACTATATAAGGAATAGAGTGCCATTTGGGACACAAGCAAATCAAATCAAAATCAAATGTTATTTCTCACATTCTCCGAATACAACCTTACCATGAAATGCTTACTTACAAGCCCTTAACCAACAATGCAGATCAAGAAATAAGAGTTAAGAAAATATTAAGTAAACTAAAGTAAAAAAAAAAAAAAGTAACAGACCTCTTCTGCTGGGTTCATAGGGAAGTCTGCATTCCCATGAACCTCTTAATCTGTATAAACATACCTTGAGAACTGGAATAATTACCACGTTGACCAGACAGGCAGGTGGTTCAACACCAGGGAATGCTGATTTAACATGACAGTGTCAATTTATTTCAGGACAAGGTTCAGCTGGAGAGTGGAGGAAAATAACTGCAGCTGTTACTTGGGAACGCATGCAGTCCCTCTGTGTTACTTGGGGACACATGCAGTCCCTCTGTGTTACTTGGGGACACATGCAGTCCCTCTGCGTTACTTGGGGACACATGCAGTCCCTCTGTGTTACTTGGGGACACATGCAGTCCCTCTGCGTTATTTGGGGACGCATGCAGTCCCTCTGTGTTACTTGGGGACACATGCAGTCCCTCTGTGTTACTTGGGGACACATGCAGTCCCTCTGCGTTATTTGGGGACGCATGCAGTCCCTCTGTGTTACTTGGGGACACATGCAGTCTCTCTGCGTTACTTGGGGACACATGCAGTCCCTCTGTGTTACTTGGGGACACATGCAGTCCCTCTGTGTTACTTGGGGACGCATGCAGTCCCTCTGCGTTACTTGGGGACGCATGCAGTCCCTCTGCGTTACTTGGGGACGCATGCAGTCCCTCTGTGTTACTTGGGGACACATGCAGTCCCTCTGTGTTACTTGGGGACACATGCAGTCCCTCTGCGTTACTTGGGTACACATGCAGTCCCTCTGTGTTACTTGGGGACACATGCAGTCCCTCTGCGTTACTTGGGGACACATGCAGTCCCTCTGCGTTACTTGGGGAAACATGCAGTCCCTCTGCGTTACTTGGGGACACATGCAGTCCCTCTGTGTTATTTGGGGACACATGCAGTCCCTCTGTGTTACTTGGGGACACATGCAGTCCCTCTGTGTTACTTGGGGACACATGCAGTCCCTCTGTGTTACTTGGGGACACATGCAGTCCCTCTGTGTTACTTGGGGACGCATGCAGTCCCTCTGCGTTACTTGTGCACTAAGTCATATATTGAACACTATATTGACTATACCTGTGCTTAACACCTTACTATGCATGTTACTTTACTATTACTACACATAGGCCTACCATATGCATACGCATGTTACATAGTACATGTGCCATCTTACCAATTGATCTTATTGAAATAGCTTAATAGGTTGTAACTGCTTAATAGCTATGCTATACTGTAAAATAACACAGTAATAATCTTAAAGGAAGGGATTCTTTAGCAGGTAGCCTAGCGGTGGCACGTTGGGCCAGTAACCGAAAGGATGCCGGTTCGAATACCCGAGCCGATAAGGTGAAAAAATCTGTTGATGTGCCTTGAGCAAAGCACTTAACCCTAATTTGCTTCAGGGGTGCCGTACTACTATGGCTGACCCTGTAAAACAACACGTTTCACTGCACCTATCCGGTGTATGTGACAGTAAAATATTATATACATTGCATTCGGACAGTATTTAGACCCCTTGACTTTTTCCACATTTTGTTATGTTACAACCTTATTCTAAAATTGAATATTTAAAAAAAATTATCTCATCAATCTACACACAATACCCCATAATGACAAAGTGAAAACAGGTTTATAGAAATTTTTGCAAATGTAATAAAAACAAAAAACAGAAATACCTTATTTACATAAGTATTCCGACGCTTTGCTATGAGACTCGAAATTGAGCTCAGGTGCATCCTGTTTCCATTCATCATCCTTGAGATGTTTCTACAACTTCATTGGAGTCCACCTGTGGTAAATTCAATTGATTGGACATGATTTGGAAAGGCACACACCTATCTATATTAGGTCCCAGAGTTGACAGTGCATGTCAGAGCAAAAACCAAGCCATGAGGTCGAAGGAATTGTCCGTAGAGCTCCGAGACAGGATTGTGTCGAGGCACAGATCTGGGGAAGGATCCCAAAACATTTCTGCAGCATTGATGGTCGCCAAGAACAAAGTGGCCTACATCAATCTTAAATGGAAGAAGTTTTGAACCACCAAGACTCTTCCTAGAGCTGGCCACTCAGCTAAACTGAGCAATCGGGGAGAAGGGCCTTGGTCAGGGAGGTGACCAAGAACCCGATGGTTACTCTGACAGAGCTCCAGAGTTCCTCTGTGGAGATGGGAGAACCTTCTAGAAGGACAACCATCTCTGCAGCACTCAACCAATCAGGCCTTTATGGTAGAGTGGCCAGACGGAAGCCACTCCTCAGTAAAAGGCACTTACAGCCCGCTTGGAGTTTGCCAACAGACACCTAAAGGACTCTCAGACCATGAGAAACAAGATACTCTGGTCTGATGAAACCAAGAATGAACTCTTTGGCCTGAATGCCAAATGTCACGTCTGGAGGAAACCTGGCACCATCCCTACGGTGAAGCATGGTGGTGGCAGCATCATGCTGTGGGGATGTTTTTCATTGGCAGGGACTGGGAGACTAGTCAGAATCGAGGGAAAGATGAACGGAGCAAAGTACAGAGAGATGCTTGATGAAAACCTGCACCAGAGCACTCAGGACCTCAGATTGGGGCGAAGGTTCACCTTCCAACAGGACAACGAACCTAAGCACACAGCCAAGACAATGCAGGAGTGGCTTCGGTACAAGTCTCTGAATATCCTTGAGTGCCCCAGCCAGAGCCTGGACTTGAACCCGATCAAACATCTCTGGAGAGACCTGAAAATAGCTGTGCAGCAATGCTCCCCATCCAACCTGACACAGCTTGAGAGGATATGCAGAGAAGAATGGGAGAAACTCCCCAAATGCAGGTGTGCCAAGCTTGTAGCGTCATACTCAAGAAGACTCGAGGCTGTAATCGCTGCCAAAGGTGCTTCAACAAAGTACTGAGTAAAGGGTTTGAATACTTATGCAATTGTGATATTTCAGTTTTCTATTATTAATAATTGTGCATAAATTTCGAAAAACCTGTTTTTTGCTTTGTCATAATGGGGTATTTTGTGTAGATTGATTAGGGGTGGGGTGGGGGGACAATTAAATACATTTTTGAATAAGGCTGTAACGTAACAAAATGTGGAAAAAGTCAAGGTGTCTGAATACTTTCCGAATGCTTTGGGATCGGATGACATGACCTGGCACTGTCCACAATTTATCACCTGAACAAGCCAACCAGGACCCAAGACGTGATGACAAATCTGGAACGAACCCAAGTCGATCATCTCTAAGGCCATAGGACAGGCAGCAGAACAGCAGGGGTCTTCTCACTACACAACGTGATCCAGTGCAATAGTATGAACATGTAAGTCGCCCTGGATAAGAGCGTCTGCTAAATGACTAAAATGTAAATGGTTCCGAGCGTTTCCTATTATTCTGTAGTAAATCCGAGACACTCCAATTAGTATGATATGTTATATTTTGTATGGTATATATTAATTTGTGGATGTCCATCAACCATTTTGTATGATAATTACAATTCGTCTGATATGTTACAAATTGTAATTTGTACAATTTGTTGCAAATCGGAATTCGTACAAAATGATACGAATTTGCAAAATGTACAATATGTAACGAATTTGAAAAAATTACAATTTGCTTTGGCTAACATTAGCTAGGGGTGGCTAGCTGGTTAACACTAACATTTGCTAGCTGTCTAACATTAGCTAGGCTAGGGGTTAGGGTTTAATATTAAAGGGTTAAGGTTAGGGTTGGGGGAAGGGTTAGCTAAATGGGTTAAGGTTAGGGTTATGGGAGGGGTTAGCTAACATACTAAGTAGTTGCAAAGTTGCTAATTACCTCAAATGCTAAAGTTGTCCTTGATGAGATATGAACACACAACCTTTGGGTTGCTAGACATTCGCGTTATATGCTAATTTGAGTGTCCCGGATTTAAGTTTACTATGTTATTTCTAGTTTATGAAAATAGTCTGCGGTACGTAAAGTGTAAACACTGCAATATTACATGCATGTGTTCCATTTAAATGCTACACATTAAACCAGGCTAGTGTATCACCCAGTGAAGCCTTATCATTTGAAATTGTTCAATTTGTGTTGACACCCCCGTTGGTCTCCAAAATTATTACATTTAGACTATTTCTGTGTGTGCAAAATAATAAATCACCGTAAGGAGACAATATGCTATTTGTTGACATTTTGGGGCATGTCCAACTCCAAACACAAATTTCTCACCTATGCCATGGGTACCCAAACTTTTTCAGTCAGGCATTGGGGAACACCCCCCCCCCCCCCCCCCCTCCACCCCACCCCCCTGCTCTAAGGTATGCAATGACTGACATGACAAGAGGAAAACTGATGATGCACTACCCAATTTAGAAATTGCACCTTGTACATTTTACTATTAAAACTTTTAGGAGTAAGTTGAAAGCTGGACTGATTCCCCCCAAAAATATGTTTATATATTATACTTTTTTTGGGGGGGGGGGGGGGGGGGGGGGGGCTGCGACCCCCCTCCGACCCCTCGCGAGCCCAACAGTTTGGGAACCACTGACCTATACAAAGGTGACTAGATGAATGTAGCAATAGTGGACGGTTGGTAGTGTGAGTCTGACTAGAATCTTTTCAGCTTTTTCCATTGGGCGGCAGTACGTCTATCTTGAAACTTGAGAACTGCATTGCCTACCCGTCCACATAGTGACTGCGGTCTAGCTAGGGCGGGGGAATGAATCTGGTGTCTGGAAATACATCAATAAATGCAAATTAACGGCAAGGCAAATACTATTCAGACCTGTATTTCTAGTTTCATATTTGGACTGTATGCCCATCTGTTTTCTCCATCCACGGAATTTTTTCACGGGTGCGTCTGTTGGTGCACGAGGACTCTGCGCGGGCTCTTGGACCTGGAGGACGCATCCATCAAGCTCCGATTGTGAGTGTTCGCATAGCTGTACACTGAAGGAATGCCTTATCGGATGTGATATTACAGAATACTTGTGAAATATAGCCTACATTATAGATAGCTCTCTGCCGCGCTGCAGCCTGTGAGGACTGCACGAGTTTTTTTGGGTGGAAATTGTGTGTTTCGCAGTGGAGAGGTTTGGGTGACTATTTATAACCAAGGATCGGCAGTCTGGAAGGTTTGATTTTCTCCATTATATGTCAACCTTTTTCCTCTATCGTAATAGATTTTCCCTCCGCCACCGGTCTCAATATTATTTTCAAGTGACCATCTGCACCTTTTTTATTCGGTACTGAAAAAAGCAGATGACATGCATATGTTCTTTGGATTAGACCTCCCTCTGGACAACTTGGCTTTTGCGTGAATGGGATATCTGTGTATTAGGCATATTGTTCACCGACCTTTGTATAAAGAGACGAGGCAGGTTATTAGCATTAGCCTACACCGGCATTGTGATGGTGAGCTTTTATAATCTGAATTGACAGCGGAATAGGATCATTTTGGAAACTGCTTGTGGGTAAGTTCATATGTTTTATTATCAGTGCAGCAATATCAAGTTTCTTGATTAAAACATTTCAATGTACTCGATGCAACACATTGGTTCTATCGTCAGGAGTCTATTCTATTTCAAACATGAAAAACATTCAGATTTTTTGTGAAACCTGAATGTTATATGTAGCAATTTGAATGAGGTCCTTCCATAGTAGCAGTGCCTTTAGTCCCTCGAGTTCTCCACCTCCCAGCAGTTTATGCGCATTGTAACGAATATTCCTTTCTACAGCTCGTTACGCATGGATTCATATGCGTTGGGCACTAGAGCACTCTTTGTGGATGTTTGAAATTGTATCATGTTCATTGCGCATAGGCTACATTACGCTACTTGATAAGCCTACTGTAATTTATTTGAACGTCATTTATATCTGTTAAAAGTTGTCACTCAGTGAAAATGTCCACTGCAGCAATGGCAAATTATTGCTGAAAAATATAAAGATTTTATGACAAGAGTGAAACGATCATGTCTCTGATCATAAATGTGTTTGCGTCCGCGTTAGTGCCTGCTTGTGTGCGTCCATGATGGATATATATATATATATTTTATGTAGGCTGATTATAGGCAAACCGTTAGCTGTAGTTGTTACCCTTAATATATTTTACAAATACGATATTTCAACAGATAGGGAATTTAAGATACATTTAAGATATAGCGTGTGTAGACTAATGGTGTAACTGCAGGTTGCAAAGTTGTGTGGCGCTGGAGAGATGCGCGTGTGCATTCTCAGCTGTAGATTGGACTAAATCCCCAAATCACTGGAAGACGCGCGAGGCATTGATCTGTCCGTTCATGTGAAGTGTGCGAATAGGTCACCAGTGAATTCCACCTTGAAATGAATGTGACAGATAGCTCAGGGAAATTAGGATTTGGATCTTGGATTACCCACTAAACCACTATGCTTAGCCACCGTGCCGTCAATGCATATGGGCCGGTGAAGGGATCATGAACGTGATAACCAAGGATGCACCGTTTCTCTCACATCCCAGACCCCCAAAAAATGACAAGGTCGACATAAGCAAAATTCAAGTGCTGTTTAACCTGTGGTGCTGAAATGACAGCTCCCAGACAGTCGATAGATTGAAGAGACGAACATTAACCTGGGTTGTAATCATTAGTCCAAACCGTTGCAAACAGTTTGGACTAAAGCGAGAGTTTCTATTGGACAAATCCAGGTAGGTCCCTCCCGGTTTCGTTCCGTTTGCTTGCGTTTGGTTCTGTTTGGTTCCTAGCGACTACACACCTGCATGTGGAGGTTACAACACAGGTGTCTGCCTCAAGTAGACCTACTGCACCAAAACGGTCAAACTAAGTTTATTTGGCTGGACATGCAATTTTGCTCTAGCTAACTGCTTTCACTCAATTCCTTTGGGTTGATTCAAACACAGCAACAATGTTATAGAAGACATGCAGTAATATCTGATGGGGGAGCAGTGGCCACTTAACCCGCTGGGCACACACTGGTTGAATCAACGTTGATTCCACATAATTTCAATGAAATTCAACGTGGAATAGACATTGAATTGACGTCTGTGCCCAGTGGGAAGGAAGACCCTGTGGTCAGATATTGAGCTGTCTTGAATGCTTCTCACAGTAATTGGTCAGACAATATAGATGCTATTAAGATTAGAATGATTCATCCATTTCAATTCAGAATGTGATGCAGGTACAGGCCTGCATTAGCAGCATTTTGTTACAATAACATGCTCATCATTCAAATATAATGTGTATTTTTAATACTGTATGTCCAGTAATGACACAGTAAAGATCAAAATGTATGATTTGAGGAACCACAAGACAGCACAGCAGTTTTCCGGGCTCATTAAGACGTTGGTTGCATGCATGCATTCTGGTTAGCATCTGCATATGTTCAGGGGAGCCGTCATAAGCACTGATCTCCTCCTTGATTGATACTTTTAATTTTCAAGGAGCTGTAACCGAGGCTCCAGCCCCAACCTGCAGTCAAGCGGCAGCGAGAGAGTCAAAGGCTTTCAAATGATGGAGTTCATTAATGTTGTGGGAAATAAGGGTGTCTGGCTATGGAACATTGGCTCAGTGCTGAGGAGTGATTGGATTGGTTAGGATTTGTGAGGGAGGCACTGAGGGAAGGTACGACTTTATCGCTGTTATTAGATTACATTAATAATGCTCTGATGGAAATGAAAGAACACTGACTTTGAGGGGAGAAGGAGTGAGGGAAGGAGAGAGAGGCAGGGGGAGAGAGATGGAGCTAGGGAGAGGGAGCTAGGAAGGGTGAGAGATGGAGGGATTGGGGAGGAGGGATGGAGATAGGGAGAAAGAATGTGAGAAAAGAGAGAGTAAGGGAGACAGAGAGAGAGAGCGAGAGAGAGAGAGAGAGAGAGAGAGAGAGAGAGAGAGAGAGAGAGAGAGAGAGAGAGAGAGAGAGAAGAGAGAGAGAGAGAGAGAGAGAGAGAGAGAGAGAGAGAGAGAGAGAGAGAGAGAGAGAGAAAGAGAGAAAGGGAAATGGAAATGGAGAGAAACCATAGAGGATTGTCAGTTTCATGCTTGAGTGTTTGTGCTGTTTCCACCCTAGTTTAAGGACCTATGGGTCTAAGACATCCATTTTTCACCTCTTAATGGTCGGTCACAAAGATAAACATTCCCACTGGGCACAGATGTATTTTCAGCATCTAGTTTTGATTTACATTTGGTTGAGTTGTCAATTAATGTGAAATCAACAAAAATTGTCATCATGTCATTGGATTTAGGTTAAAAGTTGGGTGAAAAACAGACGAAATTCCCTTAAGTTTGTGCAAATCCAAGCAGTTTTCCATATTGTTTCAACCATTTTGTTTGGTTGAAATGACATGTTAACAATGGTTAATTCAACCACTTTTTGCTCAGTGGGTTGTAAGCCTACATAATGAGCATTGTAAGCCATTAAATACACTATACACTGTATATACAAAAGTATGTGGACACCCCTTAAAATTTGTGGATCGTCTATTTCAGCCACACCCATTGCTCACAGGTGTATAAAATCGAGCACACAGCCATGCAATCTCTATAGACAATCATTGGCAGTAGAATAGCCTTACTGATGAGCTCAGTGACTTTCAATTTGACACCGTCATAGGATGCCACCTTTCCAACATAACAATTAGTCAAATTTCTGCCCAGTTAGAGCTGCCCCGGTCAACTGTAAGTGCTGTTATTGTGAAGTGGAAATATCTAGGAGCAACAATGACTCAGCCACAAAGTGATAGGCCATACAAGCTCACAGAACGGGACCGCCGAGTGCTGAAGCGCGTTGCAACACTCACTACCAAGTTCCAAACTGCCTCTGGAAGCAACGTCAGCACAATAACTGTTTGTCGGGACCTTCATGAAATTAGTTTCCATGGCCGAGCAGCCGCACACAAGCCTAAGATCACCATGCGCAAAGCCAAGTGTCGGCTGGAGTGGTGTAAAGCTCGCCGCTATTGGACAATGGAGCAGTGGAAACGCGTTCTCTGGAGCGATGAATCACGCTTCAACATCTGGCAGTCCGACGGACAAATCTGGGTTTGGCGGTTGCCAGGAGAACGCTACCTGCCCCAATGCATAGTTCCAACTGTAAAGTTTGGTGGAGGAGGAATAATGGTCTGGGGCTGTTTTTCATGGTTCGGGCTAGGACCCTTAGTTTCAATGAAGAAATCTTGCAATGACGTTCTAGACGATTCTGTGCTTCCAAATTTGTGGCAACAGTTTGGGGAAGGCCCTTTCCTGTTTCAGCATGACAATGCCCCCGTGCACAAAGCGAGGTCCATACAGAAATGGTTTGTCGAGATTGTTGTGGAAGAACTTGACTGGCCTGCAGAGAGCCCTGACCTCAACCCCATCGAACACCTTTGGGATGAATTGGAACGCCGACTGCGAGCCAGGCCTATTCGCCCATCATCAGTTCCCGACCTCACAAATGCTCTTGTGGCTGAGTGGAAGCAAGTCCCTGCAGCAATGTTCCAACATCTAGTGGAAAGCCTTCCCAGAAGAAATCTTTAAAGAAATCCAATTCCCTAGATGAGTTTTCAGCCTATTTTCCGCCCAAGTAATTTTTTTATCTTAGATCCACATTAAAGCAATCAGAGGCTATTGATCTGACACTGAGCTATTTATTTTCACTGGCAGCATTCTCTCCATGTAAAGACATGTTTGATAGATCAGGTAGATTACTAGATGTCCAAGCATCAGTCACTGAGCCCATAGAACATCTAAGACAAGGCAGCTGTATGAATACCAAGTCACTGTTTCAGCCTGTCTGTGTCTTGGACTTCCTGTCACATTCATGCTGCTACAAGTCGTTAGAAATATATTTCTGAGTAACATGAGTGCATTAAGTGTATTGCTCTAAAATACTTGTATAGTCCTCATTGATGAGTTTCCTCATTGATGTGTTTCATTGATGTGTTTCTATTGGCTATTGAGGTCATGTACAACCTCCTCCTCCCTCCCTCCTTCAGGGTCACGTTATGATGAAGGGATATGAATGAACATGTTGGTTAGCTGTTCCCTAATACCCTTCCTGTAGAGAGGGAACTAACAGGAACCCTTGGAAATGGAAATCATTTAAACTGACTTTGTTGGAGGGATGCAGTCTTTACGAAAACACTTGTGCTTCGAAATAGGCCCCTCTTTACAATTGTGGCCCTATAGCTCTCTACTGCTCTTCTCAAAGCCCTCTGTCTGATTATCATTCAGTGGAGACCAACAGCAAAACATATTTTCTCTCTGTGAAGTCGTTTTCACGGGGCTCTTATTTCTTTAGATCAGGCGATCTCAGATGGAGAGAAAAAAATACCATCTCTGTACAGAAATGAAGGTATCCAATCTTCTATCTTTCTGTCAGGTAGACAGTGTGAGTGTACCGCTCACATCCGACCATGGAATCAGCGGCTTGACTTCATTTAGTGTTTTGGCAGCCCTATCATAACAGAGACAAGCTAATGTAGCTACATAAAAGTCATAATGGAATCGTTTTCTCCAACTGTCTGCTTATATTGTAGCTCAGGAAACATATGGGGATCCTCCCAGAGGAACTGTTAGAAGATGAAAAACTTGTCATTTGTGTCACACACTGAAATAAAGATTAAAGTGATGAAAGTGTTGTCCTACTCCCCACAGATGAAATTACATTCTGAGGTGTAATCAATTTTTTTTCTTCCTTCTATCTTTTATTTTTTGGAAGCTTGAGGCAAGGAAAATAAAAAGCTGATGGTTTGTCAGTGATAGAGCATGCAGTCCAGGAGCTAGCCGCGATAATGGAATTTTCCCCCAAAGCTGTTTCCCTGCAACGTTTGCATGTGATCCTAAAAGAGCCTAGACTGCTTAGAAGATGAAGTCGATGTGTTTTAGATAGTTGGGAGATAGACGTGTGAAAGGAGATGGGAAATTGTCACGCAGGTAAAAAGCAAAATGGGCAATTTTTTCTTCAATTTCCCCCTTCTCCATTCGGAGCTCTGCTTACCCATTCATGAAGACTCCGTTGTGACACACAGTGCATTACCACAGAGATAAACCTTCCCTCACAATCTGCCTTGCGTTTAAAAAGAACAGAGAGCTTGGATATATTGTGCTGCCAGCTGGATGTCTCTCCACAGTCACTACATGAAGAAGTAGTCAACATGCACCGACTCAGCGTTCGTGACCAATGATATATCCTCAAGAGAAGTGTCCAATTACACAGAGAGCATGTGTTCACATGTCGTTTCTTAAGACTCCTCATTCACAACACTGTGTTGTTCATTTCATGTATTTTCCATTCTAGTCTAGTCAATGGCAAAGGGGAACACATTATTGTATTTGTGTTACTAAACAAACACCAGAGCTGTGGTCTAGATGTGAATGTCCTATTATTTCGGGGCCCTGTTTCGTTCCCAGAATACTGCTGCTGTGTCAACTGCGAATTCGACTGCGAAGCCTTTCCTTGGCGAGAGCCAGCGTTCTCCATGGGCCCTCCACACATCCCCACCATCCCCAGCGAGAGCGGCCCTCAATAGGCCCTGATTTATTGGGCCACTTTATGAGAAGGGCCTGGGGAGTCGGCTCTCCTTGTCCTCCGATATTGAATTCCGCCTGCCTCACATGGAGTGTTTCTCCCCCCCCCCCCCCATTGTTTGTCAATGCAGTAAATGCGTGTTGCTCCTATTGTGCTCTCTATGGTAACTAGATCCCCCCCCTTCCAATCCTCCTTATCCTGTCAGTTTAGTGTTGATTGCTGGTGCTGGTTCCATTTCAGGACAGGGTGCCACTCAGAGATGAGTGATACAATCAGAGCATCAAATTGTAGGCAGAGGGGGTACTAATAGGAGGGAAGGAGGGAGGGAGGGAGAGCGGGAGAGAGAGAGAGAGAGAGAGAGAGAGAGAGGGAGAGAGAGAGAATGAGGGAGAGAGAGAGAGGGAGGGAGAGAGAGAGAGAGTGAAAGAAAGAAAGAAAGAAAGAAAGAAAGAAAGAAAGAAAGAAAGAAAGAAAGAAAGAAAGAAAGAAAGAAAGAAAGAAAGAAAGAAAGAAAGAAAGAAAGAAAGAAAGAGAAAGGGAGAGAGGGAGAGAGAGAGTGCGTGCGCGAGAGAGAGAGAGACATGCCGGTCTGCAAACTCAGCTCTATAGTAACTCCAACACAGTTTTCCCTCCCCACTCGCTGGCTCTTTCAGCCACAACACTTGTCTGTTTTTTCAGGTTGACTTTTCAGCAGACAAATTGACCTTTTTTTGCCATGGGTTCTTACTGTGTCTTTGCCCTCCATTTTCTATTGAGCGAGCCAGTGAGCCGGTTGCTAGGTGGCTGGACTGCTGGAGTTCTAGTTCCGTGTTCCGCTCCCCCTGGGGCTGAACCCTCTGAGACCATCATGTGACGCCCTTGTGGTTCTACGGTGTTTTGGCTTATTAAATGTGAATGTCAGGGCAGTGGTTCAATAAGCCTCCAGTTTCAGGCATGCTTATCTTGATCCAGTTGAGGGAATGGGGGAATTGTTGTTGTATGTTGAGTAACAACCCTCCAGTTTTGTTTACATGTTAATAATGAATACTACCGAGTCCACTTTCGAGCCATGCTCAGAGGAAGCTGGGATTCTATCATGGGAAGCCTCACGATGTTACAGGACTATGTAATGCATCTATTGATATCATTCTGTTGAAAAGCCATCTGACAATATAAATTAGCTTTAGGAGCTACAGTACTCCTAGGAATGGGACCTATTCTTGTACTGTAGCTCAGCCAATTGTACAATTCACCGCCCCTCCCCCTATCCCCTCCTCCTCCCACCACCCTAACACATGCAATTTACTGCAGTCATCAGTGTGCATATCCTTTGGAATAACAGTAGTAGAAGTCTGTTTCACAGTTCACCAGCTGCTGTGTTTCAGTTTTCTCCCCAGCAGA
The DNA here is from genome assembly GCF_964263955.1 of Coregonus lavaretus. Taxonomy (NCBI): domain Eukaryota; kingdom Metazoa; phylum Chordata; class Actinopteri; order Salmoniformes; family Salmonidae; genus Coregonus; species Coregonus lavaretus. The sequence continues at coordinate 5,612,981 of NC_140022.1, read as the reverse complement.
TTGAGTTGATCCTACTGATGGATGATGGAGCACGACACCAGCTCTAGAAGACAGCCTTGTATCAATCATCTTGGCTTCCAGCTACTTCCTCCTTGGCCCCCGTCCCACCTACCTGCCTGCCTGTCAGCCATCTCCCCCCCCCCCTCTCTCTCTCCCTTAATGAGTGGAGTGGAGGGGGGTGTGTCTCCTCCCAACTAGATTGGCCCTCAGAAGGGAACAATGTTAAGTCCCATTTGAGTGGGATGATTGGATCTGAAGGGGTTTCTCTTGGTGTCAAGTGTAGTGGATGGAGGGGGCTTTGGATGTCAGGATAAAACGGAGACAGGTGACGGTTGCTAGGTGATAGGTTGGTCTCTCTCCTTTTCTGGAAAAGTTGGCAGATCTCTGGAGAAATTAAGTGCTCTTGTACACTATAATATCTTTCTTTGTACTGTTGAGTGAACTCAAGAGAAGTGAAGATCTCTTATAAAATATAATATATTTATTTGTACTGTTGACAGAACTCAGTAGAAGTGGTCTTATACAATATAATATATTTCTTTGTATTGTTGACAGAACTCAGTAGAAGTGGTCTTATACAATATAATATATTTATTTGTATTGTTGACAGAACTCAATAGAAGTGGTCTTATACAATATAATATCTTTCTTTGTACTGTTGACAGAACTCAGTAGAAGTGGCCTTATACAATATAATATATTTCTTTGTATTGTTGACAGAACTCAGGTGAAATGAAGTTCTCTTATACAATATAATATATTTATATGTACTGTTGACAGAACTCAGGTGAAATGAAGTTCTCTTATACAATATAATATATTTGTGCTGTTGACAGAACTCAGGAGAAATGAAGTTCTCTTATACAATATAATATATGTATATGTACTGTTGACAGAACTCAGGAGAAATTAAGTTATCTTATACAATATAATATATTTCTATATACTTTGCTCACGGACAATGCTAACCAACATTCTTGTGTAGTGTGGTGAGCCCTCTTGTAGCAGGTTAAGGTTTATGGAAACTGGTCTGAATTTCTGTGATTTTTGGGTTGTAAACTATATATGAACAACTCTGTCATTTCCATGTAAAAGGGTTGAGCTGAGTCTTGCTCAGCAAGGGGAAAGAATGGGCCATAAAGCCTAATGCGTTGCATGAATAATGCAGGTGTGCAATTTCAATAGTGGGGCAGCGAGCGAGCAGTCTGAGCTGTACTGTGTGTTTGGAGGAGAGATTTGAGATGGATGGCTTATCTTTTATTAAACATGCGGTCGGTGTGGAGGAAAGGCTACTGTACTGACAGAAGCTCTGCTCTCCTCTCACTCCTCTCTTCTCCTCCTGGGGATGATTTATCCCCTCCTCCCTTCCCTCTCTCCTGTCCTTCATTTTCATCCTCAGGACGGGGCTCCAGCCGGGCTCTCCCCTGGACCCCTGAGCCCCTTCCGCCGCCACGGCCTATCCAATAAGAAGGCTTCATTAGTTTTATCTTTATTTCCCTGCTGCTCGGCTACGGCTGGGCCGAGCTGGGATACAGAGGGAGTTAACAGGCAGGTCAGGCATCTGAGGGGGATTGAACAGGAGTCCTCCAGGTCCTCCAGGCCTTGTGTGTTTTCTCAGGTTTTATTGAGCTGAAACGATTGGTAGAGCAGAGAAGTAGCAGAGGTTGATAAGGATGGGGGGGGAATCTGCAGTGAATTGGATTTCAAATTAGGGCTATGTGGTGTGTGATGTGTGACTGATGAAGGATAGCCATCTCCTGTCACCTCCAAAGTGTTTATCGGTACTGACTGAGCACTGCTGCCTTCCTGGAAGCTTTTTGGAAAGGTGTGTTTGTGACGGATATTGCTTCAGATCTATCGTCATTGCCAGTCATTTAATCACTGTAGGGTTGAGGTACATTATGAAATTAAAACTTCATCCATGTTTACTTTAAAAGCTTCTTAGCTTTAACCAATGAAAATTACAACCACTAAGGGCAATGAATTGCCAGTGTTTAAGAGTATATAAAACTTTCCTTTGTTTTAGACTTTGCTGAAACAACAGAGAGTAACTATTGTTCTTGTCAGGTGGGAACAGGGGACTTGTTACAGACATCACTCTCACTGTTATTTCAAAAGTGGACAAATCTTGTCAGATTGCTCTGGGTCTTTTCCCCACAAGAGAAAATAGCAAGCTCCCTGTAAATTGTTCTCTCCCCATTCTCTCTGATGTGGTTCACTCAAAATAAAGTCTCCCTCTGTCCTGGCCACGTGGCCAGCAGTTCTCATATTGTCAGAATACAGGCCTTCACCTCTGCATCAAGTCTATTTAATTGGACATCCACATCCTTATTAAGGAAAGCCGCAATAGTATTCCTTGCCTGGCACACAAAGCCCATAAGTCCGTATTGCCTTATGCGGCGTCATTTTGGGGTCCACTCCACTGATTGTGTCACACAGGACTTCTCTAGGTGATTAATCTAAATAAACAGAGGGGGCATTTTGGGGAAGCTGTAGCAGGTGGTGTTAGCACAGTGCTCTGCACCTTCTGCTTATTAACCCTGACCCCCAATGGCCGGGAGACTTGAGCCCACTGGCTCGCAGTTGCACCGCTCTCTCTGGCTTCACAGAAGAATACAAATGATGCAAGTCGTTCACCAACTAGAGAACTTTTCCCCACGCTGCATGACTCAAAAGGAGAGACAGAGTGGAAGTGGAAACAAGGGTCCAACTTTCTATTTTGACACCATGTAGAGGGGAATTGAGATGAAAAGCGCCTTGTGATTTTTCTTTTGAAAGCGTGATTTGTGGAAATTGGCTGTGATTTTTTTATTGGTTACTTGACTCTATTGGAACATGTCGCTCATAGAAGCGGTCGCAAAAAGGTGTTATTTCACCAATTTCAGGTCAAATACAATACCTTGCACCTCATGAGAAATGTCAATCTCAAGTATAGACCCCCTTTGTTGTGCCTTCACTTTCTGAAAAGGATTCCAGTTTTCAACAAGGTGTCACACTAGTCACGTGCAGTGGCGGAGAATGACGCCAGCCACAAAGAGGCAGTGTACTCTATTTAATGCTGTTTCATGCTGTTTCCATAGGGAAACTGAAAGCCCTGGGACCTACACTATAACAGCATGCACAGCTCCGGCTCCTCAGGTCCAGAGGCCTGCTGATTTCCCTTGCTTTTTAGTAACTAGTAATTTCTACATGGGAACCCAGGTGTGTGCACTGCCCAGCCAATCAGTGATATTCATTATAGTGATTGCCAGGGAGAAACTAAGCAGGGCTGTTGAACTCAAGGGCGTTAGTGAGTCGTGCTCCCCTGCAATATAGACTCATAACTGGCTTGCACTGAAACAACACTGATTGTAGCACCTGGATACCAATAGGTTACAGTCCTTAGATCTATCAGTAGTTACCCTGTGTTCTTGGACACAGCACTAAGCCTGGAATTTGTCCCTTTAACCCTCTAGAATCTAAGCTGTCTAAGCCGGGGGGGGGGGGGGGGGGGGTCTAAGCTAACATATTTAATTCATTTTATTTGGAATTACTGATGTTAACCAATGCAAACACATTGAATAACAGATTCACTACATGGAACAACAGATAGTCCCCCAAAAATCTAAAGGAAGTTCGTTCTGAAGTCTCTGTCCTATATCTGAGAGATATAAGAAAGATCAGAATACAATGTATTTATCCCATTATTTGAGGCACTAAACTATATCCATATATACTTCCTTTCAATTTTTAAACTGGTACCGGTAACTGTCCGTGGGAGTCTCAGCTTTCCACAGAGGGGTCATGTTAGTGGTGTCCAAACGTTTGGATGCTACAGACGTTTTCGGAGAAGACCGATCTTCAGGATGTCTCATGGTCTGACAAACACCACTGTAGCTATGCCACCTTTCACCACAGATGTGGAAGGGCGACATCGGCGGATGCGGGTGGATGGAGACGCAGCCCACGCAAAAAAACAGATACGGTATCTCTAGCTTAAACACATGTATTTTAATGGGATTTTTTTTATTATGTTAATTAGGTATACGCGGGGGCGCGGAAATTGTAGGCAAGGGTTAAAGTGGGTTCAGGGTGAGAGTGTGTACAGTATGTAAGGTCATGGAACAGCTTGAATTGGGAATAGTTAATAATGTATGTCCTATTGGGGGTTACTGGCAGGCATACAGACAAACTCTCTCTCTCTCTCTCTCTTTCTCTCTCTCTCTCTCTCTCTCTCTCTCTCTCTCTCTCTCTCTCTCTCTCTTTCTCTCTCTCTCTCTCTCTCTCTCTCTCTCTCTCTCTCTCTCTCTCTCTCTCTCCCCCCCCTTTTCTCTAGTCTCTCTTTCTCTCTCTCTCTGTCTCTCTCTCTCTCTCTCTCTCTCTCTCTCTCTCTCTCTCTCTCTCTCTCTCTCTCTCTCTCTCCCCCCTTTTCTATAGTCTCTCTTTCTCTCTATCTCTCTTTCCATTTTGTATTTTCCTATATATTCAGTGATATGTTCTATTATCTAGCAAATCTTGCATATCTTGTTTCATAGTTCACACAGGGAATTGATAACAGCACCATAGAAGGGACAACTGCAGATTTTCTTCATGATCTATTACAGGGGTTGAGGTCAATAGCTGTGCTCACTGAGATCTTTTTCAGATACAGTATGTTTTATTCTAATGACTGTGCTGCTCCACAATGGAGTATAATAGCAAATAATTCAACAGCAAATCAGTCGGTTAAGATTCTATTTTCAAAAATACCTATGTTCCTAAGTTTGCTAAGAGTTGTGAGAGAAATGCCTGGCATGACACCTATGTCTGCTCCAATCTCCTCCATATACTCTACTCCTTACTGTATAGGCAGTATGACAGCGGATGGGGGGATCCCATCATCTGAAATTGAATAATAGGGCTAATTGAATAATTAGTAAATAAATAAATAACAAAATTCTGGGAACGTTCAATAAATTCCCTGGTTTTCCCGAAATCCCGTTTGGAGGATTCCTGGAATCAAGAGGGAATAAGAAGGAAATCCAGAATCCTCCAACCAGGATTTATGGAAAACCAAGGAATTTATTGAAATAATGATGTGTGCAGAGCCGGGGTTTACGTGTGTGGGTGTACGTGTGTTGAGGGTATAAGGGCTTGCAACTGTTTCTCACAAATAGAAATGTTAATAACTCGCAAAAGCAGCAGGCACATAACGTTTTCACCTCCACTCCTCTATGGAGAGAGGGAGGGAGGAGGAGAGAGGGAAGGGGGAGGAGAGAGGGAGGGGGGAGGGAGGTGAGAGGGAGGGGGGAGGAGAGAGGGAGGGGGGAGGAGAGAGGGAGCGGGGGTTGGAAGACACATTTTTCTGTGCCGGTGCTCCTCTAGTAAGAGCCACTAGTGAGAAAGTGCCCTTCTCTGGCAGAACCTTCAAGACAGTAATTTAATTTGGTTGAATCCAACAGTGGGATAAATACAGGGACTAATAGACAGGGACTAAGAGACAAGGAGGTAGGGGGGTGAGGAAAAACAACTGGACAACAACTGCAGCCGACAGTACATTCTGAGGAGCTTCCTCCTTTTGCAGACCCTCCTAATTCAGTGGTTGTGGACCATCAGTGAGTTGCTTGTATGTTGTCGTCATGGATCGCTGCAGCAGCGGGGTAGTAGGCTGCACTACACTACAACACGGAGCTCATGTCAATTCTGATGCTCCCCTCCCACACTGTGGGCTGTGTAAATAGCTAGCACTTGATTCTCTCCTCTCATTATTGGGGGAAACACACTCTGAAGTACGAGAGGTTGATAGTCACATATTAATCAGTATCCACTTGAAATCACTGATTATGAGAATTATGATGGTAAATATTTCATACAAACATGAGTAGCAATTAATTTTACGACACGTAGTTTCCCAGCTGTTTACTAAGAAATGGCATGGTAAATGGTCATAACACAGTAATAACGTAGGAATTTCTGTTTTAGCGACCTATTCACAATTAAGCAGCACCCTCTATGTATCACGGAACAACTAAATATCTGCCTTGCATTTTCAATCCAAACCACTGCTATGGTAGTGAGCTTGCAGTTCCAGGAGCGTATTATAGTCATATTTTGAATTCTGTCATATGTTTAAGCCTATAATCCCTATTTATTCTGTTTTTTATATACTCTGGACTATGACCACCAGCAGACGACTTGTTAGCTCATCAGGAACAATACACTGAGGTAGACAAATACGCCTCTATTGTTATTCAGGGTTATTATTCAATATCACCAACTTTAAGTACCTCCTATCGCATTGAACACCATGTATCTTCGTCTTCTGAATGGCAACAACATTTACATGCAATGCACTGGTGTCCAATCACAGTTATCACTGGAGGCTAGTGATCCTAGGCGAATGTGTCTATTTAATCATTGTGTGCTCTGTTCATGAGAGAGGGACCACATCAAGAGTATCTTTGGTGCTAATGATTATAGCGGCACGAGAGAGAACGCTAATTAAAATGATAATATTTGGGTTTGTTTTGTTGTTTTAGTGTAGTGAGGGGGTGACTGCTGAAGTGTCGTTAGCCAGCTAGCGCCCAACGCTACAATGGCCCTTTCATAGCGGGGTGGTTTGCGGTGGTGTCGTCATCCTTGGCTGCAGTCTAATCTGGAACTGCCACACTAACTCTGTCTCCTAAGGCTTATTGTGGCTTACCGGGATCCCACCTCCAGATTCTGTGTAGTGTCTTTGTCGGGTACTAAATGTCAACATTAAGTTTTTAAACATTGGAAGCTAGCACGTTGAAATGGGGGAGCTTGCCTCATGACATTATTGGCAGTCTTTGGGCTGCTTCTTTATTTGTTGCTAGATCATACAACCACCCCCAAAACAATGGCCTAACCCCAGAGGAATTCAGATTAGAATTGATTATGGAAAGGATTAGGGAGCAGGTAAAGTTAACATGTTAGTTAGCATGGCAACGAAGCCAGATATATTACTCACTACTTTGACACAGCTTCTTCTTTGATGAAGTTCATTTTATATGGGTGCATGATAATAAATCCTAAAAGAAAGGGGGAAAAAAATACTTTTGGAGAAAGGATTTGCATACTGGCATAATTTTATTTGAAAGGCTAATTGCAGATGTGTAGGCAGCTGTAGAACATGAAATCAAATATTTGTTTTCCCCATTTTGATCTGTGATCTAGACGAGTAAATGATGATTAAATGATTTGCACGTGGCGTTATCTGAAAGCCACATTTCATTCAACATAACAGCTGTGTTTATACAGGCAGCCCAATTCTCATATTTTTTCAACTAATTGGTATTTTGACCAATCACATCTGATCTTTTCACATCAGATCTTTTTCAGAGCTGATCTGATTGGTCAAAAAAGCCTATTTTGTCCAGGCCTTACATTTCTTTATTTTGTTTGTCCTGTGCAGTTGTAAATCAAAGAAATACACGTGTGAACACCAAACTTCTTTTTCAATTTCAACTTATTTTAGAAGAAATAGTCAATCGTGCAAGGGTGCCTTCTTCTTCTACTATCTTGTGTAATCCACCTTCAATCTGGTGATTGGCTGTAAATTGACCTTCAGAATATTTTACTCATGACCTTTGGCCCGGTGTGTTCCTTTCGGTACAACTACTGTAGCTATGTTCTTGATTTGACACATAGCCTTACAATAGGCCGACATACATAACGAATACTGTACCTCCACTCACCCTTCAGTGGTTCTTGTTATTGATTGTTAGTGTTACAGCCATTCCTACTGGGGACATTCTGGTTTAATCAATGTTGTTTCCACATCATTTCAATGAAATGATGTTGAACCAACGTGAAATAGACATTAAATTGACGTCTGTGCCCAGTGGGTTGTTTCACTGTTTTAGATTTGAACATTGTTTTTAAAATGATTGCAAGCATAAGGGAATGTATGTGGGCTTAAATATTTGTATGATTGCTGCCATTTCCAAATAATAGGTTTGCCTTCCCTTATGAAAATAAAATGGCAGTCAGAGTGCAGTAGAATTGCAGTATGCAGCCAATACTGCATCCAAAATAAAATAAAATTTAACTGCAGTAATTGGCAGTGTAACTGCAGTTAGAGTGCAGTATAACTGCAGTTCAACTGCAGTACACTGCAGTTATTCTGCAACTACTGCGTCCAAAATGCCACAGTCGACTGCAGTTACTGCAATCTTTTTTTGTAAGGGTTGAGGTTATACTCTATCATGATTCACTACTTTATGTTTTATTTCATTCTTAAACCATGAAGCAACATATTCAGGATACACCTTTTCCCTTCCAAACTGAATCTAATACATGAGGTGCTCCGTCATGATTGTGGTCTATAATACCCCATGATTTAGACAAAATGAGTATCTAGGAAGAGTGAGGGAGCTGTTGAAGCCCCAGTTAAAATGGCTGGGTGGACTTTGTCCCTCTTTAGAGGTATAAAAACAAAGATGACTGTTTAGATTTAGTGTGTGTTTCTTGATTTATATTTTCTCTACAAAGCGCATGATCTATTCTAAAGGATTTGTTCATTGTTCTTACCTTTATGGATAGTCTATAACCTCTCTCTCCTCTCCTCTAACCCCATAGGACACTTGACCAGGTGAAAAATGAAAGCTCCCATCACACTCCAGATTCTTCTCTATGCTGCTGTGGTCCGAGGTTTCAAAACAGTGTCCAAGAGAGGCTCAGGTACGTCTCCATGTAATTGTCTGTTAGCTGTCTGTCACTCCAGCCCGGTGGTTGAACCTCTCCAGGTATTGGAATCATGGAGAGAAGAGTGTGTGATTGAGTCAACTAAAGTGTGGTTGGTTGGAGTTGATGTTGGATGATGAATACCCATAAATCAAAGGAAGGTCCAAATGGAATCTGTTGTTTTCCATCAACTTTTAAGAGCAATGGCATTTTTTATGTTACATTTCTATACCTGTCCATGCACTAATGCTAAGAAAATTAGAACATTGGCTTTTAGTTCTATTGAGTGCGGTCGGTTCAGGCTCCAATCTGGGCTGCTATTTATTATTAACCATCTTCGGGTTGCCTTGGCGTTTGTCAAATAAGCACTATCCACCCCTGACATTGACAGTGGTGTTACAGTAAGGGAGATCAGTAGTGTTACAGTAAGGATTATCAGTAGTGTTACAGTAAGGGATATATGTGGTATTACAGTAAGGTATATCAATGGTATTACAGTAAGGGATATAAGTGGTGTTACAGTAAGGTATATCAGTGGTATTACAGTAAGGGATATCAGTGGTATTACAGTAAGGATAAAAGTGGTGTTACAGTAAGGTATATCAGTGGTATTACAGTAAGGGGTATAAGTGGTGTTACAGTAAGGGATATCAGTGGTATTACAGTAAGGGATATCAGTTGCGTTACAGTAAGAATTATCTGTGTTATTGCAGTAAGGGGTATCAGTGGTATTACAGTAAGGGATATCAGTGGTGTTACAGTAAGGGGTAGCAGTGGTCTTGCAGTAAGGGATATCAGTGGTGTTACAGTAAGGGGTAGCAGTGGTCTTACAGTAAGGGATATCAGTGGTATTACAGTAAGGAATATCAGTGGTGTTACAGTAAGGGATATATATCAGTGGTATTACAGTAAGGGATATATCAGTGGTGTTACAGTAAGATGTATCAGTGGTGTTACAGTAAGGTATATCAGTGGTATTACAGTAAGGGATATCAGTGGTGTTACAGTAAGGGCTATCAGTGTTATTGCAGTAAGAGATATCAGTTGCGTTACAGTAAGATTTATCAGTGTTATTGCAGTAAGGCATATCAGTGGTGTTACAATAAGGGATATCAGTGGTATTACAGTAAGGGATATCAGTGGTATTACAGTAAGGGATATATCAGTGGTATTACAGTAAGGGACAGCAGCGGTAGAGAGGTGTCTCCCGACCGCCCCGCTGATGGCCAGATGGCCTCTCTCTCTCTCTTTCTCTCTCTCTCTCTCTCTCTCTCTCTCTCTCTCTTCTCTCTCTCTCTCTCTCTCTCCTCTCTCTCTCTCTCTCTCTCTCTCTCTCTCTCTCTCTCTCTCTCTCTCTCTCTCTCTCTCTCTCTCTCTCTCTCTCTCTCTCTCTCTCTCTCTCTCTCTCTCTCTCTCTCTCTCTCTCTCTCTCTATTTCTCCTCTCAGGGAGCTAACGTCTCTCTTGGAGCCTTTATCAGCTCTAATCTGAACCAGCGGGATGCCATGTGCTGCCATATCCACTGTGTCCCACAGAGATGTATTAAAGGTGGTTCAGCCAGGGGAGCGATGTGGGAGGAGAGCCATGACCTAGCTTTTCTATGGCTAGAAACAGAATAGAGGGATGACATGCATTCCTTCATTGATAACATGCAGACAAAAGAGAGACCTCGATGAATGTATTTGTGAAGCAAATATTTATAAACATCCTCACATGTCGTTAAAGGATGAAGGTGGATGAATTTGTGTAAAAAAACAACATATAATGGAAGACGTACAGTGTTGGAGATCTTTAAGCAGTAGTTTATTCATTCTCAGAAGTATATTTGCTTATGTTGTGTTTTCAATTGTCCTTTGATGCATATCAGACAGCAGGGCCTGCAGCCCTAGAGCTCGAGGAAGGTTTTTGCTTTCATGGCGTCAGTCCCTGTGGGCTCCCCTCCCAGGTAGGTGGATGAGCCGTAGCCTGAGGTGGGGATTTGAAATGTGTCCTCTGATAAATAAAAGCCCTGCTCCGCACTGCATTGTTAGTCCAGGTCCATTGTTCGCTTTCCTGTTAGAGACAACCTTTTTTCTTTACGATCAATCAGGCAGATTGCCTGTGCTATGCTTTAAATCCTATAGTCCTGCAAAGGTTTATATCATTTCAATATCTTTCCTTTGTTTTTAAATGTACTTAATCACTGTACTTTCCAGCTGGAAGCTGTTGGATCAACATAGACATTACAGGACATACGTCGTTTATACGCCTGACCCTTCAAAACAGGGACGTTTCCCCATTTGTCATCCATCATTTCTTCTTTGTTTGTTAGAGTGCTGATGTTGAATAAATGGTTGATCAGACAGAGAATTTGCGTAATGCAACACATCACATTCAGGAGAGAATCGCTGCAGGTGATACGAGGCCTCTAGATCCCAAACCATTTGATCACAGATTATGAAATGTGTTTGTCTTCCTGTTATTATTTCAATTTGATTCAGTCTTTCAGCTTTGACATTGTGTTTTGACCATACTTGCTGGTAGTTTCAATAGGGGGGAGCCTGAACATCCACTGTTGGGTAACCTAGCAATGATTTGAATGGAATGAAGTACTCTGCATTACAGTTGGTTCAAAAGCAGCTGTCTTCTTGTGCTTCTCGCTAAGAAGGCAAGACACTTTCAGTAGACTTTAATTAATTAATTCAATACAATGGAAATTAATGTGAATACAACGGATACAATGGGGTTTCATATCTCTTTCTCTTTCTTCTCATTATATTCCCAGAGATCACTATAGTAACCCACTCATCTTTAGACTAGGTGTTGACCAGCAGACATGCATCATTTGTCATCACCTTAGAGGTAGCAGCAACTGCACCCACGTCGGCCATTTTGTGTCAAAGCAGTTGCCCTGGTCCTATAAGGGGAGAGAACAGAGGGGGCAAGTTAGAAAATAACCATACAGAGTGGTGATACCTAAATACTGGCCCTGGGGCCACATCTGGCCCCTCGTGCCATATCAACATTAATTCAATTAAGAAAAATACCTTAATATGTACTCTGACAATTTGAATGATCAAAGGGGTTGAACATAAAATTGAGCTTACAGAAAAGCACAGTGATATACAAATTGTCAATAAATTATTTTTGCTAATAAGATTTGAAATATTTGATTCAATGTGTCAGTTCAGACTAAGTCCTGAATGTACGGTACCTCTGGTCTGTGACTACCACAATGTCTACTTAAGCCAAGCTGGAATCCAAATTCCATGACTTGTAAAATAAACAGACCCAGCCATCTATATTCATTCTTAGCATAATTGCTCCCGGATTTCCCACCAGCAAATATTGATGACTGCTGTGGATTCTAGCCTAATCTCTTGACAATGATTGATACAAATGTGATATCTCAAACTCCTCCTCTCCTGCAGAATATATCTCTGCTCTTTAGTATCCATTCCTTAGTGACAGACACGTTTAAAGACAAATTATTCCTGTCAGCTAACTCTCCTAGTAATTATGACAAAATATTTAAACTTCCAGCTTCTTTTACAGCGTCATTTGAATTATGATTCACATATGGAACAGCCAATCTCTTCCGGGGGGTGTTTATTTTCCATCAAATCAATGGCAGCTCTGAAATAAAGAATCTCTCTCTGAGGGGATGGAACTCTGTTAATTATGGTTTTACGTCTCAGTGTGTCACTTCTGATGGAGAGTTGCTGTAAATAAGATGAGTTAGCATGCTATCTGCATCACCAGCCAGGCCTTGGTTCCCGTTAGACCATTTCAAAACAGCACAGCCACTGAATATATCCTTCTATCCCACCAGAGTATTTATCTAGCACCTTCACTCCACCACTACAGTACGGCTGTGTCCCGAATGGCACCCTATTCCCTACATAGTGCACTACCTTTGACCCGAGCCCTATGGACCCTGGTCAAACGTATTGAACTATATTGGGAATAGGGCGCCATTTGGGACACAGACCACATCTCACGGCTCGCCATATTTTCTGTCAGGAAACACATTCAAGGACGTGCTGGCAGTCAATTAAATGTACAGTCCTCTTCTTCCTCAACAGACTTTAAAGTACAGGGAGGATGTCAGGATGAATCCATCAGTAAGGAATAGACTCCTCATCGCTGCTGCTGATGATGACCCCAATGGGGTCACAGTTTGATAATAATAATAGGATACTACTAATTGGAGGGACGTCCGCAAGCGCCACACCAATTCAATTAGAGCTGTGCACTTGACTTTGTAATTTATATTAAAGGATTTAAATATGGCAGGGATCTGACAGCAATGACAGCCCATAGATGTTGATGGAGTAGGACCAATAGCCATGCGTTAGGCCTACACTTGGTAATATAAAGAAAATCCACCTGCAAAACAGAGTGAATGGTTTGCATATAGGTTACATGTAAAGTAAACCACTTTGGATAATCAAGCACAATTTGCATGCCATTGGCCAGAGCAGCACTGACTGAAGTCCTTTGTTAAGTGCAAGGCAAAGTGTTACCTACTGCAGTTATAAGCATCACACAGACAGAACATTGTAGATCTAATACGGCTAAACTAAAGCTGACACAAAGCATGATGAGCTTTTTTAAATTCAAAGCAACATGTGAAGATGTAGGAGTACGATCAATGATTGTATGTACATGACAACCATGGTGTAAACATATGGTGACACATTTGGAACAATTTAACAAGAAACAGAAACAGTTTTCAAAAGGCACTGATCTGTTTCCACACATTAATGTATGATTAGATATCTGCCTATGGTCAATTCATTCAATCTGAAATCAGAAGGCTACCAGTATTGATTGCAGCGATACATTGTATAATCTATGCTTGGCAGTCTGCGGTATCTTCTGCTGCTATGTTTTGATACTCTGTTTACAAGCCTAGCTAGCGTTGTCTGGGTGATCGATGTACTACACCGCGCTAGATCCATGGTTTTTTACCTCTTTTCAGCACATATAATTTTCAATCAATCAATTTCAGTCTTGTATTGATTTGCATCCTTCAGGACACTTGTAGGAGACAGTCCTAATGATGATAGTGATAATCAACAAGATCACTTGCGATAATGGCTGTTAGACAGCTGTTTGCCTCCATGAGTCTCATAGGTCCTCTGAAAACACACACATATACAGGCACGCACACACACACACACGCACGCACACACACGCACACACATGTACGCACGCACGCACGCACGCACGCACGCACGCACGCACACACACACACACACACACACACACACACACACACACACACACACACACACACACACACACACTGTCATCTTCCTTCAGTCAATACTCCCATAGCTGCCTCTCAAGTAGTGAATGATTGTCTCCGTTGTGTGGGGGGCTCACGGCAGGAGAGATTGATCACAGCCACGATGTTGGAAATGAAATAGTCGGGTCACTTGGAATTTGTTTTCCTCTTCCCTGCAGCTCACAGCAGCTGCACGTGCTGCTGAATGCTGCAGTCTGATGAGTGAGGTAGTGAGGTTACAGGGATCTGCCTGCCGGTCAGGCCCTGAGAAAGATGCTGTAGCCCTTTGCTGCCGCAACATGGTGATCAATCTGGAGTGGCTCTCCCAGGAGTCTGTTTCCTGTGCCATAATAGTGTTAGAATGCCACAGCCGTGGAGAACAGTCTCTATGGTCTAGACTAGAGGGATGGCCTAGGCACTAGGTTGAAAGGGCAACTGGAAAGGTGGGGGTGTGAAGTGAATAACTACTTTGATGGTTCCTACCTTACACATATTGCATAAAAATATGTTCCCTTGGTTACATGCAGATGCTGTGAGAAATACATGACCATTCTCTCAACCTTCCTCTATCTGCAAGGGAATGTAGCTCTTCCCCCCTCCTGTGTTCCTTCATTCCTTCCCTCCAGACCGCCGTCTTATGGCAACAGCACTTTGTCTTGTGAGTTGACCCGTCATCCTGCGCTGCAATTCACTGCTCCCTTCTGACAAGTGCTTCACGCATGACCAAAGCCCCTCGGTTGAGGACAATGGCCATCATTGGCCAGTTCACAGGAGCTGTAGGTTTGTCCACTTAACCCTTAATACACAAGGGCCCAAGGGTCTGAGCATTGAAAGTACAGTACACTCTGTGAAGCCTCCCAAATGTGTGAAGCCTCCAGTCTGTCTGTGAAGCCTCCCGTCTGTCTGTGAAGCTTGTTTCATAAGGACAGTATAGTGGACTTGTTGACGTCCTGTGTCAGTGACAATGGAGCAGCTGTACTACGTCAGTTGTCTTTGAGCAAAAGTGTATTACAAAATATTATATTATTTTTTGCAGGTTGATGTTTATTGTCATGAGTCTTGTCCTGGAGGCTGAACTGAGCTATTTTCCATTAGATAGGCCAGCTGCAAAGTCACAATTGGGTATATTGTACAAATTCATGAAAAAATGTTGGTCTTAATTTAAGGTTAGGGTTAGGCATTAGGGTTAGCAGTGTGGTTCAGGTTAGGGTTAGGTTTAAAATCAGATTTTATGACTTTGTGGCTGTGCCAGCTAGTGATTGGTGCTGCATGGCTAACCCTGCATGTCAGATATATTCTAATATGATACCTCTACCTCTTCTTGCAGGTAATAGCTTGCAGGAATTTTCCACAGTATTTACATCCATTTAATTTGCACCCACAGTATAGTAGAGAGACTTTAGTAGTTGGCCACAGACGAAAACTTCAACATTGACTTTTTTCCCTGGCCCTGTCAGTCAGCTTCATGACACCAGTTCACTTCACATGGCTGGGGGCTTTGGACAAACACAACATTAAAACTACCCACAGATTAATGTAATGAGGGGAAAGCGCAAAAACTGCATTGTGTCTACATTAATTTATTCAAACGCAGACAGAACCGCTGCACTTAGCCTACTATTAACATTGACTACGGGGCTCCCCAGTGGCGCAGCGCTCTAAGGCACTGCATCGCTGCGTTACTACAGATCCTGGTTCGATACCGGGCTGTGTCGCAGACGGCCGTGACCGGGAGACCCATGAGGCGACGCACAATTGGCCAAGTGTCGTCCGGGTTAGGGGAGGGTTTGGCCGGCTGGGATGTCCTTTCCTTGTCCCATCGCGTTCTAGCGGCTCCTGTGGCGGGCCGGGCGCAAGCACGCTGACAAGGTCGCCAGGTGTACGGTGTTTCCTCCGATACGTTGGTGCGCCAGGCTTCCGGGTTAAGCGTACATTGTGTCAAGAAGCAGTGCGGCTTTGCGGGGTTGTGTTTCGGAGGACGCACGGCTTCGCCTCTCCCGAGTCCGTACGGGAGTTGCAGCAATGGGACAAGACTGTAACTACCAATTGGTTATGTCGAAAAAAGGGGTAAAACATTTATATTAATAATTGTAAAAAAAACATTGACTACTACCCCGCACAAACAGCGTACCACATTTCACTAGGAATATGAGCAAAGAAAATACTGGTTTATGGTTTCCTAAATGTATTCTGCAGCCTAGATCTTTAGGCTGGTATTTGTAGCCAATTTGAAGGATTATGTATGGGGTTGATAATGAGCTGTTGGCAGAGAGAGGATTCTGACATGGAGGAGGCCAGTGAGGCATTCCTTCTTAAACCAAGAAAATCCAAATCAATGTCCTGGTTTCTGTGACTACTAGGGTTTTTCTAAAACATGTCATATAGGGCAGTCATTCATAAGCTGAAATTACTCTTATCTCCACTGACACGGAGATGAGCCAGGGGTGGAAATGAACCAGTGCACTGGGAGTCGGACCTGCTATGGCTAATGGCTATGCAAATGACCCTAGGCTGGGATGGAACACTGACTAAGAATCAGGTGTTATAGCCTGGGGCCGTCCTGGACTATTAATCCTTACCTCCTCTCTCTCTCTTCAGCTATATATCTTTTTTTACCCTCTCTCTCTTTTACATTTTAGTCATTTAGCAGACGCTCTTATCCAGAGAAACTTACAGGAGCAATTAGGGTTAAGTGCCTTGTTCAAGGGCACATCGACAGATTTTTCACCTGGTCAGCTCAGGGATTCGAACCAGCAAACTTTCACTTACTGGCCCAACCTCTTAACCGCTAGGCTACCTATCCTTCTGTCCTCCTCCCTCTACCACCCTCTTTCTCTTTCTCTCCCTCTATCTCTCCCTCTCTCTCTCCCTCTCTCTGTCTCTGTGTGAATCCCACATGGCAGCAATGTGGATAGTACTGACAGTGATGGTTGCTGCCATTGATTACTAAAGCTTTGTTACAGATGCTCGAGGGGGAAGGCCGAAAGGCATCTCTGAAAAGAATTACCAGTAGCAACATCCTTACCTCTATTCATCGAATGACAGCTCTCACCCGTGATGACTTACTGCCGTCCTGCTTACTTAGATCAGAGCACTTACTATTAGGAAAAGTGACAGTTATTAAACAAATAAAGTATGAGCTAGTGAGGTGCTGTATGGATTCCTCTTCAGTGATGGCCTCCTACCGTCAATGTCACAATCTGACCGTGATCATTTGATCAGCAGAATCAAGATGTATTGTTGTTTTTCAGGGACAGGATGTTGTTGTGTTGTAACCAAACAGTGAATTGGTTTTCCGTTGATTTGTGAACTGACTTTGAGTGTTGATCCTGTTTCAAGTCCGATCCTTCTTGAGCGAAACTCAATGCCTAAGCCACGATCGATCACTGTACTTACTTTCATTTCAGGATCCTCTCAATGTTGTGCAGCTGTAGCCTACTCTTCAACGCTATCCCTATGGATGAATGCTATCACAGTCACTCATCATTAACGTAATATCTTTACTTGTGTGAAACAGGAGACTTGAGTAATTAAGATGAGTCACTACATTATTACCATGCATTATCTGGTACAGAGAAAGATGCATTGCTTTGTAACACATATGACTGTGTATAGCGTCTCACCTAGAACACACAAAGTCGTTTAACTATGGATTTACGTGCAGAGCACTGCATCATTTTTATTAATGACACAATCCAGACAGGAAGAGAGCCTCTTATTTTCTTTTTGCCATATCTCCCCTGACAACTATACACATTCTGAGTTTATCTCCATAACAACAATCTCCAGCCAACCCCCCGACCCTGGTTATACTGTATACACACTCTTCCTTCTGCAGGTTCTCAGTCTGTGGGGAAATTGGAGAGATTGTTTTATAAATGAGGTAGTCAATCTAAAGGCAGAGACAATGGACTGGCAACTCCCATAAGGAGATTTCCTCAAACAGTGATCTCCTCTCTTCACTCCTATCCTCTCTCTCTCTCTCTCTCTCTCTCTCTCTCTCTCTCTCTCTCTCTCTCTCTCTCTCTCTCTCTCTCTCTCTCTCTCTCTCTCGCTCTCTCTCTCTCTCTCTCTCTCTCTCTCTCTGTCTCTCTCTCTCTCTCTCTCTCTCTCTCTTTCTCTCTCCTCTCTCTCTCTCTCTCTCTCTCTCTCTCTCTCTCTCTCTCTCGCTCCTCTCTCTCCTCTCTCTCTACCTACACTGAGACAGGAGCTATGCGGTAGGGAGCCAAGTGATCATGTTGAATCATGATGTTAGACTGCTGATCGTTAAGCTTAAAGCCACACAACAACATTGTAAACAGTGGAGCAATATCCCACTGTGCATTCCATGACATTTGAACATGCAAATACTGTAACACTTGATAAGACAAAGCACTTCTATGACCTTCTCTATCTGTAGATTAGGCTAATCACCATCCTTTTTAGGATTTTAACAAGGTTATTATACATGCTTGCTGTCACGCAGAGAGACAAATCAGTGAGTTGATATTGATATTACTCTCGGAGCTGTTTAGACAAGAATGCATTGATATGATTGATCCCCAAAAAATGTAATCTAGGCTAGAAATGTCAATTTTGCTGGCATTGTTGTGTGAATATGACAGATGTACGATGTGCACCGGAGTCCTAATGCATCTCACTTAACCTTTGGTAGAAATTGTTCATGAAGAGCTTTCATTTGAGGTAAGGTAGTTTTCCCCGAATTGATGCTGTGGACTTCCTCCTTATCAAAACATGCTTATTCAAACAATTACTATTTTGCACCTTGGCACATTTTACCGGAAATGTTGTTAAAAAGTGCAGAGGATGCTTTATAAACTGATGATCCATTGTTTTGATGTCCGTTGGCTTGGGATCTGTTGTGAAGGTGCCATACCAGGAGAAATAAGATTCACAGATTGTCTGTATTAACGTGGGAAGTTTCAAAGCCACCAGCAACATTTCTTTATACCCTTAGTACCCTTTGTACCCTTCACACCTTTCACACCCTTAGTACCCTTCGTACCCTTCGTACCCTTCACACCTTTCACACCCTCAGTACCCTTCGTACCCTTCGTACCTTTCACACCTTTCAAACCCTTAGTACCCTTCGTACCCTTTGCACCCTTCGTACCCTTCGTACCTTTCACACCTTTCACACCCTTAGTACCCTTCGTACCCTTCGTACCCTTCACACCTTTCAAACCCTTAGTACCCTTCGTACCCTTCACACCTTTCAAACCCTTAGTACCCTTCGTACCCTTCGTACCCTTCACACCTTTCAAACCCTTAGTACCCTTAGTACCCTTCGTACCCTTCACACCTTTCAAACCCTTAGTACCCCTCGTACCCTTCGTACCCTTCACACCTTTCACACCCTTAGTACCCTTTGTACCCTTCACACCTTTCAAACCCTTAGTACCCTTAGTACCCTTCGCACCCTTCGTACCCTTCACACCTTTCAAACCCTTAGTACCCTTAGTACCCTTCGTACCTTTCACACCTTTCACACCATTAGTACCCTTCGTACCCTTCACACCTTTCACACCTTTCAAACCCTTAGTACCCTTCGTACCCTTCGTACCCTTCGTACCCTTCACACCTTTCACACCCTTAGTACCCTTCGTACCCTTCACACCTTTCAAACCCTTAGTACCCTTCATACCCTTTGTACTCTTCACACCTTTCACACCCTTAGTACCCTTAGTACCCTTCGTACCCTTCACACCTTTCAAACCCTTAGTACCCTTCGTACCCTTCATACCTTTCACACCTTTCAAACCCTTAGTAATCTTCGTACCCTTCGTACCCTTCACACCTTTCACACCCTTAGTACCCTTTGTACCCTTCGTACCTTTCACACCTTTCAAACCCTTAGTACCCTTAGTACCCTTCATACCCTTCGTACCCTTCACACCTTTCAAACCCTTAGTACCCTTCGTACCCTTCGTACCCTTCACACCTTTCACACCCTTAGTACCCTTAGTACCCTTCGTACCCTTCACACCTTTCAAACCCTTAGTACCCTTAGTACCCTTCACACCCTTCATACCCTTCACACCTTTTAAACCCTTAGTACCCTTAGTACCCTTCGTACCCTTCGCACCACCCTTCACACCTTTCACACCCTTAGTACCCTTCGTACCCTTCACACCTTTCACACCTTTCAAACCCTTAGTACCCTTCGTATCCTTCGTACCCTTCACACCTTTCACACCCTTAGTAATAATAATAATAATAATAATAATAATATGCCATTTAGCAGACGCTTTTATCCAAAGCGACTTACAGTCATGCGTGCATACATTTTTTTTGTGTATGGGTGGTCCCGGGGATCGAACCCACTACCTTGGCGTTACAAGCGCCGTGCTCTACCAGCTGAGCTACAGAGGACCCTTAGTATCCTTCATACCCTTCGTACCCTTCACACCTTTCAAACCCTTAGTACACTTCGTACCCTTCACACCTTTCAAACCCTTAGTACACTTCGTACCCTTCACACCTTTCAAACCTTTCAAACCCTTAGTACCCTTCGTACCCTTCGCACCCTTCGTACCCTTCACACCTTTCAAACCCTTAGTACCCTTCGTACCCTTCGTACCCTTCACACCTTTCAAACCCTTAGTACCCTTCATACCCTTCGTACCCTTCACACCTTTCACACCCTTAGTACCCTTTGTACCCTTCGTACCTTTCACACCTTTCAAACCCTTAGTACCCTTTGTACCCTTCGTACCTTTCACACCCTTAGTACCCTTCGTACCCTTCACACCTTTCAAACCCTTATTACCCTTCGTACCCTTCGTACCCTTCACACCTTTCAAACCCTTAGTACCCTTCGTACCCTTCGCACCCTTCGTACCCTTCACACCTTTCAAACCCTTAGTACCCTTCGTACCCTTCGTACTCTTCACACCTTTCAAACCCTTAGTACCCTTCGTACCCTTCGTACCCTTCACACCTTTCACACCCTTAGTACCCTTTGTACCCTTCGTACCTTTCACACCTTTCAAACCCTTAGTACCCTTTGTACCCTTCGTACCTTTCACACCCTTAGTACCCTTCGTACCCTTCGTACCCTTCACACCTTTCAAACCCTTAGTACCCTTAGTACCCTTCGCACCCTTCGTACCCTTCACACCTTTCAAACCCTTAGTACCCTTAGTACCCTTCGTACCCTTCGTACCCTTCACACCTTTCACACCCTTAGTACCCTTAGTACCCTTAGTACCCTTCGTACCCTTCGCAACTTTCACACCTTTCAAACCCTTAGTACCCTTCGTACCCTTCGTACCTTTCACACCTTTCAAACCCTTAGTAACCTTCATACCCTTCGTACCCTTCACACCTTTCACACCCTTAGTACCCTTTGTACCCTTTGTACACTTCACACCTTTCAAACCCTTAGTACCCTTAGTACCCTTCGTACCCTTCACACCTTTCAAACCCTTAGTACCCTTCGTACCCTTCGTACCCTTCACACCTTTCACACCCTTAGTACCCTTTGTACCCTTCGTACCTTCACACCTTTCAAACCCTTAGTACCCTTCGCACCCTTCGTACTCTTCACACCTTTCAAACCCTTAGTACCCTTAGTACCCTTCGTACCCTTCACACCCTTCAAACCTTTCACACCCTTAGTACCCTTCGTACACTTCACACTTTCACACCTTTCAAACCCTTAGTACCCTTCGTACACTTCGTACCCTTCACACCTTTCACACCCTTAGTACCCTTAGTATCCTTCGTACCCTTCGTACCCTTCACACCTTTCAAACCCTTAGTACACTTCGTACCCTTCACACCTTTCAAACCCTTAGTACCCTTCGTACCCTTCGTACCCTTCACACCTTTCAAACCCTTAGTACCCTTCGTACCCTTCGCACCCTTCGTACCCTTCACACCTTTCAAACCCTTAGTACCCTTCGTACCCTTCGTACCCTTCACACCTTTCACACTCTTAGTACCCTTTGTACCCTTTGTACCCTTCGCCTTCAATTCGAATGGCATCAAGGAAACAACCGTGCGACTGACTGACGCATTAGGAGGTAGCTAGGGCTCTTGATAAATCCGTTGTGGAGTGAGTGTGCCATTGTAAATGCAGGAAGTCTTACAACATGGTGGCAGTTGACGGGCTGTCAAGCCTCCTCACGTCTGTCTCAGAGCCTCACAGCCTCACAGCGTGTGGCCCTATTCACTGATGCTCTTTGGAGAACGTTTGAAAAAATCCTCTACAGGCTCTCTGTGTTGTGTTAGCTCCCTGTTCGCCGTATCCCCATTTGACGCCGTTCTGTGAAAACACTGCTCTCTTGTTCTCTTTGTGGCACTATTTCCCTTTTCGTTTGCTAGTTACTGAAGGAGCTGGAATTGGTGAAAGGAGGCACAATCAACCTGTTTCTGTGTCTGCAACATGCAGAAATAGCCAGAGTGAATCTTTATTGGTGGAAGGGGGACTAGCTGCCAAGTTAAGGAGTTGTTGTTTTTGTTTCTGGGTGGAATGGCAGGATGAGGATGTAAGCTGGCTCCCAGAGGGGTGCAGCCTTTGTTGGGTGCAGAGTACTGGTGTTGGACGACTGGCATGGTGCAGGAGTCCTGGAACAGAACCAGGCTGTCTCTCCCTTCTCCATTCTGCAGGGTTCTCTTTTCTCTTTGTCTAATGGTTGGGAAGCCAGGGCTTCTTTCTCTCCAAGGTTCTCCAGTCAGCACATATGGGCAGGTCCATTCAGCTCTAATTCTTTCACGCTTTTTATAATGAAAAAGGAAATTACCTGGGATTTCCTTTTATAGAACCGCCTGTCTCGGATCAATTATTCCACTGGAAGGCTGATTTGTGAGAGAAAATGTGTCAACTCAATCTACTCTATTTTGTAGACATTTCACTCATCTCCCTTTTGACCTTATATTAACGGAACCAAGTGACACCCCGCCGCTTTAAGCACTGTATTTGAATTTATATGAGTTATATTGATGCAATGTCACATATTTCCCTGTCACGTTTATTGTCTCGCATTTCGAATCTGGCATATATTTGAGATATTTACTGCTTCCTTATTTATTGTTACCTATGGCTGAAAATGGCTGAAGATGTGAGATGATTTCCCTACAGTGCTATGATCAATAAATTCTACGTATTAATGAAGTTCCAGTGTCAGTTCCGAGACGCCTCCTCACATATGTCCTCTCCCAGGCCTTATTTATCAAACCGACCAATGGGAGAGTAGCGTTGGGAATGCTGCTTCCTGTGTTCAGCGTCATGGAACATACGCTGAGGCCCAGGGGGGAGGGGCGGGGGCAGTCCGTAATTTACAGGACTGTTATTCATTTAGTCTCTGTTTATATGACACAGAGTGGCAGAACATTATAGCTCTGTAAAAGTGAATTAGAGGTGAAGTTCTCGTCGGTGGGGTTATGAAATGGCTATGAAAGCTTTTATAGTCCTCTGTGGTCTATTTAACAGATTAGATTCCATTCATGTGTAAACATAAATGAAAGGTACCAATGACCTCGTGTTCCCATCCATCGGCATGACAACAAACCCCTCTCAGCCTCATCCAGAGGATGTACAGTACCACTACAGTCATGACATTTAGAATCCATGTTTTATAATCTGTAAAGAGGAGAGGACAGATCTGGAGATGGTACAGGGACTGCAGGATACAATACTTTGGAAAATTTCCGGCGCCTAAATTACAAAAAATGTCAGATTTTATTAAATTCAAAAGGATGTCTATTTTCCCCTCTAAATATGTGACCGACCGGCTCAATTTGGTCTTATGTAGCAACATTTGAAATTGTGTTTTTTACATTGGATAAAAGTAGAGACTGTATATCATACACTACAGTTGAGGAACAATGGGAAAGTGATTCTGCTTTGAAAGTTGATAAACTTGTAACCTCACTTTTGAGAAAATGGTCCTTGAATGTTTTGGTACCTACTGGAGAGCTCTTCTTTGTCTACACCCATTCAGCATCGTTCACACCTTTTTAAGCTTTAGCCCCAGCCATCTCTTTAAGGAATCACATGTGAGGCTACAGTGGCTTGCGAAAGTATTCACCCCCCTTGGCATTTTTCCTATTTTGTTGCCTTACAACCTGGAATTAAAATTGATTTTTTGGGGGGTTTGTATCATTTGATTTACACAACATGCCTACCACTTTGAAGATGCTAAATATATTTTTTTGTGAAACAAACAAGAAATAAGACAAAAAAACAGAAAACTTGAGCGTGCATAACTATTCAAAACCCCAAAGTCAATACTTTGTACTATTGCAGCAATTACAGCTGCAAGTCTCTTGGGGTATGTCTCTATAAGCTTGGCACATCTAGCCACTGGGATTTTTGCCCATTCTTTAAGGCAAAACTGCTCCAGCTCCTTCAAGTTGGATGGGTTCTCCTGGTGTACATCAATCTTTAAGTCATACCACAGATTCTCAATTGGATTGAGGTCTGGGCTTTGACTAGGCCATTCCAAGACATTTAAATGTTTCCCCTCAAACCACTCAAGTGTTGCTTTAGCAGTATGCTTAGGGTCATTGTCCTGCTGGAAGGTGAACCTCCATCCCAGTCTCAAATCTCTGGAAGACTGAAACAGGTTTCCCTCAAGAATTTCCCTGTATTTAGCGCCATCCATGATTCCTTCAATTCTGACCAGTTTCCCTGCAGATGAAAAACATCCCCACAGCATGATGCTGCCACCACCATGCTTCACTGTGGGGATGTTGTTCTCAGGGTGATGAGAGGTGTTGATGGCCAAAAAGCTCAATTTTAGTCTCATCTGACCAGAGTACCTTCTTCCATATCTTTGGGGAGTCTCCCACATGCCTTTTGGCGAACACCAAACGTGTTTGCTTATTTTTTTCTTCAAGCAATGGCTTTTTTCTGGCCACTCTTCCGTAAAGCCCAGCTCTGTGGAGTGTACGGCTTAAAGTGGTCCTATGGACAGATACTCCAATCTCTGCTGTGGAACTTTGCAGCTCCTTCAGGGTTATCTTTGGTCTCTTTGTTATCTTTGATTAATGCCCTCCTTGCCTGGTCCGTGAGTTTTGGTGGGCGGCCCTCTCTTGGCAGGTTTGTTGTGGTGCCATATTCTTTCCATTTTTTTATAATGGATTTAATGGTGCTCCGTGGGATGTTCAAAGTTTCAGATATTTTTTTATAACCCAACCCTGATCTGTACTTCTCCACAACTTTGTCCCTGACCTGTTTGGAGAGCTCCTTGGTCTTCATGGTGCCACTTGCTTGGTGGTTTTTTGAAACAATTATTTTTTTCATTTCACTTCACCAATTTGGACTATTTTCCAATACCTGAAATCCAAATAAAAATCCAATTAAATTACAGGTTGTAATGCAACAAAATAGGAAAAACGCCAAGGGGGATGAATACTTTTGCAAGGCACTGTATGTACTAAACAACCAAAGATTTCAAGACTAAAGGCTGGCTAATACTACGGTTGTGTTCGTAAATTTAATCTGGAGTGCCAGAGTGTGCTCTGGGCATTCGTAAAGTCAGAGTGTTGTCAGATTGTCCATTTGTAAATTCAGAGTGTTTAGCTCTCGGAGCGTTCAGAGCGCACACTGGACGCTCTGGCCGAAAAGTAAGGTTGATCAGAGTGTTCTGACCTAATAACAGCAGTCAAGCACCCAAGCTAACTGGCTAACATTGGCTATCTTGCGAGCTACTTCCAGACACAAATGAGAGAACAGCACACTCTGACCATTTTACTCGCCCTACCAGAGCTGTTTAGGCTGTTTTTATGTTATCCAGAGCGTTGGTAACTGCAACTGTGCTGCTGGCAACAATTTAATCACGCTTTTTTGCCAACATTTACTGACACCGGCCACATTCAACGGGTGTTGAGTGTTTGTAAATTCGTCAGTTATTCTGCGCTCTGGCACACTCAGACGAGAGAGTGCTCTGAAATCGAAGTAGATAGCCAGAGCGAATTTACCAGCTACGTCTATCGACTGTTGTCGCAGTGACATCATAAACATTCTATTTTAATAGTTACTTGCATAGTGGAGTATTTTGTTTAGACATGTAGTTAGCTAAACAATTAACCATAATCCCAACTCATAACGTTACTACCCTGCATGAATCTGCAGGTAGCTAACCAACCAGGTTCAATGTTAGCTAGCAAACATTAGGCTATAACTAGCAATGCAAATGGCTCTGAGATACGAATAATATTACTACACAGATCATACACGTAACGTTAAAGATGTAATCCGCTGTTTTATACAACAGCCTTCTGTGTGTTCTCTTTTCAACTCAGTCTGCAATTTACAATCAAACGCCAGAATTTTCTCCATCTCCTTAGCTATCATACTCTAATTCCACTGATTTCAAAACTCGGTCCTCCACAAAGTGGAGGGCAACACTTATGCAGTTCAAATGGCGCTCCTGTGAAGTAGTGACGTGTGACATACGCCTAATTTCCTGAAACGAGTCCAATTTACTCTTGGTTGTTTTGGCTTTGCCTTGCCCTCAGACCGTGAAAAGGTAAAACTGGATGATATTTACTTTAGATGGTTTATTTGACAGAGATCAGAATCATCAACCATCAGTGCAGCTTAGAGTAGATATGTGACTGGTTTCCCACCATGTTCTTCTTTAGCCAGCCAGTCGGAGTATCCCATCAGCTGTAGCATAATGCCTTCTATCGACCCTGCCGTAAACAGCGTTAGGTCACAGGAGTGAGGGCGGAATCTAGAGCTTGAGAACAAGAACACAGTGTGTAGACAACAATCGAAACAGGAATTGACAATGTCTTTGGAATGTGTAAGCTGTTTCTGTGTCATGTCCATTCAAGTGGTTATCATCGCTGTGAAAGATGTGATGATAAGCCAGGGAAAGATACTCTGAACATGATGAGGGTTATGGAAGGGAAGAACATACTGTCTATATTCTCCGTACATGGTCAATTGTCTGTGGGCTGAGAGGCTGGGAGCTTACTCATCTTCTCACATTGGTAGTGTGATGCAGACCCGTAGGGCTTTGTGGCAACTCATAATATGCTGTCGCTATCTCTTCCTCTCTAATACAGGAGTGGTATCTGTGTATGAAAAGTGATGCTGTAGCAATGTCCTCTTATCTCTGTACACTATATGGTGATGTCTGTGTATAGCTAAGTCATTCTATCTCTGTACACTATATGGTGGTGTCTGTGTATAGCTAAGTCATTCTGTCTCTGTACACTATATGGTGGTGTCTGTGTATAGCTAAGTCATTCTATCTCTGTACACTATATGGTGGTGTCTGTGTATAGCTAAGTCATTCTGTCTCTGTACACTATATGGTGGTGTCTGTGTATAGCTAAGTCATTCTATCTCTGTACACTATATGGTGGTGTTGACATGTGCAGAACAAAATGTGGTCCTCTTTTTTATTTACTGATGCACAATATGACCAGAATAAACAGGATGTAGAACTATTACTGTAGGATTATTACTGTAGGACTATTACTGTAGGACTATTACTGTAGGATTATTACTGTAGGACTATTACTGTAGGATTATTACTGTAGGATTATTACTGTAGGACTATGACTGTTGGATTATTATTGTAGGACTATCACTGTAGGACTATTATTTAGGACTATTACTATAGGACTATTACTGTAGGACTACTACTGTAGGACTATTACTGTAGGAATATTACTGTAGGAATATTATTGTAAGACTATTACTGTAAGATTGTTACCGCAATACTATTGATGTAAGACTATTACTGTAAGACTATTACTGTAAGACTATTACTGTAAGACTATTACTGTAAGACTATTGATGTAACACTATTACTGTAAGACTATTACTGTAAGACTATTAATGTAAGACTATTATTGTAAGACTATTACTGTGAGACTATTGATGTAAGACTATTGATGTAAGACTATTACTGTAAGACTATTACTGTAAGACTATTACTGTAAGACTATTGATGTAAGACTATTACTGTAAGACTATTACTGTGAGACTATTACTGTAGGACTATTTTGGTCCCAAACAGCATTCTGACCTGTGCTGTGTGGAGGAGCTATAGAGGAGCTACAGAAGAGTATCCTGTTGACAGACAGATGATGTAGAGGAGGAAACAGAGACGAAGGATCCTGAATGATTTACAATTTATTTACAAGGGGAATGACCCTCCACGTTTTCTCCCTGACAACACAATTTATTAGAGTGCAGATAGGGATTATTTATGGTTGATCATTACATTGTTTCATTCTACATCCTCCACTACAGACTGCACCCCTTACCTTACCTACCTAATCTAGCCAACACATGAATGAATGGATACAGACTTAGCCAACATCTGTGCACAGAACTCACTTGGACTGTGTTGATTTTTTCAAAGCCAAAATACAGTGAAGTTTCTAGCATTCAAAGCATTATAATTCAACATATCTATGCTATAACCCAACCCCTCATTATTAGCCAGATAATCGTCAATTTTGCTCCCCCCCAAAAATACAGACAGGCCCACTGGGCTATAAATGGACCAGCCCATCTGGCATTTGCCCGAAATGCCAGATGGCCAGTCCGCTCCTGAATGGGACTTTTTACATTTTTACATTTTAGTCATTTAGCAGACACTCTTATCCAGAGCGACTTACAGTTAGTGAGTGCATACATTTTCATACTGGCCCCCCGTGGGAAACAAACCCACAACCCTGGCATTGCAAGCGCCATGCTCTACCAACTGAGCTACACAGGGCCAGTACATATTCTGCAGTACTTTCCAGGGCTTCCTCTCCTCTCCGCTTTATGTGCTCCAAGTGACTCGTCTTGAGAAACACAAGGATGGAGGAGGATTATGCTGTATTTTGTATGAACCTTTCATTTCTTTTAGTATGCAAATGGTAGATTAGCCCGAGGGGCCCGTTTGGCTGAGTTATTCCTACCAGGAGGGGATACTAATCATTCAAATCTTTATTTCCTTTCAAAATCATCACAAGCTAGTCCCACATTCACATTCCAACAGGGGAGCAGCACACTCTGTGGAACAGAGAACATTGTGCCATAGAGAGCCATTCAAGGGAAATGGAAGAAGTTTCTTCCCAGTCTACAGTCTTTTTTGGAGAGAGGAAGATTTCATTTTCTTTTTAGAAATGGTTATGTTTCAAGTTGTCAAACTGTTAGCCACAGAGTTGCAAGTGACCTTGCCATTGGGGTATTTTGGTTGGTGGTGAGTGATATGATTGAATAGAACCCTATGATGCATATTTAATTAGAGTCCCTTTTTAACTTCTCAGTTGAGACAATTTGGCAGTTGATTGAATGATTCATATGACTCACATCAAACCAAATATAACTGGTCTCTGACTCCTCAACATTCAGAATTACTGCATTTACTGTCATTTTTTGTCGCTTTTCCATTCAGACATTCTAAACTTTATTTATTGTAGTTTATCATCTGCATTCATCATTTAACATTTGTAATTACCTACAGTAGTGTACTATACCACATTACGAAGGGAATTTATTACATGAATAATTACCTAGTGTACTATACCGCATTACGAAGTGAATTTATTACATGAATAATTACCTAGTGTACTATACCGCACTACGAAGTTAATGAAGGTTTGTATAGTTATTATTGCAAGATTTCTGCGTTCTTCCCAAGGTCTTGTGTGTTCTTCTCAGGGCTGTGTTCGAACATCTGCGTAGCAAACTGTGTTTGGTAAATGTCTCTTGCATCACACACTACGTCACAAAATGTACCATGAGAAGCAATTCCCTCAGTCCTTTTGATCTCTGGGAAATGGGGCGGGGGAATTAGGACGTACGTATTTCATATCTGTGAAATTGTGTGCAACGCATCTGAGATGTATGATGCAACAGTTGATGTGAACATCCATAATTTAGAGATTTAAATGACCTAATTCTATACGGCAGCTCTAAAGCCCATCTTTAAGACACAATAGTGTGTATGTAGTGTGTATGTAGTTGTGTGCACATGTGTGAATCTACTGTGTAAATATCCACTGAAGCTGGAATAACCCCTTCTGGGCAATATCCTTGTGTGCAAACCAAAGTCTATGCGTATTGAGGAGTAGTGCCTTCAGAAAGTATGAACACCCCTTGACTTATTCCACATTTTGTTGTGTTACAGCCTGAATTCAAAATGGATTAAATCGATTTTTGTTCTCACCCATCTACATACAGTATCACATAATGACAAGGTAAAAACATGTTTTTAGAAATTTTAGCAAATGTATTGAAAATGAAATACAGAAATATGACATTTACATAAGTATTCACACCCGAGTCAATATATGTTAGAATCACCTTTGACAGCGATTACAGCTTGTGAGTTGGTTGTTTTCAAGCCGATTTAAGTCAAAACTGTAACTAGGCCACTGGGTGTATTGATTCACCATCCAAATTGCAATTAATAACTTCACCATGCTCAAATGGATATTCAATGTCAGCTTTTTTTTTTTGACCAATAGGTGCCCTTCTTTGAGAGGCATTGAAAAACCTCCCTGGTCTTTGTGGTTGACGCTGTGTTGGAAATTCACTGCTCGACTGAGGGACCTTACAGATAATTGTATGTGTGGAGTACAGAGATGAGGTAGTCATTCATAAATCATGGTAAACATTATTATTGCATACAGAGTGAGTCTATGCAACTTATGTGACTTGTTACAGTCCCGTGTAGCTCAGTTGGTAGAGCGTGGCGTTTTCCACGCCAGGGTTGTGGGTTCGATTCCCACGGGGGGCCAGTATGAAAATGTATGCACTCACTAACTGTAAGTCGCTTTGGATAAGAGCGTCTGCTAAATGACAAAAATGTTAAGTACATTTTTACTCCTGAACGCATTTAGGTTTGCCATAACAAAGGGGTTGAATTTTCATTGACTGAAGACATTTAATTTTTTTATTTCTTATTAATTTGTAAACATTTGTAAAAACATAATTCCACTTTGACATTATGGGGTATTGTGTGTAGGCCAGTGACACAAAATCTCAATTTAATCAATTATAAAAATTAAATTAAGGCTGTAACACAACAAAATGTGGAAAAATTCAAGGGGTGTGAAAACCTTCTGAAGCCACTGTGTGTGATCTCATTCGATACACAACATCAAATGGGAGGGAGGGAGCTCCCTGAACCTGCCATGGGCATGTTTGCTTAATGACACTGAACTGTGTTTGCCCACCATGTCACGACTGGAGCAGTTTAAACAAAGTGAGGAGTTGACCGGCCGCTCTCTTCAATGAGTGATTCAAATAGAACACCAAATGTCAACACCACTTCCATTCACCCTCAGTTAAAACAGTGATACGTTTATCATCATCATTATGATGACAGCATTCTGTTTTAGTTGAGCAAGTGAAGTGTCGATTGTTTTATCTTCAAAGTACACTCAAGAATTACAGTGGCTTGCGAAAGTATTCACCCCCTTGGCATTTTCCCTATTTTGTTACCTTACAACCTGGAATTAAAATTGATTTTTGGGGGGTTTGTATCATGTGATTTACACAACATGCCTACCACTTTGAAGATGCAAAATGTGTTTTCTTGTGAAACAAACAAGAAATAAGAAGAAAAAAAACAGAAAACTTGAGCGTGCATAACTATTCACCCCCCCCAAAGTCAATAATTTGTAGAGCCACCTTTTGCAGCAATTACAGCTGCAAGTATCTTGGGGTATGTCTCTATAAGCTTGGCACATCTAGCTACTTGGATTTTTGCCCATTCTTCAAGGCAAAACTGCTCCAGCTCCTTCAAGTTGGATGGGTTCCACTGGTGTACAGCAATCTTTAAGTCACAGATTCTCAATTGGATTGAGGTCTGGGCTTTGACTAGGCCATTCAAAGACATTTAAATGTTTCCCCTTAAACCACTCGAGTGTTGCTTTAGCAGTATGGTTAGGGTCATTGTCCTGCTGGAAGGTGAACCTCCGTCCAAGTCTCAAATCTCTGGAAGAATGAAACAGGTTTCCCTCAAGAATTTCCCTGTATTTAGTGCCATCCATCATTCCTTCAATTCTGACCAGTTTCCCAGTCCCTGCCGATGAAAAACATCCCCACAGCATGATGCTGCCACCACCATGCTTCACTGTGGGGATGGTGTTCTCGGGGTGATGAGAGGTGTTGGTTTTGCGCCAGACATTTTCCTTGATGGCCAACAAGCTCAATTTCAGTCTCATCTGACCAGAGTACCTTCTTCCATATGTTTGGGGGGTCTCCCACATGCCTTTTGGCGAACACCA
The DNA here is from genome assembly GCF_964263955.1 of Coregonus lavaretus. NCBI lineage: Eukaryota > Metazoa > Chordata > Actinopteri > Salmoniformes > Salmonidae > Coregonus > Coregonus lavaretus. The sequence continues at coordinate 5,580,845 of NC_140022.1, read as the reverse complement.
AACGTGTTTGCTTATTTTTTTCTTTAAGCAATGGCTTTTTTCTGGCCACTCTTCCGTAAAGCTCAGCTCTGTGGAGTGTATGGCTTAAAGTGGTCCTATGGACAGATACTCCAATCTCTGCTGTGGAGCTTTGCAGCTCCTTCAGGGTTATCTTTGGTCTCTTTGTTGCCTCTTTGATTAATGCCCTCCTTGCCTGGTCCGTGAGTTTTGATAGGCGGCCCTCTCTTGGCAGGTTTGTTGTGGTGCCATATTCTTTCCATTTTTAATAATGGATTTAATGGTGCTCCGTGGGATGTTCAAAGTTTCTGATCTTTTTTTATAACCCAACCCTGATCGGTACCTCTCCACAACTTTGTCCCTGACCTGTTTGGAGAGCTCCTTGGTCTTCATGGTGCCACTTGCTTGGTGGTGCCCCTTGCTTAGTGGTGTTGCAGACTCTGGGGCCTTTCAGAACAGGTGTATATATACTGAGATCATGTGGCACTTAGATTGCACACAGGTGGACTTTATTTAACTAATTATGTGACTCCTGAAGGTTATTGGTTGCACCAGATCTTATTTAGGGGCTTCATAGCAAAGGGGGTGAATACATATGCAATCACCACTTTTACGTTACTTATTTATTTGAATTTTTTTAACTGGTTATTTTTTTCATTTCACTTCACCAATTTGGACTATTTTGTGTATGTCCATTACATGAAATCCAAATAAAAATTCATTTAAATTACAGATTGAAGTGCAACAAAATAGGAAAAACGCCAAGGGGGATGAATACTTTTGCAAGACACTGTACACTCATGCAATGGCATATAGACAGCCATTACATTTGGAGAACAGAGCAATACATTGTGTAGACCACTCTAAGAGGAGAGAATAGAGGTAGATGGTAGAATACGTAGGTCAAATAGAGGGTGTAAGTCATACTCTCTCCGTTGCTGTATAGGGTTGGACACAGTCTGCACTAGCGTAGCCTGCATTCTCCACCAAATGTTGACGCTCGCCCCCCGTCGCTCGGTGTGGGCAGGAGACCAAGTCTCTGCCAACATCTGGATTACCCTGAGCCATTAGGATCTGAACCCCCTGTAATTCTACAATATGCGAAGGATTATTCAATCAAAGGCCCTCCGCAGCATAAAGGAGAATCACAATAACCTAATTCTAGCCAACACACAGTGGGCATTCTCTGACTACCTTAGCAAGCAGATTATTGACTGTGGGATAAATAAAACAGGGGAATCTAACCAAATAGAGCTCACAATTAATTGGATTAACCAAAGAAATGAGTGGTTGGATAAATGGTGAACATTGATGGTGTTGGTGCTAGTGATGGACTGCTGCTACTGACAGTTCCTTAGTGGCCCTATTTATCTCTCTGTGGAGCTGAGGCACCAAGATGATTTACATCAACAATAAACGTAAAGCTCATTGCCTCTGACCTTCAGGGAAGGCTAAATCTAACTAACAGGGATCCTAAAGGTATTAGCTATTAGAATGAAATCTGTAAATGTGTCTATTCTGTTTATGCATGAGTTTACTTTGTCATTATTCCAGCTTTATTGTTTCTCTAGACAGTGTCTTACCCCAACAAATGAATACTGCAAATAAACCCCATCTTAACATAGCCGTCCCACAGTGTGCATTTTACAGGCTTGTCTCCTGGGTTACAAGAGTGTTCATGTTGATGTTCCTAGACCTCGTTCTAGACTCTAGTAGTGACTGTATGGAGGACAACCTAATTGGGTCGACAGGATGCAGCCATGTACCTCTTCCTTGTTGTATACATGACATTCAGCTCTTTGACACTGCTCTCACATGCCTCTGGGCTTGGGAGGTGGTACCACTAGACGGTTCATTATCTATCTAACTACAGAGTTCTGTTCTGCTAGCATAGATATGTCAACGACGCTGAAAGCTCTATGAAGCAAATCTCAACTGTAAAAAAAAAAGTGTTTGGATGATGGGTTATTTCAATGGAATACATATTACATAAACATTGAGTTAGTGAACATTTGAAAACCACTGTTTCTTTATCATTGTGTTGTAACCATATGTTGTAGTACCTCAGTGCAGTTCACTCGGGTTCCTTCAAACCCAAGTAACCGAAGCAGTGATACAGGAAATGTTTGAAAGAGCTACAGTGGGGGAAAAAGGTATTTAGTCAGCCACCAATTGTGCAAGTTCTCCCACTTAAAAAGATGAGAGAGGCCTGTAATTTTCATCATAGGTACACGTCAACTATGACAGACAAAATGAGGAAAAAAAATCCAGAAAATCACATTGTAGGATTTTTTATGAATTTATTTGCAAATTATGGTGGAAAATAAGTATTTGGTCACCTACAAACAAGCAAGATTTCTGGCTCTCACAGACCTGTAACTTCTTCTTTAAGAGGCTCCTCTGTCCTCCACTCGTTACCTGTATTAATGGCACCTGTTTGAACTTGTTATCAGTATAAAAGACACCTGTCCACAACCTCAAACAGTCACACTCCAAACTCCACTATGGCCAAGACCAAAGAGCTGTCAAAGGACACCAGAAACAAAATTGTAGACCTGCACCAGGCTGGGAAGACTGAATCTGCAATAGGTAAGCAGCTTGGTTTGAAGAAATCAACTGTGGGAGCAATTATTAGGAAATGGAAGACATACAAGACCACTGATAATCTCCCTCGATCTGGGGCTCCACGCAAGATCTCACCCGTGGGGTCAAAATGATCACAAGAACGGTGAGCAAAAATCCCAGAACCACACGGGGGGACCTAGTGAATGACCTGCAGAGAGCTGGGACCAAAGTAACAAAGCCTACCATCAGTAACACACTACGCCGCCAGGGACTCAAATCCTGCAGTGCCAGATGTGTCCCCCTGCTTAAGCCAGTACATGTCCAGGCCCGTCTGAAGTTTGCTAGAGTGCATTTGGATGATCCAGAAGAGGATTGGGAGAATGTCATATGGTCAGATGAAACCAAAATAGAACTTTTTGGTAAAAACTCAACACGTCGTGTTTGGAGGACAAAGAATGCTGAGTTGCATCCAAATAACACCATACCTACTGTGAAGCATGGGGGTGGAAACATCATGCTTTGGGGCTGTTTTTCTGCAAAGGGACCAGGACGACTGATCCGTGTAAAGGAAAGAATGAATGGGGCCATGTATCGTGAGATTTTGAGTGAAAACCTCCTTCTATCAGCAAGGGCATTGAAGATGAAATGTGGCTGGGTCTTTCAGCATGACAATGATCCCAAACACACCGCCCGGGCAACGAAGGAGTGGCTTTGTAAGAAGCATTTCAAGGTCCTGGAGTGGCCTAGCCAGTCTCCAGATCTCAACCCCATAGAAAATCTTTGGAGGGAGTTGAAAGTCCGTGTTGCCCAGCGACAGCCCCAAAACATCACTGCTCTAGAGGAGATCTGCATGGAGGAATGGGCCAAAATACCAGCAACAGTGTGTGAAAACCTTGTGAAGACTTACAGAAAACGTTTGACCTGTGTCATTGCCAACAAAGGGTATATAACAAAGTATTGAGAAACTTTTGTTATTGACCAAATACTTATTTTCCACCATAATTTGCAAATACATTCATTAAAAATCCTACAATGTGATTGTCTGGAGAAAAAAAATCTCATTTTGTCTGTCATAGTTGACGTGTACCTATGATGAAAATTACAGGACTCTCTCATCTTTTTAAGTGGGAGAACTTGCACAATTGGTGGCTGACTAAATACTTTTTTTCCCCACTGTACATGGTGAAACTTGAATCGGTGAGGAGGAGGAAGAGAGAAGAGAGAGGAGAAGAGTGCAGCAGGGAAAAAAACGGTGGCACTATGAATACATTTCCTCCCGCTGTCCCTGTCTCCAGGACCCATCTGAACCTTTACATGGGTAACAAGGTGACACTGAGTGGACTCACTGAGAGTTTTCGCCTGCAGCTGTCTGCGAAGCCGTCGCTTTTAATTAAGGCTTGGGAGCGAGCGGGAGAGACCATTAGACAAAAGCCTTAACAAGATGGCCTTAGTGCGCTTAGTAAGGAGAAAACCCTTCACTGGTTGTGTTGTTGGGGTGCTGGAGGAGAAGGTTGAGAGCGGTGTGACGGGGGGAAAAGAACAAAAGCTCTCTCCACTCTATCCTTTTCCCTCTCAGTAAATCCCTTTCTGTTACTCTCTCTTCCTCTCTCTATACAGTCTCTCTCTGTCTCACTCTCAGCACCCTTTTCACCTCTCCCTCATTATTAAGTATATACAGACAGGATGATGGCGGATTGGGGAGGGGGGTTAATATAGGGACTGCACACCCCTCCACCCACTCGTGTGCTGTGGAGAAGAACCAAACCGTTGCCATCAGAGTGATGACATCGCCGCTTAAGTTTTATGTGAGGGAAAAGGAAGTGGGCGATCACCATCACGATGTCATCAATTAGAATGCCAGCCAGTTGCTGTGGAAACGGAATCTGAGATGGTACTTCTGGAGGATGCTGTTAAACAGTCAGAGTGGTGAAGGGTTTTAGAGAGAATTAGAGATCATATTGAATACAGGCATTTGCCGACGACCGTGGTAGAAGATAAGTATTTAATCATTAGGATAAAAAGGTCTGGTGGAAAGGGGCCAATGAGCAGTGGGCATTTGATTATATTACATCATAGGATGAGATGATAATATTGTTTATTTAGTGTGCTGTGAGGTAAAATACTTCCTCTTTTGCTAAGTAAGCATTGCCGATAACTGAGATTGGATCAAGCTCCTTCTTGTGGACAAGTTTTACTCTGCATAGCACTGCATCTTTTACCACACAGTTTGTTGGCTTCGAACAAGCAGAATCAGTTGCAATTATCTGTTATTGACTAAGAACAGAGCCCAACAGACCAAATGTAACAGACAATAGCCTTCCTGTTGATGACACAATGGTATGAAATCACAGTGGTTACTTGGTTATATAACCCAGCTACCAATCAGCCAACACCAGCCTTTATCTCCTGACGTGTCAGAAGAAAGAGTCACTCAGAAGGACTAGCTGTGAAAAGTGGAGAAGGTGTTCAATAAGCTGGGCCACGGCACCTACAGCCACTGGTAATCTCACAACACACAGGTTTAAATGGAAAGGCTCTTAGGGGCCCGGCCAGGGCTCCACAGATATAACCCCTGTGTAATCCCTGTTAATTACTGTCCAGGGAAAGATGAGGCCCTGCTTGGAAGGGCTTCAGGACAGATAAGGTGGATCAGAGTTCCACTGAGGGATTTTTGGTGTTCTGCTACAAACACACCAATTGTCCAGGAAATAGCCCCAAAGTTATCCTGAGCTGTCAGTCCTGAAGTTTTCAGTTTACCTCCCTGCCTGCTGTGGCTGAAGGAAGGAGGATGAGAAGTGGATCCCTGGCTTAGGCTAGACCCAGAGCATGATATTCTACTAAACAGAGAAGGCTTTACAGACACTTCGAAACTGAAAAAGGTAAAATCTTGGAAACCACAAAGTACTGACTAGTGGTTGGCTTTGGAAACACCTAGCTCTTGTAGACTCCTATTAGATCATAACCGGACACTTCAGGTGGAAATGTCACCATTAGTGCACAATGATTAATGGTATTTTGTTTGACTAGTGGGAAGGTTATACAGCAGATTTAGTAGATGTTGGTCTCTAAGGAGTGATGTGAGTTAAGTTGCTGTTACCCCCTAAGGACCATCCTCCATCACATCAGGAAACCCTAGCGCTCATCAACTTGAACTTTCATTAGGTAAGTTAATCAATAATACACAAGGCTTTGAGAGAGTGAATCTTAATGTCAGGGGACAGCTTCTTGGTTCCAGTGGCTCTTTTGAGGAATGGAATCTCTAGATGGTAGAATGAATGCTGGTGACGGCTCCCCAAGGTCAAAGTTCTCAGAATATGTGAGAGGCAAGTTTAGGAGGAGACGGCCATTTGTCTGAGTGCATTACCATGTCACTGCTTCACTAACGGATCGGCCATATGATCGGCCCTCTATTGATCTTCCCTGTGTTACATCCTGGCGTTGCTGTAGGGCTTCAGGAGTTGGATGCCTGGTGGGGTTAGATGCTTTGTAGTGGTTGTAGAAAAACACCCTGAGTGGTTGGACTAGCCTACTGTTATGGTAGTGCACTTTGGGCTTGGAGGTATTTTGATTATGGTAAAGTATGCTAAATGAATTAGCATTGTGGCAATATTTGGTGAGGGTACCAAATTGTTGATATAGCATGGCAGACATTTTCCACTTCTAATTGCACACCTACAGTGCACAAAATTAACATTTGTATAGACAGTTTGGAATAATGTCGCTTGTAATTCCACATGCAATTTTGTGTTGTTTTACTTTAAATACGCATAAATGATAGACCTCTGAAAGAGACTGTAAATTCCCACAGCTGACCATGGGCAATATGCACTCCCAGTTTAGTAGCTGTGAACTGGGGTGGGCAGCATGTGAATAGCTCGTTCTAGTTCCGAGAGGACCCTGACCCTCAGCTGGCCCTCATTGTGCCGTGTCAAGGAGAGATTTTTTTCTCAAACATTCACCCACTCATGAAATGCGCTCGTAAAGCCCCTGACAATGTCTCTGCTCTTTCAGGAGAGAAAAGAGTGAGGGAGAGGAATAGAGAAAGAGGGCAGGGCAGGGGGGTGAGAGAGAAGGAGAAATAGGGGAATTATGTGTGAGGTGGAAAGAGAAAGAGAGAGCATGCAGGGTGTGTGTGTGTGTGTGTGTCCGTTCGTTGGCAAGGGCGATATAGAGGAAGAGAGCAAAGGGAAGGAGACGGAGCGAGAGATGGAGATGGACGGAAGTACAGAGTACAGGAATGTAAGGCTCAAAGTAAGTACTATTAGAGAGGAGATTGTGTGTGGGACATTGAAGCAGAGAGAACGGTTCAGTGGTTTTCCTGCTCTGATGATACCATTATGGCTCTCACTGACCCAGTTTCCTCAGCATGGCATTGAATGCTGAAGGATGAAATGCTACTCTAAGAACTGTGGATCCAGGGTAGGCTACAGTGAAGTCTGGCACTGTCTGATATATGATTGATGAGTCAAATCTGCTGTCCGTAACACATTTTTGGTTAGCGGTTGTTACAGTATTTACATTGGTATTTCTTCACACACAGGAGTACTGTACAGCATTTTAAAGGGGATACAGGGTTAAAGGGGATACAGGTTTAAAAGGGAGACAGGGTTAAAGGGGATACAGGTTTAAAGGGGATACAGGTTTAAAGGGGATACAGGTTTAAAGGGGATACAGGTTTAAAGGGGATAAAGGATTAAAGGGGATACAGGGTTAAAGGGGATACAGGGTTAAAGGGGATACAGGGTTAAAGGGGATACAGGTTTAAAGGGGATACAGGGTTAAAGGGGATACAGGGTTAAAGGGGATACAGGGTTAAAGGGGATACAGGTTTAAAGGGGATACAGGGTTAAAGGGGATACAGGGTTAAAGGGGATACAGGGTTAAAGGGGATACAGGGTTAAAGGGGGTATAGGATTAAAGGGGATAAAGAATTAAAGGGGATACAGGGTAAAGGGGATACATGGTTAAAGGGATATGGGGTTAAAGGGGATACAGGATAAAGGAGATACAGGGTTAAAGGGGATACATGGTTAAACAGGATAAAGGGGATACAGGGTTAAAGGGGATACATGGTTAAACAGGATAAAGGGGATACATGGTTAAAGGGGATACAGCTGGTAGAGCACGGCGCTTGTAACGCCAAGGTAGTGGGTTCGATTCCCGGGACCACCCATACACAAAAATGTATGCACGCATGACTGTAAGTCGCTTTGGATAAAAGCGTCTGCTAAATGGCATATTATTATTATTATTATAAAGGGGGTACAGGATTAAAGGGGATACGGGGTAAAGGGGATACATGGTTAAAGGGATACGGGGTTAAAGGGGATACAGGGTTAAGGGGGATACGGGGTTAAAGGGGATACTGGATTCAAGGGGATACAGGATTAAAGGGGAAACGGGGTTAAAGTGGATACAAGGTTTGAAATGCTCAGAAATAGATGTGTCTACTCAGACATCGTTTCTATGAATTCTGGGATTGGGAATACCACAAATTCACTTAATGTGTCTGCATTTTGTGCTTGGTCTTTTTCACAATAAAGAGGCCAGTTTTCCTGCATGTAGCTGGTGTTCCCTTTGGGAATGGGAGAAATCCCAGAAGTAGAGATCCCTCTGCTCCGGAACAGTCTCTGCCAAACAGCCACATAACTGCTAGTTACAGGGTCTTCCCAAGGTGACACCTGCAGTGACATCTGGAACGTGGTGGGGGAAGGTGTTTTATTTATTTGTTTAGATTTTCTGTAAAGTTGAAAGAAATACTTTTTTAAAATTAGTGTTACTGACTTTTTTTTGGTAATATAGTTGTAATTTATTTTGATATTCTACTACTTTTAGTATTTCGTTATTTTATGCAAATTATAACTGTCCCTACTATTATTTAGTCAAAACCATCAAAAGAGCTCTAGTAGAAACAAGCCAATCAAGAGATACGGTAGGGACGTTCCGGGATCCTTGGAACGTCCCTACCGTATACCCTAACCCTAACTCCTACCTTTACCGTAAACTTAACTATAAGCATAACCATAACCCTTACATAATCCTAACCTTAACTCTTACCTTAACCATTTTAAATGTCAACTTCAATGGGGTAGGGACGTCCCAAGGATCAATCAGCTGATTCTTTTTTATGGTTTAAATCCCCACCTGCAGTAGATTGATCCACTTTAGTGAGTAATGGCTTTAATGAAGGTAATTAAAAGTGTAATTGAGATGAAAGGCAGGGAAGAGGGGGAAGAGAGGGACCATGGAGGAGGAGAGGAGATGGGGAAGAGAGGGACCAGGGAGGAGAGGAGATGGGGAAGAGCGGGACCATGGAGGAGGAGAGGAGATGGGGAAGAGAGGGACCATGGAGGAGGAGAGGAGATGGGGAAGAGAGGGACCATGGAGGAGAGGAGATGGGGAAGAGAAGGACCATGGAGGAGGAGAGGAGATGGGGAAGAGAGGGACCATGGAGGAGGAGAGGAGATGGGGAAGAGAGGGACCATGGAGGAGAGGAGATGGGGATGAGAGGGACCATGGAGGAGGAGAGGAGATGGGGAAGAGAGGGACCATGGAGGAGAGGAGATGGGGAAGAGAGGGACCATGGAGGAGGAGAGGAGATGGGGAAGAGAGGGACCATGGAGGAGAGGAGATGGGGAAGAGAAGGACCATGGAGGAGGAGAGGAGATGGGGAAGAGAGGGACCATGGAGGAGAGGAGATGGGGATGAGAGGGACCATGGAGGAGGAGAGGAGATGGGGAAGAGAGGGACCATGGAGGAGAGGAGATGGGGAAGAGAGGGACCATGGAGGAGGAGAGGAGATGGAGAAGAGAGGGACCATGGAGGAGGAGAGGAGATGGGGAAGAGAGGGACCATGGAGGAGGACAGGAGATGGGGAAGAGAGGGACCATGGAGGAGGAGAGGAGATGGGGAAGAGAGGGACCATGGAGGAGGAGAGGAGATGGGGAAGAGAGGGACCACGGAGGAGGAGAGGAGATGGGGAAGAGCGGGACCAGGGAGGAGAGGAGATGGGGAAGTGAGGGACCAGGGAGGAGGAGAGGAGATGGGGAAGAGAGGGACCACAGAGGAGGAGAGGAGATGGGGAAGAGCGGGACCAGGGAGGAGAGGAGATGGGGAAGAGAGGGACCAGGGAGGAGGAGAGGAGATGGGGAAGAGAGGGACCATGGAGGAGGAGAGGAGATGGGGAAGAGAGGGACCATGGAGGAGAGGAGATGGGGAAGAGAGGGACCACGGAGGAGGAGAGGAGATGGGGAAGAGCGGGACCAGGGAGGAGAGGAGATGGGGAAGTGAGGGACCAGGGAGGAGGAGAGGAGATGGGGAAGAGAGGGACCACAGAGGAGGAGAGGAGATGGGGAAGAGCGGGACCAGGGAGGAGAGGAGATGGGGAAGAGAGGGACCAGGGAGGAGGAGAGGAGATGGGGAAGAGAGGGACCATGGAGGAGGAGAGGAGATGGAGAAGAGAGGGACAGAAACTATACGGTGATGATGGGGGAATGACGCATTACAGTATAGGCCTATGTATAATACATACCATCCATTATGTTGTTATTTCTAAACACGTTACACTTGAAACAGTATGTATAGCCCAGTCATTGTGCAGTTAAACACCTCGCCATCTGCATTAAAGGGGAAATCCGCAGTTGAAACAATAACAATACCACACCCGCCTCTGTTTTGGTAAAACGCTGTGGGATGGGACTGGAGAAATGTAATCACATTCATATACAGAGCTATTGATGCAAGGACTGACCATCCAAGATATCAACATTATAAGAATATTTTAAGGTTATATAGTGTTTGTTTATATTTACAAACATTGGAGTAAAACAAGCTTATCATTTGGGTTCTGATGGGGTACGACAGTTGAACTAAGCTCTTGAGGCATTTACAGCGCCTTGCAAAAGTATTCATCCCCTTTGGCATTTTTCCTATTTTGTTGCATTACAACCTGTAATTTAAATGGATTTTTATTTGGATTTAATGTAATGGACATACACAAAACAGTCCAAATTGGTGAAGTGAAATGAAATAAAAAACTTGTTTCAAAAAATTCGAAAAAAATAATAACGGAAAAGTGGTGCGTGCATATGTATTCACCCCCTTTTCTATGAAGCCCCTAAATAAGATCTGGTACAACCAATTACCTTCAGAAGTCACATAATTAGTTAAATAAAGTCCACCTGTGTGCAATCTAAGTGCCACATGATCTCAGTATATATACACCTGTTCTGAAAGGCCCCAGAGTCTGCAACACCACTAAGCAAGGGGCACCACCAAGCAAGCGGCACCATGAAGACCAAGGAGCTCTCCAAACAGGTCAGGGACAAAGTTGTGGAGAAGTACAGATCAGGGTTTGGTTATAAAAAAATATCTGAAACTTTGAACTTCCCATGGAGCACCATTCAATACATTATAAAAAAATTGAAAGAATATGGCACCACAACAAACCTGCCAAGAGAGGGCCGCCCACCAAAACTCACGAACCAGGCAAGGAGGGCATTAATCAGAGAGGCAACAAAGAGACCATAGATAACCCTGAAGGAGCTGCAAAGCTCCACAGCAGAGATTGGAGTACCTGGCCATAGGACCACTTTAAGCCGTACACTCCACAGAGCTGGGCTTTACAGAAGAGTAGCCAGAGAAAAGCCATTGCTTAAAGACAAAAATAAGCCATTGCTTCGCCAAAAGCCATGTGGGAGACCCCCCAAACATATGGAAGAAGGTACTCTGGTCAGATGAGACTAAAATTGAGCTTTTTGGCCATCAAGGAAAACGCTATGTCTGGCGCAAACCCAACACCTCTCATCACCCCGAGAACACCATCCCCAAAGTGAAGCATGGGGGTGGCAGCATCATGCTGTGGGGATGTTTTTCATCGGCAGGGACTGGGAAACTGGTCAGAATTGAAGGAATGATGGATGGCGCTAAATACAGGGAAATTCTTGAGGGAAACCTGTATGTCTTCCAGAGATTTGAGACTGGGATGGAGGTTCACCTTCCAGCAGGACAATGACCCTAAGCATACTGCTAAAGCAGCACTCGAGTGGTTTAAGGGGAAACATTTAAATGTCTTTGAATGGCCTAGTCAAAGCCCAGACAGAATCTGTGGTATGACTTAAAGATTGCTGTACACCAGCGGAACCCATCCAACTTGAAGGAGTGCCTTGAAGAATGGGCAAAAATCCAAGTGGCTAGATGTGCCAAGCTTATAGAGCCATACCCCAAGAGACTTACATTTACATTTTACATTTTAGTCATTTAGCAGACGCTCTTATCCAGAGCGACTTACAGTTAGTGAGTGCATATATTATTCTTTTTTTCATACTGGCCCCCCGTGGGAATCAAACCCACAACCCTGGCGTCTACCAACTGAGCTACATCCCTTTGCAGCTGTAATTGCTGCAAAAGGTGGCTCTACAAAGTATTGACTTTGGGGGGGGGGGGGGTTGTGAATAGTTATGCACGCTGAAGTTATTCTGTCTTATATCTTGTTTGTTTCACAAAAAAGTATTGTGCATCTTCAAAGTGGTGGGCATGTTGTATAAATCAAATGATACAAACCCCCAAAAAATCAATTTTAATTGGTTGTACGGCAACAAAATAGGAAAAATTCCAAGGGGGGTGAATACTTTCGCAAACCACTGGATAAGTTATATTCTTCAAGAATCAATGGGTACAGTATCTATAATTAATTTATGAATCCAAAAATGTATGTATTAACTGCAGATAGCCCCTTTATTAAAGACAAACCTTAAACACTAAATCATATATTGAACACACGTTACTGCCTTGTGTGCTGACTCTCATCTACCATCTCCTCTCTAGATGAAGAGCCTGTAATGTCTGATGGATTCTTGGCTGTGTTGTGTTAAAAATAAGTAATGAAATGTTAAAGGAGGAGAGGAAGTGCTACTACGCTACCCCTGGTTGGTCCCTCTTGCCGATCAGAGTGCCTCTCTCTCTTCTGGCCCGGTGAATTATTTATCAAAGTGCTGACAAGAGGAGGGCAGGTTCAACATGATGAGGTCCTCTGGGGCTAGCAGCAGCAGCAGTAGGCCTGGTTCAACATGATGAGGTCCTCTGGGGCTAGCAGCAGCAGCAGTAGGCCTGGTTCAATATGATGAGGTCCTCTGGGGCTAGCAGCAGCAGCAGTAGGCCTGGTTCAATATGATGAGGTCCTCTGGGGCTAGCAGCAGCAGCAGAAGGCCTGGTTCAATATGAGGAGATCCTCTGGGGCTAGCAGCAGCAGCAGTAGGCCTGGTTCAATATGATGAGGTCCTCTGGGGCTTGCAGCAGTAGGCCTGGTTCAACATGAGGAGATCCTTTGGGGCTTGCAGCAGCTGCAACAGCAGGGCTGGATTGACTGAACGTCTTGACTTTTTAATGATGGTCCACTGGTCCGTCCGTCCATCCTGCATGAAACTATCCCCTAGAGTCGACGGGAAAGAGAAAGAGTGGTGTGGCAAATCCCTAATCCTTAGCTATATTTATTTATTTAACCTTTATTTAAGCAGGGAGTCATGCTGAGACCGCAGTCTCGTTCACAGATGAGCCCTGCGTGAACACATCAATAAACAACAATTACATTATACATGAAAAGCAAACACAAAATACGAAACTCAAAACAGAAATCATATGAAACAAACACATTCTTTAGTAAAAAGGCCCTCTAACATCCGTCTGGATTTCCCTAGAGGCACCAATTCCAACTTTAAGGGCTTTTGGAGATCATTCCACATGAGAGGCGCAAAAACACCCTATTTACCTAACTCAGTGGAGATTGAAGGGGTCTCCAGGGTTAACCATGCCTGAATCCGGAGGATATATATACTTTGTATGTATGAGGAGACACGTTCTCTCTAACACTGTTGTAGTCTCTCTACAGTATATCTACCATATACTGTATACAGTGGCTTGCGAAAGTATTCACCCCCTGTTACGGATACAGGTATCCTGTTTGTGTTTTTGTGTTTTTCCTCTCCTTCTGCCCTAATCACAGGTAGCCTTTGTGTTCCTGATTGGAGGTCGTTGGTGTGTCCCACCTGTCAGTCATCAGTTTATCTGCTGATTGCTGAGGTGGACAAATTAGTGGCCACTTCTCCTGATTGCACCACCTGTTTCTGGTTTTCATTACCCAATCACATCACACATCCCCTTGTTTTAAATGCCAGTCAGTTGTGTTTTCTGACAGAGACTCTTTTTGTTTGTGAGTATGGATACTGTGGTGTCTTGGTTTTTGTGTACTCACTCATTTGCTGTTTACGCCATGTGGTAACTATGTTGTTTGTTTGTTCCTGGGAAAAGGGGATTTTTTAGCAAGTCGCCCTTGGGCATACACTACCCGTAGGAAAACGTTGTCTAAAAACACTAGTTAGACCTGAGCGGACCACCCACTGTATTTTTGTGTGGTTAGTAGTAAGCTTAGCGGTTCTTGAGGCAGGCAAGATCAGTTTAGGGTTTTTTGACATTATTGTTTCATTCCTTGGGTCCTGCTCAGCCCCTTTTCCCCAAACCTTTACCGTGTGTTTATAATAAAAAAAAATGTGTTTGATGGTAACTTTTTGGGTTGTCGGCGTATTTTTGTTCTCATTGTTCGTTGGCAATATTCTATTTAGCATGAGTTATGTTACGGGCCTCTTTTACATCCTCCCTAGACTTTTAAAGCCACGGGGTTCGTAACACCCCCCTTGGCATTTTTTGGGGGGGGTTTGTATTATTTGATTTATACAACATGCCTACCACTTTGAAGATGCAACATTTATTGTGAAACAAACAACAAATAAGACAAAAAAACAGAACTTGAGCATGCATAACTATTCACCCCCCCCCCCCCCCCCCCCCCCCCCCCCCCAAAGTCAATACTTTGAAGAGTCACCTTTTGCAGCAATTACAGCTGCAAATCTCTTGGGGTATGTCTCTGTAAACTTGGCACATCTAGCCACTGGGATTTTTGCCAATTCTTCAAGGCAAAACTGCTCCAGCTCCTTCAAGTTGGATGGGTTCTGCTGGTGTACAGCAATCTTTAAGTCATACCACAGATTCTCAATTGGATTGAGGTCTGGGCTTTGACTAGGCCATTCCAAGACATTTAAATGTTTCCCCTTAAACCACTCGAGTGTTGCTTTAGCAGTATGCTTAGGGTCATTGTCCTGCTGGAAGGTGAACCTCCATCCCAGTCTCAAATCTCTGGAAGACATACAGGTTTCCCTCAAGAATTTCCCTGTATTTAGCGCCATCCATCATTCCTTCAATTCTGACCAGTTTCCCAGTCCCTGCCGATGAAAAACATCCCCACAGCATGATGCTGCCACCCCCATGCTTCACTTTGGGGATGGTGTTCTCGGGGTGATGAGAGGTGTTGAGTTTGCGCCAGACATAGCGTTTTCCTTGATGGCCAAAAAGCTCAATTTTAGTCTCATCTGACCAGAGTACCTTCTTCCATATGTTTGGGGAGTCTCCCACATGGCTTTTGGCGAACACCAAACGTGTTTGCTTATTTTTTTCTTTAAGCAATGGCTTTTCTCTGGCCACTCTTCCATAAAGCCCAGCTCTGTGGAGTGTATGGCTGAAAGTGGTCCTATGGACAGATACTCCAATCTCCGCTGTGGAGCTTTGCAGCTCCTTCAGGGTTATCTTTGGTCTCTTTGTTGCCTCTGATTAATGCCCTCCTTGCCGGGTCCGTGAGTTTTGGTGGGCGGCCCTCTCTTGGCAGGTTTGTTGTGGTGCCATATTCTTTCCATTTTTTAATAATGGATTTAATGGTGCTCCGTGGGATGTTCAAAGTTTCAGATATTTTTTGATAACCCAACCCTGATCGGTACTTCTCCACAACTTTGTCCCTGACCTGTTTGGAGAGCTCCTTGGTCTTTATGGTCCGCTTGCTTGGTGGTACCCCTTGCTTAGTGGTGTTGCAGACTCTGGGGCCTTTCAGAACAGGTGTATATATACTGAGATCATGTGGCACTTAGATTGCACACAGGTGGACTTTATTTAACTAATTATGTGACTTCTGAAGGTAATTGGTTGCACCAGATCTTATTTAGGGGCTTCATAGAAAAGGGGGTGAATACATATGCACGCACCACTTTTCCGTTATTTATTTTTTAGAATTTCTTGAAACAAGTTCTTTTTTTCATTTCACTTCACCAATTTGGACTATTTTGTGTATGTCCATTACATTCAATCCAAATAAAAATCCATTTAAATTACAGGTTGTAATGCAACAAAATAGGAAAAACGCCAAGGGGGATGAATACTTTTGGAAGGCACTGTATCTCTACTCATCTCTTCACCTCTCTATTAATACCTCTATGTTTAGACTACCACCCTCTAAATGAATAAAAAAGTAACACAAGAGGAATAAAATACACAAGAATGGAGCTATATACAGGGAGTAGCAGTACCAGTTGAATGTGCAGGGGTACGAGGTATTTGCGGTAGATAATGTATGTACAAGAAGGCAGGGTTCATACAACATCCGTAGAGTACGACCCTACCTCACACAGGAAGAGGTGCAGGTCCTAATCCAGGCACTTGTCCTCTCCCTTCTGGGCTACTGCAACTCGCTGTTGGCAGAGCTCCACGCTTGTGCCATCAAACCTCTGCAATTTATCCAGAACGCTGCAGCCCGCCTGGTTTTCAACCCTCCCAAATTCTTCCATGTCACCCGCTCCTCTGCACACTCCATTGGCTTCCAGTCAAAGCTCGCATCCACTACAAGACCATGGTACTTGCCTACGGAGCAGCAAGAGGAACTGTCCCTCCCTACCGTCAGGCTCTGCTCAAACCCTACACCCCAACCTGAGTACTCCGTTCTGCCACCTCTGGTCTCTTGGCCCTCCCACCCCTATGGGAGGGCAGCTCCCGCTCAGCCCAGTCCAAGCTCTTCTCTGTCCCTGCCCATCTTCCGAATGCACCTGAAACCCTACCTCTTCAAAGAGTATCTTAAATAATCCCCCTCCTCACCAGTATGCGTGTGGGTTTTGTGTGAGAGTGAGTTTGTATATAGTGTGTATATATAGTCTTGTGAGTGTGCGTAGAGTCAGTGCAAGACAGGGTCAAAGCAGATAGTCCAGGTAACTATTTCATTAACTATTTAGCAGTCTTATGGCTTTTTAGTCTAACCTGGTTCTTGTGGTGTTGCAACTTGGCGATGCAGTAATGTTGACTTGTTCACTAGTGTATTTAGCTATGCTGAGTTCCTGTCTCTTGTGACTAGCATGGTGCTGATTAAGGGATAGTGGGGCCAGGTATGATGGCGGTGGCATTCTGGACCGCGGTGACTCTAAGATTAGTCTATAGACTTTAAGGTGCTTGTGATTGGCCCATGTCAGCAGGCGGAGGTCTGGTTGATGCAGATAAGACGTCAACACTCCAAAGCCACTATTGACCCTACGGAGAACCAGCCCATGATCAGACCTTTTGTTCCTAACCTTGTTGTATTTAATTGGTTTATTTTGGTTGTTTTCCACCACTCAGTTTGCATGTAGTTTATGATGTTTATGTCAGTAAAAATCGAGCCTGCGGTATTCAGGTATTCAGTGTTTCCCCTGAACATCATATTGGCGGAACGTCCAAAGACAGTTCTTTTTAGTCTTTCTGTACTGTGCTGCACTACGTGTTATCATTCACTCAACAGGACAGGGCAAAAAAGTATTGATTAATGCATGGTCGACTCAATTACGTGTATCAAATCTGTGTGATGATTTTGTGGACGGAGAAGGGGAAATAATTTGATGTTCTGTGTTTAGTCTTGATAGTGCCTTTTCTAGTATGTCAGCTATTGTAAATCATTGATATCAAGGATGATTACAATTTAGACATTTTACCCTTTGACACTTTAAAGATTTGAGTATTCTTGTTAACTCTAGCATTTCATAATTAAATTTAATATCAACCGTCTTCGATTGACGTTGCCAAGGTTACACGGTCACGTCGAGCCTCTTGGTTTATATTGCTAACATGGACGGAAGCTACATTAGCTACATTTTTCTTTCTTTCTCTCTGTCTCTCTCTCTTTCACAAGAGCATTCAGACACACACTCTTTGTTAAACACTTGAGATTAAAAAACAACCCAGCAAATTGCTCATCTTTTTTTTCCAGGGACGAGAGAGAGAGAGAGAGAGAGAGAGAGAGAGAGAGAGAGAGAGAGAGAGAGAGAGAGAGAGAGAGAGAGAGAGAGAGAGAGAGAGAGAGAGAGAGAGAGATCCTAATCACAATGTGGGAAACACCACATCTGACTCTCATCAGGTGGCATTCCAGAACATATATGAACTGATACAACTATCCTACCACTCCCTACCCATGCAATGCTTTGCAAAATCATAATATGCTCGTGTGTGCAATCATTGGAGAAATTCTTAGTATTTTCCATCTTCATTCACATATGACAACCATTCATCCTCTTCAAAAACCTAACCTTTATCCTTGACCCCAATAAACCGAAGCATACCAGGTCCTCAAACCTTTCAACAATTGAAGCATTACAGCTTTTCAAAATACAGTGCTCTCTCTTTGGATGAATGTTTGGCATACAAAGCAGTTTGAATGCCATACTGTAGTATCCAGAGAGTGTTGGCTTTCTCCAGGGAGAGAGCAAGGCTGCTCTGGGGAGAGGCACTGTGTCAATTACCTGCTGCTGTGACAAAGAAGGGGTTGCGGGGGATGTCAGTGCCCCCTCAGGCCACCATGATGCCACGAGCACCATGATGCCACTAGCACCATGATGCCACTAGCACCATGATGCCACTAGCACCATGATGGCCCCAAGACGCCCCATTATAACGCCTGTGTTATCTGACATGTTCTAGGATCCTCTGGTAATGTGGACAACATGGTCCCCCCTAATAACACACAAATGGAAGACTAGTAATGTGAGGCGCAGGGCAATACAGTCAATGGTCTTCATTATTACAGGATCTGAATGTATTTTTACTGTAGTCAACGTGCCGTTTGTCAACAGAGGTTTGACGGCAGATTTTTCTCTTGAGACCAAGTAAGAGAGGGACAATGAGGTGGTAAATGAGGCGTTTTGTTGTGGATAGGAGGCTTTTAAAACACAAAGAGAAGCAGAGAGTTTTTTTGGCTTAGAAATAATTGAGTGTCAGACAGCCCAACATAATTTTCTGTAAAGGTGTAATTCTGTTGCTTTGGCTCCCGACCGCTATAAGTATGGAACTCAAACCAGCACTGACATTGTATAACTGCATAGTATCTGCGATATCAGGGTAATTACTAGGTATGGTACTGCAGTTTCCTGTAGATTGACCGTTTTGTAATGTACTCCTCTGGAGTCGGGGTCTACAATTACAACATTATTTTAACTGAAGGTACACAGTACGGAGTAGGACTGCAATACTACATAGCTTGGCTGAAGCCTGAAAAACATAACTTATACTCCAGAAACGTGTTTTGCGCAGTGAAGTCAACTTTGCTGCCTGGCTTAACCGTACAAACGTGTCTCTGCCCCATTGTGACAACGTTGTCCACCGTGATGTTTGTCATACTCAATGGTTCTGTGTCCCACGTCAAGTCTGAGGCAAAAAGTCGTCCATGTTTCACTTTAGATGTTGTTGCTCATCAAATAAATCTAACCTGATTAAATGCAGACCAATGCTCCAACACTGGCATAGAGAGGGGCTGTATTGTTGGGTAATTGTTCCTTGAAGTGTTGGGACAGGGGCCAATACATGTGAGACGGACAATAAGTGAGCTGCCCAAATCCTGTCCACCCCCTACATAATTATCTTTACATTATAAATTGCCATCCCATACAGAGATGAATATTGCTCTGTAGACTCTGGCCATCAGTAGCAAGCTAATGAATGAGAACCACATGTAGATTTTGGACCGACTGCAAGAAAGCCGAGATTCAGAGGAAGGAACTCGTAAACTGAAGCTTTCACTTTCAGGGAATTGAACATGATCATCGCTTGATTCAACATGCATACTAGTCTGGCTGATTTCACCTCTGTTTAACATTATATCTCATTTAGATGAGGTTGAATCATGTAGCTAACTGCTTGGTTGTGAGATGTTGATTAAGCTGTGTTCAAGGGCAGCAGTGACACAAAGGCTTTATTTTGGTTGAAGGGTTCCTGCCACCCACCCTCCCTCCCTCCCTCCTCCGCAGCTGCATGGCACCGCGGCGCTTAGCACCAAAAAAATAAAACATCATTCGGGGCACAGTGCACATTTGTTCCTTTCTTTAACCAATCACGCCCTCCCCTCCCATCCCTTTCACTTTGCTTTCTGGTACCAGCTTCCTCTATTTATTTGTAGTTTTCACTAGATTGAGCTACCGTGGAATATCCTGTCTCCTCCATCCCTCCCTCGCTCCCCCCTCTATTGTGTCCCTCGTTCCTCCTCCCTCCCTCACTCCCCCCTCTATTAGTGTCCCTCATTCCCTGTTCTGTACCAACAGAGCTGCCCCTCCTCTCCCCTTTTCTCTCCTCTCCTCTCCTCTCCTCTCCTCTCCTCTCCTCTCCTCTCCTCTCCTCTCCTCTCCTCTCCTCTCCTCTCCTCTCCTCTCCTCTCCTCTCCTCTCCTCTCCTCCTCTCCTCTCCTCTCCTCTCCTCTCCTCTCCTCTCCTCTCCTCTCCTCTCCTCTCCTCTCCTCTCCTCCCCTCTCTCCTCTCTCTCTCAGATCAAAGGGATTCAGTGTCTCTGTGATGTTGCCCACTCTGGCCTCTTAGTGCTGTGCTGTAAGCTCCTCATCATACCCAAGGACCTGGCCGTAGCAGAGCCCTCTTTGCACATCTGTTATTCAGGGATATTCCCTGTAACCATCCACCCCCTCCTCTCCTGGGGCTATTCCCTATAACCATCCACCCCCTCCTCTCCTGGGGCTATTCCCTATAACCATCCACCCCCTCCTCTCCTGGGGCTATTCCCTGTAACCCTCCACCCCCCCCCCCCCCTCCTCTCCTGGGGCTATTCCCTATAACCATCCACCCCTGCCCTGGGGCTATTCCCTATAACCATCCACCCCCCTCCTATCCTAGGACTATTCCCTGTAACCATCCACCCCCCTCTTCTCCTGGGGTTATTCCTTGTAACCACCCATCCCCTCCTCACCACCCACCACTGTCCTCTATCTGGAAAATGGAAACTTCTACTTATGTATGACTGTTTCAAGGTCACTGTGATGGCAGATACATGTTAATCCAGGTTGGTTTCAGCACTGGATGAACACATCTCTTTAAAGAACGGTGTAGTGGTACTGTGTCTCCATACTAGTCATAGGACCGCTGGGGATTCTATTGGGCCAGGATAGCCTGATCCCAGATCTGTTCACACTGTCTTGCCAAAGACAATGACCATAGGAGTTGGCATCCTCTTTCTGATGAAGATCCACCACGACCGAAACATTACAGTTTTTAATTCATTCATAGAGTATTTAATGGAGAAGAGCGTCACGTCTCCACCACTTTCTTTTCCTTTTATTTTTGTAAAAAATATCCAATTGGTAGTTACAGTCTTGTCCCATCGCTGCAACTCCCCTACCGACTCGGGAGAGACAAAGGTCGAGAGCCATGCGTCCTCCGAAACACGACTCTGCCAAGCCGCACTGCTTCTTGACACACTGCTCGCTTAACCCGGAAGCCAGCCGCACCAATGTGTCAGAGGATTTTCCGTCCAGCCCTTTTCCCCCGATTGCTCAGTTTGGCCGGGCGGCCAGCTCTAGGAAGAGTCTTGGTGGTTCCAAACTTCTTCCATTTAAGAATGATGGAGGCCACTGTGTTCTTGGGGACCTTCAATGCTGCAGAAATGTTTTGGGACCCTTCCCCAGATCTGTGCCTCGACACAATCCTGTCTCGGAGCTCTACGGACAATTCCTTCGACCTCATGGCTTGGTTTTTGCTCTGACATGCACTGTCAACTGTGGGACCTTATATAGACAGGTGTGTGCCTTTCCAAATCATGTCCAATCAATTGAATTTACCACAGGTGGACTCCAATCAAGTTGTAGAAACATCTCAAGGATGATCAATGGAAACCGGATGCACCTGAGCTCAATTTCGAGTCTCATAGCAAAGGGTCTGAATACTTGTAAATAAGGTATTTCAGTTTTTTATTTTTAATAAATGTGCAAACATTTCTAAAAACCTGTTTTTGCTTTGTCATTATGGGGTATTGTGTGTAGATTGATGAGGATTTGTTTTGATTTAATCAATTTTAGAATAAGGCTGCAACGTAACAAAATGTGGAAAAAGTCAAGGGGTCTGAATGCTTTTCGAATGCACTGCCTTCTTACTCATGCATGTAATGTTTTGTGTCATTTATGTATGCACAGCATATTTCAGCCTAAGTGTGTATACAGTACATGTATGCTTTGATGTGTATCATGTACTGTATGCATAAATGCCTATATATTAAGATCAAGATAATGGCTTATTTTTGACCTACAACCAATGAGACATACAGTCTTTGTTGCTGGAGAGACAAAGATAGCCTGGGGCAAGACGTAATGTCTGTGGTACAAGCTTGGGGAGGGGAGTCTTGATTAGTTCCAGTTTGTTAGAACACCAAGACGAAGCAGCAGTGTCTGTGTGTTTCAGACTGCCACTTTATTAGCCTTTCGTAGCATGCTCTCAGAAGGCGGGTTATTCTGACCGGGAGGGAGACAGCACTAGTCAAATGGTGTTTCATCTCCAGTAATATTTGCTTGATTTATGTCGGGTAGTTCTGAGAGAAAGGGACCACATTCTACACCTTTTTGGAGGGAGAAAACCTACTGTGAAATGATTTCTATTGAAGAGAGTGAACACCTCATCTGAAGGGGATATTCTGTATTTCCATTGGAACATTCAGGGTATGAGGTTGGCTTGAAGTGATGGTGTGTGTGTGTGTGTGTGTATGTGCTGGTAATGTAAACAGAGCTGAGCAGTGGGATTGTCTGTCCCCCCCCCCCACCATGCTGTGGGAGTCTGCCTGGTGGATGGTGGATCTCCACAGCGTGGCGTGCCCAGCATCCATCACAGTGATTGGGGTCCTGGCGAGTCGACCCAGCATCTCTCTACCATGCCAGCTCCATATGCTGTATGCAGCTGTTCCTTCTCCCTCCCCGGCCCTCCCCTCCCCGGCACAGGCAGGGAGCTAACTCTACCCCTCTACACCTCACCATCACCCAGCCGCCCCATCTCCCATTTCGCCCGTCTCTAACATCTCCCCAAGCCCGCCTGTCAGACCCGGAGAAGATCGGCGCCCACAAATTTCGGGATGACGCGAATGAGGGGACGACAGCAAACATGGCCACCGGGGGAGTGAGGACGGTCGTCCCCCCCCCCCCCCCCCAGGGCTCCTGGCACGGCGTTGTGCGGCACAGAGAGATAGCGTCCGCATATCTTTTGATAGCAAAGAGATTGGAGAGAGCACGTTATTCGTGTTTATGCCAGATAAAGTGTTTGAGAAGCTGAGGAAGGTCAAGACAGACAGGCTGCATCCCAAATGGCACACTATTTCCGATTTAGTGCACTGCCAATGGTGCCATTTGGGACATATCCCAAGACAGAAAGTTTGTTGATTTAAAGATCGCTCTGGGGAATGTTTTTGGGGCTAGGAGTCGTGTTGGTGGAGGGTCCAAAAGGTCAGTCGGCAAATTTAGTGTGATAGCCATAACTTGGACAATAATGTAAAGGGAGGAAGATTCAAGTTTGAATGTCACGTGCACAAGTACAGGAAGGAGGGGAGGTGGGGGTGTTAGAGATGCAGTAGTTAGAGACTACATCTCTGCTTTGATCATTGTTGATAGAGGAGGAGGAGGAGGAGGAGGAGGAGGAGGAGGATAGTCATTGTACTAACTAATGGTCATATTGTACGCCATTTAGAAGATGTCTCTTTTGCATGACAAGTAGACTTTTTTCTTTGCCATATTTGTGTTGACATGACATCATCATTACAGCAGGAGTCTGTATTCTATCTCATCCTTAAATGGACCAAGCAGACTGAAGAGCAACACGACAACATGGAAAAATAGACATCTTTTCAGGTTGTTTTTTTGAATCGAGACCTTTTGATGATGCAGGTTATTTTTGATTAAATCCCGCGTTAGTCCTTGAGAAACCTCCTGTGAAGTTCCTTTGTCTTGAGAAGTGCTGCCTCGGTGAGCCAGAATCTCTATGTTCCCTTTTGTTTAGCTCCCGGAACAGAGGCACAGACCAGGGGCAAGTGTAGTGATTAATTCCAAGCGGGGGGAGAGGGGGAACAGAGAGAAGGGCCAAGGCCTTGGCATCTTAGTCGGCCCCTGAGCCTCAAACCTATACCCTGATTGGCTCCTCCACACGTTATTTAAATATGCCACCGTTAAACACCCTCAAGGCCTGTATATATCATCTTGTGTTATAAGTACGTTCTTTGTGCTCAGCGCCAGATGTTCAAGGAGCATATAGAAAAGCTTTGGGACGACAATAACCATTAGAATCATATTAGAGTGTGTCTAGTGGTGCGCTCAGGGCCACAAACTGCAATTAAATCCTAAATAAAATATTTATTTTCGAGCCTCCTCTGCGCAGTGGGAAGGAATCAAAATTCTTTATGCGATGCCTCATTTGAAAAGAAGCTAGTTTTCCGTTGGGTTGTTTGTGCCATTTAGGGATCTAGTGCTCAGCCCTGTAAAACCTATTTGCAGAACTAAAGCGCCAAGTGTGTCTGACTGCAAGGCTCATTTAGTGCTGCACAATAGTTGATGCCCACTTGGTGCTGGATATTCTTGGGTGTTAGCAGACGTCAGAGGGGCCCAGCACCATAGACAAAGGACTGTATTAAGAGAGAGGTATAGATGGGCCTTGATTAAATTGATCCATATGCTGGAATGATCAATGCTCAATTTGATGATACCTGACCTGAGAAGTTCATCACTCCCTGTGACCTTTACTTTCCTTTACAAATGTAATTCCTCTCCTGTTCTCTCTCCTCAGGGTTTCACTCTGTTAAACAAAATGGCTGACTCACTATCTTAAGCAGATGCCACACAGCGGAATGTAAACGGTATACATATGGTGTACATTTACATTTACATTTTAGTCATTTAGCAGACGCTCTTATCCAGAGCGACTTACAGTTAGTGAATACATATTTTTTTTTATACTGGCCCCCCGTGGGAATCAAACCCACAACCCTGGCGTTGCAAACGCCATGCTCTATCAACTGAGCTACATTCCCTCCCCTACCCTGCCGGCCATTCGCTCCCCTACCCTGGACGACGCTGGGCCAATTGTGCGCCGCCCATGAGTCTCCCGGTCACGGCCGGCTGCGACAGAGCCTGGATTCGAACCAGGATCTCTAGTGGCACAGTTAGCACTGCGATGCAGTGCCTTAGACCACTGCGCCACTCAGGAGTGTGTAATACTGATAGGTGTGTTGAGTAGTTCTGTAGGGATGCCACAGGATAGGTGACAGGATAGGTGACAGGATAGGTGACAGGATAGGTGACAGGATAAGAGGACCAGGGCAGTTTGACAGTGTCACATGTTCCAATGAACACGTTCTGACAGACTGACAGACTTTTGGAGTGGGGCCAGGGTATCATGGTCCTGTTGCGTCCTCCTCATAGCATGCTGCTGTACTCTAACTCAGGGTTTCCCAAACTCGGTCCTGAGGCCCCCCCTGGGTGCACATTTTGAATTTTCCCCTAGCACTACACAGCTAATTTGAATAACCAACTCATCATCAAGCTTTGATTATTTGAATCAGATGTGTAGTGCTAGGGCAACAACCAAAACGTGCACCCAGGGAGGGCCCCAGGACCGAATTTGGGAGAACCTGCCCTAACTTACGTATCCTTCCCCCCTCCTTCTGGATGTCTGGGCTTCTAGGTACATGTTTCTCCTTTCTGTTTGCAAAGATATTGACATGACTGCTTAGGACTTTGTGTTACCATACTGTACATAAGACAGTAACCATGTAGGACTTTGTTTTCCATATATAGGAGAGTAGTAGACTCTTAGTTTCCTGTAGTAAATGGTGGTTTATAGTTACTACATTTACAATTACCTGTCTAGGAAATTAAGTGTCCTCTATGTCAATGAATCATGCTTAGAATGATAATTTCCCCTCAATAATGTTGTCAATGGCTCCATGTGAATGTAGCCACGTTCAGTCGAGGTCCTTCCATAGCCCTGTGTGCGTGTGCGTGTGTGTGTCTGTGTGTGTGTGTGTGTGTGTGTGTGTGTGTGTGTGTGTGTGTGTGTGTGTGTGTGTGTGTGTGTGTGTGTGTGTGTTCGTCAGACGGGAGGCTCAGGCTACACCCGAGTGTTGTTCTATCAGCTCAGATCAGACCTACACCCCTCCCTCCCTCCGTCCCTCCGTCCGTCCCTCCCTCCCTCCATCCCTCCCTCCCACTAGGGAGGGAGGGGTGTAGGTCTGATCTGAGCTGATAGAACAACATTTGGGTGTAGCCTGAGCCTCCCGTCTGACGAACACACACACACACACACACACACACACACAGCCAGCTAAACTGATGGAGGAGGCAGTCCTCATTGATCTGGCTTTGCTATCTATTCACAGCTGTTCCCTTGTGTCTGCTTCCTTCTCTCTGTCATATTCATGTCTTAGAAACAGAGGAAGACAACAGGGGCATTCTGCAAAAGTTGGGTTTGGGGAATTAGGGCCATAAATGTTTGATGTTGTGAGGCATTTGAAAAGGACAGGCTTGAAAGAGAGAGGCTGTAGTTTAGAATTCACCACACACTTTTCAGAATAGTAAAAAGACCCATCCCTCGACGAGGAGATATAATCCCTATTTTGAACTATCCAAATACCAGTGGATCTGATCAATCGGCACGATTAGCTCTGAGAATTTGGCTCGTGTTTGCCTCATATTTAGCCTTCTGGGGCCATGACCTCAATCCTCCCAAACCCTCTATCAAATCACATGTATTGGATGTGCCTGCTCTGTTCCCCCTTTGGCTTGCACCCTCTCCTGTTGTTGGCTGTGTCCCAAATGATACCTCTTCCCTGTTTTTAATGACCAGGGCCCGGTTTCCCGACAGCGATGGACTTTTAGGCTTACGAGTGTTTTAACGAGGCGTCGTTCCTACAACAGGTGAAGATGTAACATGCGTTTCCCAAAATACCACGCAGAGAGAACATTCGCAAATTGCGTCGTTGAGGCATGTGTCAATACTGATAGGATCGAAGCAAGGCAATGCTGCTCTCGGATCAGCTTTCTCCACTCAAATCTTACCTTAACATTAGAATTGTTCCACAATACTGATGACGGATCAGCTTCTAGAGAGATATTACCACCTACGGCTGCAAATACTGAGGCGGCTTATTCTAATGCTTATAAAATTACCCTTGAAAAATGCACAAAATCAAGATTTGGCACGTCATTGAACACGTTGTAACACATTATGGAATATATGAGGCAACAATTACAGACGGTAAGCTACAATTAGAAAAATAAAAAGCAATTGAATTAACATGAAATCTTTTTATCCTCGGTTTGCAACAATTGCAAAGACATTGGCAACTTTGTATTAGTAGTCAACTTTGTTCTGAAGTTATCAGCGGTCACAAAGAGATTCTTGATTCTGTGTTTAGCGGAGATCTTCTGTGTATGAAGAGCAATAAAGCATCTAACGACTCACTTAGCTGTTCTAGTGGTCTGAGGCAGTCGGTAAATAGTCATTTTCAAGTGCAACTTTAGTAACGATGGTTTTGGGAAACGGCTCAGAGATTTAACGATGCTCCTGCGGAAGGTCTAACGATGAACTTAGTGTTAAGATGCTTTTGGGAAACCAAGCCCAGGGCCCATAGGGAGCCACATAGGGCTCTGGTAAAATAAGTGCACTACATAGGGAATACGGTGCAATTTGGGATGCAGAAAATGGCTAATCTTTTTATGCAAGCCTTTCTCTGCCTGAAACAATGGAATCAGTCAGACATAAGACTAATGGATTCTGCTTCCTAGCCAACTTCATTTTTCATGTGGAAAAGTATTCATTGAGTCTTGATGCTGCTGCAGCCCAAGCATGACACTGATACATTTAAAAAATATTAAATCTCTCATTTCGAAGGGAGATGACAAAACCAATTCCGATCTGAGGTTTTTGAATCAGCGTTTTCTTTTGAAACGCATACAGTGCCTTCAGAAAGTATTCACGCCCCTTGACTTTTTCCACATTTAGTTGTGTTACAGCCTGAATTTTAAATGGATTACATTTTTTACAAAAAAATGTCACTAGCCTACACACAATACCCCATAATGTCAAAGTGGAATTATGTTTTACATTAAATTTGACATTTTTAGTCATTTAGCAGACGCTCTTATCGAGAACGACTTACAGTTAGTGAGGGCATACATTATTATTATTATTTCCTTTTTTTCATACTGGCCCCCCGTGGGAATCGAACCCACAACCCTGGCGTTGCAAACGCCATGCTCTACCAACTGAGCTACATCCCTGTTTACAAATGTGTTAAAAATAAAAAGCTGAAATGTCTTGAGTCAATAAGTATTCAACCCCTTTGTTATGGCAAGCCTAAAAAAGTTCAGGACTAAAAATGTGCTTAACAAGTCACATAATAAATTGCATGGACGCACTCGGTGTGCAATAATAGTGTTTAACATGATTTTTGAATGACGCATACAATTATCTGTAAGGTCCCTCAATCTAATTTTAAACACAGATTCTACCACAAAGAGAAGTGAGGTTTTCCAATGCCTTACAAAGAAGGGCACCTATTGGTAGATAAAAACAAAAACAAAAAACAGACATTGAATATCCCTTTGAGTAAGGTGAAGTTATTAATTAAACTTTGGATGGTGTATCAATACGCCCAGTCATTACAAAGACACAGGCGTCCTTCCTAACTCAATTGCCGGATGTTGTAGGAGAAAACTGAGGATATTTCAACAACATTGTAATTACTCAACAATACTAACCTAATTGACAGCGTGGAAAGAAGGAAGCCTGTATGGAATAAAAATATTCCAAAACATGCATCCTGTTTACAATAAGGCACTAAAGTAATACTGCAAAAATGTGGCAAATAAATTATCTTTATGTCCTGAATACAAAGCATTATGTTTGGGGCAAATCCAACACTTGTTAAGCATTGTGGTGGCTGCATCATGTTATGGGTATGCTTGTCATCAGCAAGGACTAGGTCGTTTTTTATCATAAAAAGAAACGGAATAGAGCTAAGCAAAGGCAAAATCCTAGAGGAAAACCTGGTTCAGTCTGCTTTCCAACAGACACTGGGAGGCAAATTCACCTTTCAGCAGGACAATAACCTAAGACATAAGGCCAAATATACACTGGAGTGAAATTGCTGTCTAGCAATAATCAACATTAACCAAGAGCTTGAAGAATTTTTTAAAGAATAATGTGCCAATATTGTACTATCTTTGTGTACAAAGCACATTGACTTACCCAGAAAGACTCTCAGCTGTAATGGCTGCCAAAGGTGATTCTAACTTCTATTGACTCAGGGGGTTGAATACTTATCTAATCAAGATATATATTAGTGTTTTATTTGTCATAATTTTTTTTAGCAACATAGCAGAGTATTTTGTGTAGATTGTTGACAAAAAAAGACAATTAAATTGATTTTAATCCCACTTTGTAACACAACAAAATGTGGAAAAAGTAAAGGGGTGTGAATACTTTTTGAAGGCACTGCAGTGTTTATGTTTTTTAATGGTGTTTATGTTTTTAATCTGTTTTATAGAGAAGGTATTTTAGTTTGATTCGCTGTTGCCAACATTGATTTGTGAAATGGGTTATCCAGGGACAAGTACTAATTTATACCATACAAAACGACATGTTTACTTCTCTGCCCACTGTACATATGTTAGAAAGGGGTGCTGCCAGTCAAACCCTCTCAACGTCTGAAGAATAATGTCTCATATCGGTATTTTCTCACCTATTTCTAGCTCAAGCATTTATTTATTCATTTGATTTATTAAAGAGGACCACAATGGAAATACGTTTTCAAACTTTTTTGTGTCATACTCAATGATTTCAAATGCATTATCCACATGTGTGTCTGTACTGTGTTTAAAATTATTAAAAACATCTATCTATCTAAAAGCTTCAATGCAGTGGTTGGCGTTTTCATAAACATTTTAAAAACACCCCATGGGATATGGCCATAGAGAAGTCTAGAATACTGTTTACAGCTTAAAAACAGCAGATTTTGGAGGGGGACCAGGGTATCATGCAGTGTCTGTTGAATAAATCATTTTAAGGGTTTCTTTAACCTCCCATATATATATATATATATATATATATATATATATATATAAGTGTGCGTAAATAGCTTTTCCTCTCTTCTCAAAGGAATATAAACAACTATATTATTACATTTGCTTTGCTATATCATATTAAGTGACTGTTCAGGCGATATGAAAGCTTGCCACGTACCAAAGGGCCTGATGTGTTGAATATTCTTTTATGTGTAGTTAAGCAGCAAAATGTGCTTCAGAGGCTCTTTTTGGACAGTTTGTGGGTAAATTGGTTTGGTACAGACCCCTGGTGCAGCTTTCTCCACTCCGGCTCTTCGTTGATGACTGCTAAGATTAAATGTCCTGTCTTGGCTGAAATTCATGGCTTTGCAGTTTAGAGCTGTATGTACCTTTAACACCCAGCCTTTAACACCCAGCCTTTAGCACCCAGCATTAACTCCCAGCCTATAACACCCAGCCTACACTATATCTACAGTATATCACACTGACTGTGACTGTGACAGGACCTACAGTATAGCGTGCTGGCGGTCTTAGCTCATTCACAGCAGTACCATTTCAACCCCTCCATGTTTACTTTAACCCTCTGAATTAGCATATAAATTATTATAACCCCCATTGAGATTAAACAGAATAATGTTGCACCGATAGTGGGCAATGACAGCATTAATATATACATGAAAGATGGATACTTGACTTCATAATATTATACTGTCATTGATGTATTTCTCTCTCTCTCTCTCTCTCTCTCTCTCTCTCTCTCTCTCTCTCTCTCTCTCTCTCTCTCTCTCTCTCTCTCTCTCTCTCTCTCTCTCTCTCTCTCTCTCTCTCTCTCTCTCTCTCTCTCTCTCTTCTTCCCCCCTTTCTCTAGCTCTCTCTCGCTCTCTGTGTGTTTGTGGTTATGGAGTTTTTCTTGGCCAGGTCAAAACTTCCTGCCCTAGTTCTGAAGTCAGCTATGCCAACATAGGCCTTTAATATCTGTGTGACTTTGGACTGTGCTATGTGTCGGCCTTTCTGTCTGTCTTGCACACTGAACCTCTGTACCATCACTCCTATTGAGCCCAACCACTATCTCTGTGTTACTTTACAAGTTACATGGGTGGAACAAACTGCACATTTTCCACAATCATTCTGCATTAATGACTCCCCCACCCCCCCCCCCCCCCCACCCCCCTCCACCCCCCCGTAGAGAAATGCAAATGTATGGTGTACTGGATCACTTCCTGAAATAGGATAAATGGCTTCCTACAGCCATTTTGTAAAGAGTTCGGTTGATGATGGTGTACGTCCCAAATGGCACCCTATCTCCTCCATAGTCCACTACTTTTGATTAGGGCCCATAGGGCATAGGGCTGTGGTCAAAAGTAGTGTACTATATAGGGAATAGGGTGCCATTTGGGGCAAATGCATGGTGTTTGCCTGAATGGGTCTGTTCCAGAATGTTTTGCAGAATTCCTCGCCTTTAAAAAGAACATTTTATCGCCCCCCGAGGGTGTGGGGTGTGATTGGCTGATCAGAATGGAATGAAGTTCCCCTCCACCATCTACGCCTATGCAGTCATTCAGTTCTGTGATGAAATGTTGGGACATCCTGTATGTTAGCGCTAGCCTCGACCCCGTTCCATACCACACCAGCTATGCTGTGTATCCATTCACACACAAAGGGCTCAGTCATGGTGTCAGGGAGGGAGAATGTGGTCATCCAAGCAACGGTCACGAACACAGCAGGCAGCTAATGTTAGAATTTAACAAAAGCAAAATGACCCACTAGCACTGCATGGTGACTATGGCTTGTATGACCACATTCTCCCTGAGGGATTTATCTCAGCCATTTGTGTCTGGAAACTGTAGATGCCCAGTGTAAGGGTGCTCAAGAGCAATGTCAATCAAACAAACATAGAAGCACATACAGTAAGTCTATATGTAGCTACTGAACACAGTGTATACAGTAGCCTTTAGGATATGAGTAATGGGAGTGGAGGATGATATATTAGCACATTTAGTTCCTATCAGCATTAGCCTACCACACCTTCATGTGGCACCGCTTGTTTTTACACTGCTGCTACTCGCTGTTTATTATCTATGCATAGTCGCTTTACCCTTACCTACATGTACATATTACCTCAATTACCTGGACTAACCTATACCCCCGCACATTGACTGGGTACCGGTACCCCCTGTATATAGCCTCGTTATAGTTATTTTATTGTGTTAATTGTTTTACTTTAGTTTATTTAGTAAATATATGTATTTTCTTAACTGCATTGTTGGTTAAGGGCTTGTAAGTAAGCGTTTCACGGTAAGGTCTACACCTGTTGAATTTGGCGCATGTGACAAATACAATTTCATTTGATTTTGGTTTGATATATTCATTTACCAACTGTCAACCCTGAAAATGTCACAATCACTCCTAATGCTAATCATTTCCCTACACCACTTTATTACTATGCCTGAGCCATTAAATAACTCATTCAAATGCCCACTGATACCCCAGCCCATAAAATACATTTAATGTCTCCGCAGCCTGGCTGGGTCTCTGTCGAATGTGCTGATAAATAGGCCCCATATCTACATACAAATCCTGTTGACTGGAGTCCCAGTGTGCATCCCAAGTCGCACCCTATTCCCTAGTGCACTACTTTTGACCAGAGGTTACTTTTGACCAGAGCGCTATGGGTACTATATAGGGAATATGGTGCCATTTGGGACGTAGCCCCAATAACAAGACTGTCCCCCTGTACTCTTAACAGCCTTGGAACTCAACTTTTAGGAGTTTCAAGTTCCAAGTGTCAAGTTTTATTTGTCACATGTACAGTGAAACGCTTAACGTGTGAGCTCTACCCAACAGTGTAATTCAATATCTAAATAGTATACCTAATAAAAAATAAAGATGCCAAAAGAATCACAAAATAGCAAAGTTGGGTCGGAGCTTGCAAGACGGCAGACATACAGTATGGGGGCATCTCATTAGCGCAGTATATTCCAGAGGATACAATACTGCAGCTTGTCAGCGTCAACAATAGATGTGCTCACCCTGCAAAAGAACAAAGGAGGAAGGGAGAAAAAAGGAGTGAAAAAGAAGAGTGTGTCGGTGGGGCCGGTAGAGCCAGACTGGCCTGACAATTACACCGGCTGGCCTCCAAGCCTGTTTTCATCAATTCATGTTTTATTTATGATGAAGGGTGGAGGTGGGGGGGGTAGTGCAGTACACTGTCAGTGTCTCTCGGGCCTTTATTTTATTTTATTTGTTTTTTTCACCCAGTAGAGTAGAGGGAGCTGTGGCCCCAGTTGGCCCCGGTTGGCCCCCGGTCGGGCCTCGTGTGCATCGCATCTGTGGCATCTGTCTTGGCCCAGGCCCCGGAGGCTACGTGGAAGGGGGCACCGATGTTTGATGTGGAGTGTCACGGTGGACCGCTGAGTGGACGCCGAAGCCAACCGGCGCTCTGCCACATAATGAACCGCCGGTTGTGAATAAACAATGCTGTGTCCCAAATAGCATCCTTTCCATTTGTAGTGCACAACTTTTGACCAGGGCCCATAGGACTCTGGTCAAAAGTAATGCATTATATAGGGAATAGAGTGCCATTTGGGACACAGACAGTGTTAACCGGGACGAGGGGAGACAGGGGGCGACTCCCTCTCCTCCCTCTCGGCACACAGATGAACCTTCAGGATAGAAAGCACCCCAGTGTCTCTGTGTCTCTCACTTCTTAAATAACGCTCAGCTCCACACAGGCAGGCAGACAGACTAGCAGGAGGAAAGCCCCCGATGCGTTGGCTCAGCCTGTGATAGATGCATTATGGGTAGGGAAGGTACTCCGTCAATCCTGCTACTGGAGCAGTGTGGCTTTGGAGTAACGCAGCGACGGCGTACCGAGAGCAGCTGCCAAGGGTACGGAGAAGGACTCACCTTGCAAAGTACTGTACCTGTGGCACTTATCCTGTACACAGTGCTAGTGAAAACAACGCCACATGAGCACAGGACGGGCCGCTAATGCGGGATTTGAGGCCCTGCATGACACGTTGTAATCCACTGTTACTGCAGGCAGCTCTTTATCCCACCTTGGTGGTGTGTTGTGGATGAGCCGTTGGCAGAGGGGACGGTCTCATTCCATCACACAGGCCCATCTCACTAACCCCCTGCCCACTCACAGCCCTGTCTCTGATGGTCTCACTAACCCCCTGCCCACTCACAGCCCTGTCTCTGATGGACTCTAACCCCCTGTCCACTCACAGCCCTGTCTCTGATGGTCTCACTAACCCCCTGCCCACTCACAGCCCTGTCTCTGATGGACTCTAACCCCCTGTCCACTCACAGCCCTGTCTCTGATGGTCTCACTAACCCCCTGCCCACTCACAGCCCTGTCTCTGATGGACTCACTAACCCCCTGCCCACTCACAGCCCTGTCCCTGATGGACTCTAACCCCCTGTCCACTCACAGCCCTGTCTCTGATGGTCTCACTAACCCCCTGCCCACTCACAGCCCTGTCTCTGATGGACTCTAACCCCCTGTCCACTCACAGCCCTGTCTCTGATGGTCTCACTAACCCCCTGCCCACTCACAGCCCTGTCTCTGATGGACTCTAACCCCCTGTCCACTCACAGCCCTGTCTCTCATTAGTACTCAGTTGACCCACAGAGATCCTTGAGCCTGACTCCGTCCTGCTCCGTCCCCCTGCCAGGCAAAGGTGGAAAGAGGCCACATATGAATGGCAGTGACCGACCAACAGCCATCTCAATGAATGGAGATGGCATGGAGATTGCTACGCTAACAGCTCTGAGAGCAACACTCGCTTTTCTCAAATTGAGGACATGAGCATTCAATTTAGACAATATTATGCTATGCTAATTTCATTCATTTCTCTAACCGTGTGTGTGTGTGTGTGTGTGTGTGTGTGTGTGTGTGTGTGTGTGTGTGTGTGTGGTGTGTGTGTGTGTGTGTGTGTGTGTGTGTGTGGTGAATGTGGGAGTTGGCAGATGGTTGTGAGTGAGTGTGTGTACATGCATGCATGTGTGTGTGTGTGGTTGTGAGTAAGCGATGCACTGTACAACACATTTTGAGAAAATCACAGTGTTTGGCCTCTTCTGGGGTAGGGATTATAGCAGATTTACAAGCCACAACAAGCCACAATAATAATCAAGTCCTTCACCTTGGGACCTATTTTTAATCTTAATTAATTTCATATAATTCCTCATTAACATTACCGACACATGAGCTCTGTTGCTGAGATGCGGCAATGGTAGCATGTATTTTGAGATATAGAGCCTTTAACTGTCCCCTTGAGAGAAAAAAAGCTACTGTAGGCCTAGGAAATCACGCTCATACTGATCACAGAGTGAGGGAGAGGACGTATTTGTTCTCATACTTCATTACTGCTACATGATGGCCTTGTCACCAACCCTCTGCATTCATAACACCTCCAACCCCTGTCCTACTCCCTCGCTGCATAGAAATGGTGCCAACAGCACAGCCACAAACCCGCTGAAAATATCAGCTCCATAGTACTATCCTCCTCCTAAGAGAAGAAACGGCGAGTAGAGAGAAAATCCTTAACAGAGTTAAAAGCGGAGCTATTTGTCACTGCATGACTCCTTGTGTACGTCCACAGCACGTCCAACCCATTTGTGTTTTAAAGGAATGCACTCAGTGTGCAAACTAGCACAAATCCATGGATGAATGGCGAAGGAAAAGCTTGATGTGTCCAAATAGAGGAGGGAGCCATGCTGCGTTAGAATGGACAGCTTGTCTGGTTTGACCCACACTGAGTTTGTCTGGTCCATATGGGATGGAATATGGAGAGAGAGAGAGAGAGAGAGAGAGAGAGAGAGAGAGAGAGAGAGGAGAGAGAGAGAGAAGAAGAGAGAGAGAGAGAGAGATGAAGAGAGAGAGAGAGAGAGAGAGAGAGAGAGAGAGAGAGAGAGAGAGAGAGAGAGAGAGAGAGAGAGAGAGAAGAGAGAGAGAGAGAGAGAGAGAGAGAGAGAGAGAGGAGGAGACGGAGAGAGAGAGAGAGAGAGAGAGAGAGAGAGAGAGAGAGAGAGAGAGAGAGGGAGGATGAGAGAGAGAGACCAGCTCTGTCAGGAGGAATGGGCCAAAATTCACCCAACTTATTGTGGGAAGCTTGTGGAAGGCTACCCAAAACATTTGACCGAAGTTAAACAATTTAAAGGCAATGCTACCAAATACTAATTGAGTGTATGTAAACTTCTGACCCACTGGGAATGTGATGAAAGAAATAAAAGCTGAAATAAATCATTCTCTCTACTATAATTCTGACATTTCACATTCTTCAAATAAAGTGGTGATCCTAACTGACCTAGGACAGGGAATTTTTACTAGGATTAAATGTCAGGAATTGTGAAAAACTGAGTTTTAAATGTATTTAGATAAGGTGTATGTAAACTTCCGACTTCAACTGTCTGTACAGTGGGGAGAACAAGTATTTGATACACTGCCGATTTTGCAGGTTTTCCTACTTACAAAGCATGTAGAGGTCTGTAATTTTTATCATAGGTACACTTAAACTGTGAGAGACAAAAATCCAGAAAATCACATTGTATGATTTTTAAGTAATTAATTTGCATTTTATTGCATGACATAAGTATTTGATCACCTACCAACGAGTAAGAATTCCGGCTCTCACAGACCTGTTAGTTTTTCTTTAAGAAGCCCTCCTGTTCTCCACTCATTACCTGTATTAACTGCACCTGTTTGAACTCGTTACCTGTATAAAAGATGCTTGTCCACACACTCAATCAAACAGACTCCAACCTCTCCACAATGGCCAAGACCAGAGAGCAGTGTAAGGACATCAGGGATAAAATTGTAGACCTGCACAAGGCTGGGATGGGCTACAGGACAATAGGCAATCAGCTTGGTGAGAAGGCAACAACTGTTGGCGCAATTATTAGAAAATGGAAGAAGTTCAAGATGACAGTCAATCACCCTCGGTCTGGGGCTCCATGCAAGATCTCACCTCGTGGGGCATCAATGATCATGAGGAAGGTGAGGGATCAGCCCAGAACTACACGGCAGGACCTGGTCAATGACCTGAAGAGAGCTGGGACCACAGTCTCAAAGAAAACCATTAGTAACACACTACGCCGTCATGGATTAAAATCCTGCAGCGCACGCAAGGTCCCCCTGCTCAAGCCAGCGCATGTCCAGGCCCGTCTGAAATTTGCCAATGACCATCTGGATGATCCAGAGGAGGAATGGGAGAAGGTCATGTGGTCTGATGAGACAAAAATATAGCTTTTTGGTCTAAACTCCACTCGCCGTGTTTGGAGGAAGAAGAAGGATGAGTACAACCCCAAGAACACCATCCCAACCGTGAAGCATGGAGTTGGAAACATCATTCTTTGGGGATGCTTTTCTGCAAAGGGGACAGGACGACTGCACCGTATTGAGGGGAGGATGGATGGGGCCATGTATCGCGAGATCTTGGCCAACAACCTCCTTCCCTCAGTAAGAGCATTGAAGATGGGTCGTCGCTGGGTCTTCCAGCATGACAACGAACCGAAACACACAGCCAGGGCAACTAAGGAGTGGCTCCGTAAGAAGCATCTCAAGGTCCTGGAGTGGAGGTTCTGGAGAAGGTCTGTAGGGAGGAGTGGGCCAAAATCCCTGCTGCAGTGTGTGCAAACCTGGTCAAGACCTACAGGAAACGTATGATCTCTGTAATTGCAAACAAAGGTTTCTGTACCAAATATTAAGTTCCGCTTTTCTGATGTATCAAATACTTATGTCATGCAATAAAATGATAATTAATTACTAAAAAATTCATACAATGTGATTTTCTGGATTTTTGTTTTAGATTCCGTCTCTCACAGTTGAAGTGTACCTATGATAAAAAAATTACATACCTCTACATGCTTTGTAAGTAGGAAAACCTGCAAATTCGGCAGTGTATCAAATACTTGTTCTCCCCACTGTATATATATATATATATATATATATATATATATATATATATATATATATATATATATATATAGAGAGAGAGAGAGAGAGAGAGAGAGAGAGAGAGAGAGAGAGAGAGAGAGAGAGAGAGAGAGAGAGAGGTTTTTGATGAATAACTTATGTAATGGGTTGTCACCGCAGCCCTCACAGACCGAGGAAGCAGCTGTCTCAGACACATTTAATTAATACAGCACTCGCATGTTGGCATGCCCATCTCTTCCAATGCCATTTCATCGCCCGGTGACATCAGTTGGCAAACACAACCACGGTATTTCCATTCCACTGTTCCGACCAGCAAAATAAAGTTCTGAACCGGTTCGAACCCAAAAAAAGTACCGGTTTATGTCGTTCCTTTCTGTTCCTTTTTTACATATTAGCTCATTAAATTACTTCACCGATCAGTGCGGATAGAGCAGGCAGGCTAGTTATTTACATACATGGTGGACAGACAAGTGTAACCTATGCTAGAAGGGTTCCAGCTTTTGTCAAATTAACATCAGATTTGACTTTTTGTAGCAGGTTAGAAGAACTTACACAGCAGGTTAGGAGAATTAACGTAGCAGGTTAGGATAATTAAGTTAAGGTTAGGAAAAGGGTTAGGTTTAGCTAAAATGCCCCAAAAAACTAATTTGTACGTTAATTTGACAAAAGCTGGATCCCTTCTAGCCATGACCTGAGAGAGGGTTGA
This sequence comes from Coregonus lavaretus, assembly GCF_964263955.1. Classification (NCBI taxonomy): domain Eukaryota; kingdom Metazoa; phylum Chordata; class Actinopteri; order Salmoniformes; family Salmonidae; genus Coregonus; species Coregonus lavaretus. The sequence goes on along the minus strand of NC_140022.1, from coordinate 5,542,442 downwards.
GGAGGAGGCTTGAAGCGCTTGGCATCTTGTTATGACATGCATTATCTGAATTAAGTCCACAGAATTATACCTAGGAGGAAGGACCTTTGAATTACCTTTGCGCTAGCTAGCTAACAAGCTTGTGTGTGCAGAGCGGCACCAGAATTAAAAACACAGCTTACCTTTTTGTAGGTAATAAATCCAATGTGAAACATGATACTTAGGCCTATTGTATCATTAAATAGCATTCAAAAAAGTTAATCCATTCTTCTCTAGCTAATAAAAAATATATCTCCCTATCTTCTGAATCATGCTTGTAACATCAGTACAGTAGCCTAGGTGGGAGGGGCAGGTAGCCTACACATGCACACACACTGGCAAAGATGTTCAGCTTGCAGGCAGACACTGGAATACGTTTCTGAGTGACAGAGTGAGGGCTTTACATAGGTGCTTTGTTGCGTTTTTGTGAGACTAGAAAAACATTCCTGGAACGTAAAATAACGTTATTAACCGGTTCCCATGCTTTTAAAATAACGGTTCTGTTCCGGAACAGTATGGATCACTTTCGTTCCTGGTTTGGTTTCTGTTCCTTGAAAAATGTTGTTCTGTTACGGTTTTCGGTTCTGTTCCCTGAACCAGTTCCAACCCCTGGTAAATTCTGCAATGTTTCAAACATGTTGTGCACTCCTGATTCCAGAGGGCATTTCTGTAGCAGATGCAGAGACCGAGACAGAGCAGCGAGCAGGCAGCAGTGTGTTGCCATTACCATGTTGCCCTCTAGTCTCCTTCTAGGGATGTGAGCTGAAATTCAGCTTGGCTCCACACCACAGTGTGACCTAGTTCGTCCTGACATATGTTCACGCAAGTGGAAATGCCACTGGAAAAGTTTACAAATTATTTCAGGCTGAGCTAGCGTTGAAGCTGGAAGAGACATGAAACAACGGAGCTGGTTTGGTATTCTGACTCCATGTGGACCTTTGTGCCACTCAGCCCAAGTCACTTTCACTGTGATATGACTATGGGACTATTCAAGGTTGATGTGAAATGGATGTGTTTTATTTTTCGATGTTGTGGATAGATTTAAAGTATAGAGAATGGATGACAATGTACAGACAGACTTATTGGGCTCACTCTCTGTCTGCCTGTCTCTCTCTGTCTCTCACGGTCTCTCTCTGTCTGCCTGTCTCGCGCTGTCTGCCTGTCTCTCTCTGTCTCTCACGGTCTCTCTCTGTCTGCCTGTCTCTCACTGTCTCTCACAGTCTCTCTCTGTCTACCTGTCTCTCTCTGTCTGCCTGTCTCTCTCTGTCTGCCTGTCTCTCGCTGTCTGATTGTCTCTGTCTCTCTCTGTCTGCCTGTCTCGCGCTGTCTGCCTGTCTCTCTCTGTCTCTCACGGTCTCTCTCTGTCTGCCTGTCTCTCACTGTCTCTCACAGTCTCTCTCTGTCTACCTGTCTCTCTCTGTCTGCCTGTCTCTCTCTGTCTGCCTGTCTCTCGCTGTCTGATTGTCTCTGTCTCTCTCTGTCTGCCTGTCTCTCTCTGTCTGCCTGTCTCTCTCTGTCTGATTGTCTCTGTCTGTCTCTCTCTCTCTCTCTCTCTCTCTCTCTCTCTCTCTCTCTCTCTAATATATATATATATATATATATATATATATATATATATATACAGTACCAGTCAAAAGTTTTAGAACACCTACTCATTCAAGGGTTTTTCTTTATTTTTACTATTTTCTACATTGTAGAATAATAGTGAAGACATCAAAACTATGAAATAACACATATGGAATCATGTAGTAACCAAAAAAGTGTTAAACAAATCAAAATATATTTGAGATTTAAGATTCTTCAAATAGCCACCCTTTGCCTTGATGACAGCTTTGCACACTCTTGGCATTCTCTCAACCAGCTTCACCTGGAATGCTTTTCCAACAGTCTTGAAGGAGTTCCCACATATGCTGAGCACTTGTTGACTGCTCTGCTTTTCCTTCACTCTGCCATCCGACTCATCCCAAACCATCTCAATTGGGTTGAGGTCGGGGGATTGTGGAGGCCAGGTCATCTGATGCAGCACTCCATCACTCTCCTTCTTGGTAAAATAGCCCTTACACAGCCTGAGGGTGTGTTGGGTCATTGTCCTGTTGAAAAACAAATGATAGTCCCACTAAGCCCAAACCAGATGGGATGGCGTATCACTGCATAATGCTATGGTAGCCATGCTGGTTAAATGTGCCTTGAATTCCAAATAAATCACAGACAGTGTCACCAGCAAAGCACCCCCGCACCATAACACCTCCTCCTCCTTGCTTCAAGGTGCGAACCACACATGTGGAGATCATCCGTTCACTTACTCTGCGTCTCACAAAGACACGGTGGTTGGAACCAAAAATCACAAATTTGGACTCATCAGACCAAAGGACAGATTTCCACCAGTCGAATGTCCATTGCTCGTGTTTCTTGGCCCAAGCAAGTCTCTTTTTCTTATTGGTGTCCTTTAGTAGTGGTTTCTTTGCAGCAATTTGACCTGATTCACGCAGTCTCCTCTGAACAGTTGATGTTGAGATGTGTCTGTTACTTGAACTCTGTGAAGCATTTATTTGGGCTGCAATTTCTGAGGCTGGTAACTCTAATGAACTTATCCTTTGCAGCAGAGGTAACTCTAGGTCTTCCTTTTCTGTGGCGGTCCTCTTGAGAGCCAGTTTCATCATAGCGCTTGATGGTTTTTGTGACTGCACTTGAAGAAACGTTCAATGTTTCTGTGTGTCTCTCTCTCATTCTCTCTCTCCCTCCCTCTCTCTCTGAGACTCTCCTCTCCTCCTGTCTCAAAGAATTCAGCTGATTCCTACAGTACAAATTTACAGATTTGCAGTGCTAGTCTTGTACATTTTTCCTCACAATCCTAAATCTCCCTGCAGATATGTGAGCTATGACTTACAGAGAGAGACTAATGCATTTAAAAGGAATAGTGAAATTGAACAGAGTATCAAGAGCCGTTAAATAGAATTGCTCGCAGCTATTAATAATTCATGCTCTGCAGATGATTTCTGAATAATAGTGGTAAACATCCTTTCCTTCTTGCCCATCAGGAAATCGGCTGATGACTCTGTCATTTTAATTGTGATTCGCTAGCTTTACCTTTTGTACCAAAGTGCAGTTAGGAACGGAGGAAATTATTAGCCTTGTAAATGAAAAGCTCAGCTTTATTACAGTGTACTCAATTTAAAATGGCCCTTTCATCTGTAGTGCCGATGGAAATGAGATTGAGGTGTTCCATTAGGTACTTCTATCTTCAGTAATCCACGGCTAGTTTGATTCTAAACTCCCCCTTTGATGATGAATGATGAGAAAGGTACGGTGTGCCATGACCGGCATCATTTGAACTGTAATCATGTTTGTTTTTTCATAAGGAGGGGAGGGGGAAAATATGCTTGTTGTCGGCAAGGTGCTCCACAGACGTAATAAAGGGAGGAAATGGGACTGTAGCTCTGTGATACAGTACACATTATTTAGAGAACGAAGGAGGGAGAACTGAAAAAGAAAGAGAGATTTCTGAGGCAGTTTATTTTCCCAGTCTAGCTTGTTTAGTGCAGCGGCTGGTGAAATGACACTGAACGATGTTTGGTACTATTTCCCCCTCTCGGTTATTTTTAAAACGTATTTGTGGCAGCTCTCTTCCACCCCTCCCTCCCTCCCTACCGCATTCAAACCCCACCACCCCTTGTAATAAGGACATGTGATGTGTGAATTTTTTATAATGTTATATAAGAATCAGCACCCCTGGAGACCCATGGCCTACTTTTTATTCATTTGATTTAAAAACAAGACGCGCGAGAGGAGAGGAGAGGAGAGGAGAGGAGAGGAGAGGAGAGGAGAGGAGAGGAGAGGAGAGGAGAGGAGAGGAGAGGAGAGGAGAGGAGAGGAGAGGAGAGGAGAGGAGAGGAGAGGAGAGGAGAGGAGAGGAGAGGATTTGGAAATCGGGAAGAAGGCCTGTGGCGGGAGATCTTCCCATTAAGAAGCAACGCTCTCTCATCTCTGAATTGTGTTGTGATGCCTGATAAGAATACTCTGGGGCAACGAGCACTGCCACCAGAGAAACGTCTCATCAGCAAGTGATATGCAAATAGAACGGAGAGAGGGGGAGGGAAGGAGGGAGGGAGGGAGAGGTGAGAGAGGTATAAAATATGGAGGAACGTATACTGTACATTGTGTAGACAGGTTGTGAATCAGAAAAAAAGGGGAGATTAGCTGAATACTGATCTCCATAAGAGGAATGCCATGTTAGAAAGAGAACGATATCTACATGAGAACACAGCTACTTATTGGTTAATACTGTAATAGATCTACTGTAATACATCTACTGTAATAGTATCTCCTCTAATACATCTACTGTAATATATCTATTGCAATACAGTATCTACTATAATACAAATATACTGTAGTAGAGCTACTGTAATACATCTACTGTAATATTATCTCTTCTAATACATCTACTGTAATAGATCTACTGTAATACAGCTACTATAATAGATCTACTGTAATACAGTATCTACTGTAATAAATCTACTGTAATAGTATATACTCTAATACTTCTGCTGTAATAGATTTACTGTAATACATCTACTGTAATTAAATAATACTATAATAATGATGAGTGAGAAATATATGCACAAATATCATACCCCCAAGACATGCTAACCTCTCACCATTACAATAACAGGGGAGGTTAGCATTTTTTGGGGGTATGATATTCATGCCTCTGTGACTTTCTTACTCGTCATTATTTACAATTCATTCAGGATTATCCGTAGTCCTGGTAGCATCCACATTAATGTAGAAGAGTTTAGAAACATATTATATTCTTAATTACAATAAAAGTGACTCTAAAATGACACAATAAATTATTTACCATTCATTTCTATTGGGCACAAAATAATCTGAAACACAACCAAAACAAACAGCAAATGCATCCAACAAGTTTGTAGAGTCACAAGCTTGATGTATTCATTGCATGCTATGAATATGCGACCAAATACTAAACTTTTAACTACTTTAATACACATATAAGTGAATTATTTCCCCTAAAATGGGGGGACTATGAACAAAAAGTGCTGCATTCTAAACAGTTCACCCGATATGGATGAAAATACCCCAACATTAAAGCTGACAGTCTGAACTTTAACCTAATAGTCATTGTGTCATGCTGGAGTACAGAGCCAAAACAACAACAAAAATTGTCACTGTCCCAATACATTTGGAGCTCACTGTATCTCTGGTGAGCTTGTATGCTTTTGTGTCGATATCACCTCTAGTATCACTATACACAGCATTGCCATTGCCAAGTCCTCAAAAAGTCTACACAGAAGATTTAAAACAGAGACAATGATAGTCTGGCTTCTGTGAATGGAGGCGCTAGCTACTCTGTGAGAAGAGAGGCTGATGGGAAATATGACAATCCTCTTTAAAATATGTCTGCTCTCTTGACATCAAGATTTAGCATTTTGACAGCAGGTCTGCATTATCCGATATTGGGTTTTGGACAAGCAAGGGGGATAGATAATTCATCCACTGAGGTATAAGATCAGATAAATAGTAAGGTATATGAGAGAGAGGGAGAGAGCGAGAGAGCGAGAGAGCGAGAGAGAGAGAAAGAGAGAGAGAGAGAGTGAGAGAGACAGAAGGAGAGCTTTGACTATGTACAGACTCAGTGACCATAGCCTTGCTATTGAGAAAGGCCGCCGTAGGCAGACCTGGCTCTCAAGAGAAGACAGGCTATGTGCACACTGCCCACAAAATGAGGTGGAAACAGAGCTGCACTTCCTAACCTCCTGCCAAATGTATGACCATATTAGAGACACATATTTCCCTCAGATTACAGCGATCCACAAAGAATTCGAAAACAAACCCAATTTTGATAAACTCCCTTATCTACTGGGTGAAAAACCACAGTGTGCCATCACAGCTGCAAGATTTGTGACCTGTTGCCACAAGAAAAGGGCAACCAGTGAAGAACCAACACCATTGTAAATACAACCCATATTTATGTTTATTTATTTTCCCATTTGTACTTTAACTATTTGCACATTGTTACAACACTGTATATATACATAATATGACATTTGAAATGTCTTTATTCTTTTGAAACTTCTGAGTGTAATGTTTACTGTTAATATTTATTGTTTATTTCACTTTTGTTTACTATCTACTTCCCTTGCTTTGGCAATGTTAACAAACGTTTCCCATGCCAATAAAGCCCTTAAATTGAAATTGAAATTGAATTGAATTGAGAGAGAGAGAGAGAGAGAGAGAGAGAGAGAGAGGAGAGAGAGAGAGAGAGAGAGAGAGAATAATAATCTGAGACCTGCATGTGATCCTTTCATGATTGTCTGTTACTATCTAATTACCCAGGATCCTCTCTGTGTACCTTGATTACTGTCACATCACAAAAAACCTTAAGCTTCAGTTGATTGCTTTCTGATGGTTGTCATAATTTACCCGTTTATTTTCATCAACTGTAACAGAGTCTTTTCTTAGTGGATGCCACAAATCAGTTAATGAACATGCCATTTAAAAACCAAGATGAAAGTTTCAGTTAATTATCTGTGGGAAAATACCACGAGGCAGATTAATCCCAATAAAAAAAGAAGTCATTACAGAAAAGGCGACTGTGCTTGTCAAGCGCTGATCTCTAGAAGCTGTTTACAAGGTTCATGTGATAACAAAATAAATTGAAACACTCTGGGAGACCTCATTATTATCTGCCTGATACAGGACCTTATTTTAGACACATGGTATAAAGTATTAGGAATCTATTCAGACCATACTATAGTTGATAGAACATCTTATTCAACATATCATGCATGATTGAACAGGGCTGGCTAAACCCTAAGCGAGCCCCCCCTGGCGGAAAGAAAAATGTATGTTTAAAAGTTCATTTCCTGCAATTCTACACATTTTGTCATGGGGCGTAGAGAACATTTGCATTTTAAACACGTTTTCTGCAGTTCTACACATTTTGCCATGGGGTGGAAAGACGTTTTTGCAGTTTAAAGCTAATTTCCTGCAATTCGTCCATGATTACTACAAGTTTAGATAACTGGCTAGACTAACTTCCCAATATAAAAATTGTTAGCTGACATGGCTAATTGAGTGACTGTCAGTGACTGACAAAACAAGAGAGAAACTGCTGATGCACAACCAAATGTTGAACTTGCACCTTGTGTATTCTACTAGTGTAACTCTAGAGTCACTGGAAGACGGAGAAAACAGAAACAGGGAAGAAAAAACATTTTAAAGTGAAAAATCTGAGTCTCAGCAGTAAATCTGTTATCGGATGAATTGCCCAATTGGCAATTCATCGATAACAGATTTATGCTGAGACTCAGATTTTTCACTTTAAAATGTTTTTTTTGTTTTGTTTTGTTTTGTGCATAGAGTTGTATGGTTTGTTTAACTTTGCAATCATTCGTTTTTGTTTGACATTTATTTTAAAGTGAAAAATCTGAGTCTGTGGAATTGCCCAATACTGTGAAGAGTGCCTTGGTCCTCCTCATTGTTCATATGACTTCCAATGACCTCTAAACCAAAGAACATCTTCAATCATACTTTTTATATTCTACGGAGCTCAGTGAGGCCTTTTCTCAAAATCTTTCTTATTGTAACGTCAATAGAGTATGATAATAAATCAACACACTTGAGATACAGTACATATAACTTCCTGTTCCTTGCATAACTTCCTGTTTCCTGTGTCATGCTGCATTTCCTGTCTGGCCCTTATATGGGCCTAGCTGAACAACACCCAGACTAATTCAAAGCAAATAAAGTTTTCCGTCCTTTTATTGGAAAACACTGCCTTCCGGTCATACAGGATCTTGTTTGGTATTAGCGGTTCCTAAATGGGGAATGGATGGCTCTAGAGGGTCTTATGAAGGATTTATAAAGGCCACTGACAACCTTTAATCTCACTTTTTACTGCGTCCATTAGGTTCAGATCAATATGTAAAATAAATTGTGCCGTTGTCTGGCGAGCAGCCGTATATCCAGAAAACTCCCCGGTAGACTGTGATCACAGATAGAATGAGACCTCCCGACTGCCGAGCACAGAGCTAATGACAATGCTCACAGGGTGTGTGTGTGTGTGGGTGTGTGTGTGGGTGTGTGTGTGTGTCTATGTGTGTCTATGTGCGTGCGTGCCTGCCCGCTTTCGTTCACAGAGATAGCGCTCGTGTCTGTGTGTGTGCGTGTGTGTGTGTTATACAGTGTGTGTGTTCCTGCTTGCGTGTGTGTGTGTACCTTTGTGCTTTTGTGTGTGAGTGTGTGTCTTAGGCTTTCTCACAGCACTGCTGTATGCTCACGGGCATATGGTCTGTGACCATCTGCTCCTGCCAGCAGCGCCTACCACAATGCCTTGTGACATGTGTGTGTATATTATCCTAACCTGAGTGCTCTGATGAGCACGAAGGAGGCTGGGAGGCTGAGAGTGCTAATGTAATACGCTGCACTAAAATAGACCATTAACGACACAGCTGGTTTAACAGCAAAGGAGGGAGAAGAAGAAGAAGAAGAAGAAGAAGAAGAAGAAGAAGAAGAAGAAGAAGAAGAAGAAGAAGAAGAAGAAGAAGAAGAAGAAGAAGAAGGCTTTTCATCAACAATAACCGCCGTGACTACCGTGATTGGTTTGATCTTCCTTAACTTCTTTCCCCTCTCTCCCAGAGAGAAAGAGAGAGAGAGAGAGAGAGAGAGAGAGAGAGAGAGAGAGAGAGAGAGAGAGAGAGAGAGAGGGAGAGATAGAGAGAGAGAGAGAGAGAGAGAGAGAGAGATGAGAGAGAGAGAGAGAGAGAGAGAGAGAGAGAGAGAGAGGAAGAGAGACAGACAGACAGACAGACAGACAGACAGACAGACAGACAGACAGACACACCGAGACACACACAGAGACACAGAGACAGCTAGGTCATCGAAACCTGGCTACGAAATCTTCTTCTGCATCTAATCAGAATTCATAAATGCAGCTGCATTCCAACACAGTCTCTCATGGAATGCATGAAAAGGGTCTCATATATTAGGAATCTTCTACGCATTCCGAGCTGAGCGGTTGGCTGGGATGAAATGGAGGGCGTCCTCCCTAATCGCCCCCCCATGCTGGGATGAAATGGAGGGTGTCCTCCCTAATCGCCCCCCCATGCTGTTTAATCATGGACTCACATGGTAATCCCAGGTGACCTTGGCTGGCTGGCTGTCTGTCTGGTTGGGTGGCTGGCTGTCTGGTTGGCTGGCTGGATGGCTGGCTGGCTGGCTGGCTGGCTGGTTGGCTGGCTGGGTGGGTGGCTGGCTGGTTGGCTGGTTGGCTGGCTGGCTGCATGGCTGATGATGCATGGATGGGAGGACGGGACACTGCAGTACTGCTGCATTAATATGCACAGCTACTGGAGGAGACGAGTGAACGATGATCTCTCTCTTTCTTTCACACTTAATCACTCTCTCACTCTCA